>NC_054054.1:98466963-99075713 GCF_017639655.2 Falco naumanni | reverse complement strand
GCGAGAGGCGAGAGCTGCTTGCATTGCCACCTGTGCCTCGGACCCAGAACTTGTGTTTTGCTGGGGGATACAAGATGACCTGGCCTTGTTCCCACCAAGGGACACGTTGCTCGCTCTGCCTGCGCATGGCCTGAGTTAAAAGATGTTTTTCTGTGATTAACAGGGAGCAGGAGAAACAGTGACATGAGAAAATTAGTTGCTACTTGAGCAAGATTGCCAGCCGTTGTGTCAAACAGCCCCTCCATGGCAGGGTGACAGTACTGATACCAGCAACTGTGCTAATAACCACCAGCTTACATTGCTGCAGAGCCCGAGGTCCCCAAACACAAATGAAGCCCTGGACAGCTTACAGGTTCTTTCAGGGCAAGCCTGTATAAGTGGTTGTAAGAAGCAATAAGGGGAGGAAAAAAAATTGATCAATATAGTTGCCCGAGTGAGGTCAGTGTGATCATCGACAGGTACAGGCACTGCTAGGAGGAACCATTCACTCACCGTTAGCAAATGCTTCAGGGTGCTGCCGCTGCGCTGGAAGGAGGCAGATCCCCCTGAGAATCTCTGCGTGTCCCAGAGAAGATTAACAAAAAAAACAGTTCAACTGGCTTTTGGCTTTCTGTTCCCCAACTAAATCACAGTTTGTTTTAACTTGACTGCAGCATCAGATACCAACCTTAACTTCTTTAGAAAGGATTCCTGGTTTCATTTCCTCTCATTCAGCATCAATTATAGAACACCTGAGCTACAAGACAAGAGGTGTAGCCCTCTCTACATGCCTCTGCCTCCCTTCTTTGAGAGGCAGACTGGGTAGGCTGGTGTCTGTAGCTGTACAGGTTTTCCCAGAGCTGTTGAACTCTCAGGAATTTCGTATTTGCTGCTGCAAATGGCAGCAAAACAAACTCTGGGCGGCATGCTTCACAGAGCCCTACCACTTTCCTGATGGCACTTCAGCAATAAAATGGTTAAATGCTGCATGGGAAGGTTTCCTCCCCCCCAGTTCTCCCCCAAAATTGTTGTAACATCTTAAGAAGAGGCATCAGACGGACAAGATAAAGGCAAAGCCCTTCTGCATGAGGATTTGTCTTTCAAATCTAGATTAGCAATTGGTGTTTGGGGAAGATGGGACCCTAATCTGATTAAATAAAGGGAGTTTGCGATATCAATCTCCTTGGATCCCATTGTCTTTGTGCTGCTTTGTAAATTAATATTCATTTTTATCTCTATGTTTATAACAAACCTCTTGTGGCTCTTGTCTCTAACTGTTTGATGAACTGCAGTCCTATGTATTGGATACTGTGCACCAGAATTAACATTATGTTGTATTTTACTTTTATACGTGTGCTTAAGTGGCATGACAGAAGTGGTGCAGAGTGTGCAGGCTGTGGGCTGGGGTGTTGCAGCTGCCGGCAGGTCCAGGACCAGGCAGTGGCTCAGATGAGGGTGTTTGCAATGGCCTGTCACCAGCTGCTGGCTCTCGGCTGGTGCTGGGAACTGCTCCAGCCTGGGGCTGCCCCAGCCCCCCATCACCTGGCTGATGGGGAATTCTGGCTGCCACTGCCCTGGGCTTTGCCCCTGCCCCGCTAGGACTGCAGCCCACCGTCCCCAGGTCTGTGCTGGATGGGCTGGTTCCATCTCCAGCCCCAGCTTTGCCCCAGCCAGGCCCATCGCCAGCAGCCCCTGCTCCGTGCTCCTGCAGTGCTGCTCTGGCTTTCTTTGCACAGTTCACTGCTAGTGCCACCTTCCCCAAAATTCAATTTTTTCCCCCTTACCTTAAAACATTGCATCTTGTTCAATCCTTCCTCTGTCACACCGGCTCTGGCACTGTTTCAATTGGATTCCAAAAATAACCTCTTTATTCACACAGCTCATGCTATTATATCGTAGTACAGCTCGGGCAGGCGAGGGGTCATTCCATTATCCAGGAACGAGATAACTGAGTATTAGGGCAGCCAGGCTCTTTGACTCTCTGCCCTGTGGTAATGGGCCTTTTTTAAGGGCATTAACCAATGTTTCTACTTAGGTATTTGACAAGAGTAAAGGTAACATTGCCATTTAATCCTCTCTGGTTTTTTTTTTTTTTCCCTTGCCTATAGACAGCACTTGCACATTTACTTCTCTTCAAGTGTTCAAACTTTGGCTGAAAACCACAGAGCTCATTTTTTCTAAACCCTTCCCCTGAAGTTCCGGTTGCAGGTTGGGTTCAATATTCCAGGTTAGGACACAGGGAATGATTCCTGGTCCAGACGCTGCCGCCGGCTCTCCCTTCACCATGCTGCACATCGCACTGAGCCCACCACCCCACGTGCCACCCGCATCCCTGGGGAGACTCGCCCGGGGTCCTGCTTGGGAGCATCCTGCAGCCCCGCGGCTCCGGCCAGCCCTCATGCCAGGGGACCACGGGCAATGGCAGCAGGTTTTCCCAGCCCGCTGGGTAGTGGCTGCAGCAGAGACAGCAACGCGTCTGTAGGGGCTGGCAAAGGGACAGCCCCTCTGCACAGAGGCTGTGTCCTGGCTGTCACTCACAGGCTCTGGGGACGTGCGCAACATGAAAGGCTCATCCGTGAACGAGGGCTTGTCCAGCAAGTGCTGGGCAGGCATTGCTAACGATGAAATGCCAGCGCACAGGTGATGTTCTGACTGATGCTGGTCTCGTGCGTGTGTGCATCTCGCCCTGATAAGGCTGCAGCCTGTGAAACACGCTAAAAAAGAATTAAGGGCAGGTTCTTTGCCACCTCTCGCTTGGTGCAGGTGCAATACCTGGAAGCATTGCTTTCTACCCTTCTTCACAGTGGGAAAATGCTAGAGATTTGGGAGAACATTAATGAGCACAGGGTTTGTAACATTACATCCCTCTCTTCCTAATCCAGAGCAGAGAACAGGGAGTGAGGTGCCTGCAGGAGGGAGGAGCAGGGGAGAAGGGCTGACTGAAGAGGCAGCAACAGGATGGGACAGACAGGTTTGAGTCAGTTACTCACTGGGACTCAGAGCACTACAAGAGTTTCAAGGGCAGAGTGAACGGATCAGCGAGGCCCCCAAAACCCAACCGGTACATTTGCGAGGGCAGGAGCACCCAGCACGGCAGGAACCTTCTGTTGCTCCTAGGCAATGCTGTTTCCTCTGAATTGATGAGAAAGTGTCCCAGAAATCCTAGGAGCCTTTGAAAAAAAAGCACGTATTGCCACTTTGAAGTTTTTCTAAGGAACAAAACAAGTGGGACACCAGGGTGCCCAGTCAATTCGTTTGAGGGGTGCACTTCCACTCTGCTTTCATTGAAGCTTTATTACTAAGTGCGTGCACAGCGCCATGAGCAGCAAGAGTCTGGAGCTGCTGGGTTAGGGCAGAGCGACTCCTCCATTTCTTATTCCAGGCCAGCCACATCCTGACTGAAAGCTGGAGGCAGTTCTAGGATGGGTTAATTTGCAAATATCCCAAGTATTTCTTCAGCAACACTTCTCATGTCTTTCTCTCCTGAATCTCTCAACTCACACACAGATTTTTCCAGGCGAGGAGGGTTTCAGGCTCTCCTCCAGCACGAGCATGAAGCCCTCTGTCAGAGCAGCAGTGAGAAAACAACTGAATAGCCAAGCTGCCTTCCTCCTCCCATTCTTGTGCAGTTGTCCAGGTAGAGCATCTTCAGCTTGGCAACGAAGCAAGTGCAGCTGAATGTTTCTTGAAGGACTCGGTGCCAGCTATAAATTGGCATTTCCTGGTGTAGCTGCGAGCCAGGTCTCAGCTGTCCCTCCCTGGGCTCTGCTGTTCTCCCTGCACAGCGCGGTGCCTAACAAGCTCAGGATGGCCCTGGCATCACACTGACACCACCAGCTCTGCTGCAGACACCTGCTTGTGTGTCCAGATGAAAGGGTGTCCCTGAAGTTTGTAATGCCAGCATCTCACCTCTTTAAGAGTGAAAATGTATATACCAAAGATTGTGGCTTAATTGATTGATTAATAACAGAAACTCTAATTGAATCCTCCCAGCTTGTACATAAGATGTCTTAATGTTAGAGCCTAGGGAGTAAATGCACAGCATGGAAGTATGAACTGCAGCACAACCAGTAACACTTTCAATTTAAAAGTCAATCTCATTATACAAGAAGCTGTTTTCTCTATCCCTCTGGAAAGGCAACAGCAATCTCCCATCTTCTCCCTACCAGAGCCACATGGTTTGTTAGTGTCTGTGGGAGATGCAAATACAAGCTTTTTTTCATTTGTTCCCACCGCTGCATATCTGAGCAGTTCAGTAAATATTCATGAGGCTGCCATTGTAGGAGCTCTGAAAACTACAGAAAATATGCCCTCCGAGGTGACATGTAATTTGGCACTTCCCGCATGGAGAGGCAAAGGATGCAGCCAGAGCAGAAATATCCTAATAATTAAATACCTTGCTACAACCTAATCTTTTCTGTTTCTCATTAAACACAAGACACCTCAAACCTTTTCCATATGGAGGCCCCCCCGTAACACAGAAGTTAGCAGGAGTAACGAAGAATGGTAGATTCACACACACCATCCGGGAGATCAGGCAGCATCCAGGGCCAGGAATGCCTGGAATTTCTTCCCAAATTCACATTTTATGGTCATGATACCGCTAACCATAGAAAATAAGATCAGTCCATGCTGAAATGTCTCCACATCAGAGCAGTCACTTGTTACAGTGCGCTCCATGTTGTCCTTGTCCTTGAAGGATACTGATCACGCTCTGTTATCTCACCAGGCAATCCCACCTGTTCCTGATTATGCTTCCTGACACACCTTGAGCTGAAGAGGGTTCGAGTTCGTACTCTAGGTTTGAATATTGCAAGGGCTAAACCTTGCTTGCTTCCTCCTGGAGCTTTCCAGTCCCAACAATGCACTTTCATGAAAAAGCCAGACAGTGCCAGAAAAACAACAACATTAAATGAAAAAATCACCTCTTCCAACATTATCCATGTTTTGCTCCAGTCCATCATTTTAGTTTCAAAGATTCAGAATCTCAGAAGACTGGATCCTCCAGGATAAAGCAAGTTAGCATCCCTCTGCTAGCATAAACCTGATGCCTCTCCCATCAAGTCGACTCTTCTCTGCCATGAGGGTAAGAAACCAGCTAGAAACCAAATTCCAGCCTTCACCTCATTTTTATCCTTTCTCCTTCCTATTTCAGTAGCTTCCTTGTACAGAACATCTGCCTTCTTCTAGACAGCTGCAATGTGGTCCAAAAGGTCAGAGTCCAGAGTGGTGTGGAAGGAAATGTTACTTTGGGTCATTTTATTAGAGAGGTTAATGAACTGCTAAAGTGGATTGATCCCAGACACTCATTCTTGGATGTCTGCCTAGGGGAGACAACTACACCTCTGCCCAGGAGCCAAGTGCCTGCGAGGCTCCAGCATCTCAGTGCTAGACACAGCATGAGGCAGGTACTTGCTGCTGGACACAGTTTTCCACCCTACCCAAGATGACCTCAAGTAGTCTGTGGCTCCCGGGGGAACCTGGCAGACCTGCACAACATGACCTGCAAAGGAGCTTTGGGCACTGGTGGGGTGGGCCATCCTCCCATGTCCACATGCTGCAGCAAGGGGGACTTAATGATCTTAATTGTCCTTTCTAACCTAAATGATTCTATGAGACACATGTAGGACAATGGCTGAGGACTTCAGACACAGAGCCTCTCAGATGCCTTCCTGGCCCAACACTGTCTCCCTGCCTGCAGAGCAGGTATGCAGGGCATTGGTGCACATCTGGACTCTGATCCCTGGAGCAAAGCAGGAGGGTCACAGAATGACAGAATAGTCAGGGTTGGAAGAGACCTCTGGAGATCATCTAGGCCAACCCCCTGCTAAAGTAGGTTCTCCTGGAGCAGGTTGCACAGAATCGCATCCAGGCAGGTTTTGAATGTCTCCGGAGAATGAGATGTATAAGAGTCTCTGTGAGGAGCTCTAACCAGGAACTTGCCCTGTCCCCCGCGGATGTGGGGGCAATGGGGGGCACAATGCACTGGTCCATTCAGGTCCTCAGTCTGTGGTGTAGAAGGCAAACACGTACTAATGTTGCCATGGGGCAACAAGATGGCCCCAGAGGATGCTTGATTGAATCCCATCTTGCCCCCACTTGCAAGCTGTGTCTATAACATCCCCTTTATAGATCCACCAGCCAAGACATGTCCTGCCTGCCACTTGTCCTGTTCCCTTTAACTACACCATCATTGGCATTTCAGTGTCATTCACGCCGTAATCTCACAGATATCTGTTTCCTATTTGGATTGCCACTTGTCAGAGCACCTCTTTCCCACTGGCAGTATGGGTAGTGAATGACCTTCAGCCAGTGAATGGTTATAGCCTTAAGACAACACAATTAAACATGTTTTATTGCTTAACACACTGTGTCAGGAGCCTTAGTTGTGTTTTTGTTCCAGTCTTCTATCGTTTTCAGAAATGCCTGGAACTGTGACAGCTCAAAGCGCCTGTGCACTTCTGCTCCCAGGTAATCAATAGAAGGCCTCAAGGTATCTCACACTTCTGTCAAATATGGGATTTTTAGCATGAAAGCATTTCCAAGACTTTTTTGGTCATTGCAAGGTTCTCCTAGCCCTCCCTCCCTGACAGTTATCACGGCAAGGACATGGGGTGGCAGTGGAACAGAGCCTGAGCCACCAGTGGGAGGGTCCTCCAGACAATTCCCAAGGAGAAAGGCATTGCAGGCTGTGCCCTTCATCGGGGGCTCCCACAGCACCTGGGACCCCGCGGCAGGGCAGCCAGCCACCGCCTCGGGAAGCACCGGGATGCGACAGGGCGAGCAGAGCTGGGGACAGCCCAGGTGCACATGCCGGTGGGACACCAGGCTTCTGGGACATTCACAAGGCTGATTTAGGCTGAAACCCAGTTATTTTTGTTAGCGGAGATATGCTGTTTTCCCTCAACTCCTGGGTCGTTGTTCTGGTTTTTCCTGTCTTCTGTTGTTTTTTGAAGAATCCTTGTGAATTAAGTCCCAGCAGTAATTTACCTGTTTTTCAGAAAAATGCCTCTGTTCACAGGAGCAGCATTCCAGGATGAAATGTTAGTTTCTTTGGGTACAAAAACTGTCTTTCCACTTTAGAAAATTATGCCAGGTGAAAATTAAACACTTCTGTATTTCGCAGTCTGACAAAGCTTAGTTTTTCGCAGATGACGAAGACTTTCCACTATCACCCCATTTGTATCGTCGTGGGCTGGGTTGCCATTTGTCTTGCTTGCAGAAACCCTGCTGCCGCCGTATCTTTTAGCACACAGCTCAAAACCTTTAGTTCAAATCTCCACCAGGTTGAAATGGAGGCTGCAGACATTTTGAATAATATCTGATTTCTTTGTAAAAGAGTCCGCTTTTCGTTATGGCCTCTGTGAATTATTCTTCACCAATTCTTAAATGCCCACCCTGTGCAAAGTCAGGCTGCGTGATCTGTGTGAACTTTTTAATAAGCCCTCTTTCAGACCGTCACATTTATGTGTAAGTGGCTACTCATCTCTTGAATCTCTACCCAAGTGACTTGTGCAGTTGTTGTCATTAGTGTTTTTAAATGCATTTATATTGTCCTGACCTGCCTGTGAGTTGTATTGGTCAAGGAGCAGTTGTTTGACACATCCATCATTTCTGTCTGGATCTAACCTCCAGATCTCCTTTGTTGCCAGCGGTAAATGCTTTTGGAAGCGACCAGTGGGCATGGCAGTGGTCTGCCGAGCCTGCGCGAAGGTGCGAGCTCTGTGTACACAGGGCAGTTCCCACAGGAATTACCACGAGTTGTTGCTGACCAGACTCTTTTCCCACTCCTCCTTCTGTGAGAGCTGTTTGCTGCCTCTGTGGCAAATCTCTCAGTGTGACAGGATTCTTGTTCCATGTGCAAATTCGATGGGAGGTTGGTTTTTTTCAGAACGCAGAACAAAATAACTAAAAAAAAATAAAGTGAAATTGCTAATTAGACTGAGATTCTGCAATGCTGGCTTTGCTTAAAGGTTTTCTGATGGGCAAGGGTGTCCCTCAACCCAAGTGGGACCGTCTTTGCAGTGGTGCCCCTTCAGATCCATGCAAGGTGCCAGCTGTCCCAGCACGCACCCAAAGGCAGTGCAGGAAGCAGAGCCGGTTTTTTCTCATTAAAGCAAAATCATGCTTCTAGACCAGAACCATCCCTGGGACAGACTCTTTGCAGCAATGCAGAGTTCTGTGCAATTTGAAACCGTTTGCATTTCAAGAATTTCTCCTGGGGCTCCCGAGGCTCCTCTGCAGCTGCTGGGGACACGGTGCCTGCAGGCGGATCAGGCAGCTTGCACTGAAAGCTGCTCAACTGCCCCACTCCCCTCTCGGGGCTGCGGGTGACCATCTTCCACAGCATGCCGTTTTCCTGAAAAGCCAAGGTGAGCATCCTGAGGTGGCACTCGGTAGCAGGAGGCAGGCGCTGCTGGGCTGATTGCAGCATTTCATTCCTGCTGAGGTCTGGAGAGCTCTGACTGGGACGAGGAAGACCAAGCCTTCCTCGTTCAGACATGCAAATCCACTTCTGCAACAGAAGCAATGACACTCGGGTGCAGCCCAAGCTGAGGGTGCTCTCATCGCTGCCCAGCCCACAGCTCTGCTGGGCACCCTGCTCCAGGCAGCCTGACCTTGCCACATCTCTCCTCGCTCTGGGGGTGGCCACTGCCTGCCTGCTGCTCCTGGCTGGCCGTGAGCTCTGCTGGACCCTGATTCTCCAGAGGCACATTGGATTGCAGTTCCACAGCAAGCTTCTCAAATACTTCAAACGCTGCTGTTGCATGGCATTGCTGGTTCTCTTCCTCCTCCTGGCTGTGCATGCCCTCCCCAGGGGCTGGACTGGTGGCTACCTGTGCCTGGCTGCTGGGAACCACACATGGGGCCGTGGCCAGGCACAGGCTCCGCGGTGGCACCGGCCATGGCAGGCAGGGAGGCCATGAGGAGCCAAAGCCATCGTCCTTGATTGGAGAATCCTGACACAAATGGCAAGAGAAAAACAAATAGGGAGGGAAATGAACAAATTATGCCGATAATTGGTTTAAAAAATGCATCAAAGAAAAATGATATCCAATAATACTGCTGGTTCCTAATGAATGTGTGTGTAATAAAATCAGGCTGTTTGGACCGTGGTTAGCCCTGCACTTCACATCCCCAGATTAAAAATGGAACATCTGTGATGATTTAATTTACATGTTAATAACAAACAGGCCTCCAGAAACCAACAAATAAATGCCTTTTATTGCCGGCGTATCTTTTCCACTGCAGCTTGAATGAAAACTCTGGTAATTAATTGTTTTAAGCGATTCTATTAAAAAGTGTCTGGAAGTGCTGTGTGCCGAATGTTTATGTGGGCAGGCAGACGAGAAGAATACAGACGAGGAAGCAGCCTGCTAATTATGTGCCTTTTTAAAATTCACTGCCTTAAAGACATGGGATACTTTTAAACATGGAAGTCGACCCGGGCGCATTTATTTTCCCCCATTGTTCCTTTCCAGTTGAAAAGTTTGCAATTTAAAATAAATAGCAAATCCTGATGTTGCTGTATTCCTTCACAAAGTGAAATGGAAGCAAAAGCACCCACTTTGCAGGACACACGGGTGCCGGGGAAGCACTGGGGTTTGGCTGTGGGGTGGCCGTGTGTCCTGTGAGCATCGCCACGTGGTGCCCTGGGACGTGGGACACGGCATGTGGCACCCTGGCCAAAGATGGCCAGTACACACGCAAGCTCTGCAGCAGCAGCTGAAGCACTATGAGATAATTGCTCCGTGGTTTCAGCCTTTCTCTCAAGATGTGTTTATTTTTAAAAGGAAACTCTTTCAGATGCTCTGTGTTCAGAAACAGAAGGCAGGCACTTAAGACATCAAAATGCAGAGACAATACTGAAACCCTTACATTTCTCAAACCCAGCAAAATTCAGGACAAGGGCTTGAGTATTCAGTGTCAGTCAATCCTCTTCACTTTGGCAAGCAAAATTCAGCATGTGTTTGAAGTGACCACTCCTCCGCTGCATCGTTCAAAGCACTGAGTTCCAAAGATGGAGAGATGCTAAATCTGCTGCATGGCGGGCTCACCACTGGGAGGGTCACCATGATGCCTGGTGCAATTCAAGGATCTATAGGGAACAGAAAATCAGGAGACATACCCGATACAGCAGTCACACACTGAAAGTTCACTCATTGCTAAACACTGAACAGGGCAGTCTAAAAGATGGTGTTACAAAAGCACAAAATCTTGAGTCTGAAGAGCTGCTGCCCTGAAAAGTCTGCGCTGCAGCAACTGTGGAGGAGTTACTGCAACGCTGCGTGGCTTAGTCTGCCCGCACCACAGGGCCACTGCCACCCCACCGTGCTGGCAGACCCTGAGGCTGCCGGTGGGAGCAGAAGCAAAGCAGTGCTGAGCATTCCTGAAGCTCCGAAACCAGAATTCACATAGCTGGTACCCAGCAGCGGGGCTGGTCTTCTCTCTCTAAGGTGCTGCCTGTAAAGCTACTTTTGTGCCCAGTGCATTTCTTAAATTAACATCACAGTTGCTGTTTTATCATAAAATTTATTCAGCCTGCTCTGTGGAGAGCATCACCCGGCAGTGAAGCTGCTAGCCTGGGTAAAGGACACGCTCTAGAAGGAGAGGAGGCCTTATCTAAGAAACAACAGCCCCTGCAGAGATGTGGCAGTGCATGGTATCAGCCAATTATCGGAGGGATGCTACAGGCAGCGGGGCTGCTCTCAGCACTTTGAAATGAAGCAGTGCCCAGTGCTAGGGCACACCTGGGGACAGAATCATAGAATCATTTAGGGTGGAAAAGACCTTTAAGATCATTGAGTCCAGCTGCAAACCTAACACTGTGGATGACACTGGCTCTGCTGCCGGCTCCTTGCCAGTTCATCTCTGAGCTTTATTTTGCCACATATGCCATCGGGATGGGGGCCCGGCTTGCAGGAGGGCTGCTCTGGCTGCTTGCTTCACAGTGGTGATCTCTGGGACTGGAACATCTGGGGAAAGCATCACAGCCCCTAACACACTGCTCCATGGCTACAGACTGGATTAAAGCCTGGAACCAGGACCCAGTGAGGAAAACACGTCGTCCAAGCTGCAGGCAGCCTGTTGAACAGCCATGCAGTGTAACAGCCCCCCTGCAGAAGAACTGGCTTTGCTGGGAGCCTGCGTAGGGCCGGGGCTCGAAGCAAGCAGCGAAGTCTCATGCATCCAAGTGCCAACATGTGGCTGTGGGAGCAAGGGCTACCATGGCACTCAGCCACCCCTGCAGTCTGAGGCCTTGGTGCACTAACTTCTGCTGGGGCAAAGGTAAATATTCTCCTTTTCTTTTACCTCCCATGATTTTATATTTTGTCTCTGACAGAAGCAAAGTAAGCCAAAAGCTAAAGAAATCAAGAAATGTCCTTTTTACAAAAAAAAAACAACAATGGTGAAGTTTCATGATATTCATACATGAAAAACATTGACCATAACGCCTCTGGCAGCTCCTTCCACAAGACAGCTAATCTACCCTCAGAAAAAGATGACAAGTATGCAGGGGTGTGTTGCAGCTCTCGTTATCCACCAAGATGAGAGGAAGACCTGTCCTCTATATTATGCTAATTAGGGATAACCTGCTTGCTAAAGTTTTGCTTTCTGCTATGACACTAGCAGACAGTTTCATAGTTAGATAAACTCTGTCCTCAATTGTTTTGTTTTTAGTTTGAACATCCTTTGTACAAAGAACAAATGGAAGTTTCAAATGAAACTTTTTTGCTCAGGTTTGGTATTTTTAGGCCTTTTTCTTGTCCTCAGGTAAACCAAGACTACACAGAAGCAAGCAAACGTAAATATTCTAGCACAAGCTTTGCTCCCATTGTTATTTTTGCAATAATAGGTCTCTTCCTATCAAATGATGCCTCTCCCTTGATAGTGGCTTCTACCTGTGGATCAGACACAAACCTCCCCAGTCCCTTCCCTCCCTCTCTAAGCACTGTCACAGTGTGAAGGAGCTGTGTCAGAGGCCATAGTCCTGTGTTTGCAGCTTTTTACAGGGGGTCTGCAAATGTGGTCACAGATAATAGCCCATGCCCACAGGGTGAGTAGGTCCAGTTCGTGTAGCATACGCATACCCATATCTGCTCACAGAAAACCTGGCTGTGTAACGCTGGTACTGGCTTTGGCTTCTACAAGTGCCCCTTTGAATAAACAAGCTGTTTCCTCAGCTCGCCATGGGTTGTGAGGATCACAGGCTGGCTCCAGGCGATGGCAGGGGCTGCATTTCCCTTCATTAAAAACACTCTGTACAAGCACAAATGATTGCGCTGCAGATTACCATGAAAATGAAGGGGAGCTGCAGATCCAGCATCTCCAAAGCTCATGTCCGGCTGTTTCCAGGAGGGAAAAGAGCCCGTAGCTGAAAACCATCTGCTCTCCAGGAACGAAGCTGGGGGATCCCTGAGTTCTTGGGAGCCCGCACCAGCCACAGGCAATGTGCAGGCAAAGGCACCGCATGTGACAGCAAACTCTGCCGTGGACCCACCGCCTTTGCCACCCGTGCCATGGCACCACCACAGACAGACAGATGGGCAGGGCTCTGCCACTGCACTGCACACCCCCCAGGTGCCAGGCACCCATGGCCATGCCAAGCCTGAGCTCAGGTGCGTGGATGCCAGTGAGGAGAGCCCAGCAGCACAGCCTGGGCATCCCAGCATCGCTGCCAGCCTGACCCACCCCACAGGTGGGGAATGGGGAAGGGAGGGCTGGGCAGCACGGTGGCAGTGTGGGCTGAAACAGCCACATAGGTTATTTATAGTGGGTGGCAGGAGGACAATTCTTCCAAACTAAAAATTACTTCTAAACCACAGCATAAATTTCAGCTGACAGTAGACAGCCAGTGAAGTAAATGGGGAGGAAGCTGAGCGGGCTGCAACATTTCTGTTGTTGTTTGCTATTAAAAGATAGGGGCAAGGAAGACAGAAAAAAATATCTGTAAGGTGTGGGATTACACATTTCTTGGAGTAATTACATCCACAATTCTACTGGGGTGACAGGGAGCTCCCCATAAGCACCACCAAAGAGGCTACAGACTAATGTGTTCTAATGAGAAGGGAAGACTTTTTTTTTTTTTTTTTCTCCCTCCCTCTCTGCCTTTCATGTCATGATTGTTCAGAGCTGAGAGCTGCCCCTCTTCGCCAGGGGTGCACGGCATTCAGTATACGCTTCCTAGCATCACAGAAAAGAAAAGCCCACTCTCCCCCTTTGTTTTGCACATGAAAAGCTCTCTTTCCCTCTCTCTCAACTGAATGCCATAAGACAAGGTCCTTCAGTGCACACAGAGTTTGGGCAATCCTTGCCATCGCTGGCTCCACCACCCCTCCCACCCCCCCCACCCCCAGCTCCCTGTGCAGGACAGCATTGAAAATAAGCACAGAGGAAATCTCCAGTTCCATTTGAAAAGCACCTGGGAGCGTTTAGGAGGCTCCTCTGCGGGATGGAGGAAACCTTCCCTCCTTCCTCCCTCCTCCTTTCTCTTTGGTGCAGGCTTGGTTTCTGCTCAGCTCCACCGTGTTTGCTCCCCAGGAGCTCAGGCAGCTTTCCTGAAGATGTCTTCCCCCCAAAAAATAAGAACAAGAGAAAAGCAAGCTGGTTAAGCAAGGAAGCAGGAGGAGGAGAGGGAAGCAGTTCCCTGGGGATGGATATTTGCAGAAGCAGCAGGAAAGCGGGTGCCCGCAGGCACCAGCTGCACAGCCAAGGGGATGCGGTGAGAGGAGCCATGGACCAGGCAGCACCCAGCGTGGTGCTGGAGGGGGCTGCCAGCAATGCCTTGGCTCATTTGTGGTCCCCCAGGATGAAATCATGGGGTGAAACTGCAGCTCTGGCACTTCCCTGGGGCCAGGATTTCACACCCCTCAGAGGTTTCCAAAGCAGCAGCAAGCACCTTGGAGAAGGGAGAGGAAAAACCTGGGATGGGGAGGGACGGTGGGTGCCCAGGGTGGTGGGTCATGGCTCGGTGCTTCCATGGGTGCTGGGCATGGACATAGCCCCCAGCCCCATGTTCCAGCTGACGGACTCCCCAGCCTGGGAGCCAGCTGCTGGAAGCGTGAGAGGGCAGAGCACCAGTGCCTGTGCCATGCCCTCCCTGCCCATCGCTGGCTGCCCACCCACACAGCGGTGGCACACGGGGACCCCTCACTGCCACAGCACCATGCCATCCCCGGGGCCACGCACTCCCTGGTGCCTTTCAAACACAGTGCTTGTCTGGCCAGGTCCTCAAGGCTGTAGCAGTCGTGGCCCCAAAGAGCAAAATTCCCTCCCTCTGGTCCAGCGGGCAGTGGGAGCAGCTCTGTCCCCACGTTGTACAAAAGGAAAAAGCCATTTGTCAACTCTTCAGTCAGTCAATATTTCACTGAACTTTGTTTTCCCTATTTAGTACAATTAAAATCCCAAGGAGAAGTCTTGTATAAATCAAAGTTCTTTTAAAGTGTACCACGCAGACACGCATATCGGTGCCTCTGCACAGCATGCGCCAGTAAAAAATATGCAACCCCCTTTGGCAACACAAGCAGAAATAAGCAATTTAGGATCTTAAAAGATAAAAGATAATAAAAGTAATTAAGATAATTAACCACCCTGAAGAGAGAAGAATTTACTGCTGTAAATTTTGTACTTAGTTTTAGATGGCAATATCGCAGCTGCCACTCCACTTAATATACAACACATCAAGGCGCGCTGCCTCTGCCGGCATCATTAGATGAGTGGGGCTCATTGCAGCATGGTTGTCAGTGGTCATACCGAATGGCCTTTTGGGTGGTCATGCCAAATGACGTTTTGGGTGGTCATGCCCAATATCTGAGCTGCCAGGACTGCAGGTCACTCACATCCCACCTGGAAAGCAAACAGCTCTGGGTGATGATGGCAAAGCAGCCGAGTATTGAGGATGGGGCAGGACAGGATAGAATGGGATGGGACAGGATGGGATGGGATGGGGCCAGATGGGACAGGGCTGCTCTGATCTCAGCCAAAGCCTGCTTGGTCCTGGCTTGTGCTGGGGTGAGTTTGTTGTTCACACAGGACCGGGAATAGACAAAACACTCCTTTTCTCATCAACCATTTACTGGGTTTCCAAACAAGTGTGATGTCTCATGCTGGCTGTTGTGCTTCAGACGAACCACCTGTGAGCATCCCAAAGGAACTGAAATGCTCCTCAAAATTCTCTGTTGCCTCCAAAGCTAGGCTGCTGCTGTGCTTTAGTGAGCACACATCATGCTACCGGTATTGCCTTGTTGATTCCTTTTCTCCCCATCCATCTGTATCCATCTGTTTTGACCCAGCTCTGCTAACAAGGTTTCTGGGATAAGGAGTGGTTTTAGTTCCATGTTAAGTAGTCCCTGGCACAGCCACAGCTAGGAGCACTGGCCAGCACTAAAACACACACCCTTCTCTTCTCTCTTCCCTGCTTCTCCTAGCTTTTTACCCAATGCAGCATTGCCCTGCAAGATGCTGCACAAGAGGGGACAGGAGAGCTGTCCTGCCCACACGTGCAGGGACCGCCATGGGCCAGCACCACCTTTGCTCTTTTTGGTCTCTGTCTCTGCAAGGAAATTCTTTTATGCCAAAAATATCAGCAGTCCCATTCTCCTTACTGACACCAGCCTTTCCCAGTGTGCGCTTTCTCTGCAGGCTCAGGCTATTCTTTCTCCATTAGCTACACCAAAATAGCCCTGGCTGGTTGGACACTGAGGCAGTGGCCCTATATATCTTTGTGTTAATTCTGCTGAGACTCCATGACCCCAGCGCATGCACGGATCTGATCCACAGCCCTCTGCTCAGCCCTTTGCAAAACACAAAACCAGATACATCTGGCCTTACGATGGCATTCACACAAATTCCTTTCCGGTAAAAAAAACAACTTGAGGAGCAGTCCGCTGGTGACAGCCTCCCGAATGCACACTGCAGCACTGGGCAATGGCTCCAGGTTCTGCTGTGTCAAGCTGCCTGCTCTCCCTTCCCCTCCTGCCAGGCCCCCTCCTTGTTCCCCATCATCAGTCCAGCCCAACTTCTCATCCCCATGTATCCCTGCCAGGGTGTGCAGGAAGCTGAGCCAAGCCCAGAGGTCCCTGCTGCTGCTGGTGGAGTCCTCCCTGTTCCCAGGGCTGCTGCCTTCCCTGGAATCACCTCTGGTGCTGCCTGGACTGCTCTAGGAAGCATTGCCATTCATTAATGTGGCAGAAAACTAACGCAGAGAAAGATCCAGGTGAGAGCTGACTTGATTCATTAGCAGGAAGAGAACCAACAAGCTCAGTGCCAGCACCTGTGAGATGCAGGGGTCTGTGGCAAGGAGTGAGGGCAAGACAGTGGGGAGAGGATGTCCCCCTGGCCACTGTGGCTTGAGCCCTTCCCCAGGGGGCTGGCTCTGCGGACATGCAGCTGGCAGCGGAGCCCAGCAGCTGCCCTTGGCCGTTGGGATGCTCCTGCGCCTGCTACATGCAAGCGCTTCCGGAGAAACCACATCCTGGCAGCACCATCACCACAGTCAGGAAGGGAGCCCAGCTGTGATGGCCATGCAAGAAAGGCAGAGATGGGGTGACTTAACACATGAGCAGAGGAATTGCCTGAATGTCAAAGAGGGAAGGAAAGCTGCAGCTGCAAGCATTCCCTGGTGACACAAGGAGACTCCGAGAGGCAGGAGACTGTGCATCACTTGTGTTAGGCGAGGCAACAGCATCAGCCCAATGAACCGCTCCTGCCATGGATCCAGCCTCTCTCTTCCCTCTCCAAATCCAGGTAGTACGTGCAGTGACCCTCAAAATTGGCAACTGTTCAGCCTTTTCTGCACTGCCCATCACCACACCATGTCCCCATACAGGGACAGGCTCACAGCTTCTACAGTCACCAGCAGAACCCAAAGCTCGTGGCTGCCCCTCACATGCCTCACTGTCCTTAACTCCACATGGACTTTCACCTTCTTGGGCTCATCCCCAGGGACCTGAACAATGGTTTCACATTCCTCCTGCATTGCCCATCCTTGTTTCCACTTCTCACACTCTCTTTTAACAGGTTTGCTCATTAGGAAGCCCCTGGCTCAGCCAAGCTGGCCAGGCAGAGCCGGTTCCCAGCAGAGCTGGATGCTCTGCATGCATGGGCAAGAGCTGGACCGGGAAGAGTTTAGAAAAGAGTTGGAAGCAATTACAGTTTATTGAAACCAGTCTGTCGAGTGACCATAGACACGGAAAGGGGAAGCAACACCAGGGCTGTGGGGAGAGGAAGATGAGATCCAGCATGGGTTTTGCTCAATTTTCTAATGAAATGCAATTTATGTGATCAGGCTGTCCATGCCTGTCTGTATCTGGCTACATGTCTGCTATAATAGCTTTTTAATCTCCTGGCAGATTTCAACCAAATCTGACAGAAGTGTAAGGACAATGGCATTCTTCCACATTCCATGACAAGGGCTCCTGCGTGGGGAAGGCTGCCCTGTCCCTGCCCTGTCCCAGCCACCTGCTGGGGCAGGTGGCTGCCAGGGGTCACTCGTCACCACACAGAGGAGGACAGGCACAGGCCAAGGCTCTTACAAATGCCCCAGCTATGGAAAACCTTTGTCAGAGCTCACAAATGACAGTGGGGGACAAACTCATAGGAAACTAGATCTGGTTCCTGAAGGTACCGGTTCCTGCTGGGCTGCAGGAGGTGCCAGCATCAGGGATCCAGTGCGGCCATCCGGCCCCAGCCACCCTCCCTGCAGCCAACCATGTGACTCCTGATTTTCCTCGTTTTGTGCAGGCCAGGTCAGCAAAGACTGGTTCCTGTACCAGTGCAAGGGGAAAGCAATGATTTGAACAGGACTGGGGCTCAAGGGGGAAGGAAAGCAGTGGGGAAGGGGGGTTGCAGCAGGTCAGGGGCAAGTCCTGCCCAGCCAAGTGTGGGAAAGCCCACTCTGCCATGGCACTGGCTCCCGCGAGCTGAGTGAACACGGGCATGAAAAATATGGGGGATATGGGGGTTGCTGACATGTGCAAATGGGGAACAGCAAAACATGCTGTAGCTCAGACCAGCCCTCACTGGCTCTGCTGGGTATCGTTAACCTGAGAGCAGCTCATTGCAAACATGCAGAAAATGTTTATTTGCCATAGGAAACCAAAGTCCCAGACCGCCTCCTCCTTGTCTGCCATCAGTTAATGCAATTTATTGTATTGTAAATCTTGGGAACACGCGCGGGCAAGCCCCCGGCCAGCAGCCCTCATGGCCAAGGACCAAACCCATTGGGCTTCCCTGTGGGGCAGGTACATTGCCAGAGCCCAGGTCCTGGCCAGGAGCAGCTGGGGCTGAATTTCTGTTTGGAATGGGGGGGTCTGGACTGAGCACACAGCCCTGCGGTGGAAGGAAGCAGACAGGATTGTGCAAGAGACCCTTTTTGGCTCCCGTCTCTGCGGTTCTGCACAGCTCCTTGCAAGCTGCAAATAACAACAGGGGAAGAAGTATTTCCATTAATAACATATCAAGCACTCCGTCTGCTCGGCTGTTTTTCCTCTCTTGCATATTCAGGCATGTAGGGTCTGCCTGTGGTGAAGGGGGATGTGGTAAAAGTTAGCACCTGGTGCCCCCAGCACCCCCCATGACAGAGAGCCCAGAGCCCAGCAAACACCCGCTGCAGCCCCAGGGCTGCTGCAGCCCCCCAGCCCTGCCCGTCTGTCTCTTGAGATCTGCATCCGAGCCTCAGCAGCGCAGATATCCAGCAGAGATGGTCCTGGAGATCTAAATATTCACCAGCCCCCCCTAAGCTACACAGTCAGCTGTATATGGACAACTATTTTACTTTTTTGAATGACATAAATCATAAAATTAAGAGAAAGAATCAACCCAGATGCTTAGAAGCTAACCAAAAATCTGACAAATGGGTATTCACCAGAAAACAGCTACTGAGACCTTGTAAAGGAGAGAATTTCTGTAAATGTCACAAACTTCTTGTGACTACCTTGTAAGGAGACGATATCTGGCTGTAAATTATCCACTCCATGCTAAAAGATGTGCCTTCCATTTCCAGAAAAGAGACTTTTTCCAGAAGGGGAAAACTCATAAAATGTCTCTTATTTTGTAATACAAAACAAAAATAACAGAACTTGAATGATGAAATTTGAGGTTGCTGTTAGGTGACAGAAGATGGTCAAACTCTCAGGGTTACAGAAATGAAGTGAGTGCCCTGGCCCTGGGGTGAAAGGAGGACGGACCTCAGTGGCTGGGTTTCCCCACCTTGTCTTCTCGGGGCTCAGCCCGCGACGCTGGATGTCTTCGATCCCATTTCCCTTCTCATAGAGAGTAAGAATCCTTCAAGTATTCCTGAAAATGCAAATGATACTGTATTTTGCTAATAGTCTCCTCATCCACCCTGCTCTTGAGAAACAGAGAAAGTGTCAAGGTCTATCATGCCTCTTTAAAACACTCTTCAGTTTGGGGCTGATGGAGAAGGGTGAATGTCTGTATTGTGCACACAAGCAATTTCTGCAGCTCGGGAGCCTCCTCATTTCTTTTAAAATACAACCTTCGAGTATTCTCTTCATCATTTTTCAAATCCTTTTGTAACTGTCTATTGTTCAGCACAAGAAGCTCTTAGGAGCTGAGGCTGTTTCATTTAATTACTGAAAGACAGAGTGAGTGGTGACGAACGCTGCCCGTGCCAGCTCCCCTGCCCTGCCTGGCACACTGCTCGGTGCCTGCCCGACAGGACCGCTGCTCAGAGAGGACATTCTGCAGAATGGGACAGCCCTGCCCCAGAGGCGCCTCCAGGACCTCTGAGCCCAAGTCCCGTGTTCAAAAGTGACCTTGCTGTCCTTGAAAATCGATGGCATTTACACCCCTGTGAGCCAAACCAATTTTTGACTGTGGTTTGAGCTTTTGCATCACTTAGGTGGTTTTGAAAAGGTATCTTAAGAGCTAAAAAGTGGCATCAGCTTGCAGGTTCCTGGGTGCTGGCTGAGCTCAGCAACTGCATCTGTAGGGAGAAGGTCAGAGGAACAGCCTGGGGTTTTTTAGCGGGGAGAGGGATGAGTGCTGTGGGCTCTGAGCACAGGGCAGATATACAGATATACGGGTAAAGCGCCCTGCCACGCAGAGCTGCTGAGCATAGAAGCTGCTCTGCATCTCAACAGAATGGAGATGAAGCAAAGCAGCCCTGGAGCAACCATGTGCTTTCATTTACCCTTTGCAAATCTTTGTCCAGCAATTCCAATATCAGAGCTGATTGCAGGGAAACCTGAGAGGGAGGAGTTAAGCAAAAAAACAGCAGAAAAATCAGTTTATTTTACTCCAGAGTGACAAATGTATTTTGAAATGAAATCCAGAAGTGTTGCCAATGAGCCTTTGTTTGCTCTCGCACAAAAGTCCCCCCTGGCCGGGCGCTGAGGAGCAGCAGGCGGGAGGAGGAGGAGAAGGAGGAGGAGGAGGAGAAGAAGGAGGAGGAGGAGGAGGAGGAGGAGGAGGAGGAGGAGGAGGAGGAGGGCAGCACTGCTGAGGCCCTTCTCAGCTGCATTCCAAGGGGCTTTCTGAAAAGAATGAAGTGTTGAGCGTTTGCCAAATAAAAGAGTGGGGCAAAGGTTGCTATTTATCCCAGAAAAGTAGCCAACATTATGTCTATTGATGGGAAGGAACCTGAAGAATTGTGGGAAGGAAGAAAGTTACTTCAGCTGCCAATCAAGGGCCCAAATTTCCATGAGCTGCCAATCATAATTAAAAGGAATGTGGCAGTTCAGGAAGGTCGCGGCAGCAAGGATCTCCCTGAATAAACACCAGGTCCCAACTGAAAACCACTCCAAAGGCTTCGAGTGATGAAACCACCAACATCTACATCGATAATTGTTGTTGTTAGTCTCTCAGAGAGACTACTATTTTTCCATGATGCCAGGGATCATCCCTGGACCTGAGCAGTTTATTTACACTTGTAAGGACACAGACCTGCGGTGCAGGTGGGCTCCGCGCTGCAGAGGAGCTACGCTTGCTGCAGGCACCTGCTGCCCCAGCGGCATTCCCATGTGGGAAGGGCAGGGACTGGGGGCATTGCTCACACACGCTGGGTACCCAGCAAGGGAAGACCTGGAACAGCCCTGCACTGAGAGCAGCACCATGTGCAGCACCTAGAGGGGCTCTGCCTGCTCTCTGGGACAAAATGGATGCTCCAGCAGCCCCACCATGCCACGTGGGTCATGCTTTGGCCTATGCATAGCATAGCGTGGCGTCCCCTGGTCCCTCTGCCTGCCCTTCCTCAGCAGAGCCAGGTTCCCCTTCGCCACATCTCCCATGCCTCCCTAATCATAAAATCATAGAACCATAGAATCACAAAAGGATTGGGGTTGGAAGGAACCACAAAGATCACCTAGTTCCAACCCCCCGCCACGGGCAGGGACACCCCCCCCAGCCCAGGCTGCTCCCAGCCCCGTCCAGCCTGGCCTTGAGCCCAGCCAGGGATGGGGCACCCACAGCTGCCCTGGGCAGCCTGTCCCAGCGCCTCGCCGCCTGCACAGCTCGCAGCAGCCCAGCCCAGCTGCTCCCTTCCCAGCAGGATTTTGGAGTGGTTTTCCCACAAAGCTGCAAAGCAGGAAAACACTTGTATAGCTAATGGAAAGCTTTCCTAAAAGTGGCTGTGCCTGGTGCTGGCAGTGTCTGAACTGCTCGCATCCTCGGTCAGCCCAGCCCGTCAGCCCTCTGTGTCATCTTAGGCTATTTTTGAAAACAAGTGTAAATCCTCTCACCTCCTCTGTTCAGCACCAAGGGTGACTTTCATCATGAGAAAAAGTGCAGATGGACACAACGCAGGGACTGCACAGCCCAGCAGGGCACTGCAAGATTCAGGCTATTTAGGTTTTGCTTGATAAACTTAACTTTTCTAGCTGACACTACAATTAACTGGAACAAAGACAGCTCAGTATCCCAGGCAAGATGAGGCTAAAAGCCACTGTGAAAGGCAGCTCTGCGGAAGGTCTGAGGCCACAGTGGGGTGGGAGCTCTGCAAGGGGCTGTGCTGCGAGCACAGCAAGCGGGCAGGACCAGGCTGACCCCACGCCCACCCATGGGGTGACACAGGCCCCAAGGATAAGCCGGTGTCCTGCCCTGGGGGGACAGGCAGGCTTTCCCAACGTGCCATGGAGCTCCTCTGTGAGCCAGCCCACATCCCACCAGCAGTTTGCCACCTTGCACCGTTTGCATGCACTGAGGTGAGGTGACCACACTGCTCTGCTCTCAGTATTGGACTGCAGTGGCCTGACAGCAGCTTTTCGACCAGGAGATGTTTCCCACCCTGCTAATAAGGAAGCCAGTAATTTGGAATGTGATGGGAGAAGTACCAGAAATAAGCAGTGAAGAAGCTTCCACCCCAAGAAAGGTTTAAAAGAAGACACCGGGAGCATGACACCAGCTGCCAAAGCTGCAAGCTCCTGCCCAGAAGAGCAGTCCCATGCATGCAGCCAAGACTGGGAGCACAGGCAGCCCTCAGCTGGCACACCAGCTCTCCAGGAGCTGTTCTCTTCCTACCACAGACTGGTAAAGAGAAAATTGTTTCTGGGCAAAGAACCAGCAAAGGGCCCCGAGGCTGAAGTGGGCAGGCACAGACGTGGGCAGGCCCCCCTGCCAGGAGTAATTCCATCCTCACCAGAAAAATTCTCTTACACATTCAGGCTTTTTTTCCAATACCAGCCTCACACTTTTCCCCCAGGATGCTGCTCAGCACCTAGCGATGACAAAGAAAATCTCTTTTGCACCCAGCCAAACTCTTTTATTCTGGTCTGCTCTAACATGCCTGACAGTAAAGCAATGCAATGGGTGCTGCTGATGTTTAAATATTGCTTCCAATATGCACGCAGCCACCCAGTTCCGGTGTATGCACATCTACAAAAGCCACCAAATACCAACGGAATGGGCGGAAAGGCAGTATGCACGCTGTAAGTTAGGCACTGTGCAAGACATACCAATGCTTGTCTAACATAGCTGACAGTAATTCCCTGTGCTTGCAGACATAATGGACAGGCAACTCATATACAGACAGTGACATTCACAGCAGAGAGGAAAGCTCCTTTCTGTGTTTCTCCTGTGGGCTCTTCCAGCCTCCACATCCCCTAAGGTGAAATTCAGTGCTGGACATGACTTCTCCTGGTGCGGTAAACTGGGTTTAGTGAGCACAGCCTGCGGAGCACCGTGTCCAGCTGCTTCTAGCACAGGCATTTGTATGCAGGCTGTGCGTGGGTGTGCACGGCTTCTTTGGGTCTTCCCTGGGCTGCTGGAAGCACTTGACACGTGGTGATAATGCAATGTGACTTCCAGCTCCGCGCTGCCTGCTGCAACATGCTCCCCTTCAGACTGGCACAGATGCATGATATTTCACTCAATGCCTTCGGAGTCTTTTTGTTCTAAATGTATTTAAGAATTAGATGTTTAACTGCCTCTATGGAGATGGGGATTTAGAGGCAAAAATGAAACCTTTAACATGTCTTTAACAGAAACAGTGATAAAATGCAACTGTGAGCTTGATTGAAAAAATATACTGTACAGTAATTTCCTCTGCAGCCATAATCATTCAAATAACCTGGCACTGGCATGATAATATTTAAAATAAATTGAAACAAACAAAATATTTTTTATGCCCACTCCTATCTTCAGCTGTGCATTTTCACGTGTGAAGGCACCTGGCAGAAATGTCACTGAAGAAAAGGACTTTAGGACCATTTATTGTATTGCAAAATTGTTGAGCAAAAGCCCTAGAATTGAACTTAGTGGCCCCCCCCCCCGACTTGTCAGTGTGAGCATCCCCGGTGCTGTGCAAGGGGCTTTCACTGGGCAGGAGGCTGTGCTTCCCAGGGGCTGTGTCAGGCCCATCTCATCTGCCCTTGGTCCACGTCTCAGTCCCAGAAGCTTCCTTGGGATGTTAACAGGTGAAGGGGATGGACGGGCATCTTTTGAGGGCAATGCACGTGACATCCTCGCACCCCCCACCACCAAGGCTCCTGTCTCGCTCTGTGGGGATGCAGAAATGCTGTCCCTGGGCCAGGGATGCCTCTCAAGGCAGTTGTGCTGGTGGAGGGGTTGGGGGCTGGCCTCATCCCCCACAGCTGGCAGCACCACCGACTGGGTGCCTCCACCAGTGCCCAGCTAACACTGCATGCAGGGCTCATCCGTCATGCCCTTGATGTTTAATTAGGAGGAAAGTCCGCTCCGTCTTACCGCTCGGCTTGCACCTCGGCGGGGCTGGGGAAGATAAGCTCTATGACATGCACATGATAGAGTACAAATAGTGTCTGTCGCATGATGTATAGAGCCATCTGCGCAGAGCGCGCTCCGCTCCCGCTCTCCCTCCCTCTCATTCACTCCCCTTCCTCTTTCTCCTTTTACGTTCATTTACTCTGTGGTCAGGTGCCGAGTGCATGTCTGGAGATGTCTCATTTGTCCAGGTGTCAGTGCCATTCATTGTGCAGGGGAGCACGCGGCAGGGGGGGGGCTGTGGCTGTGCACCCGTGTCTGTCCCACTCCCTGGGTTCACCACTTCCCCACCAAGACGGGGGCAGCCCCACGGGGGCAGGGAGCTGCTGGGCACAGCTCTGCGGAGAGATGCCCAAACCCCAAGGCAGAAACTGTTTTTCATGAGGGTTTGGGGGTGTCCCTCTATCACACCCTCCCTGGGGCCATCCTGGGGACTGCATCCTGCCCATAGGTCATCATGACTGTGCCCTGACAAGGGGCACAATGTGTCCCCAGAATGTGCAGGACCTTTGCAGCACCCCCAGATCATCAGACAGGGTTTTAGACACCATTTTCCAGTGCAGGTGGAGAGCTGGTCTTGACACCCATGGCCAAGCTGGACAGGTCAGTGCAGAGACCCTGCTTATAGATAAGTTACTTAAATCTAAGGCCATGTAATACAAGAGTGGAGAAGGAGCACATCTCAAATGCACGATCATCTGAGTGGTGTTAACCCCAGCCTGTCCTGAGTGCAAACCTGGGCCCTGAGAAGCACGGACTGCGGCTGGCGTGGAGAGGCCAGCCCTGCACCCACTGTTGCGCAGCCGCTGGTGCCGCTCCCAACCTGCGCAAACCCCCTCCAGCACGCACATTTTCGGGGGATGCTGTAATCTCACAGGCTGCCCTCCCTGATCCCTGGGGAGGTTTCGCTTTGCTCCTCCCTTCAGAAAGTCGGTAACAGCCCTCCCCATCCTCAGCTTCCGCAGATGTGAGCTTTTAGGAACATGTAGCAGTATCGCATCGCCGCCAGCCTCGCGTGGGAGCGTGGGTCAGGGCTGGAGGCAGAAGCATCCCTATGTCCCAGCTGTGCCTGCTCGCCACGGGGTCACCCCCTCATGCACACCCGCACGGGGACACCCGTGTGCTCGCACCACAAGGGCATCAAATCTACGCAAGTCTGCGCTGCACTGGGGTCTGTTCTCCCCCCAAGGTGCCAGAAATGGCTTCAGATAATCAATACCAGCAGTGGTCGGATTTACAAATTGCATATCATTCATGCAAATAGGAAATGATGAAAAATAACACTTAACTGCCCTTTGTGCATAGACAGCTGGAAAAGTTTGCCCTTTTCTTAGTGTTAGTTAAGGCTAACATTAAAATACTCTCTACATTCTTGGTGCCTGTTCAATATATTTTATATAAGTTTAATAAAAAAATTGCTAAGATCATTGGAAGGGTAAATAACTGCCATGCTGACATTGCTTCTATTTAAATCAGCTACACACTGCGTGCGTACATCATTTGCATAAAACAATATTCAAGTAGGGTGATTTTAATGTTCTGTGCTATTTCTGACTCTCTCTGGATTGCTGTTTGCATATATTTGCATACCCTAGGAGAATTAAACTAGGAGTATGTAAATGAGCTAGCAGGCTCTGTGGTAGAGGAGTTTCTTCAGTCCTACAAAGCAGCTCCTCCAGCCTCCCCTGCCGCTGGGCTGCCCTCGCCCCACGGCCAGGGCAGGGGCTGGAGCTGAGGGACCCCGCAGGCAGACCGTAGGCGCTGGGGAGGCTCAGGCAAGCCCAGCCAAGGTGGAGGCAGGAGCTGAACAGGGGACATGCAGGGTAATAACCACCCTCAAGTTTCTCCCTCCTCCTGTGCTCGCCCCCCCCCCAGCCCCAAAGGCTCTCGGGTCTGCCGCACAGGGCGCCCGCTCTGCGCCTCGCCTGTCCCCTTGGGACCCAGCTCTCATTCCCAGCAAGGGCTCTGGACAAAAGGGCAGGCACGCACTGGAGAGTGGCAGAGCACACCCGCTCCTCGGCATTATCCCAAGGGGGAAGCAGGGAAAAGGAGTGATGATAGTTGCTCCTACAGGGACTGAGCAAATCATTCCTATCAGAATAAATCCGCATCCCCCCTGCTGGACTGGGCTGCTCTGCACCCCACCACCCTTGCCGTACAGCACAGCCGTACAAACCACCGGGGCATCCCTGCAGTTCCTGGTTCCTGCTGAGACACTGAGGTCCAAAAATCCTAAACAAAGGCTCTTCTGGTGCTCCCTGCCCTTCCAAGGGGAGCGAGGATGGTGGAAACAATTTTCAGTGCTGTGTGATGAATCTCCAAGAGGCCACATGGGGGCTTAATTAAGCAGCCTGGTGAAGTCTCAAATTTTCCTACTGACAATTGCTGAGCAGCCTTTATACAGTCTGCCTTTCCCCACCAGCATGACTGAGAAAACATAGCAAGGGTCTTGGCCACAGCAGGGTCACCTCTTCAGTGTCAACAGCTGGATGCCCATCTCCCCCGGTAACACCTACAGAGCATCCCAGCATAAAGCACCGCACCCGGGCTGCACTGCTGAAGTGAAGGAAGATCGTGCCCCTAGTGACAGCTATGCATTTGGGGAGATGCCTCTCCCCCTCGCTCTAAGACCAGGAACCTGGCGAGGGGACCCTTGTACACACCCTTTTCAGCTTCTGTCCCCTGGGCATTCTGGGATTCATCCCAAAGTATTAAGCTTCTGACTCCAGTGATAATTTAGAGGGCATTCCATTATTTGCAGCAGTTTCCTGCTGTTCATAGAAAGCTGTGCCATAGCACAGCCCACACTGGGCACACCACTGGCAGGCAGCTGGGTGCTTTTGGGGAAACACCTGGCTTTTATGGACAAACCCACAGATTTGCTGGTATCTAAAGCAATGAAGTGCTGTTACTTGCATGGAGAAGGGAACAGGGCAGGCACTCTGTCAGTGCTGCTCTGCACTCCTGCTGTAGCTGCAGAAGGGACAGGCAGTGGATGAGAGGAGGTGGGCTTGCAGGATTTCTGTTACTGCCTGGGAGCACCCTGGGGATGAGGCACATCTTGGACAAAGTGGGTGTGTACAGGTGCCATGGAACCAGGGCATGGACAGATGGGCACAGACAGATGTGCGCAGACCAGGGCAAAGTGCCCAGGAGCAGGTCCGTGAGGACTGAGGGCTGAGTCTGCCCCTCCTGTGTCCCAGTGAGACTGATGGAGATCCTGGGATTTGCAGATGGATCCTAAACTGTTCTTGCACTTGCACACAGGTGAGCAGCAGTGGGATGCCCTGCATTATGCACCACATATCATCCTTCTGTCCCTCATAATGGCCAAATACAGAGCAGCAGCTGCTGGCCAGGAGGAACATGAGAAATGCAACAACCTCTCCATAAAGGAGAAGCTCCTCTGAAGCATGCAGTGGAGCGATGACCACAGGCCACCCTGCTCAGCCCTGCACACCAGTGTTTCACAGAAGGTGATCCTATGGCTGCCATTCCCGTAGCCTGGTAACTCCACATCCTCTTGCTGAAGACTTCTTTTCAATAATTAAAGAGGTATTGGCTTGCTGAGCTGGAGAGATCATCACCGTGGAGGGAGTGGTAATAACTTTTCACCACAGAAGGACTTTTTCATTCTCCTGCTGATCATGACTTGGCTTTACTGTAAATTAAACACATCCTCACCGACACCTGAAGGTTAAGGGGGATTTTCCTGCACTAAATCAAAGCGGACACTGGTTTCTTCTGCAGGAAGAATCTGAACTGGCTTAAAAGGTCAAACAGTTCGACACAGGATTTGGGTGGCTGTTTAAGGTCATCAGGCATCCCACTCTTGTCAATACATCAATTATTAACAAGTCATTGGAGTTAAAGTGAATTAGTCTTTTCTTTTCCCATTCCGTTAACAGGATTAGCAAACAGTAAATAAAAATAATTGTGGAGGTAAGCAAATCAGGCACTCAGAGAAGCTTGTGCAGCTCAAAGGTGTGTGCCAAGGCAAGGTCCCTGCGTTCACCCATTTAGCATCCTGTGTGCTGTGTGCCTGCCCAGGGCTGGGTCCGACCAGGGCTCCCGAGCCTCTGCTCACCTGCTTACACCTCGGCACAGCTCACAGCACCCCGGCTTGCCACCAGCTGTGAAATACTTGCCA
Source organism: Falco naumanni (assembly GCF_017639655.2). Lineage (NCBI taxonomy): Eukaryota > Metazoa > Chordata > Aves > Falconiformes > Falconidae > Falco > Falco naumanni. The sequence continues at coordinate 99,047,386 of NC_054054.1, read as the reverse complement.
GCCTTTGTGGCCAGGGTGGCCTCTAAGCCCTGGTCCCTCAGCAGGGAGGGATGCTTGCCACAGGAGCCATCACCCCTCAGAGCCCCGGGCCACCCTGGTGCCAGGCAAAGCCCCTCTCAGAGCTGCTGAGTGACTCTTAGGAAGGGGGTTTGCAGTGACATGCTGCCTGCACCTTGCACTTCACCCAAGACAAGCCACTGTTCTTCCAGAGACCACACAAAGTAGAGAGGGCTGCGGCAGAAATTTGGCGTTGGATAATGACCACCAGCTAACACAGGAGACAGAACGTATCTCCAGTGTGTGGGCTCAGCCCAAGCTGCAACAGCAAAAAGTAATTAAAAGGGCAAGAGGAGTGAGGCTGTGTGAGGGATTGATCACATGTTTAGCAAAACATGAAAATACATTTTCTTTCCTGTGCCCAGCTGCTGCAATAGCACTAGCATTACATTAAAATCTCCGGGTGGGATGGAGGGAGAGGGCAGCAATCCGCGGAACGCATCCATCGGGCCGGCGGGCCGGGCTCTTGGCTGTCTGCAGAGCTGGCGCTGGGATGGGCTCAGCTGACTCCGACACCCGGTGCTGGGTTTTGGATCCTCGTGCTGGGATTCTCTTTTTTTGGTGCCACCAAGCATATTTACCTTTTTTCATGACATTTTTAATTTTTCATGTCCAGCTCAGACCAAAATTTTGAAAACCACCAAAGAATTTACCTCTTCCCTTCTTCTCGGTGGCAGAGTAGGAGCACAAGGGGCTGAAGCAAATGGGAAAAGAAAAAAAGGAAAAGAGGAAAAAAATAAAAAGAATTATTCTTTCACAGGATTTGTGACATGCTTAAAAAAAAAAAAACTACAGGGAAACTTTTTAATGTTTTAACAGTCTTTTTATCACATCAAAATTTTAAGATATATTTTTGTCTTGCATTAGTTTTAATAAATGTGTCTTAGCGGTTCATATTATCACTGTTCCTGGACTAATTAAATGTACACATACATTTTTAAATGTTCACTTTACTTCAGCACTTTCTGTTTCAATTTTATTTAAGAGCTTATTTAACACCTTGCACAAAGCCCTTTGAAATTCCTTCCAGAAAATGTCACACCTTGCAGAGAGAATATAGCCTTTCAAGAACATAAAACTACATTTGTACTAACATGCAAATGCATAAATAGACGCGGGGGCGGGTGCCCAGATGCTCTGGGAAGGCTGCGGGTTCAATTCTTTCCCAGGTCTGGGTTAGTGAATTCTGCAGCCCCTGGGGGCACAGGGTTGCTCATTGCTCCCCAAAATCTGCTCGAGTGCCCTGACAGATGAGCCGGGGGCTGCGGGCAGTGCAGAACGTGGCGAGGTTCCTCCTGAGGACCAGGGCTTGGCCCCAGCACCCAGGGATGTGGGGATCCTGCTCAGCAGCCCCGCACCTCCTGGCACAACTGTGGCAGAGAGGAATTGTCCATCCAGCGGCACTGCAACTGTCCTGCTGCCCTGCTCCAGCCTTGAAGGGACCAGCACAGGCAGGGCAGCAGCAAACTGAGTGCTTATTAAAGCAGCAAAGTTAAAAACGAGGTCCTCTCTGTGGCTTTAGCATGAATTAAAGCATTTCTCCCCTACACCAGACTTTCCAAAAGCATCAGCCTGAGTATGTTTACCAGTGCTTTCCAGCATCAGACAGCAAGTACCATTTGTCCACAGCCTAAAATGCCCCCTCTCTTCTGGAGATACCCCCCCTCACCCAAATCCCTGGTACTATTTGTTTAAAATAAGACACTGGAACTTGTCAGGAGACTTTTTGCAGCATATTGTTTTAAAGAAGACATTCAATTACCTCAGCTGCAATGCTTCACTGTGCTCTGATGATCTACTAAGGGAAAAATAACTAATATGTAGCATGTTGTGTCATAGACAATTATAGAGAACATCGCTTTTAAGGAAACAAGACTTGTGCCCAATTGTGCGGGATTTATTAAGTTTGCTGTTTTACAGCAACATGGCAAACTAAGGGAGGGGAACATATTTGCATTCCCTTCTGCAAAACCCTTGCTACAGGAGGGGAGGACTATTTTTTCCTCCCCTCATTAAAAGCCAAAGAGCTGGTAGGACTGCAAATGATTGAGATAAACATCTCAACAGACACAGGATAATTTCCTCCTTTAGTTCTACACAGCATGAGATTCTTATGTGGAAACAAAGTGATTTGGCTATAGATTTATGGAAGGAGCAAATGATTTGGTCCTACATGATGGAGCATATCATGCATATTTTGTGCCTTCGCTCGTGGGCATACTCAGCTCTGCACACAAGACTGATGGAAGGGAGGCAAGAGGGAGAAGAGCTTGGGAAATGTGACATTATGCACAAGAGGAAATGCTGCTAGGATTTCACAGCTCCTTTGGCGAACAATGTGACTGAGAAATGCACTTACCGGAAAGGATAACTTAATTCATCTACCATACAGCAAGCATCTAGGAACCCATACAACAGGCAGAGGGGCCAGGAAAGCACCAGGAACAGCAATAAACAGGATAGCAGTGCAGAGAAGCCCCTGACAGGCATACAATCCTTCCTGCCCCTGCTGCCTCCTACTCTAATACCCATTGACTGTGTTTCCTCAAAGACCAGGGTATTATCGTGACTGTTTGGGCAGTTCTTAGTAATGTTTTTTATTTGAATGCTAATCTCTACACACACAATGAAAGACCCTGCTCCAAGGATCTTACAGTTTAAGACCTTGATCCTGCAGACTTACGAAAGTGCTTCATTTTAAGCGCATGATTAACGCTGTTGACTCTGGTGCTTAAAATTCAGCATGCACATAACTGTTTGGGGCTTTAGCTGACAACTAGAGTTCTCTGGAGATGTTATTGTGCTTTAGCAGAAAACATAACAGTGCATCCATGGGAGGTGCCTACAGAGTCACCCAGAAATAGCACAAGGAACAGCTATTTTTTCCCCAAAAGAGGAGCCTGGGAGCAGTGATGAATGCTTTCTGTTGGAAGAGGCTGAATTTGATAGGCTTTGGGGTGGTGGGCATTTTTGCAAGCATTTGGATGCGAGACATGAAGAAGCTTATGGGGTATGATTGACGGGTGATTTGCAGTCTTCACTAAGAAAGCAAGTGAGGACTAAAAACAATGAATAAGTCTTTATGGAATTCAAAATTCCCACCAAATGCATTTATCTTTTCCGTTTGCTATAAATGGGCCGGGAGTGGGATAGCATTATTTCTCCATTGCTGGAAAGCGAAGGGCAGCCTTCACACCACCCACCACAGTGATAAACAATGTTCTCATGAGCCCACTGCTATTTATAGAAGCAATCCTATTTCTCACATATTTGCCTCTCGGTTACTGAGCAAGGGCACTTTCATGGCCCTGATAGATCTGAGCACATTCAGACGCTAATCCCAGGGGAGGGGTGCCATTCCAGGGATGCATTGCTCTGTGGCTGCATAAACCATCACCTGTTATAAGCAGGCTTTTCCCAAGTGCTGTGCAATGCGGGGTGTAATTCTGTAGCCAAAGCACATTAATAGCACAGGTACAATACACACATCTCTGTTCACTTCCCACCCATCTGGAGAGACAGGAAGGGAGAAGGGAGGGGGGAAAGGGATTTTAAAGGATGAATGATCTGCTTTCTGCTGAGAACTCAGGCACATCCAATAACCTCAAGCAGAGAAAATCTCAGCCTGAATTAAAGGCTCTACTGGTCTGAATTCTCCTAAATATTCCACACTGGTTGCAAACACTCCAATTTCAGTTTCATCTGCTATCTCATTGTAACATCTCATGAGTTAGTGTCCTCACTTGCTCTGAAATGCTGTAGCCAGAAACCAGCTAATGTTTGGGGGAAGATGTGCCAGCAAAGAAGAGACAAAACAGCTAACCGTCACTAGCAATGGAAACACTGATTGCTCAGAAAGCAATGGTTGATCTGCTGCCTCTCCCTGGGGAACTGGAACCTTTGGCACTCAGCTCCAACACCTTTGCAGGGCAACACAGGACAAGTGTCCCTTCCCCACGCCCCAGGTCCCAGCTGTTTCCTGAGCACAGGGATCAAGTCATCACCACCTCCCCTTTACAGGACCACATGGTGAGAGGGAAAAAATGAGTCAAAAGCCAGACCCAAGAAAAGCTTTAAACTGCTCACCATCACCATAACACCGTGGCAGAGCGGCATGAGCACAACCCAAACAAGGCTTCCTACAGCTCTTGGCTTTTCTTCTGTATTTACTTATAAAAATCTCCTGCCTGGGACAGGAACAAAGTACACCCTTCTGGCCTGGGTGATTTATATCTGTGCTTTGCTTATCTTGTGATCCTCAATGTGATATGCAAATCCCCGCACAAGGGAATGCAGTGTACTCTTCCCTCCATAAATTTATCCTGCCCAGACCAAGAACACCCTCCTCAGCAGACAGCCCAGGAGACCCCTTTAATTAAAGCTGCCAGGCAAAGGAAGCCATCGCAGTATCTCCCTGGGATGTGGGCAGCTCTGCAGTGACACTGCCTCGTGTTTTGCAGGTTGGGTTGTCTTGCACAAGATGTTTGAGCATTATTGGTTAATGTGATTTTGATGCAAGAAGATATTTTGCCCTGGGTAAAATCAATGTCCTACTATTTCATCTGTGGAGGTGGCTGTTTGAGAGAAACCAGCAACAAAAAAGGTCTGCAGCTGCACTACAGCTGGCCAGGAAACAGAAGGACAGCAGCATGGTCAGCCCCTCCTCAGGTACATGGCTGGGACTGGAACTGGACGGGAAAGAGCAGCTCCAAAGAGCTGTAGGCTTAAGGGCATGATCTGCTGATATCAAACCTCAGTGACCCCAGGGCCAGCTTCGTGCTGCGTGTGCTCCTGGCCCTGAGAGATGCTCAGCCGCAAGAGATGCTCAGCCCTGAGCCTGGCTGTGAGGACACGAGCCCCCACATTCAGGTCGGTGTGTGGCCAGGTGCTTAAAATTTCTGCTGCCTTTCTGCATGGGAATGGAAAAGGGGACTCCAGAAGTGTCAGATCCATCTGACACTAGGAAAATTCTTATAAATAAAATAGTTCACATAAAATCTGTATGAGATCTCTACAGTCCATCTAATATAGACTGTAATAAAGGAGAGACATAGTAACGACAGCCAGAGACACCATCTTGTAGCAAGAACTCTTATTTTAAGAAGTATAAAAAGAAAAGTAATTTACTTGCTATTAACATTTTAAAAGTGTGCTAGCAACGAGGGCCAATGCATTACTGACACTTTCTGGCTATCCAGAGAGCTCTAAGAAGCTCAGCTGGTGCAGAAAGCATTCCCATGCTGCTGGCAGGGGTGGGAACCAGCACATGCACTCCCGGGATGCAGTGACAGCAAACTGCTGGGCAGATCACTGCCACCACCGCAGTCACCATCCTGTTTTCTGTCAAAGCCTGAGATGTCTTGCTTAAACTAACCCTCCTGATCAACCTGAGAACTAGCCAATACAACTATGGGTGAAAGTCAAAATCCAAACGTGCTCCTTGTTTTCTATCATCTTTTGCAAATCCGAGGCATTGCTCTGTCAACCCAAGCTACTCCTCAATTTCTCTTTCATAATGTCTGGAAGGGACAGTGGGTAATTACTCTCAATGCTACACAGATATTTATTCAACTCTTATAAGGCATGCCTCACCTGTTCAAACCTTTGTCATCAAAGCATTTAGAGCATGAAACCCAATTAAAGATAAACCTCTTGCTGTTACAATGGAATAGCTACAAGAATTAGCACTTAAGCTGCATTAGCAGGAGGCATTGCTAATGATGATGTACCCAAATTTGTCTTTGGTGATTACTCAGGGCATGCAAAGGGTAGCTCTCATTTCTGGGTACGTTATCTATCAGGCAGCAATTTTTTCCTGCATCCCTGTACTGCACTGAACACTGTGTCTGCTGTTCACCTCACTACAGGGTCAGATGTTCAAAGTCATCCCTTGGGAGAAAGGAAGACACGGCACGAGAGGTACCTGCAAGAGATCTGCTGAGGGATCTCTCTAGAGAAGCAAAAGGAAATGGGTGCAACAGCTGAGAGGGCTCAGAAAAGCTGAGCCCAGAGCACATTTGACCAAGATAGATTGGGAGTGATGCAGCAGAAAACGCAGAATAAAGGCTGGGTGGGAGCCCTTGCATGGAGGCAGCGCTGCCAGAGCACAGCTGGGGTGGCTGCTGCTGCCTCTGAGCTGCCCCACACAGGGAGAGGGGAGCAGACGCAGGGGCAGCGGCGCTCATAAGAGATGGGAACTGCAGGTGCCAGTGACTCTGTGCTGAGTGTGTGTCTTAATAATAAAAATAATTCTCAGCACCACTGCTTCATCTCCAAAGCACTCTGTAAGCAGTGATTGAGCCATTCTGCCCTCTAGCAAAAGAGGTTAATATTATTCACTCTGGTCTGCAGAGAAGGATGCAGAACCATGGAGAGGTTATGGGCCAGATAACCAAAAATGGCTTTTAGTTCTGGGCACTTTCATTTTGCAGTGTCTGACCTCTGAGGTACTATCAGTCTGATTTTCAAAGGCATTGAGCAGATCCTGCTTTCATTGACCTTAAACATGGAGGTACACAAAATTAAAGGCAACTATAGAAAGTCTTGGCCAAAGCGCGCCACCTGCAAATCACCGGTCAGAGGGAGGAAGAAACGAAGGAACTGGAGGTCACTGGAGCTGAGCCCCGTGTACATCCCTAGCCTTTTTGAGTTTCTTTTGCAAAATCAAAGGCCAGCACTGGTGTGGGAAAAGACAGGCATGAGTTGCCCATTAGTTTATTTGAACTGAAAATAGGAAGGAAGTTTTCTGCCATCAATGTGCAGAGGTGCAGGAGCAGTGCTCCCACCTGCCAGCCCATCTCCTGGATGTCTTTCAACATGTGTCAAACAATGGTTGATAATAGGTTCGATATGTGCAATGGGATGACAACGGTGACTAAGGCCTTTTCCTCCTGCTGCCCACGCCAAAAAGGAGCACCCCACCTCCCCGTCTACCTGCGGTGCACAGCAGGCATCCTGCCTGCTGAGCAGCCCCCAGGCATCACTGCCGCTCGGCAGGGAGGCTAGGCAGAGCATTTTTATTTAAGAGTTAAATAATATTACATGTATATTACAAAAGTTAGGTAAATTCTTCCTCTCAACTGTCATTACCTAAAAAGCTTCCCAACTCCTAGATTGTAATTATGTACATGAATAATGAAATTAACATATCCATCACCTAGCTCCCTGCTCACTGTAGATACAGGAGGCCTTTGTGGGAAGTCCTCTGCGCTCAGATTCCAGATCAGCCACAGCCTCCGAGGCCACTGTGAGATCTGCCATGGTTGGTTCTGGCTCTTGCAACTCATGGAAATCCAAAGTTTAATTGGGATGCACCGAGAAAATGGTGAAGCGGGGGGGAAGCAGCCTTGCAGTATCCGCGTTGCTTCCCACCACCCCAAGCATCCCTGTGCCCCAGCAGCCGGGCAGGGTGCGAGGGGGCACGGGGCCAGTGAGGGATGCCAGGGGGCAGCTGCTGCCAGGATGGCACGGTGTGCCACGGCTGAACCAACAAAACCCTGAAGCTGATGCAGTGCCTGCATTCAGCGATGGGCGCAGATGGAGCGACCGCCCAAGCAGCAGCAATGTGAGTGCAGCACTGGCTCCATCTGCACCACACGCTGCCTGGGAAGGGCTGGGGAGCAGCCGATGAGCGAGGTACCCACACCCACATGGACCGGCACTGGCTCATTTGAAAACCTGTTAGAGTTTCAGGAATGCGTTAAGGGAAACATATATGTAGAAATCTCTTACATTGGGAACAACCTTCCCGTGCGCCAAGCTACGGAGACTGCTCCTTGACTGTAATTGGGGACCTGGTAATTAGATGATGGCAAAATGTACCAGAAGCTCAGTTTTCATTCTGTGGTCCAAATTACAAACCATCATATTTTGAAAGTGATGCTGACATTCCTCAGCCAGGAGACTTTGCCAAAAACAACTCGAGCAAGGCTTGTCTTGGCACAAAATCAAACTCAGGGCCTCAGCAGCGAAACTGAAAACATTTACACAGCTGGACCCAAATCACCCTATTTTCTAAAGAGTTTGTCAGAGCCTGAAGCTCTTGGTATATTTCTGCCTTTTTTAAAGGGTCCTGTGTTCTTGCAATCTACCAGCTATCCACATATAGAAAATAAAATACACTAGAAAAAGTGGGTGGTCTTTCTATTACAGTCCAAAAAAAAAATCTAGAAAAACCTCATGGGGATAATGAGAACTAGCCCGGTATTTACTGGGTCCATCAATATATGTGCCAGACATATTTTATTTGCATATATAGATATGGAAACCTCATCATTTTGCTGTATGTATGTAATGGCTAATAAATGCATTAGCAAACCACTAATGAAAACAAATTGAAGCCAATGTCACAAATTACGACAGCGTGAGGAATTACCTTTCTGCATTTTTTCCTATCTAAATTTCCTGACTATATTTTTTTATTACATCAGTCATACCCATTGCATATGCATTATACATCAGTCACTATTACCAGGGTAAATATCATTCGGTCTCTTTAGCATCGCATGCGCCAGCAGCGTGTGCACGGGTGCAGGCAGAGGCAGGCAGAGCCACCCCAGCACCCGTGCCAGTGCTGAGCCTGCGGCTCAGATCCTGCCAGCACAGTCAGAGCAGAGACAGGGGTGCCACCCTGCCCGCCGAGAGCCCCCAGGCCACCAGCAGCACCATCCTCTCTGCCGGCATCAGGGGCCAAGCAACAAATTTTCATTTTGTGCCGGTTTCTGTGTTTGCCCATGGAAAATGCATTCAGTGTCACCTGATTAAGGGTACGGAGGGCAGCAAACAGGGAGAGATGGCAACTCTCTGTACCACACCTGCAAGAGGGCTCAACCCCTGCCCAGGTCTGTGGTGCAGGCTTCGGCTGCCTATGCCTCTGTCTCCCCTTCCCACCTCTAGAAACAAGTTTGGCATTGGACGTTTGCCCCTTTTCCTTTCCTTTCCTGCATGCTGCTTGATTTATTTTTTTTTCCCTACTCATAAAAGTAATGAAAGCAAATCCTCTTATGCACCCAGAGATAGCACAGAGCTGGCTTTGGCCAGGACGGGATTTCTGTAAGACATTGTAGCAGCAGCCCTCGACTTCATGTTGCCTTCGCAACAGAAAGTGGGATATGACAATTAGTGAACTTAGCTAGTTCGCTTATTCTGAAGGCATCATATTGATTATTTACAATTCTGTAGCACCCAGCAGTGGACTTGGTCACCACTCTCCAAATGCTGTACAAACACAGCACAAAAAAACCCCAGTCCCTGCCCCAGGAAATTTGTTTCTTCTTACAGCCGAGATAATTAACAGACTGTTTGACAGGAATCCTTCTTAAAAGCCCCTCCTATGCTCAGCTGTGATTGCTACCAGAAGACATGGAGGAGCCATTTTTTATAGCTTAACTTAAATTTTTGTGGCTACGTGGGGACCTCAAAATCTTGCAAAATTAATTTTTTTTTAATGCAAAACCTTTTAAGTAAAAATAGTTGTAATTGCAACCTAAAGTGATGTGGGATCTTTGAATGGCTCTCTGATTAATTCTTCTGCTAGGCTAGTCCTTTCTCTCTGTTCTACTGAACAAGCGTACACATATTATTGGGATTAATGCTGCATAATACATAATTAATGAAACTGCATAAATATGCAGATTTGCAATTGCAGATTGACTGCCATGGCTATATCCCCGAACACTATGGTAACTGATTGGATGTTCATTATTACCATATTTAAAACTGTTTCCCTGTGAACATGTGCAAACAAATAACTCCAGAAGGGCAGACTGCATTGTTTCAGGCATTAAGATGACTGTCTCCAAAATCACAGGGAAGGGTTGGCATATCTGCCAGGTACAGCCCCTTGGGATTGCGGAGAGCTCACATTCCCTGCAGAGGGTCTGGGGCACCAAAGTGAAAATATGCTTTCAATGCAAAATGAAAATAATGCTCCTTAACTGCTCACTTACATTTACCACAGCCCTGCATTTCTGCAGGTGACTAGGATCCAGGATGGAAGTCACATCCTCTGAACAAGGACTCCTCACACTCGTGCTCCTTAACAGAGCAGAACTGGAGCAACCCACTGCACCTGGGGCTACAAACCTCCCCACGCCTCGACAGCACCTGGGAGAGCCCAGCTCTCCCCAGCCCAGGGAGAGGGGTGCAGGGGCACTCCCCTGCAGCCCAGTGCCCACCGCAGGCAACTCCAGGTTAATGGTCTAAAAAGCTGTAAAATGGGTATATCTGGTGCTAGGAGGTCAGGATGCTGAGCAGCAGTGTCATAAAAAAGACAGAGAGGCCAGCCATGGAGGGAGGGGAAAGCTCACTGAGGATCAGAGTCCAATAGCAGCCACAGGCACCAGAGTCCTGAAAGGCTGTGGAAATCTAGAGGTTTCTGGGCATTTCCTTAGACTGCTGGAATGGGGCATCAGCAGGAGACTTTCAACAAACATTTTCCCATCAGTTCTCAAATGTCCTCCATAACACCTCGACAGCCTCACCATTAATGACCACTGAAGCTGATAAACATGCCATGCAGAACAAAGGAAGATGGCAACCAGTTGTTTTGGCTGGCACGGCAAAGGCTGCATCCTCCAGGATCAGTCTGTGTCCTCCCGCTGTGCTTTGCTAAGGAATAGAGAGAGATTTCCTTGGGTGGCTTCCAGTTCATGCAGCAGCCATCAGCTGTTGGGTTTTAATGCAGTGCTAGTGAAGGGACAGTCACGGGCAGAACCACAGAAGCTCCATGTTGGTGATGGATGTCCCCTGAAGTGGAATGCAGGAGCTTGGGATTTGCTGGTGGATGGAGGCAACTTAGAGCAGTCAGTGGGTAGGTTTCAGGTGTCTCTGAAGCAGTGGCAGATGGCTTGCTTCCTTCCGTGCTGTCTGTTTGCACTGTTGAGAATGTCAAGATTTATTGCATGCTGATTTGGATATTCAGATCTCACACAGGGAGTTTGATCTGTAGATCTCAGAGCCCAAGGAGGACTGCAAGCATCGTTCCCCTTCCTCACATTTACAGGATCAAATTCTTACTTGGAGAAAAGGAAAAGCTTCCCCAAGAGGTATTTGGGAAATGTTTTTACTTTAAAGTACAAGTTTCCTACGGATATCTTCAGATGTTTATTGAGGTGGAATAAATGAAAACGTAAGTACGTGCTGTCTTAGGAAAGATGAGAATTGCAGCTCTGTGTACCAGAACCACTCAAAAGCACAGCCAGGCACCTGATCCTTCCTGAGGTGACTTCTGCGCAGGAGACAACTTCCCTGAACAGCCAGGGCTCACAGAGAAACACAGCACTCTGCTTCCTTCAGCCACGAGACCTCGCTGCTCAGCATCGACGCACAGAGCAGCCACGCAGGCTGGGACACCTCCCGCCTGTCCCCTTCCTCCCCACCTCCAGAAGTGCAGAGCATTTATCCAGCAGTTTAGCCACTGCTGAGGGGTTATTCCGACCTCCCAACCCTACCTACTACATTTTTGGGCTGCCCTAAAAATGAGGGGAGCATCAGAGAGGCTCTGTGCCCAGCCCCAGCATTTTCCCTCGGCCCACCGAGCTCCCCAGCTCCATCAGCTGCATGGCCAGTGCTGCTCCTCTATGGGTGGCTCCCAGTGCACCCAGTTGGGTGGCTCCCAGTGCACCCTAGCTGCTCCAGCCCAGGAGCAAGTGGGAAGCAGGGGGGAGAAAATGTGGGGGGTTTACCTAAGTCAGGCTTAATTCTTTTAATGCAGAGCAACCTGTACTCAGTAATGAATTTAGCCCGATCATATTTCATGATGAAATATTAATATGTTAGCTGGATGTTTCAACTTCTACTTTTGCTCTTTTCTCAAGGAATGTCTGCATCCTTCTTTGCAAAAGAACTTCCACTGCAAGTGCTGCAACTAACCCCTTTCTTCTGAGAAACATCATACAGCAAAACCGAAGCGGCAGCTTGGCCCAGGCTTTGGTCACGTGCCTGTGAGTTGGCTCAGAGACGGAAAGCTGGAGGCAGGTCTCCCGCAAACCCATCAATCACAACACTCGATCAAGGTGAAGACATGCAAGTGAGAGATGAGACCCTCAGAAAGAGAGGAGGGGACAGGTGACCTTAATTGGTCTACTGTTATTGATAGGCCAACTTGTCTTCATGATGCAAATTACCCTATAAATAAAAGTAAAACAACTACAGGAAACAATTTGCCACTTTGTTAGAGCCAAAGTAGACTGAAAATTAAATCAAGACATAGCATTGCTAATTCACGGGGTTCTCTGTAGAGCCTCAACAGGCAAGGCCAGAAGCATGGGCCTTGGAAGCAAAGGGTTGTAGCTGCTCCCACGAGGAAGAACAGGGCGATGCCCCACGCCGGCATCCAGCCCTGCGAGCCGATGGGAGAGGCATGGGCATCGCCCCGTTCGTGCTGCCGGCTCTTGCCTCGGCGATCAGGGGGGTATCTCTGCTACGTGGTAAACCCCCCAGAGAAGGCTGAGCTCTCCCAGCTCCCAGAGAAGGCAGGGGCTGTACCCTGCACCAGTGTGACCGACCAGACGCAGTGCTGGTGGCAGCCACCTGCACCCTCTGCGCTTTCTCCCCTGGCTCCAGGCACAGCCTCTGTGCCCAGCAGCTGTGGCTGCTGGTTTGCTGGTTTGCTCATGAGGTTTCCACTAAGCACCAGAGGTGACCTGGCCTGTGCCCCCCCAGGGACGATGTAATGGATGATTTTAACTGGCTTAACCACCCAGGAGTACTGTCACGCAGAGAAGGCCTCACCTCAGCTGCTCGTTATTGCTAATGGAAGAAACACACCCAAGTCACGAACACTTTGCTAAAAGCATCTTCTCTGACACCTTAAGTGGGTACTAACTCTTGCCTTACATTTCTAAAACACCTTTTAACTTACAGATCATTATATCCAATATTAATTTGTCCATTGAAGGAGCAAGAGCCATGCCCAAAGGCTTCTCTGGAGAAGTCCTCTAGCTCTCTGATGACCACAGCCTGGCCTCTCTGCTGTAATGGGAACCAATCTAGTGCCACTGCTTCCTCATCCCTCTGCTTACTGTGCTTTCTACCTCCCAAAAGTGCCTGTGCTCACCTCAGTATGAACGGATGCTCTGTCATATCCCTTGCTCCCAGGGCCAGGGAAGGACCTGACAAGGACAGAGCAAAGGGAGCAAACGGAAGGAAATGAGAAGTTTGTTAGTTAGCTTTTGCCGGGGAAATGAGAATGCATTATTTTGTCACTAAGTTGCAGCTTTTCTGAAAGTACTGGAAGTCACAGAGATTTTCTGCAGCCCCAAAGGAGCACTTTTAAGTGCTTCATTTTAAGGAGGTACTTCTTTCCCTACTTTTTAGGTATTTTTTTTCTTTTTTGTGTTTGTTTCCAAACCTGTCGGAAAGCAGTAATATTTCCAAGCTTTTTTGTTGTTTTTGTTTTGTTCCTCATCCTTATGTTTTTTCATTTTTGAACATCCTTGCTGGTTTTGAACGAGCTCCCTGGAGGCTGCACAAGCAGCAGGACTCGATCACGAATCTGGCTGCCTTGCTGGGTGAGCTTCTCCTCTCCTCTGAAGCTTTGAAGCTGCCACTTTAAATTCATGCAGATGGATTATGCTTTTGTTTCTTCAGGAAATTATTAAACACTTTGTGAAGCGACATCAATAGGAATAATAAGGACAGTGACTGCAAACCTTTGCAAACTGCAAACCCCCACGTCCAGCCTGTCCCAGAAATGGTGCTGCCCACAGTTGGTGGGTGTTGGTTTAAGGGCCAGAAGAAGCCATCGCATCACACACCATGGCTTCTCCAGCACAGGTCGTGTCATTTCAGCTCTTTCCCCCTACCCTTAGCCAAACAACTTGTATAGCTCTCACCTAGCTCCCTGAAGGCCATGTTGCCTGTCTTGAATGTGCAAGGAGATGGAAAATACACAGCTTTCATGGGTATTTTTTTCCAGTCAGTCATCACTTTCCCTCCCAGCAGACTGAACCTTATTGCCATGTTGAACATCTTGCTTCTGCCTGTAGTCTTTGGCTCCTGTTCTGCCTCTTCTCCTAGACTTGGGGCCCTCAGTCCCTGGTACTTTCTCTCTGAGAAGGTACTTCAGGATTTCATGAAGGCATTCACTCTTCTTCTTGATCTTGTTTGAGCTCCTCAGTCTTTTTTTCTGTAACTCATTTTCTTCATCTCATAAATAATTTTGTGGCTTGCTTTGACACCCCCAACATCCCTTTAAAAACGTTGACACCAGAGCCACAGGCAATATCCTAGTGTCTGTCTCACCAACACCATACAAGTTTACTATGCCATAAAATCGTTTCACCACTCCTGCTTACTAATCCTTTTCATATATCCACTGAATGAATTAGCTCTTTATCACAAGGTCAGGGAAATATGCCTATGTCCTCTGTCCATTGCAACCCTCAGATGCTTTGCAAAGGCATTAAGGAATGTGATAACACCTCCTGCTCTGGCAACAAAAGCATCTTTCTTATCCTTTATGATATGTACAGGTTTGTATTTATTTATGTTAAAATACATTTATTTCAAAGAATGCACTTATCTTTAGTAAATGCTCTTGAGTGGTGCCAGTTCTATCCCATTCCTTCAATTCTTCAAGTTGGTCCCACATCAGCTTCCCCATTATTCTGCCCAGGACTGATGTCCAGTCTACCATTGCCCAGGTGGGGTATTGCACTCACCTTGCACACTCTCATTACACAGCCACTGGCCTTACACACTTTTAGCCCCTATTCCATGACGCATTAAACGTGAGCACTAGCAGCCCAGCGATCTCAGCCAGGTGTTTAGCACACTCCACGGCTAAGTAACAGGTAGCAATGACAAATTGCTCATCTGCGTCTTGGGCTTCTGCTCGTTCCAGTTCCCTCCACTTCAACTCAGGAGCAATTCATGAACACAAGTTCACTGGGGAAATACCAGGTATAGCTATTCAGTTACCCCTTCTTGTGCATAAAAAGGGATTATTCATCAGTAATTTCAGACTCGGGCACCCAAGAGAAAAGCCACATGTTCTCCTAAGCGATGGACAAACAAGCTTCTTGCCTCTTGCCAGGGTAGGCACCCAAACCCACCCACGTGGGAGCAGCCAGCAAACAGCCAGGCTAAACATGCAGCCTGCCAAGCCCCTTTATCTGCAGTTATGGGACATGGAGGATTTCCTTCTGAGCAAGCCTTTTCCTTCAGAGTTTTTCTTTCAAACATAAAAGTTCAGTGCACTTCATAAATAGTTACTTTCTCTGTAATTAAATCTCTTTTTGTGTGTCTGTCACAGGGGTTCAGTTCTTTTTTTAAAACAAACTAACAATATCTTTTTCCACAGAAGGAGCAGCATGGACTCTGTAAAAGGATTAGGAAAACAGCTCATGCAAATCTGTGCTAGACAGAGGTGTAGTTATGGAGTAAAGATAGTATGTGTGCCTGTTACCTTTTCCACCGGTGGAACGTATGAAGAAAAGCAGAGACAGCATACCAGAGGAATAGCTCCTGCAGAGCCTGAAGTCAATAGCTCTCCAGACCTAGCCGTATTTTCACTGTCAGTATTTGATTTTTATTCGTTTCTATTAGATGGATGCCTTGTGGCATCAATAAGGGATCAATTCCCCCGCACCAGGCACCGTTCAAGTTGTACTACAAGGTAACGCATGCTGTAAACTGCTTACGGTGCAAGAGCAGGGGAGAAGGAGCATGTTGACACCGTGGTTCACATTGTGCCCAACACCTCCCGGCAGCAGAAGAGATGAGACCAGCTGAATTTAAAGATGCTGAAGCCAAAGTTGCCCATGGCTCATCCTGCCCATGCCCCCACTGCCACGGGGATGTGGTGACTGTGTCAGGGACGCCAGTGGCTGCTGGCTGTGGGTTTTCGAAGGGAGATGTGGAAGCAAGGCATGCAGTCAGGCAGGGCTTCCAGTGGGAAAACTGAGGCTCTGCAGCAGCTTTCTACAAGGAAGAGCAAGTGTGAAACCTTGACTGCTTTTGAAAGGGATACTGATTAGTTTATCACAGCCATCACAACAGCAGCAACTCTGATAGCACAGGACCTTGTGGGAGGGCCGAACTGACCGCAGTCATCTCCAGCTCCTCTGGTCCTGCAGCACTACCAACGGGACACAAGCACAGTTGGGATGTTTGCTGTGACCATCTCATGGCTGAAGGGAGCCCTGTTCTTTTCCTCCCCATGCTTGATGACCTTTGGTGCAGATTGCATGTGTTTGGGAAAAGGACTTCCTCGCGCCCAACACTTGCTGGGTGCCAGCCCCAGCGAGGCCCCCATCTTTGTGATGAACATTAGGAAATTACTTGCATGCAACACCCACACAACCTCTGCTCTCAGGTTTCCACCTCACGGAACAGATTTTTCTTCCTGCATTTGGGAATTCTCAGCGCTGGTCACCATCCATTATTTGTCGTCACAAGATTCAGTGCCGAGGAGCAGGAGGAGCTGGCAGCAGCCAGGCAAGCTGTCATCAGGGCTTCCACCGGGGATGTGTGTGGTGGAGTGGCTTTTGCATCAGTGAGAGGAGGACTTGTGTCCAGGTCGTATAGCAATAGGGCAGCAAATTATGACAACTTTGAATATAGGGTGTGCTGTCATGTGAAATATGTGCAGTTTGTAGCCAAAGTATCAGTACAACCAGGGATAAGGGAAAAGGAAAACTAAAAACCGAGGAAATCCCTTACATGAGTAGAAACACAGCATCGTTTCAAGAGTGTTACAGCTTGTCTCCAGAAACGGTTCACCCAAAATCCTTCAGAGCAGGGCACGATGCTGCCCGTCCCAGGTCTACCCCCAGCACCAGCCCTGGCAGTGCAGGCTGCACCCTGGGACCGCCGCAGAGATCCCAGTTAGCTCGGGGCCCATCTCAAAGCTCACCCTGCAGGGCAGCAGCACAAGAGTCTCACCACGCACCACCCATCCAACCACTGCGATCCAGTCCTACCCTTACAAGTCACAAGTTGTGCCAGTGCATTTAAAAGGGGATGTAAAAGGAAAGAGGAATATGACAGAAAAGGTGCATGTGAGGCCAAGAGTGGCTATGCCAGAGGAGACCTCGATGCTGAGCTGGCCTGGGGCTGAGGGCTGGGTGGAACCTCCTTTCTGAGACCAGAAAGCTGCCATCACACTAAAACCACTAGTAAGAGAAAGGAGATAAAACCGGAGGGGAAGGAGGGACACACACACGACACAATTACAATAACTGAAACATTGTGTTATATTTTAAATATTTTAAACATTTTTTTAACATTTAAACATATATTTTCAAATCTTATGAGTCTACAAGGCAAGTACCTGATGCAGCAAAGGAGGAGAAGGGAAACTGAAGCAATGGTTAAACAATGCACAAGGCAGTCTGCGGGGTCTGTTTTGTATTAAATCCATTTGGAGGCTGAGTTTGCTCCTTTGACAGCTGGCCACACTCGCTCAAAGAGAATAAGAAAGTTTTTGTTTTTCAAAAAAGATGTGTAATGGGTTTCTTATGTACTAGAAAAGAAAAGCTCTCTGAGCTGTATCACCTATTTTCTTGTCAAAAGACTTTGGACAAAACCTAATCATGAATAAAATGCCTCGTGATTTTTCAAAGAGCTCTTTTATTTGAAGTCAGCTTTTCTGAAATGGGAGGCAGGACCTGGGTAATGCGGAGCAGGGCGGGAGGCAGCTCGCATGCCAAGCCTCCACACGGGGCTCCCCGGCCGCCCCAGCGCTGCCCATGGGAGCATCCCGCCCCGTGCCAGCCCCGAGTACTGGCCCCATGGACTTGCTTCGGCCCCCCGATGAGGAACATCTTGCCCCAGCTCCAGGAGACTCTTGGCCAGCACGAAACACTGTTCCCACTCAGCCACTTCCAGGGCAAGCCCCAGCAGCATCATGGGTGTCTTGTTCATCCCCTACCACAGGGTCTTACCTCCATGGCTACATGAGCATCCGTCCCCGCACACAGAAATGGGGACATTAATTATGTCTTGGTCTGTCCTGGCTGTGTGCAGGGCTGAGCTGTGTCTGGGGACAAAGAGCAAAAGCCACTTTCTCTTCTACACATACCACATGCCAAGAGCACAAAATACTAGCTCAGCCACTGCAGAAGGTACCAAAAGAGCAGACACATCTCCTGGGTATTGCTTCCCAGAGAACTTTTACATGCTGTTTCAACTTCTGCTGTGCCAGGGCTCCAGCCCACCTCCAGCAGCATGGGCAAGACCTGATGCCAACCACAGGTGAGCAAGGAGGGCAGCACAGATGGACAGACCTGTGTCTGCTCTCCTGGCGCTCCCATACCTGTTGCTGTAAACATGCCAAGCCCATGGGAGAAGGATGCACCATTCCTGGTCATGACCATGGCTGGACACCCAAACCAGTGTCGTGTCCATGTCATCGCATGGTGCTTGCCCTCCTTGCCCCTGCCTTGCCTGTCCTCACCAAGGACTGCTCCTGTTTCACCCCAGCCACTCACCCCATACACCCTGCCCTGCCCAGCGAGGCTCATCCAGACTGCCCACCTGTTAGCACCTGCTCTGCAGGCCTGGAAACCTGCCAGGAGAGGCAGCCCATCACCTGAGCAGCGCCTGTCACAGTTAGATGCCAACCACTGGTACCTCCGCTTCATCATTTTAAAGGCAATAAACGAGCAACCTCTGCACAGGGCTGGGGGAACGGAACTAACCCACAGACCAAACATACTACAAGTCAGTGCAGGGGAGGTACCAAATAGGCATGTACCAGCCACACATTGCATCTACACAGTCAATACACCAGGCAGTGAAGTGGTGGATTTACCTCAGCAGCACAGCCTGGAGCCGGCATGTCCCTGAGCTCACTGGTGGTGACGGCTGTGATGTGTGAGGTATCACCCAGAGCAGCACTGGGGCTCTGGTAAGCTTCAGCCTCCGAGGACCAAATCTGAGCTGGAAACATCTCACGAACAAGCTTTCTCACAAAGTTTTATTGATTCCTGGTTTCTCATGAGTTTTCCTGTTCAAGTGCTGGTCAAATCCAGGAAGAGCAGAGATGTAGGGGATGCAAGGGCAAACACCTTGAAAGCTGAACAGCGTAATTACACCAGCATCCACATCCCAGAACAGCAGCCCTTATGTGACTAATGGAAATGACACTTGAACTAAATTTGAAAGGCAATGGTCCAGGGGCGTAGGGAACCGTGGCTATTTGGAAATGGGAGAGCCACGGTTTCCTTGCTCTCCCCCAGCAAACCCAGCTGGGATTTACAGGACTGTCGATGATTTAAAGCCTGCTGTTAATCATTCTGCCATTGCTCCAGCCGTCGCCCTCTCAGTCCTGCCACAGCTCCCACCGGACGCTGCAGCACTCAGAGGGAGTGAGAGGTAATGTAAAGAGACTGGAGGATGCGACCTGCTTTCGCCAGCTCCTCGGGGCAAACATCTCACACTCTGACTGATGCTGGGTAGTAAGACACTCACAATTACTTTCATAAATTGAGGCAAACCTGAGAACTGTTTTCTGGCTGTTGGTTTGTTGTGGTTTTTTTCTTGGCCCTTGCCAGTTTTTTATGGACAGAGAAGGTTGTCAGCCCTTTGTCATGGACACCCGTTGGTAGAGAGGACCACTGGAATTTTAATTGTCCAAGAGCTCTAATAGGTGTAATAGCCTTGTGTGTTACATATGCATTAATTAAGTAACACTGCATTTAACTCCAAATCATGCGGAAGGCGCGTGCTGTGTTTGCACAGACATAAATATCTTCTCAGTTAGAGTGCAGACTAACAGCTTTGCTCTCTTTGCATTGCAGTATTTCCATTCTGGTGAAAATGGGAGCCTCAGAAAAGCTTACCCTTGGGTAGTCCTGGTTCACTGGGTAAAGAGCTCAGCACTTCCACATGTTCTTCTCACACATGGGCTTGGGGAAATGATATGGCTTGGAGAATCTGAGTAGCTCTTTGATGCCTGCGGGTTCCAGCACAGGGCAAGCCCTCTGCAGCGATTCGCACGTTACCGATTACCCCACTGAACAAACAAACTGCCTGGCAACCTGCTCAGGTGTCCCTCATTACCCAAATTCTTCAGCCCTTCTGTTTCACTGCAAATACCATCACTGCAGCAATCTGTAAGCTGCAAATACAGTGTTGTGTGCGACTGCAAGGGGAAAGGGGAAACAAAAGGATACAGCACAGTGAATATAATATATTCTCATCTTGATCCACAGGGAACTTCTGTGCTTTAGATGAGAATATAACACCAGGTTATCAATGGACAGCTGCTTGTTTTACACCCCAGTATTGCTGCTTTAGTCCAACCTCATTCTGAAACAAAATGAGAAGTTGGAATAACACATGTTGGATGTGCTCTGACACACTAGCTGGACAAATATTTGGAAGAGTATTCACTTTCACCAGGCAACATTATGCTCTGTGGATTAATTATACGGAATATGGTCCTGGCTTGGGTTTGGATGATTAAAGCTGTGCTGGAATTCCAGAGGATTACTTAAATGTGCAGCATTAGTGAAGGTAAAACATCTTCCATATCCCTTTCCTGCAGCCTCCATTTCCTTTATAGAAATATGCAGATTAGTGCTAAGTATTAATCTGCAGAGGCTCCCAGAGCAGGGCTCCTTCCCCTGAAGAGCATTGTGAGGTTTTGGGGAGAGTAGGGGGAGGGGTCTTTCAAAGGGAAATAAAAAAGGCAGAGAAATTTCATATGTTTGTAAAACAATAACAAGGAATGAGTGACTTACTCCACATGTTTTAGTCTGGGAGGAAGGAGCCTGGATGTAGGCAAAGTAAGTGCAATATGTATGTGTAATTAAGAAATGATTTCCTGAGATCTTCCTTAAAACATATCTGAATACAGATCTCAAATTTGCATAAATAACTTATGCCTTTCACTTTTTCCTTGTGGAAAACACATAACATTGCCTCTCGCTTTCTGATTTTCAGACCCTCCCCGGCTCGGGAGGAGGATTTGCCATATTACGCTATTCTTTCCAATTGTAATCAGCCTTAAATCTGAATAAAAGCAGCAAATGGCTGACTGGCACTCAGGGCTTCCCTCCCTCCCCCTGCCCCCCATGGAAGCGGCAGCAGCAACAGCATTGAGTCAGACCTGGAAAGACATGACTGCAGCTCTCAGTTTTCATTAGTATTCATGGAGCATCCGACTCCAGAGAGGATTAATAGACTCTGATGCCTAATATCCTGGAGAACAATTAATTTGCCCACAGTTTTGTCATGGTTGAAAGTCAAATGCTGGAACAGATCGATGCACTGAGCTGCAAGTTGAACACTGCAACCTTCTGCTGGAGCTGAATTTTAATTTTCCCATCATCATTTCCCTCCATTCCCAGCACACCAGTTTTCTAATAGATCTAAAAGCCTCTTACCTTCTTCCATCACATGTTGGTCTTCATAACAAAAGTCCATGTTGATTGTTCAAATATTAGAGCCTTGTATTGCTCTCCATTATGGGATTAGAGATGTTCAAGGCCCCTTGTGTTTTGACCTTTTCCTGTCTCATTTCTCTTTAAATTGCATGAAAAATGCTAACCTTTAGTAATTAAAATCAAAATAGAATGGAGGAATAAACCTTTTTTCCTAACAATGACTCAATATTTAGGTTTCCGTTTTGGTAGAAGTGTTAGTGCAGAAATTAAGGCTGGTGTTTATAAAAGCCCAGTCAACAGACCTGTTAGGAGCAGCCAGGGGTGCCGCGTCCATCCCTGTAACCTGCTGTAGCCAGAGCCGTTGCCCTGGGCTTGCACCAGCCCGGAGCTCAGCCCGGGAGCTCGCTTCCCTCTCCCACCACATCACCTGTCAAGTTTGTGCAAGCCCACTAAATTCCATGCACACAGGGGAAAAAAAAAAAACCACCCTATCAATAAATAGGCTTAGACAGTTGTGGGAAAGTAGTACAAGTATTGGAAAAAAATACTGCTTATATTAAAAAAAAAAAAAAAAGTCATAGATGGGAGTTAATTCTGGCAATGCCCAGAATCCACTCTCCTGCATGGGTAAAGGGCGGTGTGCTTGGGACGAACCTTGCTGTGAGGAAGATGGCTTGGCAGCCCATGCAGCCTCCCTGGCCTTACCTTCCAGGAGTTGGTCTTCTCTGCTGGCCATCTGCTCAGAAAGCTTTGGGCAAACAGGAGAGGTGATGCAGAAGACATCGCAGAGCTACCAGGAACAGGGACCAGTCAGCTGGATGTACTGCCCCACTCGCTCCGTGAGCTGTGTCCCAGTTCTCCCAGTGGAAATAAAAAAGTGTTGCCAGTGGCAGATTTAAGGACCAACATGAAACAAGTCTGTGACACTGGAAACAGACTGAGACCCACCGAGCACAGGCTCATACCCACTGTTTACTGCAGCCTCGGCTGGGAGCCCAGCGTAAACAGTCACCTGGGACTGGACTTCCCTGTCTTGGCTGGAAAAAAACCTGGGAGACACCGGCACCCGCTCTGATTTCATCGGTCTCTGAAAACAGGGCAACTGCTTTTAGCTGAAATCCTGAAGAGTGGAAGGCAGGAGAGTGTCCTGTCCTACCTCCCACTGGGCTGTGAAGTGTTGCTGGGAAAATGCCTTCCCTGGCACACTGGACTGGGGGGCCATGTCCTGGCATTGCCCCCACACACACACACACACCCCGAGTGCTGTTAGGGAAGCTGCCAAAATAGAATATGCTTCTTTCCAGAAAAAAAAAAAAAAAGGGTTTAATGGGTTAAGTCTAGGACTGTGAGACTCTCTCCTCCTCGCTATTGTGCGGTTCCCTCAGCATTTCTGGTGTCCAGGCTTTTGGGGTTTAATTACAGTCTGTTCCAAATGGTCTTAGCCAACAGATCAATAGATCAGGAACATTAGAATTGTTAATTTGAATGGCTGATTTGAATTTAAGTGCAACTTCAATTTAATCATTTTAAAAATGAAACAGTGTGTGAGGGCCCTCCTTCTCCTCCTCTACCAGCGAAGCAGCTCCAATGCCCCATAGGGATCACAAAACTCTCTGACATGCACATTTCCCTTCAGTCAGGAGTTAAGCCCTATGAGCTGCTGGATCATAACAAAAGTGGGGGTTTTAGCAGCCTTTCCTACAAGCACGGTAATCCCAAATCCAACAGTGATTAACTTGGACTCAAAGCTCCACTGCAGAAATTAATTCTAAATCAGGGTCCCGGACCCTTGTCTCGCCAAACACTTTACAATGCTAATTGGTGATGACTATATGAGCAGGCATAAAACATCCCAGTTGTCTCAACTTTCCCAATTCATCCAGAAATTCCACAGGCTGCAGGGGTTGCCCCACTGCCTGCCTGGAGCATGCGGATCCTGGCCCGTTCCGCTGGGCAGCTGCCTGCAGCCACTGGAGCTGCCAGCCATGGGCTGCTGGAGACACGGGAAATGCAGGGATTTCGGAGTGCTGCCAACATTGGCTCCTGCGGCTTCTGGCCAGGAGATGAGCTGGGTTCTGGTCTGAGTAGTGGTGCTGGTGCCTCAGGTGCAGGAATGGTAGCGTGCCCCCGCATCTGTATATTCACCCTTAGTGAACAAAATAAAATAGAAGCACGTAAGAAAATTTGTAAGGTAGAGTGTCTGGGGCGTAGTTTTTGCAAGTAAGGCTTCATAAAGATGTTAGTAAACAAAAACGAAAGGCATGCTCCAATCTCCTATAACAACAGTCATCAACTGGGTCCAAAACTCTGCTCCCTCTACACATGGTGCTTTCCAACTATCACATATTTCATTTCATTTAGCAACCATAAAGTGCCAAGCGGGAGGAATTATTTTTCAATATATTTGTTAACCAGTGGAACTCACTGCCCCAAGATACTTGTCGTGTTGGAAGCACAGTACAGGCCAGGCAGGAGGAGGAGCAGCTGAGGCAGATGAAAGCACAAACAGCTACCATCAAAAGGGCAATAACTCATAAAGGGCCGTGGATGCTCCATGTGTCAGCTGTTAAATGCAAGGGAGCAGAACAGAACTTGTTCTTTTTGAGTGCATTCATGGGGAGTTCTTTCAGTTCGTGTCCCTGCCAAGCACAGGTCACAAGACTAGACAAACCTCGGTCCAATACAGCCTGGTAAGGTTTGTGCTCCTTTTTACTGCTGTGCGCCAGTCAGGTCAAAAAAGACATGTAAGCCCGTACTTTTCCTGAAATGCTCAATAGTTCCTTTACCCCTGCACACCGAGTAAGCCAAAAGCTTTGTTTTCCTTTTGTCACATTCACAATTGCAATGTAGCTGTCCTGTCTAATTGCCATCGTTACTGAATATAGCATTTGCGTTCAGAGCCTGAGCACATGCAAAATGAGGGACAGAAAGGCATTTCTTTTTCACCTGTATTTCAGCACTGGTTTAGCATCAATACAAACAGGAGGATGCAGTTGTTCACCATGACACTGTTCAAATATAAAGTCGATGTAGCTCCTAAATGCAGGTTTCTTCCCCACAGTCATGTCAGAGTGACAAAATTTCAGCAAAAAAAGCCTGAAACAAATTTACTGTGCAGTGCCTTCAAGAGAATGATGTTTTAGTACCTGGGAAAGTGCAGTTGTTTATCCGTGATGACCAGCACTTCCAGGGACTGAGATCACCCGAGCCCGCATGGCAGAGGGCACGGTCCTGCCCCTCACCTCCATCCCGGGGTGTGTAGCCCCAAGGAGGACATGGCTGCAAGGGGCCAGGGCAGGCCCAGGGATGCTGGATGCCTCTCGCTACAATAATACCTCTGCAGATCAGCAAAGCAATATCGGCCGTATCCAGTCAAAGGATGGGAAGTTTCTAATGCACCTTGTGCTGCTCTGGCAGCTGAGGTGGGTGAAGAGCTATTCACGGCTGCACCCACGCTGACCTGCACATTGCTTCTGCCTTGGTGAATTCACTGTCCTTGGAGCTGTGACTACTTGTAACATCCCACTACTGACCCTTCTGATACCAACATAAATTCAAAGGCTCATTTCAAATGTTTAATTTTAAAGGTACTTCTGAGCTGATACAAACATGTTTATATTCCCTTTCCATGTTTCCCTTCATTGCTAAAAGCCCAGGCAGTGATACCTTGTGAATCAAACAAACTGTCTTGCCCTTGTGCAATGGTAACAAACAGGCTTCGTCACCAGGAGTCCTGGCTGAAGGGCTGCTCCTGCTCACAGGCAGGGGGGCTGTGCACCATGCAGGCAGGAGGGCTGTGCACCTTGCAGGCAGGAGGGCTGTGTACCACATAGGCAGGAGGGCTGTGCACCACACACACAGGAGGGCTGTGCACCATGCAGTGCTACCAAAACATCCCACAGACGGGAAGCAAAAGGTCCCATTGACAACCTGCTTGCTTTGTGTGCTGCATTCAGCCCTTTCCCCAGTTCTGTGAAGTGCCTCTCTGAGCCTCCCGGCAGTGATGCTTACCCAGGGCAGCACATGCCTGGCTCACACCTGGCCAGCACACAGCAGGCACTGGCAGCTGTATGCAGATTTCCGTTGTCCTGCAGGCAGACGCTCAAGAGGCCTCTCTGCCTGTTCTGGGCCACCAGCATCCCACAGGCAGCTCCAGGTTTCCTTCCAGCAAAGGAAATATTCAACCAGCTTGTGCAAGAAAGCTGGGGAGCCTCACTGGGCAGGAGCTCTGCACTGGAAACATGAAAAACATTGGAAAAGAAGTCTTCTGAAGATGGAAAAATGGGGAGGAAAGGACTCCTGGTTCTCTTATTTGCCACCCAGTATCAGCCCACTGACTTCAGCAGCACTGGGTCCAATTCAGGCAGCCAGGCTTGTGTCCAGGGAGCAAACATTTGAAAAGGTGAAAGACAGACCGAGTGCCCAAAGCCCAGCTCTCAAACTGAGTTTCTTCTTTCTTTCTTTGACAGATTAAACCAAAACATTATTCTCGTTGTTATTTTGTTGGCCTATGCATCAGCCTGAATGACAAGCACCGACTGCATCCTGAGAACAATCTGAAGGCAACCCAGGGAACCCACCCAGATGGTGTTCAAAAGCGTCTCGGAGCAGAATGGGCTCTGCTCGACGCAGGAATTTCACAGCAGGAACAAAGGGAACTTTGCAAACAGAGCTTTGAAACGGAAGTCATTTTATCCAGCATGCCTGCAGGAAATGTGAATCCATCTTCCAGCACAATCAAACGCAGAGCTGTGCATGGGCATAATTATTAGGGGAATGATGGCAACAGTAAAGGAGCTCATCAGTCAGAAAGCCACATAATTTCTAAACTGTCTCTTATGCTGAACCACCTGGATTTAAAGTAACATTTGCAGACAAGATGAATGAATCTGCTTACCGAACATACCCGTATTAACACATGCAAGAGAAAGGGTCACTGCAGGCATCAAATGGGACTGCCTTGCTCCTGCGCTTTGACCGACATGTTTGTCTAACACCTCTGCAGAGCACCAGTGCCGGTGGCTCCCCTTCCCCTCCTTGCTGGTTCTTGCTTGTAGGGCTTTATCTTGCTCTGGATAAAGCCAGAGAAATTCTTTGTTTGGGGTGGGTTTTTTTTCAGAATCAGTGTCTCTTGATTCAAAATGCAGAGCAGTAGCTGCGGGCACGCAGAGGCTGGCTGTCACTGTGAGGGTCCGGGGGTGTGATTGTCTTTCCACCATCCTAAAGATGCCCCACGTCATACACAGCTCGGCATTTCTCTCCAAAGAAGGGACGGCTCACGGGTGGGCCTTCCTGCCTGTGACAAACAGGTTCGTTTAAATGACAAAACAAGGCTCTTGGCTCTGCTGGAAGTCATTAAAATGGACACAAGGAAAGGCTTGATCTGATGGGACTCCCACCGACACTTGTGCCAAGGCCAGAATGAATGCTGTGGCGTGACTCTGTGCCAGCCCCTCCCCAGGCTCTGCTCTGGCGGGATAGCATCCCAACATCCACCTGAGCTCTAGCACCAAAGGACAAGTGAGGTCTGCCATGCACAGCTACCAGGATGCCAGATTGCCTGTAACCATAAAGAAAAACTCAGAATCTGCCAAAAAGGCCAACTCTAGCCTCCTCACCAAGCCTTCCTGTAGAAACAGCCCTAACCAGGGAGGGACCTCAGAGCCACTGGTTACGGGTTTGTTGCAGATGTTTGGATGCCTGCTCTCAGCTACATGGGAACTGCACGTCTGTGGTGTTTTTTCTGTTTCACACCGTTTCCTCAAAAACAGTGCAAGAATCTCCATTAATATTTAAGGCTTTCCTTTTTCAAGTGTTTCAGTTTTGTGGAGAACGGAGAGCTCTCTGTCCTGGGGACCTCATTCAGTGGGAAGAGTGGGATTAAGAACTTCAAAGTGGAGTTCTCCCCTGTGACAAGTTCTTTAGAAGAGACCCTGTCCAAGAGTTATCACATCTTTCCAGCAAGGGAAAAGATTTGCCATGAGAATCCTTCTGGGCTTGCGGACTTCTGCAGAGGAAGAGATTTCTGCCAGCAGCGGCTGCTCTCTGATGGGAAGCACACCCTCCTCCTGGAGGTGTGAAATCTCTGAAGAGGGTAGGCTTTCTTCCCACGTGGCAGCCGGGGAAAATGCCAGCAGAAGCATGTGCTATTTCAGGAAGGCAGAAAAGGAATGAAAAGGCTTTCAGAGGACTAAAAAGTCAATGTGGGATGTATGGAAGGATGACAACTGGCTCCAACTGAGAAAGAAAAACTGCAGGCCTTCAGAAGAGAAAAAGGGAATGCAGCCTCTGAGTGTGGGAAAAGGTTCCTGTCCCACCATGCTTCTGCCTCTGGGGCTCACGCCGAGGGTCAGGACATTACAGTCCACTTTTTCAGCTGCTGAGCTGGCCCCTG
Organism: Falco naumanni; assembly: GCF_017639655.2. Taxonomy (NCBI): domain Eukaryota; kingdom Metazoa; phylum Chordata; class Aves; order Falconiformes; family Falconidae; genus Falco; species Falco naumanni. The sequence goes on along the minus strand of NC_054054.1, from coordinate 99,019,600 downwards.
CCCCTGCAGCATCCCACAGGATGCCACACCTTGTGGTAAGCAGGCAGCTGCAGAGGAAAGATGAAGGTGCTAGTGCTAGCTGCGGAGGGGAGCGGGCAGGTTTTGTGCTCTTTGCCCACACTTGCTTGTTAGGAGGCCACCCAGAGCAGGTGACGTGTGAGCCAGCCAGGTATGTAGCCTGGGTCGGAATAGCTGCACAAATGCCCACAGGGAAAGGACCTTCTGTTCCCTCTGGCTCAGCAATAGCTCAAAGCCTTCTCGCAGAACCCTTCGTGCAGGAGAATTAGGAGACCTTCTTACTTTGTTATATTTTGTTATGACTACACGGCATCATCCTTGGTCTCCTCCCTTTTGCATCCACCCCTGAGATCATGCTGCTCTTCAGCACAGTCTCTAAAGCACTCTCAGATCTGACAGGGTCCTCAAAAATGGTTCCCTTTCCTGCAAACAAAGACGATCCATGGCGATGAGACTCCAGTGGCAGACAGGGTGAGTGTAAGCCAGTCTTGCTCAGGGAACCCTCTCAGGAGGCCTCAACGCTGGTCTAGAGACCCCACTGGGTCAAGAGGCAAGGCCTGGCACCTGCTGGCAAGGCCTTTCCTCCCAGGCATCTCTGCCTTCATCTGATCTCCTTGCACCCAGGGCAGGCCAAAGAGGAAAGAGAAGGCCTGTACATTGAATATTGAACACCAGCAAAGCTGCAGAAGTTTTGTGCCTGGTTTGACATGACCATCTCTATTGGCAGAGCTGAACAAATAATCTGCCATGAATGTTTTATCCTTTCTTTCCATGACCAGATTGTGGCTTCCTCAGATCCAGCCATTATTCAGCAGGATTTATGCAGCATTTGTAAGCTCATTTTAGTGCTAGGGTTTGGCAATGACCAGGGCTCAGCGAGAAGTCACTGTTCGGGCTTTGCAAGTGGCAAGTGCTGCTGCTGGGGGGCTCAGGGACAGGCATGGCACAGGCGGATCTGCCTGCACTGAGGAGCGATGCCTTTGCTGGCACCGCTTTAGGAAAGGAGCGTATCCCAGTGCGTGAGCTTTGGGTGAGCACACGTAGCAGTAGCCTCTAAGAACAACATTATTAGCTGTTTAGTTCACTGATTAATCAAAGAAAACAATGTCAGCTCCTAATGGCTGATTGTGGAAACTGTGGGTAAATGTTTATTGCCTTATGGCGACTACTGCATATGTGAGCTTCTACACATTTAATGTCCCTGTGGTAAGTAGATTGTGGAGGGGGAACTGTTGAGATGCAAATATCCCACACCGGGCTCCAAGGGGCTTTTCTGCGGGTAGTGGCTTTCTGGCAAAGTCTCCTACATCCTAGGTGGGACAGATAATGATGCACTTGAACGATGAACTCTCTTTGACATCTTTGCTTTTACTCTTCCGCAGGAAAATGAAAGCAAATCCATTCTGATTTCTGCTGAATTCACTCCTCACCTCTGGGTTGTGCTTTAGAAATCAAAAGTAAATCCATTATTTTCCTTCTTGTCTAAGGACTCAGAATCTTTCAAAGATGTTAAGGTCACTTATAAGTTAACTGATTTGTATTTAAACCTCCTGGCTGTGTATTTTTCATGCATTTTAAGTACTGACAATAAGATAGGTAAATGCATGAAGTAAGCAAGCATGTTCACATCCTCCCAGATTATAAAAGGAACAGAAAAGAAAAAGTATGTGTCCTTGTGTCCTGGCCATCCCAACCAGGGCAACTTCTCTCCAAAATACTCTCCTAAAAATCTTCTGGTGTATCTGGTGCTGCTTACAGCCCCCTTTCTTCCCTGCAAGTGGAAGAACCTTCATAAATTTCACCTGCATCTCATTTGTTGAGGCTGGATAAGAGGAAAGAAGCGATGATCCTCTTCCACCCAGTGTGACATTCAACCATACTCTGGGCTTAGTCTTCATTCATGGTGTAATTCCATTTCCCCTCTGAATTATGTACTCTTTGTAGCCTGCTTTGTGCATAAAAGATCCATGACGGGGAGCTGCATCATTCATTTTTTTTCCATGAGCAGGTGCAAAATATAATGTCCCCGATTTTCAAGATCTGATTAAACTGTCATAGATGTGGAGCAACCTCAATAACTCCTAGCATCTGGGAGGGACTGCTTATTACAACACTGCACCCTCTGATGCTGTCAATAAGAATCTCTCAGCATTTCAATTACAAACACCATTTTCAGGATTTGTTTATTTAAACTGGATGAATTCAGTGCTCCTGAAAGTCAGTGCCGATAATCCACAGGCTATAGTCCAGCAGCCAGTGTCCTGATATCCATGTGGGCCACTGGTCCAGAACGAGGATGCCCAAGCCATGCAGGGCAGCTTCTGGCAGTGGAAGCGCTGGGCACAATTATGCAGGTCACAGGTCCCAACCCTCTGGTGCACCCAGCTCTGCCTAGGCTCTCCAGTACGTCTGCTTTTGTGCTCAGTCATCCAGTCCCAGCTTCTCTCCCCAGATTCTCTCCCTCCTCTGATGCCAGAGCTGCCTGGGGGCGCATTTCCAGCAGCAGCTTTCTGTCTCCTCCTCACCTTTGCTGAATTTGCTCAGTGATTCACCTGTCTCAAAACCAACTTTATTTCTGTTCTCCAGGTTATTGGAGCACCAGGATAAGAAGGGAAAGGTGGGAAACATCTGGAGTTCTGCAAGAACTTGGACTATGAAGTGAGCAATTTGTGAAGCTGCTTCCCAGGGTGGGAGAAGTGGGAGCACCGGAGGGAGATTTCCCTCTAATGGAAATGGCAACAGGAACCACCTCTGTGTTTTGGGGAGAAAACCCTGTGTCAGAAGGTGTGTGACAGCTGGCCCCTGTAGCTAGTGAGCTACCAGGAGGGATGAGCTCGCGGGGCAGGGGCAGTCTGGCTCAGCAGTGACAGACATGCACAGCACCACTGAGCTCAGCAAGCCCTCCCTGCTTTTCCTATGCTGTTCTTTTGCAAAGCTGTTTCCAATATTGTAATTGAATGCTTAACTGTTACACTGATGGAATAAATTAGACCGAACCTTTTATCCCGAAATCTTCTCTGTAAGAAAGAGACATCTGAGGGCTCTGGCACACTGACAGGTATTCCCTTCCCTCAGGGCTGGCAGGGGGGTCACAGATGTCTTCGGCTGACGCCAGCCGGCACAGGGTGTCAGCGCTCTGGCGCTCCAGCACATCCCTCGCTCGCGGGAAGGGCTAGTCTGGCATGGGCATGGCCTGGCTGCGGGAGGGATTGCCTTTGGCAAGGGATCACTAACATTTCTCTGGCAAGTGCAAGCGTGATGCAAAGCAGCCTGCGCGGCGTTGCGCCCGATTTGCAACACGATGGGAATTAGCTGAATAATTGCTCTGGGACTCGGCGTGCCCTGGCCACCCAAAGGTGTGGTGTCAGGCAGGAGATCTGCTCCAGCCACACCCAGGATGCTCTGGCACATCCCCACTGGCAGCACAGGCAGGTGAGGGCAGGCAGAGCTGCCTGTAGCAGCAGACCAGCTGTCTGCCACTGGGATGGGATGGGATGGATCCCAGACTCACCTGTGCTGAGACTGGCTTTGCCAGTCCAAACTAAGGTGCAGCACTGGTGTCAAAATACACAGGCAAGCTGACATGCCATGTCCTTGTTTCATATTCAAAGGTAGATCTGCTGATGCCAGACCTAAAAAAAAAAAAAAAAAAAATTAAAAAAAAAAGTAATCAAATTAGCAATCAGTGCAAATGATTGCTCTTCCATTCCAGTCCCTGTTCTGAAAGAGGAGCTACAGTCTCTCTGCACATAAACAGCAAACACACGCTCAGCATCTGATACCAAAGAAGGCTCCCGACACCATGAAAAGAACAGGGAAAAGGTACTGCAGAGTGGGAGCTGCCATCTGGGCTTGCATCTGTGAGTGTTTGGCAAGGCGCATATGGAGGATCCTTTTCTCTGCCTCATATTTGGCCCTGGAAATGCAGGGATGATGGAATGAAGAAGCTCTGCCTGGGGTCTGGTCAGTATTTACAACTCACTGTTAATCCCAAACCCACAGATGTTCCTGCTGACCAGCACTGAGTAAGGTGTCAGGTCAGACACCATGAGGACGTTGGCTGGTAATGCAGCTCCTCTGCTGTCGCTGGCAAACATTGCCGTGCACACCTGCTGCGGGCATGGGGGGGCAAGGATGGTACAGGGCGAGCCATCCCGCTTGTGAGTGCCCCTGACGGATGCAGCCCTGATGCTCAAAACCTCACAGTGTGCAGGATGAATTATGCACTTCACTGTGGCGTATCAGCATTAGGCTGTGCACCCTCACCTTCAGGTTATCCTGAGTCTGTGAGGTGACAACTGACTTCCAAGTGACAAGAATGTGTCTGCCTGGAAAGGACAAGGATGTTATAAGAATAAGGAAACTTGATGTCAATGGCAGGAGGAGCTTAAACTCCTCAGAAGAAATACAGGGAGTTGATTGAAGCAAGTCCCTGCAAGCAGTGAGGTCTTTTCTCCAGGTCACAAGCTGGAGCCAAGCAACAGGCTGAATGTCCATGTGCTGGTTACAGGGGAGGTCTGTGCACAAGCCAAATGTGTCTTGAAACATATATAGGAAATAACAACGGCACAAAAATACTTGAGAGTTCTTTCCTTCTCCAAGAATGACATTTTTGGCTCTCTTTGTATAAATCACACGTAACCTAAATTCCTCCCTTTTCTCTTACCCTATTCATCCCTGATGAGGTTGGGATCTTGGGTCCTTTTTTACAGTTATTCTCTGGCACTGAAGAGAAATGCTTTTGAAGTGGAAAAGAATGAAGGACCGTCAAGGGTCGAGACTAGACAGCGTGGGCAGGCACTCCTGCAGACACCAACTGCTCCCAGGACCTAGCACCTACCTTTCCAGAGAACAGCCATGGGGCTGATTCAATGATACCAAGATATCATTGGAATTAGTCTCCACTATCTCCTTTTCCCCATCAACAAGAAAGAGAGTAGGAACAGCTCTGGGGAAAGAGCAGGAGAATATTTTCTGGTTTAATGTACAATATTCTGTGGCTATCCAGCACTCAGGGCTTCCACAAACACATATGATTATTCCCTTGCATAGGAAGGCATGTGTTTGACTGTCATTGTTTGAATTTAGCTCCTGCCATTTCAGCGCATGGGTTTTGGTAGCCCTGCTAACTTCCCAGCATGAGGAGCTGATTTCCCCAGCTTTCTCCAGCTGAACTTCCAGGACTTATGTCTTCTCCTTCAGAGCTCACTCCTCAGTGTAAGGGCAGGGAAATGGGGAGAAACCCATTACATCCAATCTACAGCATCCTCAGAATCAAAAAACCAACTCAAAACATGAAGCCCTGGGGAGGCAGAAGCCTGAATAGGCAGAGCAGAAGAAGACCAAGAGGCAACAGTGAGACAAATCAGAGAGGGAGTTTGAGCCTTTTTGGTGCTGGGCTAAACTGAGCAAGGAATCAGCCCCCAGACAAGAAAGCAGTGTATGTGCGGGGCCATGTGCTTGGGGAACAGAGGAGAATGCCTCGCTCAGCCAAGCAAAACTGCAGCACCTTGACACATCTCCTATATCCGCAGCGTTCCGTGACTCTAATTAAGTGCAGAAGCAGAAATGATGGAGTACAACTGAGGGCTTAGAGGCTGGCTGTCCACAAAAGCTTCCTCAGAGCTGGATTGTTCAGACGGAGGAATGATCTCATGAGCAGATGGGAGAGAGGCTTTGCTTGTTCCACAGAAATCTGGGCTAGAGCAGACATGAGAAAATGCAGCACAGAAAACTATTGTGCTCGAGTGTGAGAATGGAGCCAGCAGCCGACCAAGTGAAGGTGGTGGGGGGTATCTGCTCCCCCGCTCACCGGCAGCAGCCACAGAAGTGGTCAGGTAGTGGAGCCCACAGCCTTCAACTTGGCTTTGAGTCTGGCATGTCCATGTGGAGGGGGATCTCCCCTGGGCGCCGTGTCCACTTGGTGACAAGTGCTGGTAAAGGAAAGCATCCATGGTGCCAGCTCCTGACCCACAGGGCACATTCAAGGGAGGCTCAGGGACGCTGCTGTGCCCAACAGACAGGGAAAAGGATGTCTGTAGACAGCAAAAAGGGTTTTTTTTCCTTCTTTTAAATAAGGTTAATTATTTATTCATGCACAAAACACAGGTTATTGTTTGCTAAACAAATCTGTGCACCAGTCTGTGTGCATCATTTCTTATGTGCCAAACGCCCTGTTTCAAAATAAATTGTGTCTCAGTTACTTCATAACTCTCCTCTGCGCCGGGCTGGGCTCTCTCAGGCCCTCGAAGGTCAGAGCCCACCCCGAGGGGCGACAGGCAAGGAGACCTGACTGGGAAGGGAAGAGACCCATGGCCCAGGCCCAGGGACAAGCAAGGACCTGGCAGCTGTTGTGTCACAGCCGCCACCATCCCTGCAACACCCAAGACCAGCCCATGGCAGAAGCACCGGGGCGGGAAGCGTCTGCAGGGAGAGCTCTGCCTTTCCAGCTCAGGCTGCTCTGACCCATGAAACCATTTCAGAAACAAATTCAGGAACACCAGCATTAAGAGACTGCATCTCTGCAGGAGCCCAGGCATAAAACTAAAGCCTCACAGGGTTTTGTTATCACAACACCACACCGTTAAATGTCCTAAGCAATCTTTTTTTAAGGAAAACAAGTCTTTAGAAACAGAGGTGACCCTAGAAGTGATAAGTGAAGAGGTGCACCTGAAAGTCTGTTATCAGCTATTTGTGCCTGGCTCTGCCTCAGATTTCTCATTTCGATGTGACGGCAGCTGAAAATTGGATAGATACTGACTTCACCTCAAACAAGACTTTCTCTTTTTGTCTTCAAGGGCAACTTAAGTGCTTTACCCTCTGAGGTCGTAGAGAATCGCAGGATGCTAGAAAAGGAGCATTCTGGAGAGGGAATTGTAGTGCTCTGTGCAACATATTGTGATAATTAAACCACACAGTAAAGTAAGTGTGAGGGAGGCTGGAAAAGCACAGATTCTAGGAGGCTTATTTGTTCTTAAAATTGGGTGTTGATGAGGTTTTCCTTGCAAACAGAAAAGCAAGTTTAATTTCCAGCACTGGTGACTGCTTCAAAATTATGTTCTACCACCACCACTGCCACCAGCCCAGGCCCCATGCCCGCAGATGGACACCAGCTCAGGGACACAGTGCCTGGGGCTGGCTTGTGGGGCTGTCTCTGGCACCACCAAAGGCCCATCCTTGGGAGATGCTTGCCAGGAAAGGGAAGGGAGGAAAAGGCAAAATGCAGAGAGTCACTGGGGTCTCAGGCCCAAGAGCCCACTCCTCCATCCACAAGCGGGCGAGGAATGAACTGGGAGTTGTTCTCACTGCAAAGAGCAAGGGTGGAGGAGCCAGTGTGAGGGAGGGACCAGAGGGATGTTGGGATGAGGGGACATGGCTAAAGGGGAAAAGCTCTGAGGCAGGCTCCACAGGAGAGGCAGTTAGAGAAGTGGAGAAGCATCTAACGATGTAAGGAGCTGCTGGAGATGAGATTTACACACTGGCGGAGACGCTACTGGGTTAGCTGGGTCCCAGAGTGGTCTTTCAATTCCCAGGGGAAAACCCTGAAGCTGGGATGCTGTGGCACACAGTTTTATCAGCTTCATCTTATTTTAGAAGCAGTTCTCAATACAAATGGACAAAGGCAAGAATGGCCTTCTGACTGCTACAGCAGAGCTCTGCAACATGGCCAGGTAAAACATGAAAATAATCATTAGCAACTGTTTGCTGTACCCCTGTGTGCGGCTGGCGTGTGCCTACTGGGTCTAGTGGGTCCAGCATGTGTCAAAGCAAGTTGCGTGTGAGCAAACTGATCTGTTCACATGTAGTACATCTGCCTGCAGAAACGCAGAAATCTGGCAAACTCAACTGTCTCACCAAGTCAGCCAGACAACAGTAAATCCAGCTGGGCTCTCTGAATTAACAGTTTAATTCTTTAGGAAGCAGTACAATAAATACTTCAAAGAGTTCCTAAACACAAGCATCTTTTACTTTGACTCACATAAGCAGTATGATAATTCAGATTAAATCATGCAGACACCTATGCACATTCATCTTTCTTATTTCTGCTTTACAAACAGTTTGCACGTAAGCAGTGTTCTCTAGAACACCAGTACCCCAAGCCTGCTCACATTTTTTTCTGAAGCACTGAGCTTTGACTTTCCTAGGACAACCTGTTTCCTTATTTCCTGACTGTTCTTGGTATTTCCCAGGACCTCCTTGCTGCGACCATGAGCCTTTCCCTCCCTGTCTGCTCCTGCCACTGTTCTGCACTCACACCCCAGCACCAGGCTCTTGCTCAGCCCCAGGGAAGCTCAGCACCGCAGTCCCTGCAGGAAGGTTCAGTTTGCCCAAGACATCTGGAAAAGTGACAACCACAAATAAAAGTTCAGCCTGACAGAAGCAGTCAGAGGGAAAGAGAGTCCCTGACACCAGGCAGAGCTGGTAAAGCTGTGTATTCTGCTCAAACTGTTGCATCCCCTGAAAGCAAGTGCAGGTGACAATCTAAGAAGCCCTTAGAAACTCCCTTAGCCTGAGAGTTGGGGTGCTCTCCCAACACAAAAACACCTCGTGTCTTGTTTAATCCTGAGCAGGTTATATTGAACAGGCTTCCCAGCACCCAGTGACAAAGTAATCTGCCTCACATTCTTCGTTTCCCAGTGTTCTTACTAATAGCAGGTGAATTTTATCCATTCAGGAACAGGGGAGGAAGGCTGTCACACATCTTTGACAGCAAGTGCCTGGGCACGCTGCTGTTGAAGAGGCAAGTTGCAGAGGAGCAAGGGAACCATAAACAAAGCAGAAATCCCAGACAACTCCATGACAGAGAATGCAGCCAGGATGGTGGGAACACACCTTCACTTTGCTTCATTTCCACATCTTTCCAGAGCAAACCTTGTCCTTGTCTATCCTGGTCTTGGAAAAAAGCATGGGCAGTTGATTAGGAGGGAGAGAGCGATGCAGTGGGCAACCCGGGCACCTTCAGCCCTGCAGCTGCCAACGAGGTCCCTTTCCAGAGCCAGCCCAAGTGGGACCCGGTAAGCTGCCGTGGTTCCTGGGGAGGAGGAGAGCCAGGAGCACCCATCAGGTGGTAAACACAGCAACTGCTTTATCAGCTGAGCTAAAACATTCACCCAGGCTGCCAGCTTCCCTTGATTTTTAATATTTCATCAGGGAAATTCTCATTTAGGGGAGTTCATTTGTTGCTGGAATGTCAATATTTTCAAGAGGAGAACATCAATAGAGGCAGGTTTGATTCAGTTTTTATCTGTGCCAGGGCAAAGCTGGGTAAACAGGATGCACTTCCCAGCCCACTCCAGCCACAGGGAAGAGCAAGAGGGAGGGTCAGGAGCAGCAACGTGTGGGGAGGGAGCAGGACCCCTTGCACAGGCACCCAAGACTGGGCTCTTTTGGGACCCTGAGCTTCCCATCCAGCTTCAAGTCCTGCAAGGCACCTTCTTGGCTCCCAGAAGAGGGTCCATGGTCTCCACCACCACCACCACCTCCTCCTCCTCCTCCTCCTCCTCCTCCTCCTCTTAAGTCCGCTGCATCCCTGGGATGCAAAAGGCAGAAAGCATCGTGCATAGAGGAACAGTCTTTCCCCAGAAACATGTTTATTTTTCAAACTCCAGTTACCACAGCAACACGATACAACTATTTAGCTGAAATCTTTTTCTCCCCCTTTCTCAGCTTAAGCTCTGTAGTAAGAGCGCACGTTCTGAATCAACACATTTTTTTCAGTCAATGTTTTTGTCTGTTTTTTTCCTATAAACACACATCAAATACAATGTGCGAAACTCAGACGTGCTAAGTGGGAAAGCTGAGTTTTATAGACTCATCCTGTGCTGGCGTAAATGGTGAAAACTTCCTGCGGGAGCAGCAGCTGGGAAGCAGCACAGTTACAGATGTGCTTTGCCACAGGCTCCTGGACGTCTCATGGGCGGAGCAAGCCCTACCAAAGCAGGGTCCCGAGTAAACCCCAAAAGCCTTGGGCTGGCTCCAGCAAGGCAGACACAGCTGCTTTTCTGCCTGGATCTCGGGCTGTGACTGGGAACTGGGTCTGGCTCCTGCAGCCGGAGGAAGGTGATCGCACCTAGAGAATCCCAGCGTTGCCGGAGAACCAAAACACATGGTTTCCACTGGTAGCCACAGGAATCAGAGGTGGGAGGCATGCGTGGAGACTGCAGCCACCTTGGGATGGATGGACACCCATATGTCCTGCCCAGGGGACAGCCCTGGCACCAGCTCACTGGCCAGTATGCTCGGTAGCATCCAACACCTCCCTGATTCTCCAGGAGTCCTCAGTTCTCCCAAAGCCAAACCACCAGCAGGGACACAACCTCACTTACCGCATTACTTGAGCAGGGGATGCAGAAGGGAAAACAAACCACTGCAGGACACGACCCCACAGCGCTCACCCAAATGCCCTTTCTCCCAGGAGAGCAGCTCCCTTTCTCTCAGCAAAGTCCCCTCTCCCCAGCAAGCCCTACGAGTCACCTCCCATCGCAGCATCTAAAACGCTGCCCATGTTCACGATGCAGAGAGAGACGAGCAGTGAGCGATACTTCAGGATACTTAAGGAATGTTTCCCAAATACATGCTGAGCTTGAAAGACTGTCAGCTCAGCTCCACCACTTTCTGTAAGGCTGGTTTCAAACCAGACCAAAGGCCCCCTGGTCTCACTTCACTTTATAATGAGTTGTCTATTTTTACCATTACTTCGGTGGGATTTTTTTTTCCTTTAATACCAACAGCTGACACATTACTAGTAAAAGGAAGAGTTCACAGAATAAACTTCAGTGCATTAATTATTGAGGGATATAATCCAAATTTATTTAATGAATTAATAATAAGTCATAGGGGTATTTTAATAATGAAATACTTCTAGTTGTGTTTCAATAATTATGGCTGGCTTTCATAATTACACTGCTGCAATGAAAATAAAATCAAAATCAATTAGGTGGTAGCAATTTTGTCCCAAGAGAGTGCCCTGTGCAACTCTATGTAGATCAGGTTTAAAGGGACACAATGAAAATCGATGTCGGTTTAAACCTGAAGTATGCAAGTAGTTCTCTGCTTTGTCATTAGAAAGAAGTTAGGGCTTCCCTACATATAGCTGCTTCAGGAGGAGAGGAACAGCTCTCCTCAGAAGAACCTGGGAGCAGACTCAGGCTTTACACACTCCCTCCAGAGCAGCTCCTCAGCACAGCGGGGGGCGGTTTGGGCAGTGTCCCTGGGCAGCCAGGCTCCATCCTCACCTGCCCCTACCCTGGCAGGATCCCCTGCCGTGCCAGTCTCCCTCTCCCTGTTCCCTCCAAAGTAACATCATTGGATTTTGTTTAATTTTATGCCTTCAGAGGTTATGCTTGCCAGGTTTCTTTTCTGCAAGCAGGAGGATTAGAAGCTTCCTTTTAAAGAAAACCTACAGCTTCTCATAGCCATTGATGTCAGGAACTGAAGCTGGTAATTCTGTCGGGACCATTGCCCTCTGGCTTTGGCAAGCGCTTAGAGCCCAGGGCGCTGGAAGGAGAGAGCTGAAGAGAGACCACGCAGCTTGTTCCCACACCGGTTTTGTTTGTTTAGAGATAACACTCCCAGAGCATTCTTCCAAAAGGGCAGACGAAGTGTTTGTATCTTCTTCCCATCCCAGGGAACCTTTATCCCACCCTCCAGCTCAGCTGCTGAACTAAGAAACCAGCTGGCTTGCTTTAACCTTTTTCATCTCAAGAAAGAGTGTTTAGAACGGGAAAGATCTCCCAATTCAGCTTGATGAGTCAAGCTGTCACTTCCAGCAGCTGGGACCCTTCCCAAAGGCTGCTGAGCACCACAGCTGGGCTGGAGGAAAAATGCAGCCTTCCCTTCAGCTGCTCCAGCCGCCCCGGCAGCTGAGCTCCACAAAGAAACCTCCCTGTTTCTCCCCGGATCTGGCTACAAGGCTCTGCAGGCAGCTGGGACCCCGGTCTCTCCGTTGGGGTAGATGACACCCACATCACAGCACCCCAATGCCCCCATGAGCCCAGCCACCTTTCAAGGCACTGAGTGGGTCCTGCTCCAGCAAAGCCCAGCCGCAGAGTGCAGGCTGGGGTCCACCACCAGCACCCCCGCACAGCTGGCACACCTGGATCTGCTCCAGGGAGACAGCACGGAGCCCCCTGAGCAGCACAGCTGCGCTGGGGAGGGGGGCTTCAGCACAGACAGAGCAAACTGATGGAATTGAAAAGGTTACCAGGAAAGAAAGGGCTGGGCAACACTTCTTTTTGCATTTTTCTCATATTTCTAAGTGACTGTGCTCAGGTGAGCCTTTTCTGCCTAATGCAGTTGGCTTGTCTCTGCTGCTCTGAGTAGAGCTCCACAGTTCCCTCACGGAAGAGCAGTGCACCCTGTGTCTGCCTGCCTTCCCCTTGCACCAGGTGACGATGCAGGCTCTGATCTCCCTCTCTTTGTAGGGAGAAAGCTCCCTTGGCAGCTGCCAGTCCTGTTTATGGTTCTCGCATCTTTAAACATGTACCTGCTAGACATCTGGCTGGTTCCCACTGAGGACATTTGAAGAATATCTGCTTCCCCAAAACAGGCTGCAGGCAGGGGGTTCTGTGACCCAGAGGTCACACAGAAATAGCCCAGAAGCAGAGTAATAGGGGGCTGCCCAAAATTAGAAGGGACAGAGATTTTCAGCATCAAAGATGAAGAGCCTTAAAATAGAAAACGAAAAATTCAAGTAAAACATTAAGGCAAGGCATTCATAAGCAGGAGGTCAATCAGGCAATAGAATAATTTTTCCAGAGAGATGTCCTCACCAGAGGTTTGAGCACAAATGAGATTTGACACTTGGAGAAACAGGAACGAGGGGCTCCAGTGCTGGTGTGAAAAATGGGTTTGTGCCTAAGGAAATCTGCAAGCCAGTGATGGGAAAGCTTCGGGTGTTGGTGCTCGCCCTGATGTCTGTGACATTTCTGTGCTGCTTTAGCACCCTTGCAGGCTGGACTTAGCTCTGGAAAGTCGCAGATATGGCTTCATTGAAAAAAAAAATTAATGACACATTGGTATTTGTGTCTTGTGCAATTTAAGAGGAGACCAATGTTACCTGTGAGTTAATTACTGTGTAATTATGCATTCAGTATGCAAATTCCCATCATATGCAAAACCACCGCAGCTTTGTACCTTGATGCCACAGTAATGCTACTTGTGAGAGCTCATATTTTGGATCATAAATGGAATACAATGCACTGTGCGTTATGGCAGTGATCATTACTGAACAAATACCCATAATTCTGTCCTCTAAACAGTGGCGCAGGTCACTCTTGTTCTTTAGCTACAGTAGCAGCCAGGAATGCCTGTCAGTAGGGAGGCTTGATTGTAATCCTGTGAGAAAATGCGTAAGAAGTCAACCTAAACCAGCTTAAGTGTGGGGTTTGCTTTACCATAGCTTTTGCAATTATACTCAGAGGATACAAAATATTCACACTGAAGAACTCACATACTTCCATGAGCAAAAATAGCGGCTAGTTAGGTAGAAACGGGCTTCAATTCCTGAGCTTATATTTGTCACTTAAAAAACAGTCCCCAGGATTGTACTCCAGCACATCAGTTATTACTTCACCATGCGCTGCTTTGAGCTGTTATTCGAACCATGTAGACTATCCTTTAAATTACATAGTACTTCTTCTAGTTCCTTAATTAAGACTAAGTCCCATAAGAAGATCTGAAGCAAGAACACATTATATAGAAATACTCTGCAGCTACATATTCACAAATGCTTATTCAGCCCATGGATGCAGCTGTGAGAGGTGGGAAGGCTCCTGCCCTGAACCAGATCCAGAGACGCTCAGCACTTGTAGTCAGCCCCAAAAATGGGTAAATAATTCTGCATCATTTGCAGAGTTCTCAGGCTGCCCAGCCTCATGCAAGAGCCTGTAAGTATTCAGAAGGTACAAGATGTTCATCAATAAACCCTGCCGACAGGGAGGAACTTACAAAAGGAGCAAAGAGCAGCTGTGGCATCCCAAAGGTCCCCTCACCACAGGAAGGGCAGGAGGTGGCCCCAGGCTGGAAAGCCTTTCATGCTGCTCACAGCCAGCCCTCACAGCCAGCCCTCAGCACTCCCTCCACAAGCACCAAGGCCACTCCAGTGGACAGCGGGGACTGAGAAAGTCCACAAAATCATTTCTTGCTGAAATGCCTCCAGCCAGCTGAATGTGTGCTGCCTGCCACTGGAGACTCAGACCAGGTTAGCTTTGCTGCAAGCACTTTCCAAGATGACATCAGTCACGTTTGCTGCCAGAAAAACAGGGTCCTGTCTCTGCAGCCACCACCACTACCTGGGTCCAACAGCCCCAGTCCCACAGCCCCTCAGCCCATTTTCTCAGCTCATGCCATTTCAGAAGCAGGCACATGCTGTTAATGACATGGCACGCAGCACTGTAAATCACACACAGCATTCCCGATTTTATGTTGCCCTGCAGGTACTGGAGAGGACAAGCATCTCCACTGATATCAGGAGAACAATATGCAAAATGAGAGTTGGTTCCCTCACAGGTTTCTGTAAACAGAGACAGCACAGACCCAAGGCAGAGCAGGGAAAAGCCTGTAAGGACTGAGCACAGCCCCAGCACTGGGGCTGCTCTGTGGTGCCTGACAACACGTGGTTTGGTGCATGCTGGCTCCATTTGCAAATCCACCCCACGCCGGATAATCCAGGGGTAGAAAACAGGGGGGGTGGGGGGTGTGTGTATGGGGTGTGCCGATTTTCTCCCTTCATCTAGCTCAGCTTCTCCATTTTGTCTTGCTGCAATTGGTTGTCCTCAAATAGACTCAAGTGCTGTTCAGTAGGTCAATCCATTTCATCAAGTCATTCAGCTTGACCTTTCACAATGCACAGCAGTGCAATTTATACTGCAAGTTAGAGTGCCGCTAAGCATCGCACTCATCCAATTCCTAGCTGGGAGAAAATGAGGGGGGGTAAGAGCACGCCGCGGATTGTTCTAACTGCTGATTAGCAGGGGGGGTCCTTGTCACAGACCCAGCAATGAAGTGCCCTCAGTACTCACAGCATAGCAGGAAAGAATGAGCAACAGGACTATGTAACCCTGCCCTCACTCCTGTGAGAAGTGACTCCCAGAAGAGGCCCTTACCCCAGGGACGCTGAGAGTCCTCCAGGCTCTGGCACATGGCAGGGAGGCTCTGAGTTTGTTGTTCTGCTCACACAGCAGAAGCACTGGCCACGGGTAGGAGCTGCCACCACCAAGGGGATCAGGGCACAAGAGAAACACGGCAAAGCCCTGAGCTTCACTGCATATTGGTGGTCCCCGGCTCCACCAAACCCACACACACTGTTGAAACCCAGCTGGTGAAAGACAGGCAGGGGAAGCTCCTTCTCATCATTTTTTCTAAGTAACACATAGGGCAAACATTGTGCCTCAAAACATGAATTGCTCCTCTGTCAGTGCAGTCTTTGCACAAGAAGCAGAATACCACTTGGATGTAGGAAGCAGTCCTCAGCAGTGAGAGCGGTTCCAGTGCCGGCGCAAGGGCCATGGAATCTCCATCCCTGGAAATATTCACAACTTATCTAGAAAAAGACAGGAACAACCTGACTTAGCTGTGAAGCTGGATTTAACTTCAAAACCAATCCTCCTTTTAGCAGAGAGTGGGATGATGCATCTCAGCCTGGGATAAAGTATGCCATGGTGCCACCTGCAAGCAAGCAGCTTCTGTTGGTGGTGGGTCCTCCAAAGGCACCAGCTCTGCTCCTCCTTCACCATCACACTGGAAGGGGTCTGTGTACAGATAATTGATGCATTTTTAACTTGTAAATGTGACACAAACTTCCCTCAGGAATATCTAATTCACATTTTAAGTAACAAAAGGGCTCAAATCCCTTTCTTGCCTATTTAGTCATGCTGCATTTAATGTAAGCGAGATGAAATGCTAAGCTCGAGGAAGATCAGAGAGAAATTGTATGATTTCCACATTATAGGATAATTCCATGGCTGACTTACCCAAATGTGTGTGATGAGACGCCACACTCAGACAACGTTCACTGTGCAGAGCTGAACTCTGGGTCTGAGAGTCAAAGGAGAATGGAGCAAGGCGGGGAGCAGGATGAGCAGGAGAATAATGGATGGGGCCTTAGAGCATCAAGGCACAAACGAGAGCAGTGGAAAGGCACCGAGACACAGGAGCCTGGCTGCAGCACCAACAGAGCAGTGCTTTGTGCAGTGCAGAGAAATGCTTTGGAGGGACAAGAGGAGGCACGGGCCAGGTCTCGGAGAAGTGACCCCTCCAAGGTGAGCTCACGTGTGGAGCACCCTTACTAGCCCCGGCCACCCACACTACCTACCAGGCATCACCCATGATGGTGCAGGCAGAGACCGGCAGAGCAAGGCAGCACAGCTGCAGCCCACTGGCAACCACAGCTTTATTTTTAAAGTGCATCTAGTCAGTGCCCTATTCATGTCCTCCCAACCAGCCACTCAAGGGATTTACCTGCTCTGCCATGTCTAGACACTACTTTTCCTTCCCACCCCTTTCATTTTCTTTTGTTAATCAAACTGAGTTTTACCTCAAAACAGAGCATCTTTCCAGAACAGAAGGCTCAAATGCTTCATTTTGACAAAGTTGAAACCAAGCCTTTGTTTTGCCAAAAATATCCCTTTCACTTTTTATTTGTCCCACTAGTCACCAAATTAAATCCTGATTAACAAATATTGTCACTCATCCCAGAACTATATTTTTTGGAAAGCCATCTATTTATTACAAAAATATCATCCTCTTGCCAGTCAGCCACACACACGAGGAGTGACTGGGAGTCTTTCCCAGCCCCTTACTCACCCCCCCACTGGGGCACACCTCTGCCTGTTCTCCCAGGCAGGGAAAACCCTAGTGAGCTCCTGCAGGCCTTCCCCTCTCAGACAGCATCTCTTGCTGCTCCCCAGTCCCTGCTATTTATCTTACAACTCTATCAGTGGCAATAGCATATTTATTACAGCTGTCTCCTGTGATTCTTAGGTGTGGTTATCTCTCTAGGAGAGCTCCTGCAGCCCCACCACCACCAGAGCTGCTTCTCCATACCAAGACTGGCTGTGGTGAGCCTAGCAGGAAGCACTTTCTACCTGAGAAGACCCCAGGAGGACCCAGCTGTACAGGGACAGACACAACAGGGAGAAAGCTTGATCCCACGGAGAAGCAGCTCATGGGGCTCCTGGCCAGGGAACGGTGCCTGTACTACTGGCCATCAGCCTCTGAAGACTCTGTACAAGAGACACTTGTAGCCACTTATCTTGCAGCCCAGCGCAATTTAATTACCAACTTGGAAGCTATCCAGCAAAGCATAAAAAGTCAACCCATTCCAGTTGTTTAGGTATATCATTGCCCTGCTAATTGAGTTTGATGGGAATTTCAAGAGGACTTTACAATATTTTCTTTAAGTGCTGTTACGTTTAAGTCTTCCTCATTCTGTGTGCTGCTGATGGCAAAGGAGGGGTGGGAGGGAGACCTCCCTTAGCACTCAGACTTGGAACAGGAGGTAATATCGAGGGAGAAGAGTCCTTACTGAGCCACATCTCCCTTCCTGAGAGCCAATTCCCATTTAAAGAGCATCGCTGTGGGCATTAACTCATGCCGAACTACAACCACCACCTCCCATTTGTGTCCGCAGTGGAGGAGGCTGCGCGTGAGGATTTCCACTAGTGCCAGGCGCTGAGGCCAGCCTCAGCAACGCAGAGGAGCCAGGGGATGTGACAAAGAACTCCCAGCAATGTTCTACCTCACCCCAAATCATTTCATCTCCCGGAAAAGTTCACCCTTCTACGATACTCAGATCAACGCTGAGAGCCCCAGCTGTAACCAGAGAGCCCAGATCCTTATCTCCACAAGCCAGAAGCCATGAGAAGCAGCAGTATAAAGGGGGCTTTGTCAGGGTGGCACTGTTCCCACAGCGCCTGCACAGCCCTGGATGTGGCCTCGCAGCACCTGCACCCTCCCCAGCTTGGGGGTCCGGCTCTCAGTGCGGCCAGCAAACAAGGAGGCAAGTCAGCCCCCAGCGGGGACAGGTGTGGGGGATGCCCCCTGGGAAAGGGGTGTAGGGTTTCTGGAAAACAGAATCTGTAACAGAGAGAGTCTGTAAATATTCTCCGTGCTGCTGTTGTTATTTAAACTCTTAAGGTGTTGTAAGTCTAAGAAAATAAGCAGAATTACCAAATTTTTATGCAAAAACCTTTGGGAACTCTGGACAGCCTACAATATACATTGTGCAGGAGTCATTTTGGCTCAGCTGAAGAGGCTTTCATTAACCAAAACTCTCAGCTGTGACCGACGTGCCAGTAAGGTCAATGGGACAAAACAATATCTATTTCTTCCTGTAAATTCTGCAGAGCCTCGCCGGCCACTTCCAGCTCTCCCGCTCTGGCTGTAGGCAGAGCAGGAACAGCATCGCTGCAGCTTAGCGAACTCCCAGTGCTCCCATTTTCTGTACAGGGATATTCCCCCCCCGCCCCCCCCCCCAATACTCCAGCACTCCTCCCAGCCAGGCAGCGTGCTCTTAACTCTGCTCATTTCCATCCTTTTTAACAAAACCAGCACTATCTGGGAAATCCTAAGCTTTTTGCTCTCACCTGTGTCTGTCTAACACTGCTCTTCATCCATCTCTTCAGGTTTTCAGAACCTCCAGCCTTAGCTCCGGCTGACACTGCTGCCCCACGCTCATGCCTGCAGGGTCTGGCACACGCTGGAAGCTCACATTCAACACGATCTTGCTGCTCATCCTCACAGCTCTGGGAACTGCTGGGTCTCATACAACTGCCCCAGGCTCTGCTATCCTTGCACTTTCTGGGGATGCAGCTCTGCCTGCCAGTCCAAACTGCATCACTAGCACAGAGGCATCATGTCATTTCATCGGTGAAAAGCTGTCTGGAGCTTAGTCACCTGAGAACTGCTCCAAATGCCCAGTTCATCCCAGTACTACCAGAGAGCACTTTGGACAGGAATCCAGGCTTGGGATAGGATATGTTGTTCTAATACCAGAAACAATGTCATAACCAACAGGTGCAGCTGCAAAACTAGGTGCCGCTTTTTCCCTGGAAGGAGAGGGGGAAATGGTGTCCTCTGAGATGTCCGTGAGCAGAAAGCATAGCTGAGAAGCTGGCTTAACCTACAGGATGCTGCTCAGAGAAACCTGCTCTTTGCTTCAGGGCAGGTCCCCTCTCTGGTCCCCAGAAGCCTGGTCTCACCTTGGGCTTTATCCCCATACTTCACCCTTGGGAGGCTCACCTATAAATCAAACAGCCTCCTGCAAATGCACGCAGTGCTGGAGCAAAAGGGAAGTTTTGAAAAAACACCAAGTCATTTCTGGCTGGGGGGCTTCCTCTGTGCCCGCAGTGAGGGGAGGGCTGACACAGTGGCTCCGCTCGCCTCAGGGTGCCTGTGTGCTGGGACGAAGCCAGGCTGACAGCAAGCATCTGCAGCCACCAACCTAGGTCCAGCCTTTGCTGGTCAGTCCCTCGCTTTGATTTTTTCAGCTAAATACAACACAGTTTCAGGTCTTCCCAGCTATCAGTTGTTGGTCCTTGATTCGCGTTGTTTGCCCTGTGTGCAGGCCACATCACCCTGCATGCCAGGCGCCTGCAGAAATGCTGGGAGCATCCCCCTGCGTGGGCAGCAGCTGGTCCAGCATCCCTCCCTGTCACTTGGTTGCTGGGCCCGGGAATGGTGCCAGGCTGATGGTATTTGCTGTGACGTCTGCTCTCCATCCACACCAGTTCCCAGACACAGGAGGAAGAGACACTTTTCTTTTCACATCAGGAGCGATGGCAGAGGCACACGTAATCCTCACTGGCACCAGATTCTCCATTTCTTGTTTGAATGATGCTGCCACAAACATTTATTGTCACAAAAGAGGTTATTCAAACACAAGCAATTAGGCAACTATATTAGCATATTTTTCATTGTAATATTACAACAAAGGGTATATTCCTCCCAGTGAATGTATTTATAGGCTTTCGGAGCTAATATTTGTTTAAATGATTAATATGTTTTTCAAATACATGTGACAAGTATGGCAGAAATATTTTTATCTCCACAAACAATGTTCTGAAAGGCAAGAGCTCACAAGTCTCCAGGAGGGCTCTTTTCCAGGTTCAGCCGAGTTTTTCAAGACATACAAATTAAATTTTTATCATAATGAATTCCAAGAGAAGGGCTTTCTGCGAGGAATGTTTAGAAATAGATTGAGGCTGCAAGACCTCCGCCCCAGCCTGGGTACCTTCCTGTACAGCACGTTTCCAAAGAGCCCCCAGATTATCTCTGCAGTTAGATTGCTGTCTTCATTCAAAGTGCATACGGTGCTCTTACTTTGATAAGAAAATCCCAATATACTGATGGTTAAGAGCAAGGCTCGGGGCAGCCCTGTGTGTCACAATTTTTTAACCAACACTTTACTCTTACCGACCACCCTTCACACAAAGGGATGCAGGATTTTAATTGAAATTCTGGTGTGTGGTTGGTAGGAGTCAACTTCCCACACCCAAGTTATGTGTTCCTTTCACTGGTCATTACCTTGGGTAAGCGCATCCCTCGAACCTGAGTGATCTGCAAACTGCTTCTCTCTGTCTTTGCTTGAAAAACCAAAGTAAAAGAACAGAAAGAAGGAAATTCAAAAAGCTTAATTTTGGCATGCCTGAAGCTGAGAGGCTACTGCTGGAGGGAGCAGAGCTGAGCAAGCCTGGACCTGACATTAGAGCTGGACCAGCGACCCCCTCACTGCCCTCCCTGGACAGGGTGAGCTGATCATCTCTGCCCAAACCACCCTTCTGCCACTGGTATTTCCCCCTAATGAGTTGATGTTAAAACTCGTCAGACCCTGCTCCCTGATTTTAGGTGAGAAGGGGCAGGGCAAGAGCACGGCATCATGAAATGCTGTTGGTTTTTTAATGCCCTTCACAAAAGCTTGGAAGAGATGTGAAGAAGCCCCACGGGCAGCTCCCTGACAATGCTATTTATTGACTCACATGTCTGCCCCATCATCTCGCATCCTGCTTCTCCGAAGCATGCTGTTTTCAGCAATGGGCTGGCTACAGCAGACCCATCTGGGACAACAACTTCATGTACCTGCAGTGTCTTTCCAAAAATTAAAAGCTGTGGTTTTTTACCTGACAATCCCTGTGTCCTCAGCAGCTTTCTAGAGCTGGAGGAATAAAGCTGACATTAACAGAAGAGTGTAATATGTCTATGATCAATACTGCAAGTGAAATCTTAGCCTGTGATTTTTCTGCCAATTCTAGTCATCTCCCCTCTTTCCTTTTAAATGACAACTGAGATGTTATTTACATTGTACTCAGCTGTACGAGGAAATGGAGTTTAAAGAGGAATATATTAACACCACCTGCGGAACCAAAATAGCAATCATCTGCAGAGGAAGCCAGGCTGTGGGGCTTCAGCCTGATGTTTCTGTTCAGGGATGGCGAACATCAGCTCTACCACGGCTCCAGAGCTGGGTCCTGCATTTGGGGGATAAACGCTCTGTGATGCGCGGGAAACAGTGGCCAGGGAAGCTCTCTGGTGGCAAAGCCTGCAGCCAGGACCTCGCCCTGCATGGGGGTGCTGGTACCCCAGGCTGGACATCGCAGGTGACGTGGTCTGTTGCACGGTCTATCCAAACTGTGCCACAGACAGACATTTTCTTTGCTTTGAACCAAGCTTTAACCCACAGGGCTCCAGCTCAGCCCCCCGAGCTGCCTCCAGGCCCTCCTGAGACATGGCCCAGAGCATCTCGGGCAGGTCCAGCCACGCCTGACCTGCGGTCCCTTGGAATCTCCCAACCCCAGCAGGTACTTGATCTCTGCACCAAGGGCTGACCCAAAACTCAGCAGTGCTGCTGGCACAGGGGACACCACTTCATCCTCCCCAGGACTGCTCCACTGCTCCCAGACAGGCAGCCAGCAAGGGTCAGTGTCTCTGCGATTCAGAGAGGAGCTCAAAGGGCTTTCCAGCCAGGATCCTTCTCACAGCATTCTCTGAGACCCCCGTGAGCCACCACCATGGTCTTAGTGTCAGGAATCCTCCTGGCAGTGGGCAGGTCCCAGCAGGATGCAGCTTTTGGCAGAGCAGTTCATCCATCTAGATGACAGAGGAGGTAGGGAAGAGGAACCTCTTGGAAGCAGCAAGTGGAGATATCAGCACTGGGGAGCAATTCCTGCCCCTGGCTGAGCCCATCTGCAACTCACTCACCTTTCCAACTAACCAATTTCAGTTTCCAATGCTGCAGAACCTCCCTTGCAAAGAACAACTGTAAATGTTGATGAAATCCTTACAACAACAGACACCTTGCAACACGCTGGAAATGTGGTTTTCCACCATTTCTGCTATCTGCAGCAAGAATAAACTCACAGACAAATTCATGACCCTGGATTCTTTTGAAAATTCTCCAAACAGAGACTTAAAAATGCATGGCTTTGCTCAAGATCACCCTGTTTGTGTTGGTATGGGGCCAAAATCCATGAAAAATAGCATGTATGCCAAAAAAATCAATTTTATATAATAAATACAGATCATTTGGATACTTCTTGCCAAAAACAATGCAAACATATAGATCCTTCATGATTCTTATCAGAGCACAGCTGAATCTTTAATACACTCTACTGACAAGCTACTAAAAGGCAAGAACACGCAGTTCAATTGTTAAAGTTTCCTCATTTCCATCCACTACAATGGTTTTGAACAGTGAAAACTACGAAATCCAGGTTAATGCAAAAATTAATAAACCAAACCCCAAAGATTCATTCTAATTAAAAACCTAATTTTAATGAAGAAGGATCCAGTAGCAAAATATCTACATATTTGGCAGCACTAAGATTGTTTTATGTCGCTGCAAAAATGTTTACCAAGGAGTAGCTGATCTGAGCTCCACGTTCCAAACGATCTCTTGTACTTAAGGCACACAAGCATGTCAGGGCACTCTGTAGCATCCTATGCCATGTTCTGGAACGCAAACATGTTGCCACAAATAATTTAAATTCTCTATTACAACCTAGGTGGAATAAATAAAAAATTCCATCTGCCTAATGTGACATGCAGATCAGACCCCTGTGGGTAATACTGGAGTTTGCAAAGATGCGTATGGGATGCTCCAGCAAATTTAATATATGTAAAGAAGGTTGTTTTATTTTTTAAAATAACCTTTATGTTATCCTTGCTATAAATTATGTAAGAAGATGCTATTGAAAATGTGACACACATGCTCGCACACATGCACAGAGGAAAGCCGGCACTCGGCCCCGCAGCATTGCCCAGGCGCTGCAGAAGATCCCACTGTTTGCAGTGGCTCAGGCCTGGCTGCAGCAGAAACAGGATCAGTGCTCTGGGCACCCGGCTCTGCAAGGACCGTGTCTCCCCCCGCTCTGCGAGGCTGTGTTAGGAGACGCTTTGTTTAAGGTATGAAACGCGCTGTTTCCTTTCACGGCTGGCATTTGTCAGCTGTGGCAGGGACACAGCCTCCGAGGACTGCAAAGCTGCTCGCTATGGCCCCTCTAATGCTGGAGCGACTCCTATTTATAGCTCTCCTTCAGTAAAACATTCCTTGGGCCGCCGTTCAGACTCAGCATTTGCTGTGCCCCCCACCACTCCTTTCCCCTCCGGAGGTGGCCGACCCCCTGGTCCCAGGCTGTTCACACTCTTGCTGTCACTTGAACTTCGCATGAGGACAGAGGCTGCTGCATGCCGGCTTGCACCGGGGACAGTGCAGGTGCACGACCTGGCTCTGCACCATTCCAACACTGTTCAGCCATCATCTGCATGCATCACTGTACTCTCTGGGTATGAATTACGGGTCTCAGAAATGTACACACCAAACTTAGGGACTGTTTGGAAATAGAGGCTTCTCCACTCCATTTAAAATGCCCAAATCATCATCTTTAATACCAAACAAAACCCCTTTTCAGCACCTCAGTGCCTATAGGGCCGTGCCTGTGTTGTACGGAGGAGCTGAATGTACAGAATATAATTTCAGTTCATCCCCAGAAACTCAGATAAAATACAAACATGTAACTATATTAAGCAGCACCTTTTGACTGTGCTTACAGAAAGCAGCCTCTGGTGCAGTTCAAGTCTGACAGTGCACACATGCAGAAAGCAAGAGACCCTGCTCCGTCCTGAAAGCCCCCTGCTCACCACCACGTAACCTGTCATGAAGGGGGCTTCTCCCAAAGCATCCTGTTGCCATTACGCAGCAATTAAAGAAAGCAGCAGTAATGAAGGCCCCAGAGCTTGCCCTGGTCAATGTCCATGCAGTGCTTTCCCCAGAGCTGCGAGGCGGGGAGCTCAGGGGCGCAGCCTGGACTGACACTGCTGCTGCTGTTTCCCAGAGGTTCACAAACCCAAGTTTTCTGAAGCATGTCACATGCTGCTGATTCCTCACCTGAGAAGCTGGCAATGCTAAAAGAGCCTGGCTGTTTAATTCACCTGCAGAGGATGTCCATCAAGGTCCAAGCACTGGAGCTATGCCCTGCCCCAGCTCGGGCGGGTGTTTTCCCCATCTCTCCCACTCCTGGTAACTCCCTGTGTCAGGAACATGCACAGGGACCAGGGCACCTCAGGTACTAACTTCCTCCAGCTTTCTGGGAAGCAAGTGCATAAATAAATAAATCAGAATTATTTTTCCAGAGTTGAAAATATTGTACTGAGAAATTATTTCCTTCTCAACGTGGGAAAAGTAAATGCTTGGACCCACCACCGCCCGGCCAGGCAGTGTTGTCCCCACACCACTGACCGGTATGTAGCTCCTTCTGTGAAAGCAGAGCTGAAAAGCTTTTTTGAACATGGGTCTGGGTAGTTTGAGTCCTTTTTTTTTTTTTCCTTCTTTTTTAAAGCATCACTAATAGTTGGAGAGGCAGCATTTCACAGCAAAGTTTGCAAGAACTATAAGGGAGCATGTAACTGCTGGTGGTGGTGCCTAATGAAGTGTGTTTGAGATATTGAAGTATATGATAAACCATTATGTAAATTAAATTCATTGATAGCTCTGCTATGAAATCGCTCTGGTAGCAGAATAGTAGATAAACATGGAGCTTAGAAGGTGTCATTTATTCATCCTTAAAATGGATCCAAGTTTCTAGTGATTCATTATCATTCAGCAGAAAACAAAGAGAACATTAGTTTCACAACTAAACCCAAAAGAAAGGCTCTCAGATTCTGCAAACATCCATGCCATGCTGAGGTTTTCAGATGCTGTGACTCTTGGTAAGCCAGGTCTTCTGTTTCTTCTCTGCAGGTCCCTCCTTCTCCAGCTGCAAAGGAAAATTCATTCTAGGGCTGACTGAGCCCAGAAGGGAATAGACGAGTCATGCGGGAAGAGGATGAAGTACAAGACCAAAGGTTCCTGCTGCTGCCCATTGCTGGCATTTGCTTTTTGGCAACCGGCACAGTCACCACCTAACGATGGAAATGGCACTTGCTGTGCTCCCTCTTCTGTCACCCACTGCTTCATAGCTTCTCGCAGGCAGGGACTGTGCAGCGTCAATGCTGATCAGCTTCTTGCCTCTGGCATGGACACGGGAAGGAAAGCTGGGTCAGCCCTTTCTGCTGCAGCCATGGTAGCTTATAGCTTCACTGTTTCTGGCATTACCTGCTTCTTTGAAAAGAATTGCAGGTGGAGATGTTCCTGCAGGGCTCTGCTGCAGAACAGTAGCTGGGGGCATGGGTCAGGGCATCCCACCGGGGAGCCTGGGGTAAGCTGCTGGGGCCACAGGGAGGACATCACCACCATGACTGTCCCCATGGCCCTGTAAGCCCAGTGTGGGCACACATGGCCCCTGGCCACAGGAGTAAGATAGACACCGGTGTCCTCATGGTGCAGGGTGGGAGCGGGTGGGCGTGAGGGGTTAATGCTCCTGCAGCCGCCAGCCAAGCGTGCTGGGAAGGAGACAACCCGCTGCTCTGAAACTAATTTTACAGCTTAACTCCTATCAAATATCCTGGGCCCCCCTCAAAAACCCTCTTTGAGAGGAGTGCTCCTAACCCGTTGGAAAACCCGTGGCGTGTTTTGATTGGCAAGGTTTCTGCCAGACGGTGGGAGTTATAAATGAACATCTCAGCGGGGCCTGGAAAAGTCCAGCTCATTTTGCCAGCCCGAGACGGTGTGAGTGCCTCTCCACGGGGTCGGTCCCTCGCTGGAGCCCCTCCATCCCATTACATAAGCCCCAAACAGGACATTACTACATGTGTGTGAACAACTCATGTTACAGGAACAGCAACTCCTATTCACCGGGAAAATTGCTGTAGCTCTCAAAAGGCCCCTTTTCTTGCAGCTTTTCAGCCTGAAAAGCTGAGGGAGCTGCCATTTGCATGACCAGGGACAAAATACAGCTCAAACCCTTGCACCCGTTGCTCCTTGCTGGAAGCTCTGGGCAGGAGCCGAAGCTGCAGGGTGCAGAATAAGGGGTGCCCTGCCTGCCCACACAGCCCCAGCCAGCAGCCGTCCTGCTCAGGGCTGCACAGCCTCAGTGTGAGCCCCAGAGAGCCAGTCAGCCCCTCCGCCAGGAGCAACAGTGGGGCTGCGTGCTGATCAGTGGCACCCCTCCATCCCAGCCCTGTTGCCCCGATGGGCAGCCAGCCCACTCAACCGATGGCCATCCGTGGGTCACTCCTTAGGGATCGTCCCCATGCTGGCATTCAGCTGCCAGTCAGATTTATGGGGTGAGCATTGCAGCATGGGGACTGTACTGAGCACTGGGTCTCTTGTGATGGATGGAGACCCAGCTCAGTGCAGTGCCTGCCTTGGCAATCCTGGAATGATGTGCCCCCTCAGGGAGACTGATGGGGGCAGGGACACAGTCATACGCAGAGGTGTGCTCCTCCTTTCTGCCAGAACTAGGTGCCCTGGCTCATGGAGGTGCCCAGCGGACCCCCAGGATATTCCCCACAGGCTGGGCAGGGACACTGTGTTTGGTCTAGCAGAGCTGCACTGGGATGGGGATGTTCCCATGGTGACATACCCCAGCCCCTTGTTGCCTTCCCTGCCTCATATACCCAGCGTCCCTGGCCAAGCCAGGCCACAGGAGCCACGCTGCACCCAGAGGCAAGCTCCCCTGCCTGCTCTGCCCAGTCTGGTCCTGCCTGTGCCGGTGTTACTGCGGTGTGCTGGAGCTTTGCTGATGTATGGTGCAAGCAGCGCTGGTCCAGTGATCGATTGCAGCCATACTTCACCAAATGCCGTTGCTGCCATGATGTGTTATTGCAATACATCACTGACATGACGGGTGGCAGGACCACGAATCCAGCAGGTGCCCTTCATCAGGGCATTTAAATCTCCAGCTCTCAACTTTTCTTCTTTCCCCAGAAAATAAAGACTGTGTTTACAGCGCGTGGGCTGGGAGGTTCCCAAGTCACTCCATCGTAGGGCAGGGAAGTGATAGCAGCAAGTTTCAGAGGAGGAGCACAAACCCCTCTACATGACGAGTAGATTGGACCATCTCCCTGGCTGAGACCTCTCCCCACAGTTTAAAAGTCACCACTGGTTTATCAATCCCACTTTACCTTCCCTGGCACAGGAGAGGAAGCTATGCCTTAAAGAGGCCATTTCTTTTGTAAGACAAGTTCTCCCCAAGTCCCACATCTAACACTGACCCCAGCCTGCATCAGCCCATGCTACTTGCCACGTGCAAGCAGAGACTGTGCATGACGACTCTGCAGAAGGCAGTGTGCACATCCCTGCTGCTCAACATCCACAGCGCTGGACTACAGCTGCTCTCCCACCCACCTGCAGCTGGGCAGGTAGTCTCTGAGCACCCTGCAAAGCAGAGGCTATCAATAACTTTGGTTGTACAGAGTTAATCTTGTAATCATCTGCTGCAACTGCTTCTGTTCTTGTCCCTGGGACCACTTCAGCCAGGTGGGTCCCAGAGCTCTCCAGGATCTTTCCCGGTAGCATCCCTCCTGTGGGGGTTACCATTCCCCCACAAGCCCTGTTGCGACAGTTGCCACAACACAGACACCTCTGAGTCAAAAGTACTGTGTGACTCCAGGGCACACGGGGTCAGTCTGCAACCGCTTTAAAGAGAAGCTGAAAATACATTTCTCCACCTAAATTTCAGGTTGAATTCAGGTTTCATGTGTTATTGTTAAGGGTCCCCGGCTCCTCATGTCATTGCCGAGTAAACAGGAAGGGCTGGTGCCGTGCAGTAACAATTCAATTACTTTCCGGGGATGCTGGGGAGAGCTGTTCTCATTTTCATGCTGTGGAGTAACTCATTTCATGCTGGAATTGCAAAGCACTCAGTAGTCCTGCACACACATGGCCCCTGGAGAGCCTTTTCCAATTAATAATCATTAACATTCACTGCTTCAATAAGTAAAATGATTTCTGCATCATCAAAGAGGGCTGGTTTTTTTTTGTAAGTCAGGCAGCGTATTCCAGGCACTGGCACTCCGTCAGCCATGCGAGTCTACGGGGCACGTGCAGAAATAAACAGTCTCCTCAAATGAGCTGCAGAAGCGTGGAACCTACAGATATTCATCTATTTAATCTCCACATGCTCTTGTACTTATCTTTTACCTACTCAGTATCATTCTTGCAGTGAGAAATTTTGGCCAAGTAGATTATCTTACTATGAATATATGGCTTTGGGAATGATCACTGTGACTAGAGTGGCAGATTCGGAAACTGCAACTTCTCTGGTAAGAGGATTTGCTGCTCAGTATTTTTAACTGCAATTAGCTTGCTTTTGTAACATGCAGCAGAAACTGAAAACTGGCACAAGAACCATCCTTGTATGTTTATTCTCTGGGAAAATTTTATCGTGCATCTGTTGGCATCCAAATTTTGAAAGTTCATCCAATATTAATCATGCGGCCATTTATATTTGTGCATGACCTGTTGTTCATCTGCTGTTGGCACTTAGATAGAAAATCGCACTTCTAATTTTAGGAGGTGGAGTCTGCCAGGTGTATTTCTGCAAACGAATTTTTGTTCTATTTTTCAGAGGGTGGAAGCTTCAGACACTCAAACCCTCGCAGCACTAATGCTCAGCCAGCATCATGGACATCTCTTGTGGTATCTCTAGTAAACCCAGCCTGGGTTTCCCAGAGCAGCCATGCTGAGAGGGGATCTGGAATAGATTCACTGAGATCTGGAGCACACAGAGATCCCGAGGCACCCCCAGCTCCACATGGTGCTTATCTACAATGATCTTCTTACAGAGCCACTGACTGCTGTCACCTTCCCGCTGAAGCTTGGTGTCCCATGGCCTTGTCCGCATGTGGCAGCTGTGCAGTCAGGGATGTCTGGGCACAAGGGTGAAAATGCCCAGCTAGGTGGAATGGAGCTGGGCCACCAGCAGCCACTCTGCTAATCTGGGACCCAGAGCATTAGCTGTGAACCCACCAAAGCCTTGGCAAAAAAAGACTTGCTCCTGTACCTTTTTTTCCCCACTGGAATCAATTTTCTCTTAGAAGCTGCAAAGAAATTTCATATAATCTGAATACCTCATCCTGGTCTGTGAGTCCAGTGGAGGAACTGGTCCCTCTTGCTCTGCTCCAGGCTGAACCAGCTGCACCCAGAGGTTCATTAAGTGGAAGACCATCCCCATGGTCAGGTCCTTCCAGGTGGCAGAAAGAGGGAGAGGGGATGACTGTGTGTCCACCTCCTTGGCCAAACCCCCCTGAGCCTCCAGGCTGCTCTTCAGCACAGTCACCACATGCCCAGCTGTCCCCCATCCACTGTCCAATGGCTTGATGCTGTAGCCCTGCATGAGTCCTCTTCTGCTTCACCATCACTGCAGAGCAGCATCACCTGAGGTGACAAAAGTGGTGATCGGTGACCAGTGCAGAGGGGACACAGAGCTGCCTGTGGCTCCGGGCACAGACCTGGGAAGGAGCCCCCGGGCTGGGACAGCTTTGGCACTGCCACCAGTGCTGCTGCTCCTGCTCCTGGCTGCCTGCAGAAATAGGACAGAAACCTGGGGCTTTACAGACACCTGGGGTTTCACAGACACCCACCCCAAGACACTCATTGCAAAGCCTCAGTTCACATATTCTCCTGAGAAGTGATGAGGAAAGCCAGGAGGAATGCCCCAGCCGTGGACAGTGATAGACAGAGGCATGTTGCAGCTAAGCAGCTCACTCGTCCATTGGGACCCCGTCCTTCAGCTTCTGACTTTGTACAGCCCCTCTGGCACCCAGCACACCAGGCAAGCAGAAGCATGCATGAAAGCCTTCCCTGGAGACCTGCGAAGCCCCGACCTCCAGGCCCAGCAGGGAACGAAGCTCCCAGCTAAACAAAGCTCATTTCCACAGACTCATCCTGGTCCCAGAAGGCAGCAAAGCAGCACCAGCCTGGGGGCTGGGTGGCAAACGGGAATCTCATGCTCAGTGCTCATAGCACCAGGGGCGCAGGAAGAAGGGACACAGCAACAGATAGCTTGTGAGGTCAGGCTTGGTGCCAGCTGGGCAGGCTGTAGATGCTCAGCATCAGGGTATGCCTCCCAGCATGCTTTGTCCGTGAGCAGCCCTCATGCCAAGTGCCACGGCTAGCTGGGAATAGGTCATTCACGCTTGAGCTGAAATCCCAGTCACATTATATCACTTACAGCTAATTAGCAGGCTCCAGGCACAATGCAGCAAGACACTTTTCTTGCAGAAATGGATAACTCGGGACAGCCCTCAACACAGTGTTTGCTGAATCCTGCAGAAGCAGAGACCACATTCATCTCCCTTCCGCCCCTCTCGGCACGTAACCGCAAGCAGCGTTTGGGTATGAGCTACCTAGTGCAGGCTTAACCCAACAAGTGACAGGTTATGCTAGAAGACTGCAGGAAACCATTCCCAGAAGAAAGGCGGCATTGATCTGCAGGGGCAGGGTACCTTTTCTCACCCACATTCACAAAGTTGGGTTCCTCAGGACTTCTGGATGTCCAGGCAGCAGCATGAGCTGAATCAGCTTTGCCATCACCTCGAGGTCTGCAGCCACGGTGCTGCCGTAGCATAGCTGTGTCCAAATGCCACTTGAGGGCTGCGACGGCGAAGCCCCTCTGCTGCGGAGACGGCAGCCAGACTCCGTGACGCAGGGCAGACTCCATGGCCATGCCCTGCTGCCAGGGGCCATATGGAAATGCATTGTACACCCTGCTCCTTGCCAGTGTACTTAATTCCCCTGCTGGCACGCAGAGGGGCTGGGGGAGCATCTCTAGACCTGCAGAGTCTGCAGGATACACCAGAAGCATCTGAAACTCAGAGGGCAGGTAGAAGCAGAGGAAAAGCCTGCTGGTCACCCACCTGCAGACCCTGAGAAGGCAGGGCTTCAGCTGCCCAAACCAAGCCTGAATGCACATCAAGCTACTGAAACCACCAAAAAAGCAAAGGATTCCCCTGCTTCCCCTTTAGCACCTCTCTCTGCCTGGCTTGGCACTCTTAATGTCCTCTCATCACAGTGCTTTCCCTGGCTCAGGCTCAGAGGAGGATCCTCCTGTTCATGGAGGAGCCAGTGCAGACAGTGCAGGGTTGCATCCAGCAGTGGCAAGAGGGAGCTGAGGACCAGAGGCCCCTGGGGGGCTGAGTGAGGACTTCTCCAGCAAAGGATGGGCAACTTCAGTATAATTAGGGCCAAAGATTGATGCCATCTAATCCATGGGAGACCTCAAGCTCATTAATATCTGCTGATTTTCTGCTAACTTGCCCAGTTGAGCAATCAGGTGTCTGACCTTTACTTATGAGAGAACTAGAAGAGCTCCAGTGGAAATGGACCCAAGCCCTTCCAACAGAATGTACATCCCCACTTTTGTTTCAAAACATATTCTTTCTGAAGGTGCTCAAAGGGGATGGAAATGAGAATGTGGGAAGCATGCAAGTATTTTGCCTTCCATCATGACACACTCACGTAACTTGCCTATGCAACAGACTCCGGGTGATGTCCGATGGGGGCAATTAAACCAGTTTCTGCATTAGGAGCCACACTGCGCTGGGTCTGGAGAAGGGAGCCAGCTTTCCCACCATAGCCAGGGTCCCCAGGCCCTGCTGCCCCGTGCTGTGCAGTCTGTGCAGAGGAGCTAACAGCAGTTGTTCTTCTCTCCAACCACCGTTGTAATTCTGGAATTAAAGCATTTGTGTCCAGTCTTTCTGGAAGGTGATTAATTTAACCACACTCACCCCAAAGAGAAGCACCGGTGCAGGGTCACCGCCGTGCAGTCGCCCTGCTCTCCCACCACACGCTGGGTCAGCCGCCCAGCAGAGGCAGAGACTCCCGCTTGCACCCCAGCCTGCCCGGCCGCCCTGCTGAGGTCCCCGCTCCAGCCAGCAGCCCCCAGCAGCAGCAGCCACAGAGCAGGCAGGTTGGGCGTGAGGAGCAGATTAAAAGGTCCATCTCGCTGCCCCTGTAAACACTTTAAAAAACCTTTCCACAGGTTTCCCGACTGTGTTTTCCTGCCGAGGAGCCGAGGAAATAACACACTCTGACAGGCTTTTCTTAATTCAGGTAGTATTGATCAAGACTTTTTCTTCCTTCATTTTATATTTTCTATTATTGCTATTGTTTTTGTCAGTCTGGATTATTTGCTAGAAACAAAGGAATTGTTTCCTTTTAGCCAAACATAGCAGTTGTGTAGACAGCTCAGTTCTAGCAATGCTTCCTGGAGGATATTTCAGAACAGATTTACCTTGCTTTACTGCACGTTAGTGCACACTGAGCAGTCACATCTCAGTGAATTTGTTCTGTGCATTTAAGAGGGTATTTCTTTGGAGAGATGCTGGCTGAGCAATTTAACTAATTATTTGCAAAATCATTCTTTTACTTGACAATAACAGCTACCACCTGTTCTAGTGCTGGCCTGTTTTTTGGTCAAGCAGTTCACTCAGTTGTTCATTTCCCTGTCTGGGAAAGTGAGAAATGCTCTATTTTTATACAAGTTATTTCTACACTGACCGCTCTTAATACATGAATAAAGAGAGCACTCCTGCAGAAGCCAAGGATGTTGGAAACTTTTGAAATGCAGTTTTATTGGCCTTGCATGGAAGCAGAAATTGCAGCATTCAAACCCTGGACTTGAGGAGCATGGACATCTCCCTTGCTGTCGAGGCAGAAGCCTCACCTGTGTGCTTCTCTGGGGAAATTTTCTGATGGCCTGAACCTCAAACTGCTTCAGTTTCTTCATTAACTGTGTCAAGCCATTACCTAAAACATCCTGAAGAAACATTAGCAGTTAACTGCATCTCCGTGAGCCCCATAGACATTCCCCACACTGACCCAAAGTGCTTATGCTCATGAACTTGGTAAAAAAGTGCAACTCAAGTCACGTATCAAATAATGGTTATTACAGAAGCTGGCAAAGGGGGAGACAAAACTTCAGGGGCAATGAGCATGTCCAAGCACGTGAGCTACCCAGCCTCCACAGCTGATGCTCAGCACCATGTCCCACCAGGAAGGGCTACGAGCAGTCATCGCTGGGGAGCCACACGCGTCCTCTGCAACCAGGGCAGCCGCGGAGTAGCCAGGGCAGGAGCAGATTGCCGCTGGCTTCTCAGGTCATAGTGGCTTCCAAGGACCTGATCCAGACAGGGACACAGGCATTCACAGCCACCTAACCCCGACACTTCCCAGGTCTCACTACACAGAGCTCTCTGTCCTAACATGGGGCTCTGGGAAAAGCCAAAGAAATGAGAAAAAAAGCCATTTTTGAGGCTGAGACTATTTTGAGTGCTAGTGGATTATATTGTAATGCAGCCCAAGTGCCAAAATACACTCTGCTTGGGGGTATGTAAACTAATTCCCAAAAAAATCTTGGGACTTTATTCCACTGTCCTGTCCCTGCATCTGACACAGAGCCAAGCCCTGCACAACCCAAGTACCACAGCCTATTAGAGATTTTGCTCTAAGCAGCTTGAGAGTGTTTATTTGGTGTGCAAAGAAGATTGGAGCTGGGAAAAGCACAAAAAGGATTATTCTGTTTATCACTCAGCTTTCCCTGGCCAATCTCTATTCATGGAAAAAGTCATTTACTCGGGTTATCCACAGGCTTTGCTTGCCAGAAAGTGTTGAAAGCCCTGAAAATTAGAGAGATGCAGAATGGATTGGCAAAATGTAAGGCACTTAGGAGCATCTGACACCCAGAAATACGCAAGCTGAGCACAAGGCTTTTTCAATCCCAACTTTCCCCCACTGCTAATAAAAAACTGTCCAAGTCCCAGCACGTGCTAGTCAAACCCCTCCATAGGCCAAGCAATAATTAGATGGATTGTCACACCTGGCAGGTTGATTTTGAGAAGAAAATTAGAAACCAAAACATCAGATTGAGATAATGAGTTCTTCATTAATTCTTTTCTTTAACTTTCTGCTTTTTATATGGTCTACAATTGCCATTTGATTTTATTTCTATTGTAGCAAACATGAACCAGAAATCCACTGGGCTCATGCAATAACTACAGACAGAAAAAAAAGGATCAGACAAGCAGGATGGCTGCAGCCCTGGTTCTCAGCCCCTGGCACACAGCATCACCTCTGAGCACACAACCTGCCTCTGGCCTTGTTGTAATGGGAGAGACGCGCAGATATGCCATGAGATGCAAAATGCCTCATTGAGACACACTGTAATATACCAGGGAGACAGACTGTTAGGATGGGGTTTTAAATCAGGAATGAAAATAAAACTTGAAACTAAGTCTTCCCCCTTTCCACTGCCCAAAAAAGCAAAATCCATCATCAGACTTTGTGCAGACGGACAACCACCATGCTGTGCTCACTGCGTGCTGCCAGGTCTGGGGCACCCCATGCTCCTCGTGTCCCGACGCAGCCGCACCCCGCTGGCAGCTGTCCTTGGGGTAACCTTCCCTGGGAGCCGTTGCATCAGTGTGTGCTAAGGATGCACGACTGCGACAGCGTGGGTTTTCTGGGCCTGGTTCTGCACATTTGGTAGAACTGGGTAATGCTGAGACCGCTCAGCCCGGTCCTTCCCAGTGCCCATCCAAAAGCAGAATTACAGACTGCTTTGCACTGGTTTTGTTAAGAAAACTAATTTGGGGAGACATGTACCAAGCCAGCTTATGCAGGGCCTGAGGCTCTGCGTTGCATTGATGGTACACTTGAAGACGGAGAAATCCCAGCCTGTGATTGTGTGCGCAGCGGCCGCCTTCCCAGCGGACAGCAGAAGCCTTGTGGCATGGGGCTGGTTTGTAACACCCATGGTGGCTGCTCGTCCCCCTCCAACCACTTCCAGCCCCTCCACTGGGTTACAGCCGAAATCTCATGACTGTTAAATGCCGAAAAGCAGCAACGACAGAGCCATGGTAGAGCTGGCTAATGTTGATGCCAGCTCCTGCCTGCTGCTGGCTGCATGCCTGCGCAGCTCCAAGCACTTCCACCTCGCCCTGTGGGCAGCACCCTGGTTTGCACCAGGGCTGGGGGGGCCAGCAGCCCCCTGGGCTGCCAGGCTGCTAGTCCTCCCTCACCTTAGTGATGTCTGGGGATGCCCAGGGATGTCTGGGGATGCCCAGGGGCCGCACATCGCAGAGCGCCCACCACAGTGCCTCCCGCCGGCCCCGTGCCTCGGGGAGTGGGACCCCCGCTCAGCCCCACAGCCCCCTCATGCCCCAGGGCTCTCTGGAGCTGGCCAGACGGCTGGTCTGACACCACGAGGCCTCCCTGAAAAGAGAGATTGTTTCTCAAAAATAAATATTAAATAACTCTAAAATTTCAAATAATTCAGAGCTCTGCTATTTTCCATGCATTATGAAAATAAAATTGAGGGGAAAAGGTATGTAATACGTTTCCTATTTCCTGTTTCTGCAGCCTTGCATGTGCCCCGGGGGATCAGCGCAAGTGGAATTATCTATCCTCTGGCTGGGAGCGTTCATTTCGGGCCAAAAACACCAAAAAAGTATGAACTAATCCCTACATAGAGCTAGGGAAGTGTGGGATCGCAGGCCAAAGGCTGAAAAATGAGGCAATTTTCCCCATTTCAAGAAGTGACTAAAATCCCTCTGCTGTTTTCAGCACAAGCGCATGCTGTTCCACCCCAAACCACTTCAAGAGCCGATCGCCTCTCCCGAGAGCAGACAGCGAAGAGAAACTGGTGCACAATGCAAATACTGTCTCTCTCACCAGAGTTTCTGGATGGAGAAGGGGGCACTTCTCAGATATTGTTTCATTTTCTCTGTGATGCTTGGAGCAGCTGGAAGAGTGGCATCAAATACATTTAAAAGCACAGAAGAACCAAAGCAAGATCTTTTGGAAACTGATAAACTCATCACTGGAAGTGGGATTAGCGCAGCACAAAAGCACCCCTTCCTCGGGGCGGGGGGGGGTGGGGGGGGGCAGGATGCACTGGAGACACAGAGCTGGACCCTTCCTCAGTGCCACAAGCAGGATCAGCTGGATCAGGGCTGGGAAGGAGCTTCCCCACCTCTGTGAAAGGCTGACTTGACAGAGATGTCCATGGAAGATGCAGCCAGGCTGGGCAGTCAGCAGGGTCCCAGCAGCCTCGCACCCCGAAAGCCCTGTTCACCCGAGGTTTTGCCCAAGCAGTTCGTATCAGAGCAGGGCAGGATTGGGCACGTCTTCAGAATCCCCTTGTGCAGGACAAGCAACCGCCAGCTCTCATGGCCACCACACCTGCAGTGAGAGGCAGAGCAGAACATGTGGCTGCTGGAACAGGGAGGATGGGGCGGGGGGGGGGGAAGGCAGAAATCACCTATCCTTCAAGAAAACACATGCCAGCCAAATGCAGGAGCCTGCACAAGATGCAAAAATTACAGGAATGTGGTGCTTTGGTTGCATAACTTTAAAAAAGTCAAGAAACACAGAAGTCAATACTCACACGTTGTACCCAGCAACAGCTCATGAACATTGTGCAATGAGTATTTTAACAGTTTGTACTAAGTAGTTCAGGGTAAATCCAAGACTTTGGATACATGCGTCTGCAGTGACTACACACCTGTGAGTCCTGTGTGTACCTATTCTGCTCTAATCACATATCCCCAGCCAGGCTGGCCACACATCCAGCAGGTCTTTCGATTTGAAATGCATGTTTCATATTTCCAAAGACTAGGAAACATGTACAAGGATATGCATGTTAATACATGATTTTCTGTCTGGTCCAGTTTACTGAACTGCACTTTTAACCAGAAAAATGTATCTTTTTAAAAACCTTTGTGAGCACCACAGAGGCAAAAGTCAGTGTAAGAATCCACCTTTTTTGTATTTCCTTCATTTAAAGGTGCAACTTCAATACCTCACCAACAAAGATCCTGCTTGTAACTTGCCTACTTTAAAAAAGAAGCAACCAACTTTAAAAGAAGCTGCCCAAGCATGAAAATTTTCAAAGTGCTTATCAGAGTTCTTTCCTCTGATTAACTATACATTTTAGGGAAGGGGGAAGTTCCCACCCTTTGGTTTTATCATTCTTACAGATGCCTTTTAATAAAACTTCACAGCATGGAAAGATGGTTAGAGAAATGGACTCTTGGTTTCCTGAGCATGTAACGAAACACACACCTCCTGGCTTTGCTGCATGGGTTTTTTTCCCTGATCTGGGGCTGCTGCCCCGCCGTAGCACCAGCCACCAGCCCTGCCTGCCCACCCTGCCCAAATGCACCCCTGACTGCTTGGCACCAGAGCAGAACCTGCACCTCCATCCACACTGCGACTGCAGAGCTCATGAAGCCGTACTAGGCAACACCAAAAAAAAAAGAAAAAGAGAGAAATCGTGGAAACGTAGAACATGCTCAAACAGAGTTACACCCTCCCCCAGCCCATTTTGCCCAGTCTCCCATTTTCTTATCCCTTTTTTCCTTCACTTTAATCTTCCCACTGAGGTACTTGGCTTGGAAAAAAGCTAGGTCCAGGCCAAGTTTTGAGGCTTTTCAGACTCCAGACTTTTTTCTGAAGCCCAGTCTGAAGAAGAAGGGGAGGAAAAAAGTAGCTAAAGATTTTCCAGTGGGAAGAGAGTATTTTCTCTTCTCCCATAACTCAGACACAGCCAAAGGAATTTTTCTCAAGCTTGGAAACAATTCACCTTCAGGCAAACAACAAGCATGGAAAATTTAAGCCCAGCAGGTGAATGTTTGGGAAAATTTTTAGCCTATAGAAATTCTCATGTAACCTTAACTATAGGGGTCGCTATATGGCATTGAACCATTATGATCCTCCACGCTGCCGGCTGTCATCAGCTTTCCCAGAGACAGCTACAAGTCTTGGCATGAGAAAATATGATCCTGAAAAAAATATGCACCCAACCCCTTGAAAGCACTGCACATTGACTGAGACTCTTCTCAGCATGTCGGTTCCCCTGCCGAGGGTCTCCTGCCAGCTCGCTGCTGGCTGCCATTGCCTGCCCTGGCTGGGCAGGGAGGGATTGCAGGCAGGCAGGGATCACGGGCAGGCAGGGATCACAGGCAGGCAGGGATCAGGGGCAGGCAGGGATCCTGGGCAGGCAGCCGTGGGGCTTGGCAGCCACCGTGCCTGGGACCACACAGGAATGCACACGGGCCACAAATTCAGCTTTGCTTAGCAGCCTGGACTCACTGTATATATTTAAGTTAATCAGAAACAACTGAACCACCAAGAGACTAATTTCACCGTAGTTAACTAGCCACTGCGGGACCATTGCAGGGAAGGCTGAAACACGTCCTCCCAGCCTGGTGATGTGAGCTACCGTCTAAGCAAACATCCCTGGGAAAAGCAAGCAAGCTAAATATCTCCTTGGCAGAACAGTAACTCTGTGCCCACATGGCAGATCCACCATGTCTCCTTCCAGCTACGTGCCACTGCTGCTCAGCTGATCATGAAAATTTGAGCTAAGATAAAGCTTCTTTCTTCCCCCACACTCCTTCCTCATGACATTCCTTTAGAAACACTCATCATTTTTAGCAGAGAGTATCCAGCTTCTGCTTAGCTGACCATACACCAGAATGGCAAGGCCAGCTTCATATGGAGATGTTCTGGTGCACCAACCAAGAGGAAAGAGTACAGATCTTGCACCCCAGACCTTGTCTGACAGTCCCAGGCAGGGAGAACTATTTAATTAGCAACGTGGCTTTGAGTCCCTCTAACAATGATCCCTTCCTCTGTGCAGGAGCAGCTGCAGTGAACAACAATGGCCAAAAAGAGAGGGGATTGTTCCACTGCTCAGAATTAACACTAATGAGTCATCTCTATACCACTGCTCTAGGGTGCAGGGTCACTTTGGAGGTGCAGGGGTACCTGCGCAGAAAG
Organism: Falco naumanni; assembly: GCF_017639655.2. Classification (NCBI taxonomy): domain Eukaryota; kingdom Metazoa; phylum Chordata; class Aves; order Falconiformes; family Falconidae; genus Falco; species Falco naumanni. The sequence goes on along the minus strand of NC_054054.1, from coordinate 98,980,428 downwards.
GACCACGTGTGTTGAGTCCCAGCCGGAGCACCCATGGAGAAGCAGCAGCAGTGTGCTCACATCTGCCTGTGATGAACGAGTCAGCTTGTCCAGAGGTCCCAGCTCTGGCCATAGGGCAGCCCATGGGTGTGGACTCACCAGAGCATCCCTGCTGCACAGCCCAGGGAGCGGATCATGCCACTCGGCTGCTGGCCAGATCCGTATCTAGGCACAGGCACAGTGTCCTTTGGGAGTGAAGATGCACAGCAATGTGCTGCTTGGCACAGCAGCCCACCAGACCATGGATCCCACACCCACAAGCAGGCCGGCTGGTCTGCTGGAGAATAAACAAACACAAGAGGTGATCGATGGTTCCCTTTGGAAAACACTAATCACCTGGCTGTAGCACATTTAGCAAGGCAGAGTGTGCATCAATCCCAGCAGCTGCCTTCAATCACAGGTGAGTTTAACTCAACCAGTTTAGGGGACTGCCATTAACCATCATCTGGTAGACAACGTACCCTTATTGTAGTAAACATTCATTTACAGCTGAAGGACAGCAGCACTTCTCATTGTCTCCATGTATTTGTGGTGCTCCAGCTGGTCTGGAGATGACTTGCTGAGCAGCAGTCGAAACGGTGGCTGAAGCACTGGCTGGGTGTAGTTACTGTTGGAAGAGGGAGATATTTTTAAAATACCATGGCTGATATTTTTATACAATAGAGACATCATGTACGTAGGAGGCCTTTTTATATTTTAAAACATAAACTGAATCACCAAAGATAGAAGATGAACAAACCTACAAGCATATGAGCGTTTACAAGCTCACAGATTTCTCCCCTCAGAGGCCCGGGGAGCCAACAGGCAGTGTTTGCAGGCAGCTCGCAGGCAGGAGCATCGCCTCATCTCAGCAGGGAAGGATGGGGAGACGGAGACAGAAGCCCCTGGTTTCTGCCTTCCTCTTTCAGTTGAGCTCATCCTCACACCAGGGCACCAGAGCAGCTGCCAGCACAATGAGAGAGGAAGCCTTTCCAAAGGAGCTAAAACATCAGGTGTTACCATCTGGATCTGGCAGCACATCCTGCTCTCCAAGCAGGCAAGTCAACCCAGCGAGCAGCCAGAGTAAGGGCAGACACAGGCAGGGTGGACAGAGCATGTCTGCAGCCAAAGAGCTCATGGCAGACCCGAAGGATGCCCAGGCGACAGCAGCCTCCATGCTTGGATCCTCTGTGCCCACCACGCTGGGGATGCAACAGCTCCATCCAGCCCCCACACGCGGGACCTGCCCCAGTAGATGCCACATCCAGCACCAGCTGCTAAAGATGCCCAGCAAGGTCCAGTCGAGGTTGTGTTTGGAGAGGCAAATAAATGAGAACCAAATGGAGGGCTGGCTACATGGAGCGGACCAGACTAGTGCTCCAAGAGGTTGAAATACATTGCACTTTAATTACAGCTCTTACCAATCAGGCGGTAATTACTGATATCCTTCCTGTAGCCTACAATTGCCTAATCTTGTTACTTGAGAGCCATCAAGATTTAAACAGCTGGCGAGCTGTGCCTGCTTCTCAAAAAGTCATCACTTGGCCCCGACACTGTTTAATCTGAAAACTGTGTGTGGCAGTGTGTGTTGTTGTCCCCTCTGGAGCTCCTCAAGTCCTTTGGGGGTGGCACCCTTTGCCACTGCCCTGCTGCCCCTTTCCAGGCCATCTGTGCCAGGTTTCACCCCAGCTCAGCTGTACAGCAGGCAGCTTGCCCCTCTGCTGAGCCTGCAGCTTCTCTGTGGGAAATCCCACCCTGGGACCCAGTGAGGAGAGGGGGTCTGGGCCGCAGGCTCCAGGGGCTCCTCTGCTCCTTCACCAGCAGCCCCAGGCAGTCAACACAGGGCACAGCCAGCCCTGGCTGGACCTGTGGGCCAGGAGGTGCAGAGCTCTGCCCAGTGTCCCCAAGCCCACTGGAGCTCATCTGGCATGCGCAGGGCTGTCCCAGCCGGCTCCCCTCCGGAGCAGGCACCAGAACCACCCAACAGCAGCATCCTCGTCTGCTGGAGCAGGCAAAGCAGAGGTAAAAAACATGCTACGTGGAAATGACATTTTGTGGGATGGTTTGGGAGGTTTCCCTGTGGGAACACTGCATCTCCTTCTGCTCACCTGGCTAGGGCTGTTCCCAGAGGGGACACTCGTCTTTGGGTATCTCCAGCAGCGAGCAGCTTCTGTATGTGTATAGAGGCTTGGGCAGCAGGTTATCTAAGAAGTCCAAAATCCAACTTTCACCATGTAAGGACAGATCAAGTATTCACATCAAACAATTTATTTTCCTCTCAGTATCAGACACTCCTGTTATTAGAACGATACCAGCTAAGCACGGTTATCCCCAGAGGTGACTTGTCCCCAGATCCACACTTCATTCAGGTCTCCTCAGGGAGGAGGTGCCATGGGGCAGGGCTGGTACAAATGTCCCACACAGCCCCACAGACCCTGTTCTGCTGCACTTCAAGGCTCACAGGGAGCAGACCTGACTTGCTATGGTTGTTGGTGAGCCCACAAAGTGAAGCCAAGCACAAACAGTCCTAACAGCTCTTAACATGACTCTGCTGAAACCTGCAGCAAGTGGGAGTTCTGGAAAATGGTCCTTTCCCTTTGGTCATATTTAAGAATTAATGCTTCGTGGAAATGCTGATTATATCTCCCCACCATTCTTCCTTGTATACTTGTGTGACTTATCAGCCTGGGAAGTGGCTAAGGAGATGTTGTCAGTGGCATCCGTCTCCAAAGAAAGCCTGACATGACTGTGGCAATACTGCAAATACTTCAGGCTTTTATTTTCTGAGCATTAGTAATCACAGGGGAATACAGAAGTCTCTTGGCTAGAAACAGCTTGAGAGGAGAACAGGGTTTAGGTGGTGCTGGGGCAGACAGGGAAGGCTGCGGTGAGCGTTAGCTTTTCCCCGGTGCTGTACAATCCGTGAGGTGGCATTGCACCGGGGACCCCTCGGCAGCCCAGCCCCCGGGTTTGAACAGTAATTCTGTGCAAGCCTCTGAATGACACGGGGCCCTCCAACAGCCCTTCCCGCTCCTTCAGCAGCTGCCCAGAGACACCACCGCTTTCACCTCTGCCTGGCCAGAAAGTGAGAGCAGCAGAGCGGGTGCCTGGGCATGCTCAGGGGTGTTGATTTTAGGGTCGCCTCCCTGGACATCTAAAAGGGCAAGTTCAGCTGAGGGCAGACCTGGCCGCGAAGGGGGAGGATCAGGAAGGTTGAGCTTGTAGCCTCGGTGCCTGCTCCATCCCTGCCCTGCACCGGCAGAGACGGGCTGGTGCACAGGCTGGCCCAGGCAGTATCTGATTGCACCATCCTGCTAAGGGACGGCAACCTCTGACAGCTGAGCACAGTAACCCTTTAATCCGTTGCAGAGCTCGTCTGTCAGAGCTCCAATGCCCGTGGGGAGGTATCAGTAACAAAATGCAGGAAAGAGAAATGAGAGTGGAAAATGTTTGGCTTTTTGTCTCCTTACTCACTAGAAACACAACTGCTTTTGTTTTGCTGGTGGGAGCATTTCTCCAAGGCAGTGCTCGGTGCCCCCATTGCTGCAGCTCACCCTGCCTGTGCAGAGGGTGCGGGTGGGAGGTCCCGTCCCTGCAGGACCCTACACAGCAGCTGTAACTGCATTGAGTCTGCACCCATGGGTAAACAGCTTGGTTCGCTTCACCCGCTGTCTTCAACGCTGCACCCCAGCACGGGGCAGCCCCGCTCACAGGCAGGAGCCTGTACTGCCTGCCCTGCCTGCCCTGCCTGTGCTGCCTACCCCGCCTGCCCTGCCTGTCTGCCAGTGCATGCAGTGGTGCTGGCATGAAGGCCCAGGTAGCAGATGGGTCCAACCTCCTGCTCCGGGGGGGGGGGCTAGGGAGCTGCCCCCCCCACGGCTGCCCAAGAGTCACAGAAATCAGAGAGGAGGGAAGCGATAAAGCTGAGGGGAAGGCAAAGGGAGGGGAGGGGACCTTATTTCTGAGCAATTTAAAGAAGCAATTGACATTCCCATTTGGCCAGCGCATCCCTCTGCCCAGCTCCTCACCTAAACCAACTGTGCAACTGTGAGGGGGCGAGCGGAGGCTGTGTGCTTCCCCCGCTTGTAATCTGCGGATTATGGCTTGTATAACGGGATTACTGGAGGCTGAGGAACGGCAGCGAGCGGGATCCAAATCACACAGCGAAACAGCAGAGGAACCTGAAAGAATGTCTCGCACAGTACGAGTGCAAATACGTCCTTGCGAGACCACATTTATATTTTAATATCAAGTTTTCTGTAATGCAGAACATACTTATGGCCCAGCTCCCTTGCTGGGCAGCTGCTGGGTTTCAGTGTGGAGGAATTGGCAAGATCTTTTCACCAGGTGAAATAAATAGAGTGCTGGGCCCCAGATAGGATTACGGTTTGTTTTCTTTAGGTGTATAGAATCCGCGGGAAAGCTGAGCCCAAACGGAAACTCAACTCCTAAAGAATTTGGCCTATACTGGCCAGCTCCTGTCTGCCTGCCAGGCATGCTCTCCTTGCCTTGTATTTTGCTCTTTATCTTTTAAGAGGCTTTGTTAGCAAGGTATCAAGCTATTCTTTGTGTGCCTAGAGGACAGGGGGCTTCTTTTCAAATTATTTGAGGATGATAAAGTTACAAGGTATTACCTGGAAAGCTGTGATGAGAAAGTTCTCCTGGGCATTTCCAGGAACACACCTCCCTCCCCCAGCCAACCCCCCCAAACCCAATTCCCAGTGTTTTCAGAGCAAGCTGGGGGGGGCTGAGCTCGGCTGGGGAGAGAAGCACAACCTGGCAGAACCTCACCCGTCTCTGAATCATATTTTCTGTTGCTAACATGTTTTTCTCCTTGTTGATTTTTATCTTTTGTCCCAAAAGGCTTGTCAAAATCCTGCAGTATCTCACAAAGGGAGAAAGTGCACGAGGTGCATATTGCACAGCAGCTTCAAGTTAGTGCTGCGTTCTGCCCCAAAAGAGCCACGATGCAGGGGATCTGGACAAGGATGCTGACTCAAATTAACACCAGAAACAGAGACAAACACGGCCCCAACAAGCCCAAGGCTTACATTCAGGTGTTTGCTGCACGTCTCTGCTCTCTTGCTTCCCTTTGTTTCTCTGGTGAGCAGTGTTTGGAGGAAAAGCCTTGGCTAGCATAGGATGGAGCAGCTGCCTCCTCCCAGTTCCCTGTGCTGGCGGCAGCCCACACCTCTAAAAGCTGGGCTAGGTGGGAGCAGCCCCATGGTGGGGCAGCCCTGGGATAGACCTGTTTGAACAGTCAGCTGTGGCCATGTGGCAGGAGAAGATGCAGGACCAGCATCACTTCCACCAGTTCTAAGTGGAGAGTCTGGCTGGAGTAAGTCTTACTGCAATTAGACTTGGTACAATAAGTGTGTTTTGGGGACCCAGAACAAAGGGGACAGATAGATGTGCCCTGGAACGGGCATGGGTGTGTTCAGTCAGTGCCCAGTGCAATGTGAAATGTCCTTCAAACTCAAAGGAGAGCTATTGCCAGGGTCCTGACCCACCCACTGCCCTCCAGGTCTGGGTGCCAACAGCCCTGCTCAGCCCTGCTCAGGCACTTCAGGCAGCACTGCCTGCATCCCAGTGCATGCCACACAGGAAAACAGGATCCAACCCTTGAGATTAACACATACTAAAAATTCTGGGCTGCAGGTCTTCTAAATCTACCAGTCCAATAAGATAGCAACATGCATTTTAAAGCATGAAAAAATGTTTAGTCGTGCGTTCCTCTCGACTGGATGAAAGACCTTGTGCCTGCAGTTCAGTCCGAGGGGCAATGCTGGGCACAGAGGACGTGCAGCTGCCTCTTTCATTCTCACAGCCCACAGCAGCCTTTGCTCTTCTTGATTAAAATACAGTTTTAAAAATTCTTGGGGGAATACGGAGGGGAATCTTGCACTGAAAGTATATACAGCTCACTGTAGCACTGCTTGCATTTTGATAGTTATTGCAAAGCTTTTTTTTTTCTCCTTGTGCATGACATTCTTTACCCAGATACCTTTAATTTGGATGTAGGAGGCAGCGCCTTATTTAGTTTGAGAAAATAGGGGAGGCAGAGACACCTAACCCCTATCTAGTCCAATGTAAGTCTCCAACAGTAGACCACAGTGGTCTGAATTTTCTTCAGATGTTGACTACAGGAGTAATAATATGCATCAGCCCCCACCAAAACCACCCCATGAGGGTTGGTTGTCTCTCCAGGTACTGCAACTCCAGCAAGCCAGGTCTCCACTATGGATAGACTTGGGTGAAAGGAGGCTCTGAAGAGCAATTTAGGGCTTATTTTAGATTTTTCTGTGTCTTTCCTCCCACTGTGAAGTTGAGGCGGCTCCGTGTGCTGCCCTGACAGCATGCAGCCTGGCTGGGAGCAGCAGACGTTCCTGAAGGCGAGGAGGGGACGGTGGGAGCAGAGCTCATCCATCTGTACCACCGCCCTCGGCTTCACCACCTGGGCAAAAAATTTCGAGAGCTGCATAGACATGATCAGAGCTGCCTTAGGGAGGACGAGCATGGCCGAGCTCCTGTTGCTAATTACACACACCCGGAGCCGTAGGACTCCTCAGGTGAGCCCTTTGCAGGAACAAAGGAGCCCTTGTAAGGAGCATGCTCCGCGTGTGATCCTCAGACGTGTGGGACGCCAGGTTCCTCAGGGACTCCCCCTGCGCTCCCAGGGGAGGCTGTGCAGGGCTTCTGTCTTCCACCATGCAGCCCGCAGGGCTGGAGCCCGGGTCAGGAGGGGGCTGTTTGGAATGGGAAAGCAAATGTTTCTGATGTCCCTTTGCCCATAAATTGCTGTTTCACTTTTGCTGAAAAAAACCCACAGAAATCTGAACATGACCCAGCTTAAAAGCTATCAAGTCAGGAGCAGTTGATTCACAGCTTTAGGAACATCTGCAATCAGCAGATAATAAGAGGAACTGGCTTCGTACCATCAAGAGAGAGCGAGGGAGGCGGCCGTTTCCAAGCCAAGGCCAGCTGGCTGGTTTGCCACGACTTACCTGGCTGGCAGGGAGAAGGGGAGTTCTCTATGAAATTAAAAGATTAGAATTTGTTTGACATTCAGAAAATTCTCCCAGCCTCTGCCTGCTGCAGTTACAAGTCAGGACAATTGCTCATGTGAGCACTCTGAATGCACTTCTCTGTGGAAGACTGTTTTTTGCAATAAGACTACCCACCTTCAAGTGTCAAAGTCAGACATGTGCATTAACAGGGAAAATGCCAGGTCCGGACCCATGACAACTGCACACCTAAGGCCATGCAAGTGTGGTCTCCACTGCCACAGCGACCACTCAAAACAGTACTCCCAACTGGTAAACATTGGTGGGCAACCAGTGTAGGAAACTGTTCCCCCAGCAGCTTGTGATGGAAAAACAGCCCGCTTTGGACTGGCACGCTGCATTTCCCCACACAGTGTGCGTTCATTGCGCTCTACCGGACCCACGGGCAGCTGGAAATGCAATTTGTAGGACTTCAGTGACGGGGGCTGCGAGAGCTGTGAGACTTTTAGTGCCTCAGCACACCAAATCCACAAAGAAATGGTCGGATCATGATATCACAGGGAACTCTCGCCAAACCAGCTGAAATCATTCAAACATTCAGAGCGTGCTTATGGGGAGTGGGGGGGTGGGGAGAACCCTCTGTTCTAAATATATTCCTTTGAAAGCAGCTTGTTATTTAAACTGCTATTGCAAAACAGGGTTTGCGTAGAGCTGCTCTAAACTGAGGAGGGAGGCAAAGCTGGTTGTGGGCACACAGTCACCACCCAGGTATTTTAATTGCAAATCCAAGCATGTTTTATAGATGTCTAGAGAGTATCTTTTTGCACAGGCTCCGAGGATTACAATAAGATCAGTCATGTTTTATATGAACCTAGTGACAGTACGTAAGTCCCACCCTGATGATGCTGAAGATGGGAGGATACCATGTAACAGCCCATCCACGGAGCCAGGAATAGTATCTCCACATAGTCTGAGGCTCCCAGGAGAGTTTATCCGAGTAGAGCAGCTGCAGGGCAGTGCCTCTGTCCTGCACGATGGAGACATGTTGTCCCACGATGTCTTTCCACCTGCCTCTGCTCAGCACCTGAGGTCCTGGGAGCATACGGTGCAGCAGCCCCAGCCGCTGTGGAGCCTGCCAGGGCAGAGGAGCCTGCAGCAGCCCAGCCTCCAGATCCTGAAGTGAAAGTAGGAACTGCACCTCCATTCCCAAGGGGCTCAAATTCCAGCAGTCAGTGTGGTAAGGTAATGTGGGATTTCCATGGCTTTCCTGGTGGGCTGCACCGCTCTGCACCACGTTGGCGGCAGGAGCTGGCAGAGAGCTGGAGCAGCTGGGCAGTGTCTGTTGTCCCTTCCTGCGGGCACTGCGTCTGTCCTCGGGGCACAAGTGCAGGACTGAGCCCACACCCAAGGCTTCCCCCAGTACACCAGAGCCTAACAGCTAGAGCAGAGAGGTGTGCTGGAGCTGAGCCCCTGAGGCAGCCCACTCACTGCCCCTGCCCTCCAGGAGCCCTCGACCTCCCCACACCACTACAGAGACATGCCTTTGGCTGCCTTGTTTTCCTACACCCTCTCGGTACCGCAGCAGCAGACAGGACCGGCCCTGGGAATGAGCCAGCACAGCCAGCTCTGCGGCGGCTTTTCACTCTTGCAGCTGTGATGGGGCTCCTGTTCCTGCTATCACAATGCTCCCGTGAAAGGCAATGCTGCCAGTCTGTGCAACACCCTGATTCCTCCAAACCCTGCAGCATCCCAGCCTCAGCTCCTCGGTCCTACTAAGAGGCCATGGTTCTGTGGCTTGCTCCTTTTAGGCTGAAAAGCTCCAGTATATAAGGAAAAACCAAGAGCAGGACTCAGAGATGGTCTGCAGCAGGCGCACAGGCAGGTTTTCCCCACACGCCTGCACAACTTCCCAGCAGGCACAATGGGAACTGCTCCTGCGAGCCTCTGGCCATCGCCTTTCCAGCCCTGCAAGAGTGTTGTTTGTGCACGCCAGTTTTTTGTTGTTAGTACAAACAGGGGAGTCCCAAGTGTGCCTGCAACCCAAATGCGAGATTCCCAATGGCAACCAGCCCAGCAGTCAGCAGGGGCAGCATGTCCCATTTGGCCTGACATGACCAGTGCATAAATGCTGCAACCTGCTACAGTGCTTATTCCAGCAATCCCAGGGGTGCAATCTTTCCGAAAAGTATGTCAGTCTGTGCTTAGACACAGGTTTTGATTCCTGCATTAGAAAGCTTAAACAGAGAAGATGGCAGGTCCACCGTGCCTCTGCTGGTCTAGGTAGCGAAGCACAGTGTTGCTCTTTGGAGGAAGGCTGTGCCCTTTGTAGATGCATACCTCCATAAATTCCCACTTGAGGGTAACTAACTCTGCTTTTCAAGTACAGCACCACCAAGGGGAGAGAAATCCCTCCAAAGCGTGCAGGGTGAGAGCTGTGGCATTAGCCATCACTGACACCCAGCAGCACAGGCACAGGGACACAAAGGCACTCAACTGCCAGCATCAGTGTGATGGCTGTGTATGTGACATGAGTGTTAAAGGAAGATGTCTCTGTTGCTCCTCTGAAAACACTGGCCTGCGTATTCCCCTTTCCTGATGACCTCTGTCCTGACACAAGGGGCAACGTTTGGGCAAATTCAAAACTAAGCTTCCATTCACCGAGCTCTGCCTACACTCTCTGTCCTCATGAGTGCTCATTGGAGCTGACGTTTGCTGTTAGAAATGTCCACATCAAATGACCTGCTGGCCCCTCACTGAGCTCAGCTCCTGATGGCCTGGAATTGGCTTTGGTGGAAACAGGTAACGGGCAACCTCAGCCAGCACTGTGAGGGAAACCTTAGTGCAACCAAATGCAGCCAGAGGGAGGGTAGAGGGGATCACTGCCCAGCCATCCCTGATGATGCTGGCACCAGCCACCATCACTGAGCCAGGATGGGCATCATGGGTTCCTCTGGCAGCCAGGTAGCAGGACATGGGCATTTCACGGGAGCCTGCCCTGTGAAGCAGGGATTAACTGCCACTCCTGCAGTGCTGGAAAAGCAAGCATGAGAAAGCCAAGCTTCAGCCAGCAAGCGAGACGCCAGTCCTCGCCAAACCTTATGCAGGGTACCTCCTTCCCCTGGGGATGGACCATGGACCCCTGCAGCTCTTTGCCAGGCCAGGGACTCTTAACTAGCAGTTTTCCTATCTGTCACCTTTGCAGTGAAGTGCCTGAGGACAGGATGGCTGGAAAAGCCCCAAACCTCCCTGGCACCTGTGTATATAAAGTACTAATAAACAAGGACACAGCCTCCAGGGCAGCCACAAACACAGGCAAAACAAGAAAGTGTTCATGTACCAGTACAAAAGCATCATAAATACTCTCCCACTGCCAAAAGACCTCTTCAGTCTTTTACTAAATCTCATCACAGGAACAATTTACAAGCCAATAATGCTGAACAACTCCATTCTAAACTCTGTGTTAAGCTTTATTTCAGGCTTTCACACTTTATCATGTTAGCACCTCCTGGGCTGGCACTGGACTAACGCATGCCAAGTTGAGAGAGTAATGAAATGGGGCTTGTCTCTGCTCCTGAAGGGCTTCCAGTCAGGAAAAACTGCCTTTTCATATGCACCCAGCTTGCAGGGTGGGCTTTGCATCCCCTTCCCAAACAAGTGCCTCGTGATGGAGACTTTAAGCCACACAAACCTTAATTGTTTTTCCCTAAAATGCAGCTCTTCAGTGAAATCTCTATCCTGGACAGCATCTCTTCCTGCAGGTATACCCAGGCCCTAGCTTCTGTGAGTGCTGGAGGCCAAGCACATTCAGGAAAAGCTGGATATTCTGGGCTCTGGGCTCTGATGATCACTGCACTAGGCAGATCCCCCTGTGTGCTTCCAGCCCTGCCAACAGAACCCACCCCACCGAAAGCCCCACATCTCCCTTTGGAGACACCTCTAACCCCATGCTCACAGCTACAATAGCCGTTGACCAAGAATCTAAAAGAACTACATGGGAACTGGCATGCTGTAGATCATGGAAAAACACCCTCATAGACTGAGTTTGAGAAGGGAACTTAATGTAATTATCTTCAATTAATAAGAGGAGAACATTCCTCTTTGGAGGTCATCTCCATTAACTAATGCAATCCTATTCTGTTGTAATGTAATTGTGTAAGCATTGTGTCTCCCATCCAAGAGCTGGGGCTCATTACAAGAACAATACAACTCTGTTACGTTCAGTGTCAAGGCATCAGTGTCCTTCTTAGCTTGCACATTGATACCTAAGAGCTGGAAGACAGCTTGCAAATTTTCAGTAAACAATGAGGAGATGTAAAAGGAGATGGCTGCTGGAAGATCACCTGGGGGGCACTGGCAGGGTCTTTCTGAGAGCTGAGCAGTGAGGTGTGTACATCTCCCAAAGCTGGCTGCTCACTGGTTTTCCCTGACTTCAAAATATAGCAATGCTCTGCCACCCCCTGTACTGCCAGGTCTGCTTTTAGATTACACGACTGCTAGCGCACAGCAAATGTATACAGCAATCTCCGGTGGCTTGCCCTGGGAGAACATGTTACCAATAGCTGCTTAATTCAAATTGCAGCTTCTTTAGAAAATACTTCTACAAACATTGACACTCCAAAAAAAAGCTCTCTTTAGCCTTTTATAAGCTAGGAGTTTATTTTGTTAATATTTTTCTGCATGGCGTGTTTCAAATGAGAACATTCTGAAAGTAAATTGGCAGAGTATTTATTGCTGTTTATTTCTAAGCAGCTATAAGCCAATAATAATAGAGAATCCTCTTCAAGTGAAAACTAAATTCCTTTTGGTTAAAATGCTCAGCGCAAAGTCTGAAGCTGCGTTTTGTCAAGCAGATGCAGAGTGTCACCTTATAACGCCCATGCTAATGGAATAATGGGATTGGAGCTGTGGCTAGCTACCCAGATCATTACGATAATCCTGGCCTAGAGAAAACAATTCTGCATTAAGCATTACTGCTCTGGAGAGAGTCCATTCCCCGGCTGGCCCAGCCGCTTCTGCTGCAGGCACACGCACACTCATATACACAAACACGCTGGGGTTAGCACTTAATCCTCTAACTGCCCACGAATGCCACAAGTATTCAGCGAAACAGAGGTCTGGATCCCCCCACCGAGTCCTGACTCGCTAGGAAAACCCAGGCATGGTTCTGCTCGATTGCTCCTTGTTAGCAGGGGATGCTGCATGGTGGCACCTACTGGGGATGCTGATGGGGACATGTGGACCAGCATGGCACAGGCACCATGGGCTCCCCATGGCACAGGCTGTGGCTGGGCACTGCTGCAGTGCCCTGCCTCCAGAGCCTGTGTGGCAGGGCTGAGCAAAGACCGGGTTTTGCCCCAGGTGGCATGGAAGGAGTTAAGCTGGGTGGCAATCAGAGACCAGCTGAACCTGGACCAAGCTGCAGAGGATAAAGGCAGTAGAAGCCTTTCTTTATTTTCTTTGGGGGGGGCGGGGCGTGGTGTGTCATGGTGTGGTGTGGCGTGGCATGCGGCAGGTGGGTAAGGGACCTTGGAGCTCAGGGTGCTCTGGACTGGGACTGTTGCCTACAGCAGAGGTGAGAGGAGTGCTTGAGCACGGTCTGTGAATTTGTCCCTAGGAGCTGAGACCTTGACTGCAGGCAGAAGGACCTTTCAGGTACAAACTGCCCCCTTCAGGGCTGCCACTCAAAGGCAGCAGTCTTAGGAGCAAAGACCAGGCCATAAAGTGAAAGAGAACTGTTGAGGATTTTGTTTGTTCCTCCTGGAAAGTTACCAGTTCCTGAGGCTCATGGCAAGCAGTGATGAGTCTGGGATCCCAAGGGCAGTACTTCTCAATCCCTTGGGAGGCTTCTCTGTCCCCATAGGCAGTGCAGCCAGTCCATGCTCCCTGGGAGAGTGCCGGGTGCTTCTACAGGGCCTCTTGTGTCAGTCCCCTTGCTTCTGCAGCGTGGCTGGAGGCCAGCAAGGCAGCCAGACTCACTACAGAGGGGTCTGGAAAGCCATGTCAGTTGGACACCTCTGCGTGCTTGGAGTTGTTCTTGTCTTGTCTCACCAGGGACTGAAGTGCATCCAATGCAGAGATCCTCAACTGCAGTGCTAGAGCCTAGAGAAAGAATGGAGCTCTTGCCTGCAGGGATGCCGGGACCTTTATGATTCCATTCGGTTCTGGTGACCAGCATGGTGCTCCCCACTGAGCAGCTGCCAGCTAACAAGAGTGTCCCCAGACCTGGTGAAGGAGCCTCTCGCTGTCTCCCTGAGTGCCAGCAGGAGTGATTGGTGCTACCTCGTTTGGGCTTGCCCTCAGCAGCACCCTGCTACCAGGCTGTGAAACCTGGCTCTGCTGCAGGTGGAGACAGGCCAGTCCTGTGCCCTGGCTGGGCCATTGTGGTTACCGTGCTTGCTAGATGGCAGGGCCAGAGGGTTTCTGCCTGGCTGTTTGCTCATCAGCTGCATAATCCTACAGACTTGGAGCACTGACATTCCTGGGATCATTTCTACTAACTGCAATAGGCGTGCAGCAAAATCTCCTCCAGCAAGAGTTAGATACTGGTGGTCCTGCCTGTGCTGGGTGCAGGAGGTATCTCAGAGACATCCACCCACTTGACTGGCAGTAGTTTTCCTCCCAAAGTGTGACCAGATCCTGGATTTGCTAATGGCTTATACTGGGTGTTTCCTTGAGCTGAGCAGCACTGTGTGCACCTGTGACATCTCTGCACTGATACACCAGCACAAGCCACTGTGCTTCAGTGGGAAAGGTGCTGAGCAGGGTGCACAGGGCTACAAGAACTGCAGTGGAGACTTTCCCACCTCAGTGGGCAGCAAGGCAGAGCCTGGATGGTTCCAGGCAGCAGAGGACAGGACAACAAGCAGCCCCACGCTGGCTGGCTGGCTGCCAGGCCAGGTCCTGCAGGGCAGCTCTGCCCCAGCCTGCAAAGAGAAGTGACCCCTTCCCAGCCACACCGAGTTAAACAAACAGACAGCTAAACCACAGGCTTCAGCTTGGTTTGACCTGCAATGATTAAGAACAGGGCTGATGATAGTGGTTTGAATGCAGAGGAAGGAGGAAAATAATTTGTGAGCATGCTGGAGAGTCTGGCAGCTGCTGGCACTAGCTGGTGAGATGCAAAGTGCTGCTCTGTGCTTTCCCAGTCATGCACCCAGCAAGGCTGCTTCTACACAACACGAAGGTTAAGAAAGGAAGGATGCCAAACCGCTAACAAAACAAACCCTGCTGATGCAAGGAATCCCAGAAGCGTCTGGAATTTGCTTGTGAAGCTGGGCAGCCCCTGCTGCCCATCTGCTCTTCTGGTCTCTCCATTCACACACTCCTTTTCTCATTATTTTACAAATTAAAAATTGCAACAGTTTCTCCCCAGGTTTGAAGTGAGTACATGGAGGCGGTTGGTGACTGATGTGACTCCCCCTGGCTCTGAACAGAGCCTGGTCTGTGCTTCCCACATCTCTCACCCAGACCAACCCATTGCCCTTGGAAGGTTGTCTTTCTCCAGAGGTACAAATGAACCTACCTGCTGGGTGAAACCTTGCTCAGCATAGGATTCAAGGTTGATCCAGATCCTCTTTCTTTTGAGCGGGTCACATTTGGATCCCAGGATCCACCTGGGACCTGATAGCAGTCTGGTACCTCTCCGAGGATGTGGCTTTAAACAAACCCTAGAGGTGCAGGGATGATCCTGGGGCCGTGTGTGGTTACAGGCACTACCTGCACCACGCCGTGCACGTGGGCTGGCCAGGGCGAGCACCTGCTCCCCAGCCTGCCTTTGGATCCCCTTGGTGCATGCCATGGGGCAATTACTAAAGGAGAATTCTTTTATCCAGAATACAGTACTCTGTTACCTGATTACTTGTTAATTGCTTCAATATAACTGGAAGTGGGTAACCTGTACATTTTAACCATTGGTATGCTGTTACTGAGTCAGTGACTTGCTTTGATAAGAGGTTCACTCAGCCTTCCTGGAAGATGCCTCATCACTGCATCTCTGAACGCTGCCAGTGTGAGCAAAGCCCAGAGTGAAAATATCTCCCACACCAGCCCTGGGTGTTCAGGACTGGTGGAATTCACCATCTTCAAGTTCAGGCTCTGAGTGAGCATCTACCATGTGTTACCCATGGACCAATGCTGGGGACACAGCTCTACACAGGGCTGTTTATGCAAGCCCCTTTTTTAAGAGGAGGAAGAAAAAAAAAAGAAAAAAAAAAAAAAGGTAAGTTTCTATGAAGAATGCATTCCAGCTGCTGACACACAATGCTATTACTAAAACTGGAAAATGTAGTGCTTGTATGATCAGCCTTTATCTTTAATGCTTCCTGAAAGAGTGAAGAAACTTGATTAAACTAATTTTTAATGTTGCCACTGGAGTCTGTGGGAGTCTTCCCCACTCCTGACAGACTGGGCTAATTGCTCATTGCAATGAACTGCAGTTTCCTTCACATCCAAGGGAAGAAAGGCTTCAAGACCGGACTGCCATGCCAGTGGAATTCACTCAGCTCTCTGCGTGGCCAGGGCCTCCAGCTGCTGAGCTAGACAACGCCAGCTCTACCAGGTTTGTCTAACGGCTTTGTGCTGGAGGATCAGCAGATGCCAGGGTTCCTGTGAACACCATTGCATCCCCAAAGTGCCATCTGGCCTTGGCGGGTGCAGGCCCTGTGCCTGCACCCTGCCAGTCCTGCTGGGAGCACCCCTGGCTCTGTTCCACTGAGGGGCTGCCGTGCATTCGGCAGAGGCAAGCCAGCCCACGTCCTGCACCCCTGTGCCTGTGCCTGAACCGGGCTCCTCACGTGGCCTGAGGACTCCCCTTGGCACAGCAAAGTGAGTATGTACTGGTCACGTGTAGGTGTTGGAGCGTGACACATGTAGGGTTGGGAGCTTTCCAAGTGTGATGCTCCAATTGCTGTGCTGGGGGGAGGGCAGGCAGCAGCATCAGCGAGGGTCTCCTTGGGCCTGTGGAACATCAAACCCCCTACAAAACACTTCCATGTGCGCCTTCCCGCTCCCTGCATGTCAGTCATGCTTTATTAATCCATTGGCCGGCATGAACGTTGCTGTCCCCACAAGTGTTCTTTCATGTTTGCCTACAATCTCAATGTCATCGCACAAAATCAAGAGTAATTATGAACAGATACCAGTTCGTCACTCTCCCTCCCCCTCATGACTGCTCCTCAACATCTGGTTTCCACAACCGCTCTCGGGGGTACTCTGAGCTGCAGCTTCAGCACACAGACCCTTGGAGCAGCTCTGTTGGGAATTAAACTCCACTCCCCCTTCCCTACCTCCCCCCCATAATTTTTCATTTTGATTGGTGATCAGCATCGAACAGATCTTAATTCCCCAGCCCACCATTCCTGGTGGGCTCATCCCAGGTATTCTGGCAGCACAGAGACACAGTGCACCAGCCCTTCAGAGGGACCAAATCTGCCCTGTCCTGCAGCAAAGCCCTTCCGTCCTGGCTCTGTCCTGACATCCTTTTGCCATCCCCATTTTCCATTCCAAATTCTGTTTTTAGAGTACCTGTGCAGCCTGCTGGCTGCAGAGCTCTGGGGAAAATAAATACTGCTGTGCCCATGTGCAGAGAATTCATCCATTGTCCTTCCACTGAGCCTTTCCATTTGGATTGACCTGTTGTCCCACCGAGACAGAAATAGGTTTCAGATTGGAGCACCTTGTTCGCTCTCCGCGCCACTTGTTGCTTCCATCTTCCTGCAAAAAAAAAGTCCCCTGAAATGTCTGCACAGTTGGGTATAATCTCCCTCCTTGGGCTTCTCCAGGGGTAAGACAAGAGCAGGTCCGAGTCTGTTCCAGTCCCACCCTGGGCAGCGTCCCTCTCCCACCACCGGCAACTATCAAACGCAAACTGGAAAACGCTGAATGCACTGAACACTTCTCAAGTTGTTTGAAACTGTTCATGTTTATGTTTGCAATCAAAGATGAACAGGTGCTGGCAATTTAACTAATCAGGTACCATCTACATCTCCTCTGAACTGATTCCTTTGCAATACGCTCCAATGGCTGCTTGGCCATCCGACAGCCTGCAATTATGCAAACATCCCGATTCACATGGTCCTTATTACGGGCGCAAGATGTGCCATAATCCTGTAATTTTTGCTGGGGCCTGGAACTTGCTGCATCAGCTTTTTGGGCCCCTTGTGCAGATGATTTTCCTTTACTGCCCTTTTAGGTAGGAAGGGGCTCTGAGGGGTCCCTGCAGCAGCAGGGCGGTGGGTGCATTCACAAAGGCGTCACCAAGAGCCCCAAGCATTTTCCTGACAATGCTCAGCCTGGGGTCAGTATGCCAGGCCACCTGTGGGGAGCGAGGTGGGGGTCTCGGCCATCATAGTCCTGGCTGCCACTGCAACTGTCCCACTGTCCCACCTTCTGAGCTCGCAGCTGCTCCCACCACCCACTGGTCCAGGCTTGACTTGCCGCCAGCAGAGGGGACGTTGCAGTTTGGCCAAGCGATATGCCGGGCGTGCTGTGCACACTGGTGTTTCCCCACTTGCCTGCATGGCTATGTTAATAGCCGGGTCAGAGCAACATGCACAGCGATCCTGCTGCAACATGGGAGCTGCCTCAGAAAAAGAAAAAAGTCAGATAATTACAACTTCTGTAAAGAAAGCAACTTGCTCCACCTCTCAGCAGCTCTGACCCAGCAGCAAGGTTATTATTTCACCAGTACATTAATTCCTCTTGCCAACTAGAGGATGCTCCCACTGCCAGCTTCTCTTCCAGGAAAGGGCTTTTGGGCTCCCCCACCTGCACAGTTCAGAGGGGCGGCTGCAGTGACAGGTGACATGCCCTTGTGCTTGCTTCTCTCCACAGGCACCACTGTCTTCCACTGGACTGGGAAATACAGGTTATGTTTGAAATGAAGGAAGGAAAGGGAAAAAAATCTACTAGACATCATACATTTAACCAATTCTGACTTGACCAGAATCCAATAAAATGCAGTTCATACAACATTTTTATTGCTAATTGGTTTGACTGTTAAAATTTAAATGCATGAAGTTACTTTAATGACAGACAGAGTGGACCTTGTTAACCTTTAAAAGGGTCTTAATTAATTTATATACCTCCTAAAATGCTTTGCACTTCTCCCTCTGGTGCATGGCCCTTGCTGTCTTGGCCAGTCTCCTGCACAGCCCCTGGAGTTCTGCCTGCTGAGCGTGTCTGGAGAGCAGCTCCCAGAAGAGGTTATTAAATGCAAAACGAGGCAGAGATGGTGGCCAGCAAAGCGTGGCCAGTGCTGGCCAGGGGCAGAGGCATCACCGCAGGTGAGGACCCAGCACAGGGACGGGCTGAGACTCCCCGGGTGCATTTATGGAGATGGGCTGTTAAAACAGTTGGTGTATAACTTTGGTCGTCAATGTTACCACCCTAGAGAGGGGCAGAGGGTGGCCAGGGAGCCCCAGGCCGGTGCATGACCCGCAGCGAGCGGAGGCGTTGGGCGGGCGCTGCAGCCCAGCAGGCACAGAGGAGGCAGACGTGGCTCTGGTGCAGTGCAGGCTGGTGCAGCCCATCTTGCTGCTTGGCGGTCTGCTTCCCGAGACCCTGGTGTTGCCACCACTGGTGTTTTTCACCAGGGCCCGATGACCCCTGCCGCACACAGGTCCTGGTGTGTTCCACGCTGCCAAACGTTTTCTATTTAAATGCAAATTTTGACTTTTCACTCAGCAGCTCGAGAAAGTTTTTCACACTGGAATGAGGGTCACGATAATAATTTATCCACAGGCCTCGTTCTACAATTACTATTTGTACAAGAGAAGTGTTGATACTTGGGTGGCTGGGAGAAGACTCCCACAGCAGAGTCAGATGGCTGAGAGAAGGGAAGGAACATGGCCACGTCAGCGTCTGGCCGTGTTTGTTTCCTTGGAATAATCTCAATGTATGACGTCTCTGGGCAAAGAACACTGTGATCCCCAGGACTCACACAGCTAACCGTGCTGTTTGCTGTTGATGGGGTCCAGTCGCTGCATCTCTGGCTTTGGCAGAGCTGCCAGGCAGGGGCAACACTGCACTGAAGCCCACAGACAGGCTCGGCAGACCACACGCATGTGGGGGGAAATTCGTCTTGTTGAGGCTTGGTGAGGTACCTGTCCTCTTGCCTCGGCACAGACTGATACACATGCAGTCGGATACCTGAACTGCAGCATGCTATGTTTGTCAGTCCCTAGGAGTCTGTCTGACATCCCTTTATAATTAGTTACTTAATCCCTGGCACAAGTGGGCATCTTATGTTCCTCAGTGCCATAATGAGAAGTCACGGTCAAGAAGAGACTAGATGGGAGATAGTGCCCCAGGGAGGGTTAAGCTGACTGGAGACCTGGACTGGCAAATTACCTCTCTGCAACCTGAACTCCACCACGCTCTCCAGCCCATTAAATCAGCATGGTTCATCCCATGTCACCAGCACAGCTTGCCTAGGCCATGCAAAGAGTCCCAAACCTCCCACACCCACCACCCTTCAGAGACCCATGGCTCCCCGGGTGGCACAGACATCAGCATGCCATGGATTTGCTGGTCCAGGCACCCTGGCTCAGCTCCCGAGAGCCACCAACAGGCACAGAGGACGGATGGGCACTGAAAACTGCCTGCATCCTGTGGCTTTTTGCTTCTGAGCACCCCAGGCTCTCTGGTTTGAGGCATGCCTGGCTGGAGATCCAGCACTTCTCCATGCTCACCCCATCCTGTCTTCTGGATCTGAGGCTGCAGGAGCAGTTTTTCTTCTGGTTCTTGTCACCCTCTGGTAAAACACAATGAGTGCTGTGCAAACAGTTGGCTTTCAGATGTCTCTCCATTGCAGGCCAGCACACAACATACAGCGCACTGAGTGAGCTCCCAGCACGGTCCCACCGGGATGCTAGGAGATGCCCTCAGCAGGTCCTGCTTTAAAGGTGTGCAGGTTTGTCATGAGTCTTAATTAGCAACGAGAGGTCTGAGCCTCAGGATGTTTTGCAGACTGTGGGAGCATGTTCACATCTACAGATGTGAGTGAACTGTGCACGCTTCTATTTCTTCATGGGAAGAGCCACTGCAAGAGGCAGACATGGTGGTTCCTCTCTCCATGCCGTGTACGATACCTTTCCAGAGCAGAGTCCACCACCGGCCTTGGGTTTGATTCATGTCTCCATGGTGCTGAAGCATAGGGGTCAACCAAAGCCCTTGGGAAGAGGGGGAAGAAGGCAGGGAGCCAGCTCTGATGGCAGGATGGAGCTGTGTTGAGCAATTGTTCACCTGCCACAGACAAGCGCTTTGCACTGGGGTGAGCTGTGCCACGGCAAAAATCACTCTGTGTTTATCTTTCCCGGGCCCACCTAGGCAAAAGGCTGCACAGCCCATGAGAACAAGCTGTCCCTTTGAAATGTGCAAAATGCAGCATAATGAAAATCACACAGAAGTTGTATCATTAAATAATGTTGTTTCAAAGCCAAGCACGCAAAACTTAAGAAATGTTAAAATTGTCTATCACAATCTTAATTCTGATTGTTATGCTCAGATGCAGTAAGAGGGAGATCCTAACTGTGGGATGCACAGGGAACTTCCTACAGTGCAACTCTTCTTCTATATTTGCCTTACTCTCATTCCTCAGTACACGGCCCCTGCCAGAGTTACCATGTTTAAAACTGCTTGGAATACAGAGTGTTTATTTGATGCACCAGGGAGGCTTTTCTACAAGGCACATCATCACAGTGTTTAATATATACACAAACATATCTTCATTTATCTCACAGCCTTCTTACAAGGAGCCAGGGATGGTATTTCACAGCGTCATAAAAAAGGGCAGAGATGCAAGAAGATTAAATTCAAGTTTCCACTAATTTTGGATATCCAGTAAGTAGCACCTGTTCTTTCTGAACACTGAGCATTCACAGCAGCCTTTTTACTCGCTATCGAAGGGCAGATCTGGGCTGACTCTGGCCATGCGCTGTGAGCCCTCAACAGTCGCAGCCCACAGCCCCAGCAGCAGCCTCTGTGCACGGCCCATCTCCCAGAACAGACCAGAGACATAGAAGCCGTGTCTCCTGAGACGGGCTGCACCTCCAAAACATCAGCCCCCCTTTCTGTTGCTGCTCCACAAAGCATCAGGGCCAAACCCCGTTACTGCAGGGAATTAAGAGAAATAGAAAATGCAGAAAGCCCATCACATGGCATCATCTCACCCCCTCCCTGGTTCATTAACAGGACAGGGATTATTGTAACTCCCACAGGGAACAGCTGGCCCCACGTGCAAGGACCTGTGCGAGCTGTGGCCCCACGACTGTGCGCTGCATTTCCCTGCACTGCTCGCTGTCGGGACGGGGGAAGCAGCACGACTGCCTCCCTCATCCCACCACCATGAAACACAAGGAGGAAGAGCCGTAGAAAAGGGATCTGGAGCCGAGGTCACATCCTTTTTCTAATGTGAATTAGTCTGAGCACTAAATGAGTTCAGACTTAATTGTAAGCATTTTCTGTTAACTAAGCAAGAAATCTTATAATAACACAATAAGGTGCCATTTCACAGCATCCAAATGGAGCAATAAGCTAGTGCCTCATTTGTATGTATTTTTTTTTTCACAGTGATTGCTGACGCTGCTGCTTTTAATATATTCACATTGGCACAGCCATTTGCATTCAGATGCAATTATGAGTTAGAAACTCCCTCTTTTCTGCAAGCTCCAGAAAGGGAGAATTTCAGCCCAGAGACACGTTACTGTTCATTTTGTGGGGCCTAATTAAGGAGTCTGCTCTGGCAGGAATCGAATTCCTATTGTTACCAAAGGGAGCGTCCTGCAAAGAAATAGATTAAATTAAGCCAAGCCTTTAAAATTCTTCCTTTTTCTCCACAAAATCTTATTGATCTTGAGCAGAAATAGTTATTTCCTATGGAAATAATGACCCTTTGGGGACAGAGGCCAAAAAGATGCATGAAGCGCAGCCATTCCTAAGGAGTGTGATCAGATTGCAGCTGTGCCACACACAGTCTGCCACTGGACAACCAGCACTGAGACCCTCTGTGCCTGGAGGGCTTGAGGTTGACGGCAAACCTGCTGCAGACCCACCAGACCTCACTCAAGACTGGGACCAGCAACAGGGTATCCTGAGGCCCATCGGCAAAGGCAGGGGACGAGGCTCTCAGGGGCAAGGCGGTGCGGACTTGCAAGAGCAGCTGAGCTGGGTGGCCTCCCAGCTCTGGGCTACATCTGCAAAGAGATCCCAGATCAGAGCAGAGAGCGCCTGGGAAAAGCTGGCATCTGTAACTCTCTGATATTAACACACCACAGCATGAGGCTCCAGAGTGTGAGCTCCTCTGGGACCGGAGGTATTCTTCACCTTCACTTATAAAGATGCTGCAGGCAGGCCAGCTGTATGAAAAACTGCAAATACAAATTCTGGCACTCTGCCTGGAACAAGGGCCTTCCCATATCCCCACAAGTTGCAGCTGTCCCTTGACCCCTCCTGGTCAGCTCATCTCCTTCACCCAGTCTACAAATCCAGTGAGATTCTCACAGTTCCAAGGGCAGCCTGCCATCTCCTAAATGACCCTCCCCAAGACAAAGCCCCAACTTTTGGGCTTGAAGAGGTGAATATCTCCCAACCTGATGCCTGCAGCCTACACCTCTGCCCAGGAGACCAGAGGACACCCCTCAACCTGTATGCCTGTGCTGCTTCAGAGCATGCGCTGGCCCTGGGGGTGGTTCGGGCAGGTCCCAGCTGCCTGTGGAGATGCAGCACCCTCCAACATCACACACACATCCCCATCACTCCCCTTCTCTTTGCCATGGGCTCTATTGATAAGATGCCACAGAAGAGCAATTAGAAGTCAGCACATCCCTCCAAACCCTCAGCTTTCCACCTGAGGAACTAAAGCAACAAATGAATGAGGGAAGAGGAAAAAAAAGAAACCAAGAGACATTCAAGCTCCAGCACAGGATTTAGCTCCCTTCCTGCAGGGCATCGAGGCACCAAGGCTGCCCCGGCATGAGCCAGCACCATCCATGATGTCTGGCTGTGATGCCTGAGAGCAGCAAAGAGCCAGGAGTTTAGAAACACCCTGCAAAGGTGTGGGGGGAGATGGAGTGTCTGTGCGCCTGGCACGGCTTTGCATCCCTCCCAATGAAAGGACCACATTGTGCTGTGCCAGGCGCTTACCACCCTGCTACTTCCACCTCCATTTCCAGGAACTGCACTAGGATTCTGGGAAGGCACGCACTGCAGAGCAGCCCAAGGGCCCAGCCATGCCAAAATCCCACCCTCCCTGGGGACACCTTAGCGTGACCGTGGAAGTCAGTGAAAGCAGGAGCCTCAGATGGCCCCTCAAGCTGGGTACCTGCCTCTTCTGCCACAGCAGGGTCAGAGCTGGACTCCTCAGGTGCTGGCGGATGGCAAGCAGCCTTTTCCTCCTCCTTCTCCTCCTCCTCCTCCTCCTCTCACCAGGAGGCAGAAGTAGCAGAGGGAGGAGGAGGAGGAGAAGACGGTGTAATTACTGCAGCACCTGAGATCTCATAAAGAGTGCCATGTAGATTACCTCCTCCCGACAGGCTGGAGCTTTGGTTTATAGTTTACACCAGCATATATCGAATTAACCTCAGAGAAAAAGGTTAAACTATCAATCACGAACTGCAGTTTAAAGAACTGCATTCCCTGTGATATATGGCACTGGCAGGCATGTCAGAACTAAGCCAAAGACTGCTTAAAAGTAACTGGGGATAATGGGCCTGGCTCCTTATGGAGATAGATGTGCAGTGTGTTGACTTTAATATGCTGCATAAATGAGACCCCGGTGTGGAAATATTGCATCACAATGTAAAACAATTTCCTCTATTCAAACAACCTCTAAGTAGATTTCTCCTATTTAATATTCACTGGGCGGCTCCGCCAGCTCCGGACTGCCCTCAGCGATGGCAGAGGTACTGGTGGGGTGTGGGAGGGCATGCTGGTGGCAGGGGGGACCCAGAGCAGCACCAAGGCCGGTGGGGACCCGGGACAGGGAGCACCGGACAGTCGCTGGTACTTGCCTGGACCAGGGCCTCCTCTAGCAGAGGGCTTCTATTAGCTGCACATGTGTAGAGCAGCAGGGCTGTAATTTGAAGACATGTAACACAGACTGTTTACATTTTTGCAATCCTGGATAGTTATGTGCTGAATTTCCCTACTGGAAAGAAAAACTGCATGAGTGGGGAATGCAGAGAAGGAGGAGGCTTCTCCCCTCCGGAGCAAGGGGGTTGCATCGCATCTGGGAGCAGACTTAGGAGCGGACACGCATCCTCGCTGCCCCAGGCTGAGGGGCCCCTCGCATCACTGCTTGGCCGAGGTGATCTGCAGCCCATGGTGGTCATGCTGGGCAGCCCAGACCGTGGGACTGCTCAAGACTTCTGGTTGCCCATGCCCTGTCGAAGAGGCCAGCAGCTCACCATGGGGACCTGCAGGGCTGATGGCATGCTGGCAGACGTGTAGAGGCGGGGGTCTTAGACCGGGGTGGAGCTGGGACCCCTGCTCCAGCCACACTCCAGTGCTGTGGAGCCTCTCGCCGGGATCAGCCGGAGCTGCTGTGCCCCTGGAGCCAGACCGAGGGGCAGCCCCTGCAAACCTCCGCACAGAGCCCGGCCACTGTCACCACCAGCCCTGTTTGAGACGGCATGTGTCTGCAGTCACGGACAGGGGACGGGCTACAGATTTTTAATTGTAATAACTATAATTGCTAGGTTTGGGCAAAGCTACACATTACTGTTTCAGGAACTTAGGCAGAAGGATTGTTTGATACTCTCAGCCAAGGATAACACTGTCCGGTTTTCATTATGCACTTTCTTCTAATTGCAACAACTGCATAAAAGTCGGTGTTTTGGCCAAGGAATGGGAACAGTCACACTGACACCAGCACCTGCAAGGCCGGGTGGCTTGCGAAGCTTTTCCTGAGCCAGGACCAGCCACCCACACACCGGGAACGTGGTTCCTACCGCCGAGGGCAGGGAGCAAGGGCAAGCAAGGGCGAGCTCCACTCCTCTCTGGGTATGGTATCCCTGCCGTTCCTCTGGCCACTGTCCTGTCATCCCTGGCCCTGGAGAGGTCTGAAGTGTCAGGGAACACCCACACCCCATCCAGCCTGGCCCTTCAGATCAGTGCTCGTTTGGGATGAGCTGAGACCAGATCCACTCCTTGTAACCCTTTGAGCCTTTAAAAAAAGGCTCGTCTGAGGTTAGTGCTTTACCTAACACGCTGTCTTGAGGAGAAGAAAAGGTCAGTGAGACTTTTGAAATAAAAATGTTTCCATCTCAGTTGAGAAAAAGCCCAGATGGGTGAGCAAAGTTTAGAAAAGGGAAAGAATTGAGCAAGCAAGCAATACTGTGAGAAGCTGATAAGAGGAGCTCTAGCAGGAGAATAGGGGAGCCTTGTCTATCAGCCTATTAAAGGCTATTCTTACAAGTTTTTTTTCTTTTCATTAATACGCAGGGTGAATAGAACATTGAATAAAAATCAGTACTTACTGCACAATTGTAGGATTGAAAGGTAACTGTCAACAGAAGGATTGGGGTGACAAAAGGGGCCATTTCAGTGCTTAGCAAATGATTTTCGGCTTGTCATTTCAATAGGCCGTGTTTTTCAGAGATTGTGTTTTTTTGAATAGCGTTTATTACCATGCTTTTTAAAAATTTCATGTTGTCTCTTTGCAGGCACCATTCATTTGCAGATGCAGTATTCCTTTTTGGTTGTCAGAGGGATACTGCTTTAGAAAAATAAAGTACAGTCGTCCAGTGAGAAAAAGGATTCTCTTGTGAAGCTAATGGCTGGGAGAAAAACAATCGGGGCAGCTCCTACCTTCTTGCCAGCCTGACCCAGTTTCTCCCACTGTTCTTTATTCATGATGGCGTGGGCCACCAGTTCTCTCCATTTCAAATTACAAGTACGATGCTGAGTAAGATAAAACTTTTTTAACAAGAAAGCCCATCTTCCTTAATGCTCCAGTTTTGCAGCGGGAGACCCTGAAATACAAATAGGTCTCCTATCTCTGCCTACAGACAAGAGGTCCAATTTTGCAGTCTTTATTCAGACAAAATCCCATTTACCTCAATGGGGTCTTTGCTTGAATAAGCAGTGGGCAATTAATGCCCAGACTTTACAAAAGAGATACGTGGGGTGTTTAACGCATTGTGAGTATGCCCAAGAGGAGAAGCTAAGTGACAAAGTTTTACGGTTATCTGCTTTAAATAAAATCTTTGAAAACATGTGTTGGTTTAATCGAAATGATCATGTTCATTGCAACATAATTGCTCACATAGGTCCAGAATTTGCATGACACTGTATACTATGCAATAGTGGTTAAAAGGACTTGCATTAGGATTTCATATCATTTTAACAAAAACCACCATTTTTGGCACCCTGGGCTCCTAAGTAGAAAGTAATCTAGAATTAGTGAGAAATAGATTTCATGGCTTTAAGTCACTTTATAGTGTGCAGGTCTTGAACCCTGATCTTTTGTAAATTGAACCACTTGTGAAAAAACAAAGGGCTCTAATCCTTTTAAACTGCCACTGCACATCCCTGGCCCAGTGCCCTTGAGAAGTGATTTAAATGGCATTGAGTATGGCAGTTCAAAACATACTAAAATCTGTTAAGAGGCTGATATCTATGAAGGGAATGGAAGCGGGGTAAAAAAAAGCTAATTAAAAGTATTGATGAGTCTGCCAGAGAGAATAATATCCTTCAGACCACTAAAAATCACCCGGAGCAAGACTGGGATCCTCCTGAAACAGCTGCAACAAGAAGAGGGATGGTTGGAGGAGGAGGGTGCCAGGCGGCTGGTTTAAGTGTTTGCAGGGGCTGGAGAGGGGCAGGTCGAGCTCCCCAGGGGCAGGTCAGTGCCTCCTGTGGCACTGGCACTGGCCGGGGCTGAGCCCTGGCACGCATTGCCACCTCTCCAAGGGATTCAGCTGGATCCCATTTCCTCAGTGGATCCACTTCCTCAGCACTGGCATCCAGGACATAATTTGCTGCCTTTCCCCTTCCACAACAGCCTCTGTCGGAGGCAATTCAGGGCAGCCCCAGCTGAAACCCCAGCGGGGCCGGCAGCAGCGACCGGGGATGCTGGGGCAGCCGACAGCCCTGGCCAGCCCCTTCCATGGGGCACAGGCTTCGGCATGGCTCCCAGCCCAGGTGGGCAGTGAGCGAGCTGCCCCCCGTCCTGGGGCTGCTTTCATCTCTGCTCTGCGTGGGGCCTCTCCTGCCACATTAACAGCCCACATGTTCAGAAAAATCTGTGCTTGCCATTTGAGATGCTGCTTAGAAGATCTCTGCCTGCTCTGCAGCTCTGTAGCTTGCACGGTCTTGTAGCCTCCGACCCAGCTCATGGGAGGGTTTTGCCTCTTGAAACCCTTTTTTCCCTTTCCTCCAAAACACAAGACACCACTTGTGAACTATCCCAGGTGACCCGGAGTTTTCTGTGTTAGATAAACATTACTAATTCACAAGCACTTTTCTTTTCAACAGCTAGAATTAAATCAGAACTCTTTCCCGAGGAGCTGCAGCAATAATGGGTGTGTTAATGAGGATTATCCTTCCTGCCAGCCCCAAGGAACAGCTGATAAATCAATAGACCCATCATACAAGCACTCCTCCCCATCTCTGCAGTCTGCAGTCCCTGGCGAGGTGCTGCAGCGGTGGGGAGAGGCATGTCTGAAGTCCCCCACCATGGCCACCGTGCCCAGAGGGTGCTGACCATGGGGTGGAGGGCAGGGGTCCACCCATGCTGTACAGCCCCGCATGCTGGGCAGAGATCTTGCCACCGCCAGCCACTTTGCCTGGCCATATCCTCCTCGTCTCGGCCAGCACGGCTCCTGAAACCGAACATGCCAGGCTGGCAAAGCGTTGGCTGGTGTCACGCTCAGCCATCCTGCCTCTCCTCTGCATGTGCAGGGAAGGATGCACAGGGAAGGATGTTTGGCCTATTCTTTTTTTTTTTTTTTTTGCACCACCAGTTTGCACATCACCTTTTGCCATCCCCCTCTCAGTGCCCCGTGGGAGTTCTCGTTACTCCAGGTACCTGCAGGGCTGTCCTGCCACCGCTGCCACGTGCCAGGAGCGAGTGCACTTGTCAGCATCCCTGACCTCCTGCATGGACGCTGAGCCGTGTGTGGAGCTTTTTCCACCACAGCAGTAAGAACTGGAGCTAAAGGACCAGCAAGGACAAAATGTTCAGTTTCCTCAGCAATAGTAGAAAAACAAGAATTTCACTTTGAAAAAGTTTTTTTTAAAAAAAAAAAAAAAAAAAAGCACTGTTCTCTAACAAACCTGCTGTCTGCTCTTCTCCCAGGGGAAAGGCTGAGACAAAGATCTCTGCAATAGAAATGCCTGACTCGGTGTTTAAAGTGCCCTTGTTAGCCCTGCCTTGATGGCTGTCTCGAGAATCACAGATCCCATAGATATTTAAGGCCACATAATTTGCTTATCTCCTTGTACAGTCTTAAGCAGCCCCTGAAGAAAGAGACAGGCTGTTCCCTTGCAAACACTTTTGTTTCCAGCTGATATTCAGGTCATAGCAGAGGCACCCAGTTACAGTACAGGGGACCCCCAAGCAAAGCATCCCCCCTGCATCAGTTCCCTGTCCTCAAGCAACCCCATGGCACACACAGTGGGAATGCAGCCACCACCGGGCACCAGCTGAGACCACCGGTGGCTGCTGGTGGCCAGAGGACCTCTCTGGCATGGGGCTGAGCCACAGCCTCGTGAGTGCCGTGGCAGGGGCTGTCGGGGATGCTTGCTGCAGGATTCAGCCTCTTATCCCATCAGAGAGATGCTCTGCCCTCCTTCCACACCGGAGCCATGTTCAGGCACCCAGCACCCTTCCCCTCGAGCCGTGCCCATCCCACGTCAGCCCTTGCCACACAGCAGTCAGCGGTGGCTTCCCCAAGGCCTCGCACTGTAAATATTGATGGAGAACCAGAATGAAAGGCCAAAGAGCCCATGTTAGAGCATTCTCTGGACATTAGTCAGACCAAAGACTTTAAAACAAAGTTCAATTAGGTGTGAAGGAAATTATGGGCTATGCAAGCAACAGCTCCACTGTGTGAATTAGATGTTAGAGCAGGAGACAACATGCAGCCCATCATAAACGCATTTGTCTTTGCTCCACACCAGCCTTCACTGCCAGCTTATGCTTCAAGCCATGCAAACAGAAGCCTCCTGGCATATTTGGAAGATAGTCAACATTTCCAGCTATAATATTTTAATTATAAAGCATGCTGTTGAGTCAGTTATATGAAGTGACCGGCTCAGCAAACAGCCCCACGCTGGCAGGTGTGGGCTTTAAACAGAATGCTGGGATAATGTTTCTCAGAAAGAGCAAACGGTCTCCTCCCCACAGCCAAGGACAGATCTTCCCCACCACTGCTGGCTGTGCTGCTCTGCCGACTCCAGACACAGTGCCACCGTTTCTGCCCAGGAACAAAGCTTCTTGCAGCAGACACAGCCACCTTACATCTTCTGGAAGCCCCAGGAAACGCAGCAGATGAGGATCTGCAGTGTCTCCAGCACAGACAGAGTCTCTTGGGCAAAAGGCAGCTGAAGCATCCACAGACTCTCTGGAGGCAGAAGTGGTTCCTGCTGCACCGCTGTAAACCTTTGGCTGGAATTTTTTGAGGACTTTTCCAGCTGCCAGGGTACCTCCTAGATCCCTGATCTCTCACCTCCTCTGTGCCATCCATCCTTCCTTCCCAAGTATGCCTCTCTCGTAGCCTTTCCACAAGCACCAGCAGTAGCTCTGGTTGCAGAGCCATGGTACCTCAGACAAGGGCTGAGCAGCGCTGAAAGGCTGTTGTGTCCCTTGGCACCACTACTGGGAAACAGAACAGAGAAATACGAATTCTACAAGGATATACTAAAAAACCAGTCATTGTTAAATGCAACAGATGCTGAGTGCCCAGGGATAACATAAAAGGAACCTGAGAGCTAGAGAAACGATGTCCCAAAGTCCTGGGAGATTAAACAGGAATGCCATGTTGCAGTGCAAGGATTTTGCTTCGAGTCTGCCTTGACACTAAATCGAAGCTTGCAGAGTTCTCATCTGAATTTGTACTTGAGCCCTGGCAGAGGTGTCAGCAGTGAGCGTGCCGTGTTAAACCGTGGATGCCTCAAATGCCGCTTGGGCACGTATAGGAATCTGGGCTGCACAACTGCTATCCAGGGGCTGGACAGAGACAACTGATTATATTTTAATTGCAGGCCCAGTATGAAACAAGGTGTGGGCCAAAGTGCAGCTACAAAAGGTGCAGCGCCAAGAAGGATTTTGTGCCAGCAATAGATACTCTGGCAAACTCAGCCCTACAGCTCCAATTATGAGACTTCTCTTATACCACTGTCTCTAAACATTGGCTTCTGACTGCAGTGCCTTATGCCAAATTGTAATCACCCTCATTCTACTAATGGTCAAAACGCTTGGAGTCCAAACGGGATATAATAATCAACGAGGAGGAGAAAGCTCACTTCAGAGATTATGCTCAGCATAGCGTGTGGCAGTATATAGGGAATTGCAACATATGTCATTGCACTGTGATTACCTCACAGGATCTGGAAAAACACACTTCTCCTGCTTGGACTCCAAAATGATCATAAATTCAAATGGGTTTTGCAGCTTTCTGTGAGGAAGACTCTCCAACAAACTCCACCAGCCAGTGAAACGCCAGAAAGGTACTGGCAGTGCAGCGTCATTCCTGGGAGTGCTAAGAGGGCCCATTGACACTGTTCACACCATCATAATAAGCCCTGATTTATGGCTTATTAAAATAGAGTGAGTTGAGATAAAATGCCAGGAATAAAAAAAAATATGACTGGATTGAGTGTGACTTGGCTTATTGAGTTTGTTTCCTATCTTTTTATAAGGGCTATAAAAACAAACAGCTCTCACTTGACTAAAGAAATCATTCATTAAGTTCCTCCACTTGCTTCAGCACATCCAGACACAGGCAAATAAATCCTGGGTGCCCCTTTCAGGAGCTCATCCCAAGAACACTGGTGGAGCCTGCCCGGAGAGGCTGGCAGAGGCATGGCCTGCAGCCACAGCGGGGGTCCCGAGCTCTGCGGGGCTGCCCCCCAGCAGGGCTGTCTGCCCGGGTTGGTCACAGCCAGCCCGCTGAGACCTGGCGATAAAGAAGGGCGGGAAAGGGAAGGGAAGGGAAGGGAAGGGAAGGGAAGGGAAGGGAAGGGAAGGGAAGGGAAGGGAAGGAAGGGAAGGGAAGGGAAGGGAAGGGAAGGGAAGGGAAGGGAAGGGAAGGGAAGGGAAGGGAAGGGAAGGGAAGGGAAGGGAAGGGCAGGGAAGGGCAGGGAAGGGCAGGGAAGGGCAGGGAAGGGCAGGGAAGGGAAGGGAAGGGAAGGGAAGGGAAGGGAAGGGAAGGGAAGGGAAGGGAAGGGAAGGGAAGGGAAGGGAAGGGAAGGGAAGGGAAGGGAAGGGAAGGGAAGGGAAGGGAAGGGAAGGGAAGGGAAGGGCAGGGAAGGGCAGGGAAGGGCAGGGAAGGGCAGGGAAGGGAAGGGCAGGGAAGGGCAGGGAAGGGCAGGGAAGGGCAGGGAAGGGCAGGGAAGGGCAGGGAAGGGCAGGGAAGGGAAGGGAAGGGAAGGGAAGGGAAGGGAAGGGAAGGGAAGGGAAGGGAAGGGAAGGGACGGGAAGGGAAGGGAAGGGAAGGGAAGGGAAGGGAAGGGAAGGGAAGGGAAGGGAAGGGAAGGGAAGGGAAGGGAAGGGAAGGGAAGGGAAGGGAAGGGAAGGGAAGGGAAGGGAAGGGAAGGGAAGGGAAGGGAAGGGAAGGGAAGGGAAGGGAAGGGAAGGGAAGGGAAGGGAAGGGAAGGGAAGGGAAGGGAAGGGAAGGGAAGGGAAGGGAAGGGAAGGGAAGGGAAGGGAAGGGAAGGGAAGGGAAGGGAAGGGAAGGGTGAGCCTGAGCAGCAGGGGAAGAGAAGGAGGAGCCTGAGGCAAAATTTATTTCTGTCAACTGGTGGTCTATTTCCCTGATACCATTTCCTTGTATACAGATAAGGAGTTATCTTAAATGACCATGTCTTTTTCAATTTGTACTTAACAGTCAGTCCCATTTTCCTTATATGATACTATCACAGCAGGATGAAAAATGCATTACAATAATCCCTGAGGATCTTCATATATCAATATCAAATGGTCTGAAATTGACCTGTTATAAAAACCAGCCTTTCAAGTCAGAAAAAACTTAAATAAAAAAAGCAAATTTCAGAGCTTGCAGTATGCTCCATAACCCAAATACTCAGGCACAAAGAGCAACGTTTCCAGAATACTTAATGAAAACAAACCTTCAATATCCATGAAAAAAATATTCTTACTATTGATACATCTGCTTAATGTTTGCTGCACCTTGGAGGAATGCTAACCCTGGGTCAAACTGATGTATAAGCACCCAAATTATGTTAAGCCACTGATTTCAGGTCCAGAGATTTAGCGCCGGGAATTTCTCCCCCGCCTGCACAAGCTGAGAGCGGATGGCAGCTGGAGAAGAGGAAGAGAAAGCAGCTGAAGCCGACAGCACCTCAGCTCTGCCCTGGTCAAGTGCCTCGGTGCGTGGGGCTGCTGATACCCAGCTCTGCTGGGGCATCAGCAGGGGCAGAGGGAACCCTGGCACCAGGGGGGTCAGGAACAAGCTTGCTGGCCCCAAGATCCCTCTAGCTTCCCTCTAGGCTGGAGGATCAAGGAGCACAGGAGACACGGCATTCAAGCCATGAACGTTTTTCCTGCAGCCTTTTAAAATGAAAATGTACCTCCAGGCTTTTCCACACAACGCTATGGGAGGATGGGGCACTTCTCTGGGATAACACCTGTAGCTGCACCGCAGGCTCCAGCTGGGTTTGCCCCTCGCTCCCTTGTAAACACTCACAGCAAGAGGAGTGGAGAGCAGCCTGGGGTTGCTTGGAAGCAAAGAGACTCTCTCCATTCAGCACATCTTTGCAATAAGTACAAACACCACATTATCACACCACTTTATTCTAGCTTAACTATTGGTATACATTTCCCTTCTCCCTATCACAGCTATTGGGGATTTGTCATCCAAATTAGAACTAAAGATACAAAAATACCTGAACAGATCCTAATCAGAAGAAGCTGTTTCTGTTGTGAGTTATTGGCCCACCACAAGCTAGTAGGAAAAAAAAATAAAAAAAAAAAGAGAGAGAGAAAAGGCTGCAAAGGGGACGTGCACCAGCAGAGCAGCCTGCGCCTAAAGCGAGTCTGAGGCAAGTTCCAACCACAGCCAATGCAGACGACGTCTGCTGCTGAAGGAGGTGCAGAGATATCTCTCACCATGAGGGAGGACGCAAAACTCCAGACCCCAACACCACAGACTTGGGGCATGTTGAAAATCCAGCAAGGGGCCGTGTGGTACCAAGTTCAGTGCTAGGGCCAGCACTCCCTGAAGCCACATCCCCTGCCATATCCTTGGGGCCAGATCCCACAGACCCCAGCACCAGCACCTGTCCTTAACGTTGAGAGCTGCTGCAGTCCCAGAGCAAAGTCCTGGAGGACCAGGCAGAACCGACGGAGGCGAGCACAGACAGGATAGGAAATCACTGCTCAAAATAACACCATTGAACAAGTTGGGACTCAGCAGCACTTTGTCCAGAGTTCAGGCATCTCTTCCTTTACTGCCATTTTTACCCTCCCGCTCCAAAGACTCTCCCACGTGGGGGATTAGGAGCCACAGGGTTTACACAGCACTGGCTTTGCCAGCTCTGCCCCAGCACGGTGCTTGACCTGCTGCTTCAGCTCCCAGGCACTGCCCCTCTCTCACGCCCACCTCCGATTCATGTCCCGCTTTGGCACACGCGCCCTGCACCATATGGCTGCGGGATGCTCAGCACCGGTTTTAAATCTTCCATCCCTGCAGGATGCTGGAGCTACCACGAAAGAGACAAGTCATGACTGCTGGAAAGAGCCTCAGCCTTGCTGTGCACAGGACAGTCCTGGAGACAAGGGCTTGCTTTGTGCCAAGCAGGGCTGTGGCTTTGGCTTTGCCCAGCTGCCCGTGTGCAGCATCCCTCCCACCCTGTGCCAACTGCAAAAACTGAGCTGACAAGGGGTCCTGGAGGAGAGTCTGCCAAAGAGGAGACAGCAGTGTGAATCCTGGCACGCGTCTGAAAGGAAGGCCGCCAGCTTTAAGTGAATTTCATGAGAAGTGCATTGGGCTACTTATCATTTTAAATGAGACCTGCATCTAAAATGAGAGACACGGGAGGACGTAAGTAATGTCAGAACAGAGCCCTTTATTAATTAATAAACAGGAGTGCAAGCTAAAAGCTTTACATCTACCACTGCTAAATGCACAGTTAAAAGCCCTATAATAACCTGTGTTCATAATATATTCCAAGCATTCTGCCTCGCTCTGAAGTGCATGTGATATGACACCATCTACCTGCTGCAGCATGCAATTAAAATTAAGAAGCGGTTCAGCCTGTGATGAATACGAAGTGAAACGCTGCACAGCAATATCACCTGGCAGATCAGCCTAATTGTCACGGCATCGGCAATGCCAGAGTTCAGCTGGAATGTATGTGTTCATTACAAATCCTGGCTTTGCTGGGATTTCTGACAGGGCGTTGTGCTCGCACACGCTAACTGAAGCTTGCTGGTGTGATATAGCTCTCAGCTGATCTTTTTTTAAAATAATACCTAAGGCTTCCCAAATCTTTTTAAAATCGAGGCACATTTTGATTTACTTGGGTTTCTTCTGCCGTCATAAAGAGCATGCCACGGTCATTACGCACAAATTCACATGCTCTTGTTCACCAAGCACAGTTACGATAAGCAAACATGCAAAGTAGATATTAGCAGGCACACATGGCCACTTAGATGCCTGCTCATTTGCATATGCAAATACTCCTTTTTGCAGGCAAAATGTGATTTACAGAAAATGGACATCTAAATCGAAGTCCCAACGCATCTACTAGCCCTGGCCGTGGTAATGGCTTTGCCACCACTGCGGACAATATTGACATATACACTAAATTATTATGAGTACTGTTCATGAAAAGTGCTGTAAAATGGCCAGGCATTATTATTATTTTTACAGCTAGGGGGATTCATTAGCATTCATTAATTTTTAAAAGACACCTTTGGAGTGGGTCAGTACTATTAACTCCTCTGCCCTGGTCTCCCCTCCGTACAGCAGGAATACACAGCCTGCCCAGTGCCAGAGGAGGGGAGGCTGTGAGCCGTCAGAACTGCCCCCCCTTCCCTTTCACTGTGCAGAACAGCTGATTTCCAACACGTCCACCCTGTTCAGAGCAACACCAGGGAAACCTTTGAAAGGATTATGAGGACGGTATCTCTAACACTGACTTCAGGAGAGACCCTGGGAGTTTCCAGCAAGCGGTGTGTTTGGCAGATTCCCCGAGCATCACTGAGGCACGGCATTGCCCGCAGCCCCTCTCACCGTGTGTGCTGCCCCAGCCACCGACGGGATGATGGTCTTGGCGTAGCCGTGCCAGTGGTGCTCTGTGGATCAGGGGCTTGGGAAGCACCGAGCACCTCTTTGTAAAAACAGCAAATAGGCAAAAGATGAGCCCTCCAAGCCTGAGGGAGGGGAATTCTCAGCCCAAGCAGCTGAAGGCAGAGCCCATAAGACTAGTGGGAACCTCCCCGGTGACACCAGTGGGAACCTCCCCGGTGACACCAGCAGACCCACACCCCGGTGTCACCAGCAGCCCCACAGCCCAGTCATGTCCAGCCTGTGCTCCTGGAAGACAGCTCCTACATCCATGCCTCCACCACAAGGTTTTCCTGCCTTCCCAGACCTGGTCTTCTGCTTAACTCTTTGGCAGCCTGCTGAACACACGCTCTCGTGCTCTGCCGCACACAAAGAAATCATTCTGGGAAAGCCTGGCTTTCAGCATGTCTGAGGTTTATAGCAAAAAGTGATCCCATTTTCAGGCAGATTTCCACTAATGAGTAGAGACTTGATGACCATATGCTCTCCACAGCCTCTCCTGCTTACTGCTAGCTCCTTCCACTTTCTTCTTCGTAATGGGGAAGAGACATGATAAATTTCTGTGCCGTTTCAGTATTATATTAGGTCTGTTAAGCTTACCCACGTTAAATCAAAGAAATTAAAAATAACAGCAGGATATCAAACTTAATTACTTCTTTAAGACTGTGCTGTATAGCTTGATGGGCCAGCCTCCTGCACACTGGAGACCAGAGATCCCTTCCCTCCAACTACATGGCATTAATACAGTGCACATGCCGCAGGTGTGAGTGGAATTCAAGACCCTTTGTATATGTAACATCACACAATTATTTACAAATACATGTGGACAGAAATACAAAACAGTATTTCTATACAGCTGTATGTACAAAAATAGATACATCCTCTTACAAAATTTTTCAAGATATTGCAAGTCTCTGCATCCTATAAAAAAATACAGAACTACTCTTGCCTTTAGTGCATCTGATTCTATCTCTCTCAATCTCAGGGCAAGTGATAACTCTGCGAAGCTGGAAAAACTTCTTTACCCTTGGCAACCTCATAAGTAATGTACTGGAGAGCCAGAGAGGTCTTTTACCTTACCACATGGATATAGTATCGCAGAGGTGCAATTTGCATTTCCCTCTCTTTGGCTAGGTATTATCATTCCTCTTTTAGGTTATATTTAGAAAATATGTGCTGGCAGTTAGACTTGGAATGCTTGTTTAAAAGCTTTAATAACAAGGTAATGGGAAATATTTCTTTGAAAAGGAACCGGGGTGTTTGTGTGAAATTCTGGAATTGATGAAATGCAGCAAAGGCGATCACGTTACATTTACAGGCAAAATTGCAGCGATGCTGTTGATTGCACACTCGGGTTGCTTACTGCAGGCAACAACAGCGCCGGGAGGGCAGGGGAGGCCAGCGGCCATGGGTCACGGCTGGCAGGTCCCTGGGGTGCTGCTTGCTCTCAGGGGGTCACACAAGCATAACGCCGTGTTTGTGCTTATCCTTTCCCCCGTCTCCAGCTGACTTGAGCTGAACTGAGCACCCCAATATTCAAAGTGATGAATTAGATGAGGACGTGTGATTTACAAACAGGCTCTCTGGCTCCCAGGCTGGTGTGATGGTCAGAGCCGGCTACCCAGGACGCAGGCTAGATCACAGCTGGCAGCTTCACAAAAGGAAAGAAACAGATTCAGGACAAAGTTTGAAACAGTTCTTACAGTTTGTGCAACTGCTAAAGGCAAACAAAAAGTCAGAGAAATGCTCGCATGCAGTATGACACACTTTGGTTTATATTATAATAAAAGCATGATTTGACATTAATTCTCCACTTTCTGCAGAAAATCCCTGTGCAAAGCTTCTTAGTCACTAGCCCGGTTTGATGTGCAGAGCAGCCAGGCTTCACACAGAAAGGGTTAAAAGAAAATGTTATACTAAAAGAAATCTTTCTACAAGTATAAAAAAGCAAAATGATTGTAAATTCCACCAGGGGAATTCTGCCATGAATATGCTTCACCTTTCACAGAATCTCCCACCCTGCCTCAGAGGATAACTGACCTTTGGAGAAAAATAATGAAAAGAAGAAATTCCTTGGAGAAAATAATGTGGCCAGGCCTCAGTAATGAGATCTGCTCCCTTTATGTTGCCATGACAACCGCAGTCATTTTATAATACAAAATACATGAATGGGAAAGAGGGCCATCTCCTCTCACCGGAGCCGGCGCCTCGGCACCCTTTAGCCCTCGCACTTCTCGCAGGACAGCAACATGTTTGATTTGATTCGTGCTCTGCTTCATTTCCCTTTAATGCACACATGATCAAGAAATCCTACTCCTTTGAATGCTCTAATTACCGCTCATTAACTTGTTTCTGGGGCTGCAGGTGCTGGGGAGGGAGTGGGCACCCCAGCCCGGTGGGGCTGTGCCCGTGGCGCCCAGCCTGCCTCCCTCACGAGGCACCTGGGCACGTGCCCCCTGCTCCCTCCCACAGCCAGCTGGAAACTGCAGGCCAGAGATGGTTCTTGGAAAAAGTCTCCTGCTCTCGACTTAAACCTGCAGGTTTCCTGCCAGCCTGGCTGAGTGGTGACACCCTGTCCTGGTGCATCAACCTCTGCCCGGGCGCTGGGCAGGCAGCTGGGCTGCAGCACGGGGGCGGCTGGGGCTCAGGCTCCCATCTGCAGATGCTTCCCTCACCAATGGCCACGGGGCCATCTGTGGGCTCTAACATCCCAGTCCTATTTTCGTGACCTTCATTCCTGGTCCCCCTGCCTCCCTGCTGCCTTCCTGCACAGTGCCCATCAAGGCAGAGCACCGTAACTGAGCTTCCCAAAGCTGCAGGGCTTGTGGCAGCAGCCAGCTCCATCAAGTAACAATCAGTAGAAACACATCCATGATGTACACCCAGAGGATATGTGCCACAGCAGGAGCTGCAGACATCTCACCCCAGTCCTTCCCTCCTACAGCTTGAATTTTCCCCTCATCTCAGCTAGAAACCCATATCTCTGTGTCTGAGTCTTTGCCTTCCTTGCCCGGTCTGGTGGGGTAGCTGGAAGAGGGCAGGGTGGCTAGGTGCGAGCAGGCAGCTGGGTGCAGGCAAAGCTGCTGGGTGCAGGCAGGGCAGCCGGGTGCAGGCAGGGTGGCTGGGTGCAGGCAGGGTGGCCGGGTGCAGGCAGGGCAGGTCGGTGCAGGCAGGGCAGGTCGGTGCAGGCAGGGCAGGTGGGTGCAGGCAGGGAGTCCGGGTGCAGGCAGGGTTGGCCGAGTGCAGGCAGGGAGTATGGGTGCAGGCAGGGTGGCTGGGTGCAGGCAGGGACACTGGGTGCAGGTAGGGAGGCTGGGTGCAGGCAAAGCTGCTGGGTGCGGGCAGGGAGGATGGGTGCAGGCAGGGACACTGGGTGCAGGCAGGGCAGCAGTGGCTGTGTAAGTCAGAAGGCACAGGTCCAAAACTCTGACAGGCTGAGCCAAGGAAACCGGGAGGTCAGGGGGAGAGGGGTATTTATTTCCCGAGAGCTATTTTTGGATTCACTTTCTGAGTGACCCACTTCTCCAAGAAATCCTGTGGTGGCTGCGCTGGACCTCCTGGGCAGCTGGGATGGGCCCCAGGGCCACCTCCACGGCACCACTGGGTGCTTTGCCACCCAGTGCTGCTGGCCAGGGGCAGCAACGGGGCTGAGAAAAGAGAAAATATGAAAACAACAGGAGCAGATATTTGTCAGGATCACGTCCAGAACTGCACCGGCAAAGAAGACACTTCTGCAGATGCCTGCATGTGGCCCATGCATTCCTCCTTGTCCCTCACTTTTAGTTTAAATTACGCTTCATTTTGTACGCTGCTTGCAGGCTGGAGCTGTGCACTTCCAGCCACTGCGCAGGGAGGGTAGTATTTCAAAAGCAGCGCAAGCAGCTCCATGCTGCAGACACAAAGGCAATTCCCCGATACCTCTCAGCCATGCAGAGGGAAGGGGTTTGCTCTTGCAGCTCAGGCAGCTGTGACAGAGGCGCATACACGTGCCGGGGACAGGGATGCGCAGCAGCCAAGCACCCAGCTCAGGTCAGAGGACGAGCAGCTACAGGGAGGTCTCACAAGCTGGTGGCTGCCAGCTGGTGCCCACGCCATTCACCTCTCAGGCCAGAGGCTCCTGTCTACAGAAGGATGTGGCACCAGAAGTGTTTCGTCAGATCCTCAGCATATGCAAAATCCTGGTTTCATATTTCGAGATTTTGTGAAGAGGTTGCTGATACAATCTCTGTTCCTTACTTGGGACTTGGGAGATTTTCCCAGGTCTACAGACACACTGTGTTTGTGCAGGACCTTACTCCTCACCCAGCTGAGCAAAACATCACAGGCAAAATAAAGTAGCTTGTGAGAATGAGGAATGAGGGGCCAGACGGTGCCAGTCCCAGAGCAGGTTCGAAGCAACTAGAAGCTGCCTCGTGAGCACTCACCCTGCTCTGCAGGGCCTCAGAAAGCTGAGCTTTTGTCAAATCAGACATCAGAAAAGTGGGGTCCTGTGCTCGACAGCTTGAATGTACATCCCAGGCTTTTCCAGAGGAAGATACACTTACTCCTTGGCGTGCGGGGCTCTCCAGCTCGCCTCAAGCCACTTTTGTCTGAGCATGATTATGACTGCTAGGACTAAAGGCCCAAACTCAGACCAGGAGATGGAAATGGAGAAGTCAAGGGGGAACTAAATATGGTCTTTCAGTTAATCCAGAGCTTCAGAGCGTTTCCTGTTTCCCAGGTGGTCTGCTGGGAGACCTGAGCTCGCCTGCACAGTCAGCAGAATTGCCAGGCAAACTGGAAGAGTGCTGGGAAAAACTGCAAACCCAAGGTTAAAATGAAAAAAAAAACCCCAGCCAGAAAAATGAGGGAAACAAAGAGGATGGAGAAAAAGGAGGTCAAGAAGCCAGGAGGGTCCAGTCCCTGCTTTTGTATAGCTCAGGCAAGCAGCAGCATGGAGGAAGGTGCTGGGGCTGTCTGATGGGATGGGGCCATGAGGAAGACAATGGTTACTTTCATCTCCCTCTCTGCTGTCCTTTCACGGCGACTTTTCCCAAAAAACAGAGGTTAGCAGGAAAGCGTGAAAAGCTGAGAGAACCAGAGTCACAGGCAGCCAAAATCCAGACTGCTAAAATCAACTGGCATTTTCCAGCCATTTCCAGGATGGTGACAGATGTTTCCAGGACAGGTTTTTGGGTCAACACCTCTGAGGATGGAAGCTGAAGTGGGATCTGCCTCTTCTCCAGGACCTGAGGCAAGCAGCACCACTAGCCAGATCTCTGAATCTCTTTTTTCCACTACAAACCACTTTTACTTGCCTCTGGTGACAAAGCCTGGGGATCCCAGAAGGATTTCTGTGGCCATCTAAGTATCTGAGCAAGCCAGAAAGGTGTCAGGAGTAGCCACTGCATCAGGACAGTTCTGAACCACAGTGATGCAGAGAGCCAAGGTATTTCCAAAGCCAGAGTAAAATTTAAGTTACCCTCTGACTGGTGCCCTCTTTGCATATGAAATTTGAATGTGACAGCAAGATCCTCCTTATATCAAATACCAATGCAAAGGCTAATTTAAATTCTTTTTATGCAAATGTTCAGTAGTATGGAACAGTAATAAATCTGGGAAACCACTGGAAAGATGTTTAAGAGGACATACAAATTCCAGTCACACATCAGCAATTAGGAATCCCAAGAAGGAGAAAGCACCTGTCTTGGCCTTTATTGAATATTATTCTCAATTAGAATATTCATCATATACACAAGACAATTCCTTCATTCAAACTTCCATAGACACGTTCAAATTACATCATACCTGCAAAACAGAGAGATGGAAGTTATCATAACCTGTCTCTGAATAAAGCATTATTGAAACTATAAATGGTCCTGTCTGAAGCTTGCTGAAGTGCAAAAGCCTGACAGATGCTGCACAAAAATATGACTGGCTGGATGATGTCTTCTGAAACAGCTTGCAGGAAAATGATCCCATTACACTGAGGCTTTCCCAGCAGCCACCGTGAATATCTAGCATGAAGCAGGTTCTGCGGCAGGGAGGGCCACGCACAGCACAGCCAGCGAGGTGATCCTGAGGATGCTGCTGGCCCGTGGGAGTGCAGTCCCGCCTGGAAGGCTGTCTAAGCACATCACTGCGAGATTTCCCAGTTCAGGAACCAGGTAAAGCCACCAGGTGGGCAGCCACAAGTTCATGCTGGCTGGAACCGAAAATGTGAGCTTACCCTGTTGCTATTCATCGCTCGAAAAGCTGTGCCCTGGGCACAGTACGTGCCTCTGTCTGTGAGGTTAGTAAACTCTGAGGTTACTCTTTGCCTGGGGCTACCCCTGTGCTCACACTGGGAGCAGAGCTTCAGTTCAGAAATGTTCCTACCCCTGTCCCTTCCCAGTGATGCCAGTCAAGCTGCCAGGTGTTTTCTAATAACAGATCATACATTTACGGCCAGAGGGATCCTCACGCTCATCTGGCCTGTGTTAAGCAGGAGATCAGACCTGAGGGCTTTTCTGTGTCGGTTCCTGATATAAATCCCATGCCTGTGCTTGAAGTTTCAACAGGAATCCTCTGTGATAAGGGCTGTTCCCCAGGAAGCAACCTGGAGACTCCCCACCTGCCCCTGCACGCCTTTCTCCGAGCAGTCGAACCAGACAGAGCTGCTGACTTCTCTCCTTATTGTGCACATCTGCCGCAGCCTGAATTAAATCCAGTGCCTCTCCTGTGGACCCTGCTGAGCTTCCCACAGCCTCTCGATGTCCAGACACCAGCCCCACACCCAGCTCTCACTTTACATCCTACTCGGTACCACCATGTTTATGTCTCAGCAGTCATGTTCCTGCCCTGCTCTCCGTCACCTCAATGGCTCCGTTGTGGACCAACCAGACATAAACCCTCAATGAAATGTGAAGTTCAGGCTGCTTCCTCAAAAGCTTTTTTTTAACGCCTTTCATTCAGTCTGTCAATAATTTTGTCTGAGACTGTCAGCCAACAAACCTGTAACAGTTTAGCTCACCCTCCTCATCTTTTGCAAAATCTTGCACAAACTTTTGTCCTCTGGAATGTCCTCAGTGCACCAAACAGTATGCAAAGCTACTGTTAACAGTCTAGGAAGGATCTCATCCTGCTCTTCTAAAATGCTTGAGCGCATATGTTAGCTGGTGCTTTAAAAGGTCCAATCTCAGTGATCTTTCCAAGGTCTGTCAGTGAACGTCCTCCTCAGCGAGGTCGTATTTTGTGCTGTATGGTAATGAAGTATTTTCAGAACTACAGTGAAAATGAGAAGCATTTACTGAACACTTCCAAGGCTGTTCACAGCCAAATGATCTCTCTCTGCAAGATCTTTGCTTGACCCCCGGGAGCCAGTGGCACCAGCTTTTCTCACTGCTTGGTGTACTTGCAAATGCTTCCTTACATTTTCCTCTGCTGCTTTTCCTGCAGGTAGAACCTCCTGGTTACCACTGGAAAAGCCATGGGAACATTCTTTTTTTGATTTCTGCAATTTTTTTGTGAAATTCTCCAGAAGTGCAGCAGCAAGGTTGAACACACAGCCTGACACCATGACCCCATGCTTCCTTGCACTTTCTGCTCGCTCTTTGTCATTCCTACTACACAGCCCTTGTCCCTACAACGTCAGCTCTCCGAATGAGGACCACTGTAGTGGTACGTGTGAATGCAGCTGGGGTACGACCCATGGCTGTGGTCTGCAGGTGCATGGACAATGTGAATAAATACTGATACTGCTAGGCACTACAGTTTGGCAATCAAATCCTATCACTGGTGGAAGGAATCAGATGGAAAGATTAATCACCAGGCTTAGTCCTTGAAATGGGGCACAGCATCTTTAAAATATTCGGGTCCCTCCCGGGTACTTCATCCATTAAATTTTGGTCAAATTAGCAGAGGTAGAAGAATAAACAAGGAAGAGTTTGGAAGGACACAGCTGTAATAAGAAGCAGTATTGATTGCCACCAAAAAGGCTTTATAAATCTTTCACGATCTCCATCCATCTGGACTTGCCCCACTGAATTTCCCAACACTGCTTGTTTCTAAGGTGAACTTTGAATAAACAATGGTTGATATGGACCAGTGGCTCAAAGAAATCCCATCTCTCCTTTCCATGCTGTGGTCGAGCTCGCTTCAGCCTGATCACCAGCAGTGCCTCTCCACACTCTCAGAATATGGGGTCCCTGTGACTGGCTATGCTGCCCTCCCTGAGATGCCTCTTGGTGCCAGTTTGGAGGGGAGCAGCCTAACAGGGTCTCACCCAGACAGGCACTGTGTTTTCAGGTGCCGCAGGGTGGGTTTATGGGGTGACTGTGGCTCCAGCCCCACACAGCGGGGGTGCTCTGCAAAGCAGAGGACAGGTCTGGGCTGAGCCTCTGCAGCGGGGTGACTTATCACCAGCCACAACTGGAAAGCCCCGGGATGATAATTCAGTTGCCATAGCAGCGGCGTTCATTTCTGGATCGATAAAACCAGACCCCAGCATGGGGATGCTGCACAGCGATGGTGTTTGGTGGAGCCAGCAGCAGGACCCTCTTGCAGATCTGGACACAACCAGCTGCCAGGTCCCCTGCCCTGGCATGTCCAGGTCGGGACAAGTCACTGCACATGCTGTCCATCCCCACGTCATGCCCACAAATGCCATCCCCATGGAATTGTCTGGGGCTTGCCCACAGAAACCCAGCCTGCACTGGCATGATGGTCTGGGGAGGGTGGCAACACCATGGCAGTGGGGGACAATAGCAGCAAAGGGGTCCAAGCTCCCAGCCCTGCTCCCCCATCCCTAAGGCAGTCAGAGCAGAGGGACCCCCTGCCCTGGCA
Source organism: Falco naumanni (assembly GCF_017639655.2). NCBI lineage: Eukaryota > Metazoa > Chordata > Aves > Falconiformes > Falconidae > Falco > Falco naumanni. Next base: position 98,936,135 of record NC_054054.1, on the reverse strand, counting down.
GCTTTTGGGTCTTGTGGGACCCAGGGCCAGGCAGCGGGTGCAGGTTCCATCCTGCCCACGGGGCTGTGGCTCTGGAGGTGCACAGCACACATGGGGGGGGAAACACAGTGCTTCCAACTCTGTCCTACACCAGCTCCAGGAGAAGTCATATCGCCCACCAAAACCTCAGATTTAGGATAAAAAATAAAGCTGAGATGTTGTGCTTTGAACAGAAGTCATCACCCTGGAGAGGGCTGCCCGACTTCTTGGACCAGCCAAAGGTGACGTAAATCCGCAATGTCCTCCCGTCCCAATCGAGGCGGCAGCCGCACTGTGAGCGAGGTGCCACGGCGGCTGCCCGGTGCCGAACGCCGGGGTGGTGTGTCCAAGCAGCCGGGCAGGCCCAGCGGGGACACAGCTCTGCCACACGATCTGCGGTACCGCCGAGGGAGCCGGGGCCCTGGGGTGATGTCTGTGATCCTGCCCACCTCATAGATCTCTCGAGTCCCTTTGAACCATCACCTCTGGCTGCAATTTATCTGGCTTCTGGAGAAATAAAAGGTATTGAGAAAAATCAATGATAATTCATTGTATCCTATGATTTTTAAAGGCAATTAAGGCAAAGACAAGGTAAGAGGTTAGCAAAATCTCTCGTTCTTTAATATATTGTATTTTCTCATTAATTCTTTAATCTTGTGACAAATTCTCCTAGGCAGAGGGCCAGCTTCCTGCCCACTTGAACTCTGGCTGAGTTATGAATGAAGCAGGTAAAGCCTCAGCCCCAGCTGCTGGGCTGGAGTGAACCGGCGGCACCGGCCGCGTCCAGCGCTTCGCCTTCCCCACGCTCCCCAGTTACATCTTGGGAGGTATGGGGGGCCCTATGTGGGATTTCCCCCGGCACAGGGAAGCACCAGCCTGCAAGCAGCTTGTCCCTCTCACCCTCTGCCTGCACAAGGCGAGGGTTTTTTCTGCAAACTGCCGCAGCAAACCAGGGGTCTGGGCAGACGAAGTTCCGCAGGGATATGAGACCTGAAAGCAGTGGGCAAAACGCTCCCATGCAAAAAAGGAGTCAACACTCCCCAGTTCCATCCCAGCTCATCTGCACCAAAGAGTTAATAACTAAATTACTGCTAATTAGGGATACTATGAATGAGAACACATCACACTTCTGCTAATCACCACTGTTTCTGTGTAATGTCTGGAAAATCAAAATTATTAATGAGGAAGTTATTTTGGAATTCAGAATTTAATTCTGCAAATTCTGGTTAATGGCAGTCTGGTTTGCCAGCTAATTTTCACATCATAACATCAGAACCCCTTAATTAATAGTGAACTAATTAGAAAACACTAACTTAAAAGACAGCAGTAGAAGTTCCTTTCGTAATGAAAGATGGGTCAGAGCAAGGCAGCCGTGAGCCCTCCTGGTCCAGAAGGCGCAGAAATGGAGGAGGCAGCTGCAGGACACACGCAGATGATGATGAGGGTCATCTGGGCACCCTCACAATGCCAGGCTTCCTACTCAGAAGGTGAAGGTCGCTGCCAAGTCCCTGGGGCACCAGCACTCCCAGCTGCAATCCAGCGAGCACCCATCCCTCAGAGCAGACCTTGCTCCAGGGGTCTGCCGTCAGAGACACCCCATGGCAACCACCTTGGCCTTTTGGCAGGGCCGTACTGCAGGGACCACCACTGGTCTCCATACTTGTATGCTGCAGCAGCCACAGCCGCCTGACCACGCTGTGTGGGGTGCAAGGCTTCCTCACCCGCCACATCTTGTTTCCACAGCCCAGGTTTGCTCTGCCTCCCACCCTCCCACCTCCAGGCTTTGCTCTTCTCACCAGCTTCCTTCCTTGCAAATAAAGAGCTGGACTGAGCTCAGCACTAAAATTCAGCTAAACACACCAAGTAGAATGTTTGATTGAAAACTCCCTTTTGCAGTTGTGCAATCGAAAACTGCAGACATTTTGCCCGGCCCGTCCTGTACTGATGGGTTATGGGCAAGGGGCAAGAGGAAATTCTCAGTCTCATTTTAGGCAAGTTTAAAATCGGGTGCTCTTTGGATGCCTCGCCAAGCAGCCTCGCGTTGGATGCACTGGGAAATGCCTCCTTCCCTCCTTCAAATTAAGGGTGAGAGCTCTAGCCCTGTGTAAGGCAGACACAATGTTAACACCCTAAATATTTACCTCCTTCATTCTGTGTCCTATTTATTAGGAATATTTTCCATTTCTCCACCTAACTAAGCAGAGTTTCCCCTAAAAACAGCAAATATTATGGCCCTTCATTCTACAGAAATTTATTACTACGGAGTAAAAAATGCTACTGTATTCCAAACATTGGCAAGAAAGCCAGGAGGCTCCGTTCCTGCCAGCTTTTAATAAGATACACATTTAAGCCGCATGTTGCTTGCAAGTTGCATGTTTATTTAAACAAGAATTTCCAAGTGTTTAGGGACAGAGGTTGCTACAACAAGTTCTTATCATTAAAAACAATGGTGCTGAAACTTTCAGGAAGGAGGATTACAAATGGAGTCACTCTGCAGAATAAATCACTGATAAACTTTCAGCACAACTAATTTTAACCCAGGAAGAAGTACTGCTGCATCTTAACTTTCTCCTAATGGATATGCACACGCCTAGGATGGTTTGGGACCTATTATGAAATGAAATGATTTATTTAGGGATTTCAAATGCTTTAAATAAATCTTGCTTTTAGTCTCTGAATTATGTATTTTTCTAGCAGAGCCAGAGAGATGACACTTTCTCAAGGTAATTCTACAAGGCCAGGATTACCCAAACCTTTCCATTTGCCTGACAACAGAAAGCTCTTCTGTGACTTCCAAAAAATTAAGCGCAGAAAAGGGTGCTCAGGGGCTGACATTCGCCTTCAGTAGCGATGATAAATGAGGCTTCTCGGTTTAATTGTGCCAGGGGGCATTGTCACACCCAATTAAAACATTACAGGCACCACGCTTGCCAAAGGAACACTGTTTGGGCCACAGGGTCATGCTCTCCCGGCTGAGGAAACATCACTTCACAGCTGCCCATTCCAGCCTTACCCCAGCTCCTGAGCACCACCCGCACGCCGGGTGTGAGTTGTGGGGAGAGGAGTTGCTACACAGGCTTGTCAACATTAATGAGCGGCTACAGAAGACCTTACACGGGGCCACCTGGCCAGTGGGGTGATGAGCCTGGCCATGGAGGCTGCAGTTGTCATCAGCTCCTCAGTGCCCAGCACTGACTCGAGTCACCTGGGGAGCATCACAAGAGCACCAGCACTAATTCTGCTGTCGCAGCTTTGCACAGCCCAGCACAACCAGCTGCTTTAGCCTCTGTAACTGTAGACATAAACCACTGACAAGGGGACACACCACACTGGAGATGTAAGGCCACGTGGCTGGGGATCCACTGATGTCCCAAACACCCCAGCTGACCCTCTGCATGTCCTGAGGCAGCACAATGGTTTAGCCTTTGGCCCCCTCACCAGAGGAAGGACATGGGTCCTGGGCTCCTGGTCTGGACCTACAGGGCACCCTGCCAGCTGTTGGCTCCAGGGTCCCCAGCTGGTGCCTGGGTCGGTTTTGCTTTTTACACCTGAACCCTGTGCACCCTGCCTCAGTGCTTCCAGGAGCCGGCTCAGGGCAGAGGCACACGCCAGAGCAGCCCTGTGCCCAGTCCCGGCAGCGCTGGCTGTCACAGCTGGGTTTGAGAGCACCCATGGGGCTTGTGGAGACCCTCGCGGGTGTCCCGGCGGGAGGGAGCCACACACCCCAGCAGCCCAGGGCGAAGGTGGGAGCGTGGCCCTGACGGGTACTGTCCCCGGGACCAGCCCTGACCCTGCGGCAGGAACCGTGAAGGGCCCGGTTTAATGAGATCTGAAAGCTGCAGGAGCCGCATGTTGGTCTTGCGGGATCGCCAGCCAGTCTGCTGTGTGGGAAATCGGCAAAGATGTCAAAGGCGATCGGATCTCAACCCGCTCGCGTGTCAGAAAAGTGCTTGCAGACGTGAAACCTTCAAGTTTACAGCTCTGTAGTCTAAATGCACCCATATGCCTTCCACATCCAAATTACCATCAATTGCCAACCAAATTGCAGGGGTGAGGGATAAATTCTGCTCTCCCCTGACCTACTTCTGGTATCCACCATCGCTCGCTGACACCCCAGAGACAGAGGGGTAATGGTTTTAATTCACTTCCCTCTTACTAATCTTAATCAGGCTCCAAATGTGATGACCACTCATGTAGCAAAGCAGGACAGCAATGCAGGCTCCAGAGCTGCTCCCACAGCATGAGCATCACTCCTCTCCTTTCACAGCCCCGCTGCAAGTGCTGCACCACGGGCCACATCCAGCTATTGGCTCCAGACCGGCTGCTGAGGAACTAAAGAAAGATAAGTGATCCACTGCCACGGTGCCTACAGAAAACTGCTGGGGCTCAGTAAATAAAAGGAGGCTCTAAATATTATTTTTGGTAGGGATTTTCATATGAAAAAGTAAAATCGCATAAATCAGGCACAATGCTACAATCAGCACATACTTGTGAATAAATGCATCCTGTAGTACATTTCAGCATAAATTATAGCCATTTGATTTAGGCTTTGCTGCACAAAGCCATATTATTTAAATTCAGCCAGAATTGAGTCCACTCACATTGCTACACATTTATAAAACATATTCATGATTATTGTCATAAACTCCTGAGAACTGCTGGTGAGTTATTTTGCCACATCATCATCTATAGTAAACAAGACTTATTTTACATTTCTCTTTTCTTTCCTGACTATCTGCTACAAAACGCTCTGCGGAATTAATGCCGAAGTTATGACCAGATTTTCTCCAGCGAGTACCTATACCCTGTGCAACAAAGGCAAACCTGTGCACAGCCAGAAGCTTTAAGCTCGGCTGCCGACCCTGTGCAAGGTTCCCCACGCCCGCTCCCTCCCTCCCTCTCCTTTTCTCTTAAAAATAACCCAAGCTGGTACAAGCACAAAGTCCTGGAGCACTGGAGGAAAGGAGGGGCCCCCTCCCTTGCTGGCAGGTAGTTCTCTAGTCAAAAAGGGGGTTATCTGTAACATGGAGAAGGGTGACCAGGAAGTAAAAGAGAAAAGTCAGGATCCTACATAGGCAAAGTCACATTTCCTGGGGTCCTCTGTCAGGGTGGGGACTCCCATGGGGAGCTGGCTCTCTTGGTCCCTGCAATAATTTGCAACTATTCTCAGCAGTAGCCTGCTGCATCCTGGCAAGCAAGCCTCTGGTTCATGAGTCAGCAGAGCCACCCCCGAGGAGCAGATCAGCTGGTGCCTCCGGCTGGCACACCTTGGGCATCCACCTTGGGAGTCCCAGCCACCTGGCCTGAGCACCTGAACACCGCTCAGATCTGCTCGGGGCTTTGATCTCCCACCTCAGAAGGACAGGCTGGCTTCAGGAGGGAAAAATCAAATGAAAAGGTAAGGCTGTGGGGGGTGTTCCCGTGTAAGACTTGTGGGGAGGTGGCCCAGCGGTGCGCAATTGTAGAGGAATGAAGCTGGGTTAATTAACATTGATAAAATACAGCTGTGGGCTGGCTTCAGGGCTGGTGGGTTGGCCGATGTAGACAAGGTGCAGCTGTGGCTGGTTCTGGTAAGAATTTGGGCAGCCGAGGAAGAGAAAAAAGCAGAGAGAAGAGAGGGTACACCTTGGATGAGGAGAGACAAGGAGAAGGCAGCAGAGGGGCTGGCATGAAGAGTGTGCTGGTATGAGATGGTAAAAGACCTTGTTGCAGCTTGATAGTTTGGAGAGTGCTGCGACACGCAATGGCACCCCGTAACAGCGGTGCCGGCAGTGTCCCCATGCCCTGCCTGCCACCCACGGGTAAAGCAGCTCCGTGCTGGGCTGTCCTTCCACCCGCCAGGCAGCCACGGTGTCTGGCCTGGAGATGAAGGGCTGGGATTATGGCGTCAATGCGTTCCTTTTGGTAGCAAAAGCATCTAATTTAGATACAGAGGTTTTGATTTGTGAAGCACTTTTTGTTTGCCACGCAGAACCCATGATTTCTTCAGTAGGAACGGTAGAGACAGCAGTGAGAAACGAAGTGCACTGCTGGTTTAAGATTTTCTGAGTTCACCAGAGAAAGTCAGAGTATCTGGTCTGAATAATAAAAACTCCCACAATTATAAAACTGTCCGGTGCCACTTTTCCCCCCCACTGCCGTGACAGCAGTGTTCCTCCACTGGCCGGGGAGGATCAGTCACTTGCTGGCTTGCTTGTCTAACTAAATTAATGTTTTATATTTCTCCTCTAGTTTGCAAACTTTTAAAAAATTAATCCCATCATTTCAACAAGTGTAACAACTAAATTATCATCTTTACATGATTAAAGTCTCGCTGCGTCTTTTCTTGGCAAACATTACATGCACATAATTTTACTAAATGTAATAAACCAACCATAGAACTATTAATTTTAGCATGGTATTCATAACAATTAGAAACGCATGAACCTTAAAATGATAAAAACCGAAATGAATACCAAAATAGCATGAAACACAAGAATCCAGCTCCTCAAACCAGAGAAATGGATATTACTGTGTGCTGTCACAATATCCATTTCAAGGGATAACCCAAGCACCACCAGGGGTGCCACCCTGCTTCCCAAGAAGGACACCAGCAGGGACAGGGACAGGGACATCACCTTCTCTCTGCCACGTCCCGGCCACCCATGGTCCAGCTGAGCCCCCTGCCCACTGTGCACCAGCAGCAATGGGAGAAACCCCTTTTTCTCCAGGGTCTCACGTGCTGGTGGGACTGGCACCAGCAGCACAGCGCTCCCCAGCCCAGCTCAGCAGGCAGGGTGCATAGGCTGCAGCAATGAGCGTGTCTGTCCTCAGTCCGGGAACCCCGGGGGCTTCAGTCTGAAACTGTCTTGGCTTCAGAACTGCTACAAGTAACCCCCACCCCACCCCCGGCTTCTTTTTGCAGATGGGCTGGGTGCTCACAAGGAGCTCAAGCTCTCCTTGCATCGGGGGGCTGCCCTTCCCCAAGGCCCCCCCTCCATGCTGCTGGTTCCCCACACCTCCACAAGCCACCAGCCTTGCTCCTTCCAAAGACCTGGAAATTTTTCCTCTTAACTCAAAGAATCACATGAGTGAGAAGCTTCACAGTTTTCTTTTCTTTTACTCACTTTCAGCAGCTGACCTCTTTTTTTTAAAAAACAAAAAACAAAAAACAAAAAAAAAACCCAACCAAACCAAAAAACACTAAAAAGAAAAAGCTAAAAACTACACATTAAGTATTTGATCAAAAGCCAAAAACAACCTTTGGTATCAAGGCATTCTTGAGCTGCTTTGTTTATAGATACCAAAATACACACACCATCCCACACTGCTGTAACCACTTAGAGCATAAAACGCTTCCATAAAGAGCAGCCCGTCGTTACAAATCACACGCTGCTGCACTTCCGAGGCAATAAACACCCAGCAGCACGCGGCCGGGCCGGAGCAAGGCTTTCTGCGGATGGCACGGGAAAAGCCACTGCCACAGGGACGGCAAGGGCCGAGCCAAGTCCCAGTGCTCGCCGGCTTGCTCTGCTCGGAGTGTCCTAGTTTAGAGAATTCCTGACGGACTGGACGTTTCTGCATTTCCTTTTCCATTATCTCTGATTGCCAAAATATTTGTGCAGTGATGGAATTTGCCTGCCAGAACTAGAGCAGGAGGAGGGAGCTCTGCTTTCGTCTGACCTCAAGTCATGAGAGGTTCTGGGTCCCTGGATTGAACTACTGGAGCTGAGCTCTGGCAGGAGCCCAGAGCTCCTCATGAGAAGAGCCCAGCTGGGCTCTGCCTCCCCAGTGTCCGGGAGGGGACAGCAAGAGGGTTCCTGCCTCCTCGGGGACAGAGGGAGCCCATTGAAGCCACCAGAATGTTTCCACTTTGCCTGAGCGCGCTAGGAAACTTTTGGAGAGGCTATTTTAGCAAAATATGCTAAGTGCCTCCAGATCGATGCCTGTGAGTAGGAAAAATCAGATAGCTTTGCCATCGTAAACAGCAGAAGGATGGCAAACAGAGGACTCCAGTGAGCAGTGGGACAAACAGGAAAGACTTAGAAATTTCCAGGGTATTGTTTGAAACTCAAGACAGAACATTCTGATCTACTTTTACTGTTTTGATGTTACATTTCGTGTTTTAAAACACTCCGTGCTTTTACGGAAACTGCAAAGACGTCGAAAGAATTCAAACACATCAACTGCTCTTTATTTGGCTCTCTTTAGTTATTTCTGATCAGCAGCATTTTCATCGGAATGGGAATGAGACATTTAAAGACAGACACACGATGCCACTTCGCTTGCTACGTGGCCCACCAGAAGGACGGGGCAGGTCTCCTCTCGCAGGAGACACAGCAGCTTCCAGCTCTGGCTGCACCACACAGGAGGGCACCGCGCCCCAGGTTGGAGGCAGGTATCCCCCGAGCACTGCAGCAACACGCTGGGGCACAATGTTTTGTTTATGAGAACAAGCATGAACTTCCCAGCTGAGCAGTGACTCATTTTCCATAGAAGGGGCATGAGACAGATCAGCTGTTGCTGGCTTGTGGGATGCCGGGAAGAAGAGACACGGCACACCCGCTGCCTCCTTAACCAAAAGGATTTGTACCCAACGGTACAAGTGCCTTCCTCAAGGCACCGAGCAGCTGCCCCACGCATCGTCGCTGGCTTCTCCTGCTGCCTCTGCATAACCATGGGCAGCCTGCTGCACTCGCTCCTGCTCGCCAGGCTGGTTGTGCAGCACCACGCTGCCAGTGCTGCAGACCACTCCTGGCATCTCGGCCACGCAATTTCCATACTCCCAGCATTTTGAGTGCATAATACAAGCTTCACTCCTGGCTCAAACTTTAAGCAAATGGGCATTTCACTGTGACAAACTGTTTCGGGAGACGGATCAGGTGGCAGCAGCACCCTGACCTTCCCCATGGGTGGGGGCAACGGACTGACAGGAGACGGACGGTAGCCCCCCAGCAGTCACTCCCAGGCTCACACGTAAAATCTTAACCACAACACGCCATTCCCAGTGCCACCGCTCTGCACAGGGAGACCCCATGTCCTTCCCTGATGGGCACATGGCTTGGCTGGTCCCGGTGAGGCTTTGAGCCGCTCACCGAGTGCTTTAGATCTGAGGACACCATGGGTCATGGCTCCATTGCAAACATGTGTCCTGGACGCTTGTGATGATTTTGGCAACAGAAACGTCCTAAATATTTGTTCAAGAGTAGTGAGTGTCTTTGTCTGTCAGGCACAGAGAGACTTTTCTTCTGTGTCTGCTTAGCCATTTATACTTCTTTGTTGCTGCCAGTTGGAAGCTGCAGTTTGCAAACCAGGCCCTCCCAGAGCAGAATGAATTTTAATTCAGGCAGAGGAGTGTGCTGCCGAGCCCAAGCCCTCAGATTTCCTTTTACAATAAACGCTCACCGCTTTGTCCCGCAGCATACCTTGGCAGCAAGGCAGGCTCAGAGCCCGAACGCAGGTTGTGCTCCCCAGAGCCTCCTGGTGCACTGTGCCCTCCCTGGGGCGCTGCCCTCCAGCAGCGGATGCTCTGTGCCCCCTCCAAGGAACAAAGCCATTCCTCTGCACTCAGGACTGCTGCAGAGCACTCCTGGCATCGCAGCCGCGCAATTTCCATACTCCCAGCATTTTGAGTGCATAATAAAAGCTTCACTCCTGGCTCAAATTTTAATTAAATGGGCATTTCGCTGTGACAAACTGTTTAGGGAGACAGATCAGATTTGTTCACCTACCTAGTTAGTCATAGTATTTGAAACTATTATTATGCTCCCAGGAACATGCTCTAGTAGCTTACCACCAGGCTCAGGAGAAAGGTGGGAGAGTGTAAAAATCCTCTAATACGGTCACTGCACATGATTCACTGCCTCAGGCTGGAGAACAGGATGCTAGAAAGACAGAAGTGGCAGATCAGGCCATCTTACAAGGCATCTCATCACAACAGGCTTTACCCAGCTTTCCTATAACAGGCTTTTCAAAGATCGATGCAGTCCCGAAGATGACATCCCACCACCAACCAGCCAGTGCTCTCCCTTTAAGTGACGTGCTGTCAATGGATGAGCTTCTCCCACAGCCAGCGCAGGCAGGGAGGGCAGTGGGAGGCTGAAGCCAGGCAGGACATGACAATTATTTGTACATTCTACACTCTGGAGAGTTTTACTTTTTATTGTCTAGCCCTTCAAACACATATCGGAGCTGTCAAAATATAAAATCTCCTGACGATAAAAATACTTTGCAGAGGAGGTCCTGAGGCATTCCTGTGCGAAACGCTGTGGGAGTTGCAGCGGGCTGAGGGTCAGACCTGTCCTCGGTCCCTCCCCAGAGCTGCGCTGAACAATTAGTCTCAAGTGAAAATCAACCACAGAAGTTCAGGGTTTTTTTTTCTTCCACTTCCACAGATCACCTTCTGCTCTGAACATGGAAACCATATGGCAGACAGGTCCTATCCCCTGCCAAGAAATTCCTGCTTGATGAGATCCCTGTAGCTATCACTGAGGCTACATGGGCTTCCAGCAAGGGAGTTCACTTTCTGCTTCAGACAAACTCTCCAAGCAACCCGGGGAGGAAGAGCAGGGTCTGAGGTGCCAGAATTTGTGCTGTAGCTGTTGCCTGTTGAGAGTAATTGCCCTCAGAGGGAATATTGTCATGCTTAGATCTTCTCCGGCCCTCCAGCTGATGGAGACTCTGAAGCTAGCCCTGCTCTACTCCACTGCAGGCGACAAGGGACACCTAGGATGGAGGCAGGAATCCAGCTTCAGACCCTCTTCTCCATCCAAGGGGCACGGGTGAGAATGCACAGAAAATGCTTCCCCCTGCACTAGGGAGCTCATACTGCAAAAGGCAAGTGTTTTACCTATGTACATTGTCCAGGCTTTGGAAATACTGAGAATTTCACCATCCTTGACTGGCAAAGGAGTCATGTTTGCAGTGGAATAAAATCCAAAAATTCAGCCACATGTTGGGAAGCTTCATCTAAATACCTTACAAATCCAGAGTACAGTCCAAGACAGGGAGGGATGATTGTGAGAGGTGGGGAAGTATATACCAAACACCCACAGTCACGTTTGGTCAGGGCAGAGCACCCACACAGCCTGTGTTTACGGAGACTGAAGCCTGCAATGCCAGCACTACCCCAGCTCCAGTTCCTCCTGTGGTGCAAGTGCTGTTTCTCATGCTGGGTGTTCTGAAACAAGTGCTGATGTGGGCAGGAGTGATGTGGGCGGAGTAATCATTGGCTTGAGCAATTGCCTTGTGAAAAGGAAGGGTCTGGTGCACGGAAAGGCTGGTATCAGGGGATCAGTGTCTCTGCACAGGGTACTGGCTCTTATCTGCATCCATGTCTTGTTTGCGGGGTGTTGGTGATGTGCATCCATTTGTCAGCAAGAAAATGATTTGCAAATACAAGTGCTGGCAAGAAGGAATCATGAACAAAAGCGATAACAAAGGAAGACACGGCCTTTCCTCAGACACATCCTCAGTCTGAGCCCGAGTCCTGTCTTGCTCCCAACAGCCTGGGCTGCTGGCACAGGCGACGGCTGAGCCCTGCCCTGGGAAGCGCGACAAGACTCGGGTAGCCAGGAGCCTGCGGGAAGGGGGCTGCCTTGGAACTGGGGAACGAAAGGTGCAGACGCCCCTGGGGGAGGGGGTGGGCAGCGGGTCTGGGGAGCCCCATGGGAGCCTGCAGCCATAGCCCGTCTCTGAAGCCAGGCTGAAGTAGGGTTCCTTGTCCTAAGGCCCCCCAGTCTGACAGGGCTTCCCCCGAGGCCAGATACCCACCCCCAGCTCCAGCCCCCCTGGGGACACCCAGCACACCAAACCGAGCAGCAATGCCTCCCGAGAGCAAAAACAGAGGGGAGCGGCGCCTGGCCCCCACAGCAGCAACACCAGGCTCTGGCCCAAGACCCCCCCCAGTGGCAGCTGGACCCAGCACAGAGCCAGGGCAGAGCCCCAGTCACCACCAAGCCCCTGCCCATGCCCTTGCCTACCACCTCTCGAGTGTCACCCTCCTGCCTGCACTGGGAGGCAGCCCTGTGGCAAGTGTCCACAGGCAGACAGCTGACATGACCCCACACTTTTTGGTGACTCAGAGCTTTGTGGTAACATCCCGTCCCCAGGGGTGGGGGATCCCCACTTCGCTTTCGGGGGGGTTAACCTTGCATTTAGCTCCTTGGTGATGCATTGTGATGGCTTGTGACCATTGAACCAAGAGATTCACAGCTCTGCCCTCACTGCTTACAACAACACCGATCTGCATGTCATCTGCAGATGCTACCAGCAAAGGTTTTTATCATCACTGTTGTTAAATCACATATTAAATCATGTCAGAATGCTCCTTGGGAACACTGCGGGAAGCGACACTGCCATTAATGACCATACTTTGAAAGCTGTCATTAAGCCAATTCTTAATCCACATAATATGTGCTATTAGCTACAGGTTCTCTGGGCAAAATGTCAAACGCCTTCAAAAAAATTGAAATACACAGCACCAGCTGCATTATGCTTCCTAACCAGTCCCATAATTTGATCCTACTGGATTATTCATACGGTTTTCCCCATCAAGAACTACCTGTCCCCACTTTGCACAGCGCTGTCAGATCAGCATGGAAAGCGTGCCTGATGTCCAACCATTGCTGTAGTTAACAGTTTGTTTCTGCAAGGAACTCCTGAGTTTCTGCTCCTGGGCTGCCCTCTGCTTTCCTGAGCCGACGGAATCTCCCCAGGGTGTGGGACTTGCTCACTCCGTGTGCCCCGCTCCAGCACAGCACAGTGTGCCAGACACGGCTGTAAAACAGTATAAAATAGCCCCTGAATGGTTAACAGCAGGGAAAACCTGCCAGCAGCCAGATCCTAAATAAAATATATAGAACCACAGCAAACTTTGCACTAATCTGGTGAGTGTGCTATAAAATCCAACTTATTAGTCGATCATAGGCAATCGATAGTCTTCCCAGATGCCTGTGGCTTTTGGCCAGTCAAGGCAGTGGCTGCCAGGTCAGAGATCGCGGGGCAGCTGGGGTAGTGCCAAGCCCAGAGCACAGGCAACCGTGCTGGGGAGATACTGCACGACTGCAGCAAGCAACCAACCCAGAAAGGCAAAACACTCAGGGGACTCCGTGGTGCGAAGGCAGCAGGCTCTGAGCAGCATCCAGTACTTTGCACTCATAAACCCCCAGTTTTAGTGGTCCTGTTACCTACTCACAGGTCTAATGCAGCTCGAGACTTTTTGCCTTCCCAGAGCCCTGCTGCACTACTTCAGCCAGTGCAAATGAGGTTAACAGTATGGATGGAAAACTATTTTAAGAATATAACCTCTACAGAAGCTATCAGGCTGGATCAAACCCTGCTCCTCTTGCCCCAAGCTCCCCACCAGCAGCATCAGTGCCAGCGGTCCCAGGGCAGGCCAGGAGCCGTGCAGAAGGGAGCAGCAGGGCAGCCTGGCAAAAGGGAAATAAGCTCTTTACCCCAGAATCCTGAGGCTCTTCTCTGTCCCGAAGGTGCAGTTATTCACTCTGCCAGAAGTCCTGTTTTTATTTGCACCAGTACCTCGGGTACAGCTTTCCTTGTTCTTTATGAAGGCACAGCTTTCCCCCCCCTCTCCCCCAGCACAGGGTGGTAAGTGCTGCTGGCTGTCCAGGAGCAGCAGATCCCCGCTCTGTGCCGATGTACAGGGAGCCAGCAAACACCACACTCCGCAGATTAATTACCATTACTCCAAACACCAATTCTGTCAGCTGGGGACAGCAGCAGGTGCCGGGAATGGGGGTGTCCCCACATCCTCCACTTCATGGGGAAAAGGTGACATTTTGCATCGTACAAGTGACTCACATTTTAACTGGAGGAAGCTGCTTCTCTTCCAGAATTTCCCACATATATTTGCTGTCATTTGCCATGGTCTAAGCTGTCACCTTTCCAGCCTCCAGCGGGACACCAGCTTGCTTTCCTTGCCCTGCCTCAGGCAGCTCCCGGACCCCCAGTGCCATTCAGTTGCTCTCCCCAACAGCGTCTGCTGCTCTGTGGTGCACACACCAAACCACACCGGGCCAGTGCTTTCGGCAGAGGCTCTGGAGCACCTCCTGCCTCCCCTCCCTCACCCAGCCGAGGCTGTGCTGTTTTTTTCAGGGGGTTCTGTGCTGGCAGTGATCTGTGGCAGCTCCTAGGGGTCCCATGCTGGCAGCTGTGGTGCAGGGCACAGCCGCCCATCCCAGCTCTCCCAAGGGGGCCGGCAGGACCACGTTTGCTGAAGAGCTGGGAAGAAAATCAATGAATGTGGTGCAGTCAAAACAGATCCTGGCGGAGCCCAAGCCATCCTGAAGTGAATATTACTTGGGACTAAATTGTTTTCCTTATCTAGCAGTTTGTCCTAAGGAGCTGGACTTAGCCTTCCAGCGAACCCAATAAGTCTTTCGGTTTGACTGGAAACTCCACATTTTTCCTTTTTAGAAAAATGTCACAGACATTCCTCTGTTTCATTACTCTCTGTTGCTTCTCCTTTCTCTCCTATTAAAGCTCCAGCAAGAGGAGGCTGAGCCGAGCGCCAGCTCAGAGCTGGACACAGGCCCAGACTGTCTGGACGTGGCTCAACAGTGGAAAGACCTATTGTTTTGCTTGGCAGGCTACTGGTATTTTTCCTTATGCCCAGAAAGGCTGCGCCAATTTACAGCCCGTGACCTGGGGAGGGGGAGGAAGAGCCAGACTTGCGTCCCACCCTTTTCCCCTCCAGTAATCTCAGTCCACAGAGGCACCGCACACCCTCCCGCTGGGCAGGGAGCATCGTCCTGAAAATTAACTCCTATATCCAGAGCAGCAGTCCTCCCCCCCAGGTATCCTGTGTCCCTCACTCGGGTTTATCATCTGGCCAGGATCTGATCCCAAACATAACCCCAGGGAGAGGGTCACCTCCTCGGCTCCAGAGCAGCCTCCCCAAGCCCTTCCCATGCTCATGGGACGCCCCGGGGGATGGCTGGCACGTCCTGCTGCTGCCCGGACAGAAATCCCACCAGTACGGCCCCCCCCGATGCTATCTTGGTCCTTCCAGTGCCGGGGTGAGCAGGAAGCACAGGGCTGTGGGAAAACTAAACAAGGAAGTTAGCTGAGGTTTCTCACACCACCGAGCAGGTTCGCTCCCTTCTTGCTGAAATTGCTGGGGACAAGTTCAGGTCAGGACTTGCCTTATCACGAATTGTTTCTTCCAGGCCTTGATACCATCAGCAACTTCCACCGTCCTGCTCCTGCAGCATCCCAGGCTGAGCTGCAGTCCCGTGCTGGGGCAGCTGCAGCAAGGTTCCCTCAAGCCCTGCATCGGGGTAAGAAGCAAGGCTTGTCCCTAACCATCACACCACAGTGTGCTGCAGCACCCTTTCTCACCCGGTGTGTGCAGTGCATTGAAGTCTGGGGGATCTGGAGGCAGTTTCTGTGACAGGACCAGCACATGAGCTTTTCCCCTTCTCATCACTTGAGCCAGCACCATCAATCTGCTTGGCCAGCTGTCAGCAGAAGGAGCTGGGAGAAGCAATCCACATGCCATTGCCAGCATCAGCCTGAGCCGCAACACCCTGCCACCAGCCATGGCCCTGGCACCAAGAGCAGCATTGACCAAGCTCACCTTCTGGAGGCAGAGCCAGTTCCCGCGGCACACGGTGCCCAGTGCTGTCCCCGAGCAGGGATCTGTGTGTTGGCAGCTCCCGGACCAGCTGCACACACCAGGCCAGCCAAGCCAAAGCTGAAGCCAGCCCTTGCCCCATGAGGAGTAGTGGTGGCGCAGGGAGTACAGCACAGGGTGCTGGCTGGTTCTCCCTGCATTTGGCAGCGGGAGAGAACCATAATTCCACATCCACAGAGTCTACTGATACACAGTCTGCCCCAGGAAAGCTCCTTCTGCACCACCAGAACGCGGAAAAACTCGTCAAAACACTTTGTCAAGGACTTGCTCCCCAGCCCTTTAAGACTCTCCCCACCCCAACTCCTGAATCGCCATTTAGCTTCCTTAGACAGGCATTGCTGCAGTCCTTTAGAAAACTGAAAAGCCCTGCACTTCAGCAGCAAATCCCCTCCCCAGGGCTGGGGGAGGTTTGTGGGCCTGCCCTTTCATCCATCAGCAGGAGCAATGCTCAAAAAAAAAGGAAAAAGAGAGATGAGTAAAGCAGAGGGCTTATTTAGTTCGTGCATCCCTCCAGCTTTCCACATTAATTACTCTTTCCTCCCAGGCCTCCACTTGCCAAACACTTTGCACCACAAGTCAGGCTGCGGAGATGCAAAGCCCCACGAGCCCAAACTGCCACGTCCCCACTGTCCTGCAGCATGCGCTAGTAGCTGTTTGCAAAATCTGGGTTTAAAGGTGAACTGAAGAGCAAGTGTGAACCCAAGCCAAGCCCCACCATCTGCACTGGTTCCTTAGTCCCAGGCCGTCCCATGCCCCTGGCTCACACCACACATCACGCCTGTCGCAGTTTCTGCAGCGTGTCCAGCATGGCAGGGAGCATCACCTGGGAGCCAATGGACCCACGTAGAAGAAGGTTGGGTTTGGACCTTGCCCTGGAGAAGTCCATCTGTCCTCACTGCCTACAGCCAGAGCCTGAGGAGATGAGACCCCTCGCAGCACACGCAGGGCAGCAGAGACATGCCCGCTCCTCGGGAGCAAGGCAGGTGGCTGCAGCCTGGTCCCCATCCAGCGCAGGGTGCACAGTGCTGCAGCCAGAGCCAGCAGCTGGCCTTGCTCAGCTCTGGAACCGCTGATAATGCACATCAGGGAATCCGTGTTCCTCTGGTCCTCTCTGGTTTTTCAAGGACAGAGTGGGAGTAGGTAATCCAGACTAGGAGATGGCAGAGCAGTCATAAAGACAAAGCTTATCTTGCAAGTGTTCTGTTTGATTTTATACTGGAAACGGTCCTAGAATCTCACAAATGCAAACTTAACTACGGCAAAGCAGCACTGGCAGACAGAGCTGACCACCCCAAGGCTTCAGCCGAGGGCTGGTTCCAAATCTGTCTGTGGCTGCATCCAGCAGTCATCCCCATCCTCAGAAGCTGCATCTGAATGCCCTGATCCTTGGGAAACTCTCTTGGAGACCACTTTCCACCACACAAAGGCAGATGTGGCAGGTCTTTGAAACCTGCCAGATATTTAGCAGGATGATGACAACAAACACTTATTACTGCTCAGGTCCTGCACTCCATCTACCAGATTTCTACAAGCTGCACAAAACACCCTAAAAGATCTCAGACAGGGACTTCCATGACCACAGATATGGATGGAAAGGAAGGGAAGCTGAGCGACAACGGGGCTAATCAGAAAGGAAATGGCCCTTGTAACTCAGCCAAGTCAAACTCTGATTGTCTCTTGGATTTAAAGTGCTGCTGAAGCAGGAAAGCTTTTTAAGAGGGCACACACAGTAATTATATTGCAAATAGGACGGTGCTGGGCTTTCCTCCTCAGCTTTGCAAAGGACATAGCAGGATGCAATACATGGCCATCATCAAAGGTCACAGAGCAGTGATTCGGCATCCAGCAGAAAGCTCATTTGTCACCTCCAATAGCTGAGAGACCCTCCTGAGGCCCCTGAAGTACCTGCCCACCATGTCCTGAGCCCCAGCAACGCACCCCAGGCAGGACAGGGCACCCCAGCAGGGCTGGGTGTCTGTTCTGAGGGGCTGCATCTCCTCCAGTTTGCAGAAGCAAAGTCCTTTAAGAGGTGATTATTCATCTTTCCGGACTCTCCGTCACACCTCATGGCAGCAGGACTGCAAAGCTGCTCTTGGCATTTCCATCTGTATTATTGCTGGCCAGGAGCGCAGCTTCCAGTCTGGCCCCTGCCCCTGCCTTTGACTCCTGCGAGAGTGGAGGCTCCTGCTGGGGACTGCTCCAGCTGTGGTGAAGAAAATACTTTGGAGGGATTGTTTTCTCAAACCTTTCTGTTGCCAGTTATTTTGATATTGTAAGTCATCCCTGCAATGGGGAGGGAGAGGCCTCCCTTCCCCTTCAAAGGATATCCACGCTTTGTCGGGAGGCTGCTGGGTGCCAAAGCAGACCTCATGGAAAGCTGGTCGAGGGCTGCTCCTCTAATCAGGGAGGTCCTTCCCGACTCCTTTTCAAAGCATTTTCCAAGGAAACTGGATGCAGTGGCGGCAATCTAGACAACTCACACAAGAAATTTCACTGGCTATGGAGGCAGACAGCTCTGCAAGATGGAAGGTGTGGGACATTTCTCGTCCTCGTAGCAAACTCCCTTCAAATTATTCAGTTCTGCCTACAGGCAAGGCAAGAAGAGTTGAGGATGCTTTCAGCTGCAAGCCCCAAAACTTTCATCACCATTGCAGGTGAAATTATGCCACCAAGCCCCAGCAGCTGGAGGGCTGCCCAGAGGACCCTGCTGCCCAACAAGCCCTGAGCCCAGGCAGCACATTGGGCATCAAACAGGAGGCAGCACCTGGGAGGACCCAGGGATCATCCTCATCTGTGCTCTCCTGGGTGGCCATGGAGTTCAGCGAGCAGGGCTCTGCAGGAGAGGATGCAGGGATTCCATCTAAGGCGATGACAAGCTTAAGCACTTTGAAACAGGGAAAGAAAAAGTCCCATGTTATGCCAGATTTCCAGCTCAAGCCTTGCTTTGCCACAGCTTTTGGTCTGCTCAGCAGAGGCAGGAGGGAGAGGGGAGCTGGGGCCATATGGGGCTGGAGGTGGCTGCTGAACACTCAGCCCTGGGGCCAGGGCATGGTGCCTTCAGCCCGGGCAAGCCCAGAGCCAGAAGCCCACCCTCCTGTATCTCAGGGCTGCTTGTGCTTGAGAATGCCTCCAAGTGGTCTGGGTGGTCTGCTGATCCAGGTCACGGCACAGCCTTTCTCCCCCGTGGGAGCACCCTGCCCAGCACAGCCTACTTTTTGCACAGCACCCTCCGCCTCACTTGGCTTGGGGACCATGGGGCGCACACAGGATCCTGCTGTCTTTACCCCAGGCCACAGGGGCAGGAAGAAACCAGGCAGCCCCTGAGCCATCGGCACCCGGAGCTGCCATCCCCTGAGCTCCCAGCTCCCTGCCAAGTAAAGAGTTAAGGGGCTGGGAGGAGAGCATCCAGCCGAAACACGCCTAGCAGTGCTGGAGGAGCATGACTAACCCCGCACAGCCGCTGGTAATGCGAGCTGGGACCTCGTACACCCCAACACAGGGGAAGGCGCCAGCAGCACCCAGCCAGTGTGAACACGCTAAGCTGGTGTAATTGCTTCAGAAATGGAATAAATAAGGAAGTGGCAGAGAAGCCAGTGACACCAGGCATGAGTAAACCCCAGTCTCACACATCAGCTAACTTTATTACCCATAATGGTTTGCCCTGCAGCTGGTATTTCAGATGCTCCAAGGGGGACACATCCGGGGCTGGGCTCTTCCCAGCTGAACCCCACGATCCCACCTGCTGCAGCCACCACGGAGCTTCCCCAGGGACCCCTGGTTTGGCCAGTTACAGAGGATTTCATCCCACTTTGGGAGAGGCAGGAAAACCCACAGAGTTTTCTCTCTCAACCATGTGCTCACCCCCCAGCTGAGCTTCACACATCTCCAAGGGGCAAGACCACCATGCTCAGCCACAGGGCTCTG
Organism: Falco naumanni; assembly: GCF_017639655.2. NCBI lineage: Eukaryota > Metazoa > Chordata > Aves > Falconiformes > Falconidae > Falco > Falco naumanni. The sequence goes on along the minus strand of NC_054054.1, from coordinate 98,916,559 downwards.
CCCCGGGCTGATGTCCCAGTGCGGTGCCCCACACGGGAACACCCCAAAGGGCTGAACTGCTGCAGGAACAGGTCTGCTACAGAGCAGGCTGGGTGCTGGCGTCGAATGCCTCCATTACCTGCCAAACCCAGCTCTCCTGTTCATCACACCAAAGCAGAACCTCTCTCAGGAACAAAGGATCTTTCCATTTGTGTATGTGCAGCCCCAGGTTTTTTGTCTGGGTGTTCTAGGAGGTCAGCTGTAGCTTTCAGAAAAGCTAGCACAAAGAAATGCTCTAAGTATATTCATATGCACACATAGGAAAACAAATTGTGATTTTTCAACACTGAAGATCAAATAATACTCCTTTTACAGCTAATTACACACCCCACAAGTACATCAAAGGGACCGGTGTTGTTCCAAAAGCCTTTTTCCTTGATTTATAGTGTGCATAGGGATTTCACACCCGACTTTGTCATACATTGCATTATCTTCTTGCCATTATTTAAAGGTATTCTGTACTGGGTGTGACTTCAGTGTCTGAGGAAAAACAATGACAAGGGTGAACTCAGCCACCTACGTGGCACCAACCAGAGGCCAGCCAGCTAATGGTTTTGAACACTGATGTGAGATGCTCTTTCACAGGCTCCTAGAAATTTATGCTGGAAGGCACCAGTAGATCACACTGTCTCATTTCCAATATAGCACAGGCTTTTCTGTTTTTACCAGTTTGCCCTGTATTGAGCCAAATAGCTTCTTTGGCCAAGACACCTTTCAGAGAAGCATTAATCTTCATTTGAAGATGTTAGTTTAGAGCATCTGCCACTTTTCTTGGACTTTTCCAGCAGTTAATCCCCACCACTGTGGAAGCACTTCCCTCCAACTAAATCAGCTCTCAGTCTGCTTTAAGATAAGCTAAGCAGCCTGAATTTTGCAAACTGCACTGAAAGACATTTTTCCCTGGCAGGTCCCCCAGTCTAGAGGCATTTTCCATCACCATCCTCAGACTCCTTCATCACTACACTGTTTGGACTATAAGCTGTCTCGATCTTCCCAGCCAGCATGGCTGCAGGTGCTCCCCAGAAGCAACAGGCCAGGGTCAATATCAACAGAAAGATCTCACCTACAGCAGGGAGTGCAAATCAACCACCAAAACCAAGTTAGTCTCAGCCTCCAAGCCATCGGCAGACCTTGCCTGAGGCACCAGGGACCACATTTCCCCCTGTGGCTTTGGAAACCAGCATCAACCCTCAACTAACGTGAGCAACAGTAATATAACAGCATTGGCCAGCATCAGTGTTACAAGACTCTGGGGCTGGAAAGAGCAACACGAGGGCATCAGGTGAGTTTCCCGTGCCAGGGTAAGCAAGGGCAGCACTGCACAGCCCTCACTGTGGCCATTCCAGAGACATGAAAACAGGCTGGTCAGAAAAACCACACTCTTTCTCCCTTGTCTCCATTGTCTGCCCTGCTGCCTCTGTACTCTCGTGGCGCTGGCAACTGGCTCCACAGTGCCCACTTCTCTGTGGAGGGTCTACCCTGCTCAGCGCCCCCCCCCATCAGTGTGGCTGAGCTCCCATAAACAAAAGTGCAAAGCAAGAGACAGCAAAAGACTGAGGCAGGACTCTGCACCCATGCCATCATGTATTTCTAAGCCCACATGGGCGCAAGCAAAGGTTTGTACAGCAGTCACAGCGCTCATCCCTGCCTGGCTGCCGGGGACATCGCAGAAGCCGGAGCACACGCAGCCAGGGCAGGCACCAGCACCTTTTGCCCAGCTCCTGCAGCCCTGCTTGGCAGCTCACATGCAGTCCCGCAGGAAGGCTGAACTGATTGATTTAAAAGAATTACAAGGGCTCTGTGGAAATGATTTGTTACCAATTAAGGCGGAAGTCAATTAAGGCAATTGGTACAGGTTAAAGAAGAGATGGCCTAAGAAATTCCTAATTGACAGGGGAAAAAAGTACAAAGAACAGCTTTCCAGAAGCACTGCATTAACCAAAGACTGAGGATGCTGTGAGGTTTCATGGGCTTATTGCATTTATGATCAGGTGGAATACAGAAATCCAGAGGCTTGCTGTCCAGATGAATGGACAAGAGAAGGATATTGCGTATCATCACTTGACTCTCAACTGCTTTAATTTTCCTCTATTTCCATTTTCTCCCACTCATTGTGTAAGCTCTATCTGGACTCTGACACTCACAGGTGAGTTTTCAAGCAGCATAAACCAGTACGCAACCTTTCACATCCACCTACCCAAACAAGCAACATCTGTCATTACAATTCCAGACACATTATATCCAGCTCAGGAAACCCCCAAGCTAAAAATATTTGGAGGCTGGAAATATCCTGACATCAGTCATCTTTGCTCACCCTGGTCCTGCTTTTCCTGGAACAGGCTTCTGGCCATGGCTCTCACCATTGCTCCCTCAGGGAGGAGCATCAGCCCACTCTACCCAGACCAAGCACCCTTCAGTGGAGCCAGGAGCTACAGAGGCACTGGGCAGTCCCAGGGAATAAAGGGGTGAGGGCTGAAGTGTCAAAAAAATAAATAAATATGCAAAGACAAAAAGATGGAGGTAGTGCTGAGGAGACCTCCTGACCACTCCCAGCAGAGTTGCAAGGAAGGGCTGGAGAACCCAGGGTGGCGTGACCACGACGCTGCACATACTTCCAGGATCAGACCCCTCTGGAGCCAGGGACAGCAGATGGGCAGAGAGGAAAGCAAAGCCATCCCACATGCCAGCAGGGCAATGTTTTGAAGAAATCACTCCCTGGTGAAGGATGAGCTCCTGGTGCAACCCAGCCTTGGTCCTGGGGGAGAGGGTGGCAATGCTGTCCATGTGTGACCAGGAGCACCTCTGTCACCAGTGCCCTAGGGCTGGACAGCCATCCCATGCACCCTCCAGGAACAAATTGCCTTTGTCCCACCAGCGTGACGCCAAGCTTTGATGACCAGCAGAAGCATTTGTACCTTACCAACTGCTGTGTGAGCAGGTGGTTGTACCTCAGCCTCCCCTATGACCCCTACAAACCATCTGCTGAACACCTCTGGCCTCCACCTCCTAGCCCGAGGAGGTCTGTTCCCACAGGTGCCAGCACATACATCCATTACAGGATCCTGTGGTCCTTTGCAGGAATAACTCTCATGTGCTGCAGACTTCAGATGGGACTAAATCACTTGCCTAGTATGAAGGATGCCTTCCTTGGTGACATTTTTAACACTGTTTTTAAGGAGCATATTGCCCAGCTGGAAATGAGAATCCATCAGGCAATAGCATGTCTCGTAGGTCCTGGTCAGTAAGTGGAAAGAATTGGGGTTTATGGCTCAATAAATCATAGAACTTTCAATTAGATGAGTAGCTTAATTACTTCACTGGATTTAGCATCCTACCTCTTTTGTAAGATCATATTCTTTTAATGGCAACACAGCAGTTACACAAGAGCCTGACAAATTACACTTCATTCCTTTCCATTCAGCATCCGAACTAAAGCAGATGGGACACTACATCTTAAATTCATGACATAACTCCTAACATACAACTTCCTTTGACTTTCTGTAGATTATTCAAAATAAACGGCATCCCAGGAACCCCCTCTTCCACTGGGCAGAGGATTTGCTTCACTCTCATGATTCTCTCTAAACAGAAATGCACACGGAAAAAAAGAAGTGCACATTTACTAATGGACTTTGGGGTGCCTCAGTGGGACTGGACTCCTAATGCTTAGGCTCCTGGCCAGAGCCTCCAGGAGGTGCCCTGGCTGGCCCAGGGACAGTGCATGTGTCCCTGCCATCTCCTTACACAAGTCTCCTCCAAAGCCTGAGCCTCTTGGGACAGGCAAACGGGGCATGCTGTGGGTGAGCTAAATCAGAGGGAAGGCTGAAGAGTTCACCAAGTACTGTCACCCAAAGTGTCTGCTTGCAAGGAGTTCAGGACACTTCCAAACGCGGTGTCATGTCAGAATGATAAATGACATAATTCAAAACACAGCGCTAGGACACAGTGCTAAACAGCTAGCTCCTTAAAAACATCTGAAAGTCAGATTCAGCTGTTAGTGCGGCCGAGTCCCTATTGATCATCAATACAGATGGCATCCGAGCTGGCAGGGATAGATGAAGATGCACCTGATGCTGTGGTCCTAGTCTCACCCCCAGAGAGGGCTGGCAGCCGCAGGCACCAGTGCCGGGGTCACAGCAGAGCGTGCAATCACAGCCCCTGAGCATGCCAGCCCCAGCAGACTGCCTGCCAGCAGCCCAGCCACTCCTCCAAAGGCTGGTATTCTTAAGAAGTCATCCAGGTTTGGTCCATGCTTGGCTTTGAATGTGGTTGAGGAATGCCAATGCAAGTACAAGAGTAGACATGAGGGAACAAAGTAGAAGAGGAGCTGTGCGAGGGGTTGTGGAGAGCCCAGAGCCCAAGGTTTGGGCAAGGCTGAAGGCAGTTCAGTTTGCAAGGAACTGGTCTAGTTTCATTTATTTTCCACATACCTCAATGCAAGAACACAAAGCTCTTCAAATAGGAAAATTAGTATCCAGCCAGGAGGAAAAAGCATTCCCAACAGCAAACTACCTTTTCCATTAGGAAGCATTTCTCTAGACTTTGACTGCATGTCACAGAACAGCCAGGACAGCCTTTGTCACCTTGTGTCCCTTAGGCTGCCCCTTGTGCTGTCAGGGGCTCCCTGCCCATCCCGGCAGCTGTGGGAGGGCAGGGGTGGCCGGAGCAGCAGAGCGCAGCCCTGCAGGGTGATACCATCCAGCCTCAGCAGGGCAAGAGCAGCAGCTTGCAGGTTGTCCCCAGCACCCACAGCCACACAGGTCTGAGAACAGCCACTGCCGCTCCCACTATCTGCAGCAAATACCGTGGTTTAGTTTCTGATTTACCCGAGCTTGCACTGTACGAGCCCTTAATAGGTTTACAACACGAGGTGCTCATTCTGAGGACGTTCCCCTGTGTTACATAAAGGTTATAGCTCAGGTGAGGCTGGAAGCATGTCTTTCCTAAGCAAGTCAGGGCTGGCAGCTGGCAGCAAGCTCTGCTGTGCCGTAAGCAGCACGCTGGCAATTCCCTCTCCAGCACCCGTCGTGCAGAGTGGGCGAAGAGAGGGGACAGGCCACCCACAACAGCATGGAGGAAGGCACCCACGGCCTCGGCAGAGCAACCTCCTGCCCACAGGGTCTGACTGCTCCTTCCCTCCCTGCGACAGCACAAACCCAGCCCTGCACCAGCCCAAGCTGCCCCCAGGCTGCAGCCCTGCGGCCCCTGGGACCAGACCCCATGGGGGAGGCCGCGCACTCAGCCTCCGCTCCCGTGCCTCATCCAGAGCAGCCCTCCCAGCAAGGCAGCTCCCAGCACCCACACAGCATCCCCCAGCCAGGGAGCAGAGGCTATGCCATCCTGCAGCCCTTGGCAGAAGGGGTCAAACCACACTTAGCTGCTGCCACACAGCTGCAAACTCCTCGCTGAGGAGCCCATACCACAAGTAACACTAAGAATTTGTAACTCTTCCCTGGATTTTAAGCATGGCTGAGAAGGTATGACCAATACATACACATTTCAAACACCTGAAAACTCCCTCTACCAGTTTCTGGTTTAGCTGTCCCATCTCTTTCCAGTTAGGTGCCAGTGCAGCACAGGCTGCCTGCACTGTAGCTGCTCTCAAAGATTAAATTTTTAACATCATCTAGGGGCTGAGCAGCTCCCAAGTGCTGCGTTCACCACATCTCAGGGCAGGTTACTGGCACTTCTACCCATGGTGGGTGATCATCTCCTGCTGTTATCCAGCACACTTTGCATGGGATCAGGATGCTTCATAAGGCATAAGTGGAGATATCTGAGATCTTGGAGAGATCAAGCCTCACATAACTTTAGCAGTCTTCCAAAAAAAGAAAGAAAGAAAAAAAATATCTCTGCAAACCATTAGCAGAGTACCAAACATGAATGGCATCCCCCCTATCCAAAGGAAAGCAGAGCTGCGCTTCCATCAAGGAACGTGGACGTTTACATCACCGCAGTTAAGGGCCCAAGGAGAGGTACCACGGACCTGCACAGCTCCCAGCAGCCCTCAAAACAACCTGGATGCATTTGGCTGAGAAGGTGTTTGCCAGCACACATATTCATCATTTACGTACACATAAATACTGCTAAAAAGCTGGAGATAAACAAACACAGCTTTCGATGCAAAATAGACCAGACACTTCTCACCCAGTCTGAGTGCTAAAGGCCTGACAGGCAGCAAGTGGCAGCGGGACCCACCAGCAAACCCAGTCCAGCCCCGGCGCTGCAGGCTGAGCACACCACAGGCGAGAACTTCAGGAAAAAATCAGCAAGGTGTTTGGGGAAAAGACTGTCATAAATTTTCCAAAAGGATCTGCTGGCAGCCATCCTGCTCAGCTCTTTGAAGCTATAAAATTTTACTGGGGGGAAAGCTCTTGACTGTTAGCAGAGTCTGCCTGGATTAGGGCTGCAGAGTACACCCCGGGTGCAGGGAAGGGCTGTGCCGGCAAATGCTGCCTGGTCCTATCACCCTTCCCAGCCCAGCACCCTGCCTCTCTCCAGGGACCCTCATCCCACAGCATTCCCTGCACACCGCTGCCCTGTTACAGCCAATTTAATTGCTGCTCCCTGCCAGGGCTGTATCCCTGGCACAAACAAGGCTGCAAGGTCCCACTTGACTTTACATGCCCTGCTCTGGGGTGCCAGAACACGCGGAGCGCCAAGGGCTGGGCACATGGCAAAGCAAACAGCGAGGGGCAATCACCAGAAGAGCCGCAAGAGGAGCCCCTGTCAGCACCCTGCAGGAGCAAAGAGTGCCTGAACCTGGTAACAGCAAGTGATAGCAAGCTGGAGGGATGTAAATCAGCCAAGTAATGTTGGCAGACAGGTGCACAGTGCCTAGAGGAGCCCAAACCTTGCATCTGGGCACCCAGAACCACCTGCCACGTCTGAACATCTTGACCCATGGTTGTATCTCATCCCTCAACACCATCAGCCCAGAGGAGCAGCCCAGGAACATCTGTGGGGTGCACCAACCCCAGGGGAAGCTTTGGCAACTGGTGCCAAATGCATCTTTATCTCATTTTCACTTCTGAAAAGTCCGGGTTTTAATTAAAAGCAAGCCCTTCCCATATACTAAACAGACTATCTGATCCATGCAGAGTGACTCCCCTCCTCTCCTCACTTTCTTCCCATTGCACCTCATGAGTTATAGATCTTTCACACTCATAAAAGATAATCACCCTTCATGGGTGAAGTAGCCTCTATTTATACTACAGCAGCAGGATTGATAGACTGCAATTAAAACAGGAGCTGCAGCAGAAGGGCTGGGCACAGTTCTTATTAAAGGGAAAATCCAGTATTTAGGTATTTTTTTAACCCCAGGGTAGAAGCCCAAGAGTCCAAGATTTCATCCCAAAGGTTATCATGCCGCTTCCCAAGCTCAGCACTGCAGGAGGTGAGCACGTTCCCCGTTGGGGTTTTGCCCCAGCACTGCCGATTCCCTCGCATGCCCTCCTGCTGCCGCGCACAGCCCCGTGCCCAGCAGCGCTCAGGTTCCTGCAGACATTCCAGCTTCTCCAGGGCTGCTCCCAGCGCCGGGAAAACCTCAGGCTTTCTGCCCCGTTTCCCACACACGGCGCCCTGCCCACACAGGGACAGGTTTTGCACGAGCAGCAGCACACTTCACACGCTGCAGACACACGTGTGCACGGCAGCTGCGCTGGGGCTGCACCACAGCGCCCGCCCGGGAGCCGCAGCCACATCCCTGGGCTCCCACCCAGTGGGACCAGGGGGGTGGTGGGCGTCATCCCTACGCAGCCGAGGCCTCCCCGGGAGCCTCAGCCCTCCGGGGGATCTCCGCCACATGCAGCTCCATGGGGGCATTATTTACCTTGTTAATTTCTGAGGGAGGCGTTTTAATTGCTCTAAATTACTGCTGGAAAAACTGGAGTGGTCAACAATCAATCAGGCTGATTTACCACCCCATGCCCACCCGCTGCGAGCCGGCAATCAGCTGCCGCCACAAGATCTATTATTGATGAACTTTGCAGGACTGCTAATTAGCTGTGAGCGCATGTCCCCGGCATCGCTGTGCCAGCGGCGGGTGCCCCCGCACAGTGTCAGTCGCCACTGCCCAGGACCGGGACCCACACAGCACAGGCAGCGTGTGGGGGCACAGGGAGCGATCAGCCCCCACCCCAGTGCTATGGGGCCATCCCACCCAGCCGGCCCCACCGGGGGGCAGCTGCACAAGCCCACGCTGGCTGAGCCTCCCGGGGCCAGGCTCCCACAGGCTCTGCAGGCAGCAAGCCTGCCTGGTAAACAGTATTTATCACTGCCATTATTAGATTACTTAAGAAATCTTCTTTTGAATGGGGCTATGAAGCAAGAAACTCCCTTTGTGCATTGGGCATTTATCTCCTATACCATTAAGTGGAACAGCATTAGCGTTACCACAAATGCCTTAATTACTGCTCGTGCAAGTTGCTCCCAGGGCTGGCGAAGTGCAGGGGCACAGGGGCTGCTCCACACTCAGGAGCATGCTCCAGCCCCTCGAGCATTTGGGGACCACAGGCTCCAGGGGCTGATGGGTCACTCAGATCCATATCCACTCAGGGCTGAGTGAAATGCCTCCAGGGACCACGGAGCATCCCTGAGGCCAGGAGCCAGTAGAAGGTCTGTGGGCAGGACCAAGGAAGACCCTGCCAAGCCAGCACAGTTTTCCTTCCCCATCTGGGCCAGGGGGACCCCAGTTCATAGAAGCAGCAAGGCACAGGCCAGCACGAGGGTGAAGGAGGCTCCACCACAGCCCAGCCAGCAATTGCAATTCTGCACAGGAAACCTGAAGTTCCCATCCCCTGCCAAGAGCACCTCAGCAGCGACGGGTGCTCGCGTGCCAGTCATCCATCAGCCCACTGATCTCATCCTTGATTTTCATGGACATCTTTGATTTTTCATCATAAATTCTCCTTGTTCCTCACTGGAGACTGACAGGGATTTTAAGTACAGAATGAAATGGAGAATATTAAAGCGGCTGCTATTCTATTGTGCCTGTCAGCTGTTTCACTTTAAATGCTGTCCTTATTAATGATAACAACATAACACTTTAAGACCCTCAGCTAAGACCTTCAAGGACATTGATTAAATGCAGCTTCCCCTGGAAGGCCCTTCCTTTTCCCTAAGTTCCCCCCGTTTAAAAAGGGATCAATGGAGGCACAAGGGTGCTGTTCAAGGTTGGGTGGGAGTGGAGCAGCCCCAGAGCAGCCATCAGCTGCCCTCAGCCCTCACTGGCTCCTCCTGCCAGACTGCTGCTGGGTGCCCCCCCGTGCTGGTGACACCCATGGCCATGCTGGCCCAGCTCCCCCACCACCACCACGGTCAAGGACTGGACAGGCACTCTTGACATGGGTCACGGCAGGGCAGGTGCTGGCAGGGACATGACCAAGGCCAGGTAATTGTTCCCGAGCTGCAAGAGGCGGTGTGGGGCCGGCCAGGGCTGTGCAGCACTGGCCATGTATTTCCCAACCCATGGGATGTTCCCCAGCACATCCCACACACCCCCCACCGTGGGGGCAAGGGCCTTGCCCCACAGAACTCCTCGTGGGACCAGTCCCGACAGGAGCTCCTTGCCGTGGTTCCAGGAGCCCGAAGAGCAGGGTCAGCCCTTGGGGTGCCTGAGCAGAGCAGCAGCACCATTCATGGATGCCCAAGCACAGGGAGCCCTGCCTGCAGACCAAAGCAGTCCCCATCCTCGCTGTCAGGGGTGTCAGCTCCCCTTCCATACCAAGGAGAAGGCTGCTTTATCATCCTCTCCTTGTCATAATCCCACCAAAGTATTGCTGGCCAGCGGCTCCCTCTCTGCGTGCTCTGTGCCTCTTCTGCAGGTATCCATGCAGCACCTGCGCCAGCCACCTCTCCCTGGCAAACCCATCCGCAATTTTTTATCTCTAGACACAAAGCAGCAGTGCCCTGCAGCTCCTCCACTAACAGGTGATTAAAAGTGCATAAAGATTTACTCATTTCCCCTTCCTGGTGTCAGTAAGCAACATGAAAAATAAATATTCCAAGTACTCAGATATTAAGACTACAGGTTCACAGAGGGAAATGACAACTCCAGGCTACGAGGCAGAGGTTTCCAGCCAGCTGCAGGAAGGGATTGTTTGCTAATTCTGGTTCACAACCACTTACTTGATGCTGCCATGCGTTTCTCAGCAAAGGTGCTCAACCTACCAGCTGTCAGCAAGGCAGAGCCACTGCATGCAGGGGAGGGTCCCTAGAGCGGGTCTGGCCTGTGCTCCCACGGCCCCCAGCTCCTCCAGCCACCCCCCACCCACACAGACACCGTGGTCTATCAGGGCACAAATACCAGTGGACCGAGCACACTGCTCCTTCCTGGGACAGAGCTGGACATGGAGAAGTGCCCTCCCAGGAGACAGGATCTCTGATCCAGGTACACAGACCAAGAGGTTCCAGCTGCAGTCCCCAGCCACAGCATCATGCCAGGATACCCTGGCAAGCGTGCCAGAGGTGGCCAGGCTGCAGGCATGTTGTTCTGGGTGAAGCAGCTTGGATGGGCGAGAACTACTCCCGTCTGTGCCTTTACAGGCAGGAGCATTGCCGATGTTCGAGTTTGCACAGCATTCCTGACCTGCCTTCAGCACTGCTTATCTCCACTGCGCATCTCACTCTGCTCCCAGGGCAGGAAACAGCCACAGTCCCAGGAGCAAGTGGGAGATTTTGCTCACACTGCATTTACACCTGAAAGATCAGTTGTTTATCCAAAGCTGTGCAAACTTTGTAGGCCTGGAAACAGGGCTGAAACCCTTATGCAACCACCCATCTGAGCCAGAAACAGCCCAACAGCAGCTGACACCATTATTCCCAGCAGTCTAAGGCTTGCATTGTTTGGCCTGGAGCAAGGAGGGTGTAAAAACTGGAACAGAGCCAAGAGCAGGTCCCTATGCTGAGCATCCCTGTGCCTCCAGAAGACCACAGCCTTCTAGATGGCGCTGAGGTGGCACTTCTGGGCTCCCAGCATACATGCCTACACAGCCAGGAGCCTCCCTGGAGGCTGGAGAAGGGGAATCCCACGCGGAACAGCACCTCCAGCCTGTGCCCAGGTCTGGTGCTGCATGAGATCTCCCTGTGTACAGCTGCCCTCTGCACAGCCCCTACCCAAGGCGAATAAGCTGCAGGAGTCCCAGGTTTGAGCTCTCCATAAACCACTGCAGCCACTGCTGGACCACCCAAAACATTACCACACCAGCTCTTCCAAACACAGAGCATGGCACAACCACAGCATTTGGGCTGCGTGTCACGTGCCAGGAGGAAGATGTGACCATCTCCTCCTCACTGCTTGTTTCCACCCTAAGAAAAATGCCGGTCAGTAGTCGAACACACCAAGATCCCCCAGCATAACATCTCTGCTCCCCTGGTCTCAGCCAGGCGAGTCACACCAGCCAGAGGGTCAGATACATCCATCCCCCGCAGCACAGAGGCAGGGAGTTGGGGGTACAGAGCCCCCAGTGCAGCCCCTCATGGGGGGACGGGGGTGGGGGGGCTCCTTCACCAGTCCCAGGCAGGGGGACCAGCACCTTCCCCCAGTCGGGGCACAGCACTGCATTCAGACCTGACCCCGGCTTTCACCCTTAGCTACACAGCAGCATCAGCGATAGACGCAACTACTGCACAAATCCCTAGCAGTTTATCATCATCGCTATATTAACCTCCATAAAAATTACAATTTGATTTGTCTATTGATTTTTAAATTTTCAAATCAGCACAAACTCACTTCTTACCTGCTTCCTCCTTATCACTGCCTCTTGCCCCCAGCACTGCACCAGAGCCACCAGCTCCCTGGGATTTGCCTTCCCCTTCCCTGGCTCCTGCTGTATAAAACACACCCCTGAAAGCAACACTGCACCATTTAGCACATTAGGGCTTCCTACTCCAGTAAGAACCCATTGGTTCCAGGGCACAGCTGCTGCCAATTACCACTACTTAACTGGCACATTAAACACATAGTAAGGAATTAGGAGTTTCAGTCTGCTCTCTACTTAACAATAACAAAGTCACTTGACCTTTTTTCAGCCACCACAATGGCTGTGTAAGTGACTGTTTGACAAATGCGCTTTGTAATGGTCTCTGTTCTTTCTCATGCGACTGGTGGAACAGTTAATATCTTGAGTCACAGCATTAAGACGAGTGCTCGTGATTAATTTAAGATGTCAATTAATCACCCCAAATGGACTGGTTTGTCATCGCTTCCTAATGGGAAGATGTTGATTTGTCCCACAGAATTTGTAATAGGAACCGAGGCTGAAGCCCCGGCTTGGGGCTGCGGGAGCAGCCGGGCTGCGTGCACCATGACCTGGCCGGAGCTGCTGCGAGAAATAAAGAAAGAAAGGAAATAAACGCTTCCACATACGAGTGTTCAATTTTCTTTCCATTTTAAAATGACACCGTCCTGGGAAGAGCTCTCATGTATTTTTTGATTTTTACTTTAGACAGCTTCTCCGAGCTATCTGACGTGCATCACCCACAGGCACCCTGCGCTCGCTCAGCGGAGTGACACCGTCCCCAGCCCAACGGGCAGCACAAGGTGCATGTCTCCGGCCCCACATTCCATATCCAGAGCACGCGGTAACAGCTCAACAAGGGAAAAGGGAGGAGGCAGCTGAGCAGGTTCACGCTGTGCTGGAGGCCCATGGGCATGGCCAGAGCTGGTCCAGGGCAGCCCCAGCCCTCTCCTCACTGGGATCCCTCAGAGGGAGATGGGGCTGAGCATCGCTGCCTGCCCGCCTGGTCCTCCTCCATGCCCTTTCCTGCCCTTCTCAGGTCACCTTGTTGTTACTGAGTGTGAAATCAAATGGGTTTCCAGCCAGCTCTTGTAGAACAACCCCGGTCCCACGTTCTCTTTGCTGGAAGCCTTAGCTGAAGTGAGAGGTCCTTTCTAATGTCAACTAATGCCTTATTCCTATACACAGATGAATGGGTTCAGGTGGGATTTTCAGAAGCGTCCAAGCCTCATGAATATAAATGAGACTTGTGCTTCTAGGTCACACACTTGGAAATCCTCAGTAAGTCCTTGCTTACACAGGTTCTCATTAGGAGGGTCCTGCACGGCAGCTCATGCTGCAGCCACCCCAGTTCACACGAGAAGAGCAGGTGGGATGCCAGGGAAGGAAGGCATACCCTGTGCTTCAGACACTGCCCATCAGTGGCGGGTCAGCATCCGCCCTAAGCCAAAGGAGTTCAGAGGTGCAATGCTGGTGCAATTCTCATAGCCATGCTTTCTCACCTGTGTATAAAATTCTCTCCTGTTTAAGGTGTCCAGTGCATACCACACTCCAATTTTATATTGTACTGTTTGGAGACAAAAAATCCAGGTCCATTCTTTAGGAACCCTACACAACCCTGCTCTCTAGAGTAGACAGCAAGGATGGGGAAAATCTTCGATTTCAGCTGGACAAAGAAGACATTGACAATTTCAGATCCATCCTTGGTTTCTTTTTATAGAAACAAGACATGTGCAGTGATGATTCAGAAACGTAGCTCAAAAGAGTGCCAGTGCTGCTTCGTACCAGTTCCTCTGAGCTAAACCACAATCTCTTGCAGCCCCCTCCTCGCTCACAGCCGCCTGCCAGAGGGGGTCACGGGGAAGGAGCTGATCTGGGTCTCATCTCTCACCTTGTTGGATGCAGCCAGTAGCCCCGTTTCTGGAGGGCCAGCAAAAGCCCATCAGTCACTGAGAGCATTGCAGTGCTCGGCACTGACAGTCAAAACATGTCAGTCGATGTGACACAGAGTACGGTTGTTGTGGACAGGCGCTGCCGAGCCCTGCAGTTTTGTTCCATTTCTTAAAAATGTTTACTATATCTGCAGCGATTGCTGAACCAATGCCACAGTGACCAGCAAGCACTGCCTCCAGAAAGTCCACCCCTGACTTTAGATTTTATAAGAGCATCCTCCATTGGGAAATGCAAATGTCCAAAACACCTCTGCATTGGCCCTCACACTAGGAACAGGCTTCAAGTTTCCCTGTGCTCTAGATTAGGTAAACAGGCTTTGTTTGAAAAAAAAAATCACATGCACTAGTGTGACAACTGTGGTAAAAAGGAACTGCACCTTTCTGGATTTCAAGTGGAGAAGTTTGTACTCGATCTGCATCTCTTGACTTTCTGCAGCATGTTGATGGTGCAAAATCAGATCTGTGCCCTGCCCCACACGGCCCTCTGACCATGGTGGGTGAGGGGTTTCTGTGTCCCTCTGGCTGCCCACAAAAGCTGGAGAGGCCTGTGTGTGTGCTGGAGCGGAGGTTCACACCTGCACAGGGCTGCGTGCAGCCATGTGCTCATTGTCACTCCGGGGGCAGGGCTGGCTGGACAGGGCAGAGCTGCCACATCACCGCACGACACGCAGCAACAGTGGGTGACCCTGCCACACACCACCAGCCCTTCCCGCACTGCTCCCAGTCGGCAGGCAGCTGGCAGCAGGGCTGCGCTGTGGATGTTCATGGCAAACTGGCTTCAGAGGACCCGGAGCATGGGGGGAGCCTCCCACCCCATCGCCCTCACTGAGGGCACTGGCAGAAACGACTTTGTAAAGAGGTACGGTGATGCGTGCGGTTACACAGCTCCACCTGAGCAGCGGCACCAGGAGCTGAGCATCCTCCTCCCAGTGCTATGAGCTCGGTGCCAAGCCCTGGCCCTGGAAGTCTCTGCTCAGCTGGTGCGTGTGGGGCCAGGGGCTCTGCCCGCCGAGGGCTGGCTGGTGGCACCGTGGGGACAGCAGAGCCCTCAGGAAAGCTGTGGCCGGGCACCCAAGCTGGTGGCACCCAAGCTGGTTTTTATCTTTGCCTTTTACAAACGGCTCTGCTTTACACTCTGTCCGAGAGCACTGAGCTTTCTCTAACCAGCACGAAATGCCCTTTTTATGCGCATTACCAGCTGTAGGAGCGTCTGCTGTTTGAGTGTTGACATGGATGGATGTGTTGACAAACTTTCACCCACGACTAGTTGTTAGTACAACACAAACCTGTCTGCTGGGCCTGCTGATGGGATGTAAAATGTAAGGAGTGCTTTCCACAGACAACTGATTGACAAGTTTACAGAAAGGAGGGAAAAAGCGCTGGTTTGTTGGCTTTTTTTTTTTTTTTTTTTTTTGATGGAAATAGGAAGCAGGGGCCAAGCGCTGCAGCTTCCTCTTTCTGCTGGAGGAACCGGGCTCAGAGAGCCTCCAGCCAGCAGTGCGTGTTTGCAGATACCGCCTGCTCCTGAATTGCCTCCTTGTCTACAATCTCCTGCACACTGCGAGGATGTGTATTAAAGCGAGTGTTATCGCAGTGGTAGGGCTTAATGAGCTCAGTGTGCCGGGAAGGCAGCGTGCGGTGCAGCAGCGCGTGCAAGCCCCCCCCCGCGCACCGCCATGCCCCCCGTCTCCTCTGGTACCAGCCTTTAACTTTTATTGACAATTAATACCACAGGAAGGAGCCCTGCCACTGAGGCAAAGAAAAACCCAGGGCTGTTTTACAGTACCATCATTTAAATAGTTGTGAAACAGCTAAACAAAAATGCCAGCTTCTTGCAGATACAAAAAAAGATATTTCAGACTCTTCAACAGATCTGCTCCATGAGGCTGCCCATGACCAGACTTCACAGTTGCTGACGTTGCCTAAGACCAAACTGCCAGGGAAGCAATCCTCCCCTCCCCGATCACAGCAGGCACTGAGACTCAAGAGACAGCTAATGCCTGCAAACACCCTGACTTACTCCAAGGGGCTATTTCTTTGGCTGCACTTTTCCAGGATGTTTCTGGATCACTTGCTACCGTATGAGGCATTACCTGGACTCATGTGAGCTGTGTCACCCTTAATCAGTCTCACACTGTGGCCATAAATAGAGTCCAAGTAGAGACAGATATTTTTTTTCCACCCCAAAGTCTGTGAGAGGAAGAGCTGCTGGAGTCGGAGACAGAGCATCACCTGCGTCTGGCTCCCGTGCAGCTCCCAGCAATGCATAAAACTCCTGGCTTTAAGTTCACAAGGCACATTAATCACATAACAAAGAAGTCACATGGGATGTTAGAAAATAAAAGCAAGGATGGAAAAATAAACTAGAAGTGGGCTGCAGGTGAAAAACCCCAGAGAAGGTGTAACAGAGATGTGTAATTGGGCTTTATCACACTGCCTCAATGTCTAGTAATGCCAGCCATGAAAACAGACTCATCTTTCCCTTTTCACTTGTTTTTTCATCCCACAGTCGCAGAGAGATGTGGGGGCTGGCTGGCACATGGACCCTCCGCCCCAGACAGCACAGCCCCCAGCTCACGTCGGCTCTGCTGGACCTGCAGATTGCTGTAAGGGTGTTCAGTACACTCCAGCTCCAAATACAGAGACCTGGGGTATAAGCATGCTCCAGAGGTTTCCTCTGGCTCACTCCTCGCGTTGCTGCTGGCACCGCCACATGGGCAGCCAGCTGCAGGTCTAACAGGGCTTCCTCACCCTCACACTGGCATGTGCTTTTCTTTAGCGTCTTTTAGTGAGCCATATTTCCCACCCACCCCTCCCCGTGCAGGCAGGTGCCTCTCCAGGAGCAGAACCTGGCTCATTGCACGCCCAGGGGCCCATGAAATCCTGCTCTCCTGTCAAACCCTGTGAACCGTGCTCCTCTTCCCAGAGCTGCGGGAAACACGTACTTTTTCCCTACGAGTTCCCATGAAATCACAAAAATGTTGGGGGGCCTGTGGGGAGGAAGGACTGCCTTTCCTGTCCATTCACTGCCTCCCGTGGAGGAGGTTTTAAAACAACTGTCCTTCTGTCTGTGTGCGATTCGCTGCACGGCAGCCATGGGACGGGTCCTACTCGTTGGGCTGTGCGGGGCTGCCAGCACTCGCCCCCCCGTGGGGAGGCCACATCCAGGACCCCACGGTAAGTGTTAGGAGCCTGTTTCTAATGGGGTGACCCCAAGCAAGTTGAACGAACTCCCCTGTGCACACAAGATGAGCCCAGCTCAGGCCGGAGCAGGCACAGCATGGCACCCAGCATGAGCTCACTGGGATTTCTCCACGGCTTTCGCTGGCCAAAGCTCCATGACAAAAATGTCAAATCTGGAATTTTAACCCGTAACAAACCCATGAAATCTCATCTGCATTTCCATGAAAACATCCAGCTCCTTTCCTAGACACACATGGGCTCACACTGCGGGATGCCGATGCTTTGGTGCCAGCACCAGTACCTCCAGCAGGGTCACAGTGTTGTAGCAACTGGTGCCAATGGGGAAACCAGTCTTACTGGGCAGTCAGGTCCCAGGGAAGAAGGTGCAGGCGGCACAACCCTTCCCACCACTCAGGAGCCTTCCCAAGGGTCTTCTCCAGCCATCACATACACTCACACACATATGCATGCTGGTCCCTTTGCCTGTAGAATTATTTCTCCTGCACACCAGCAGAGAAGTGAACCATGAGGTGGGACATGCTTCCCATCCTCACAGCCTCTGTGGCCAAACCCACTGCAGGAGGCGGGCAGAGACCCTGCATCAGGGCAAGGCCACTCCGCAGATCCTCCTCTCACACTGACAAGGAAGGATTTCAGCATGAAATCACAGAGTGTGAGACTACACTGCAGACAGTCGTATAAATTAGGGAATAAAACCTCCAATAATTAATTATCTTTCTTTAAATTCACTCTTGCAATTGATTCAGAAAAAGCAAAGTTGTAATAATAAAAGAAAATATTAACCTTTTCATTATATGTCAAGCCCCTTAGAATAAAAGAAATTGCACATAAAGAGCATCTGGAGAGGGCCCAGGGAGTGGCAGTACCTGGTGGGACAGCAGAAATCAAGGTGAGCTAAGCCACAAACTCAGAAAAGTTCCTGCTTTATTCAGACTTTGAAGTGGCTGGAGCCGCTTGGCTTGCTGCTCCCAGCTCAGGAAGCAGCAGAGCCATCACCCACCGGCCCGAGCCTCAGTCCCCGCTGCTGGCCCACCCACTGCCTGCCCAGCTCGACGGTCCCCATGTGGGACACAGACACACCGACCCCACCATCAGCACCGAGCTGCTGTGCGAGCCTCCAGCTGCTCACGCAGGCACACAAGCTCATGGGGAGACCTTTCTCTGTGAAAACACCAAGAAAAAGAGCATGTCTGTCCTTTGTGGCAGGCAGGATGCAGCCCTGCTCTCGGTCCTGCGCCGGGTGTGGGGCAGAGCTCGCCTGATGCTGCCCATTGGGTGCACTCTCCTCACCCATTCCAGAGCCACTCTGCTTTTTATTTATTAGTTTCCGTAAGGCAGACGCTGGAGCTGTAGCATGTCATCTCCAGCAGTGTCCTGGGAAGCGGCGGAGAAGCATGGCCCTGGGAGGAGGCAGCTCTGCTGCTCAGCGGCACTGCTCTGATCTAACTGGGAGTGACACGGTGGCTCAGGGTGCTCATCAGCACCCACCCCTCCTTCCGTGCTTCTGGAGGTTTTATTTGCAGCGCTGCAACAAGAAATGTAGTTACAGCCCATCGTGGGCAGCCAGGCAGTTTGCAGGAGAAGGCTCTTTTGTGGCCAGAGCCCCACGGCACAAAGCAGAAGAGTGGTAACCCAAAAGATAATTTCCTTATTCTGATCGGGGATCAATTGACCACTTGCTCTTGTTTGTTCCCCCCTGGGACCGGCGGCCTCCAGCTCTGAATGCAAAGCAGTCACTCCTTATTTCCAAATGCAAATGAGGTCTGTGAAAGGCCTTCCTTTGAAACCAGTATTATTCCCTAGGGTCCCGACCCTCCCCGCCATGTCCCTCACCCCAGCCTCTATCTCTGACTCTAGGCTCTGCCTTCCCAGAGTAACAAAGGTTACGGGAAATAAAAGCAGAGCGATTACCATCTGGGAATCATCAAGCAGGAGCCCCGAGGGGAAGCAGCAGGCTGCAGAGACCAGGCTGACCCCGTGGCCCACCACCCGTGCATGCCTCAGCCCAACTGAACCCCAACAGCTTGGCAAGGGATGCAGGGACCCGGCCCTGCCAGCACCCACTGGGGCACGGCACGAGGGGCGCCGAGCCGAGCCGCAGAGCCTGAGCAGCGCGGATGCACACGCTGCATCTCGCTTAGCAGGGCTGGAGGGAAGCGTGGATGCCACTTGCCTCCTCGCACCCCGGTGCAGCATCCTGCGCACCCAGGGCCGGGCACAGTCTGGGATGGCAGCGTATGGCAACGGCTACGGCAGGGCCACAAAGTGCCTGGCAGCTCTGTCACCCCGTCCACATCACACAAGAGGCTGCCTCCCTGGGGTCACGCACCTCAGCGCTGGGGGTCCCCTGGGCATGGTGGGGACAGGGCTGGGAACGGTAGGGCTGGGGCTGGGGACATCCCACAGCTCCACCCTCCCCGTGTCCCCTCGCAGGCGGCCGTCGCCCTCAATGGGTCGGCTGCTCCTCCCGCTCATCAATCAATTCCTGCTCTGTCCACTTCGGAGCCTGGAAATAAAACCTCCCTGTAAATCTCCACCACTGCTGCTCTGTTTTGGTGGCGGAGGGCCCCGCATTCCTGAGTTGCAGGCTGCAGCCACGTCTTCAAGAGCAGAGCCACAAGAGCTTTCTGATGGTTAATTGCTGGCACACTCTCACTGAAAACATGAAACACCCCCTGACAAGCCGTGTGATTTATTACTGCCCACTGCAAAACGGAACAAAATCAATTGGCTATTACCTCACTTAGCAAAGGCTTGTCACCGCCTGGGAGCAGGGTGTTAAAAATAAAAGCCAGGCACAGCCCCGGCAGCGAGCCCCGGCATTGGGGCTGCTCCACCTGCTCCACAGCAGATAACACCAGGGCTGTGCCGGAGACAGGCTCTGCTTTTCCTAATTGTTGCCACACTGGTGCCACACCAGCTCATTCCTGCTTTGCAGTTATTAATTATACAGATGTTATCGTGAGTGCCACGTACAGTAAATTTCACAAGAGATGCAGAGCAATGACAGAATATTGGTTTATGACAGAAATTTATCCAGTAAGTAATTAAATTCATGCGACCCTTCCCTGCAGAGGCAGAGCGGACCATCCGTGCCCAGGAATCCACCCTGCGCTGGCCGTGGCACCAGCGGCTGGGACCGGCAGCAGCCTGGCAAGGGCAGGTTGCCTTTACTGGCAGGTGGAAAATGGCTACTACGAGCACCAGGGAAAGGGACCATTCACCTGCGTGTCTGTGTGTGACGGCAGTGGTTTTCCTTGGCTGCTTGCGTGTCTCAGAGCAGACAGCCTCGGTGTGTCCAGCGAAGGCTGCTGAACACCCACACTGTGGCAATGCTGATGCAGCCCGCCTCCACCTGGCATTTCCAACAAAAACTGGCAGCTTCCAAACACACAGGGAAACCCACACATTGCCCTAGAAAACCTACCAGACAGAAAGCTGCTTTTAACAGAAAACCACCTTTATTTCCCCATTGCCAGCTCTTTGCCTTAGCTGGAAAAGGGCACCGCCACAGAAGCAGCTGAGGTCAGGGAGCGCTTGCTACGGCCACCCACGGGAGAGCTCGCAAGCTGAGGCTGACACAGCTGGAGACACTGCCGCTCACTTGGCAAGTGCAACTGGTGCCAGCGAGAATGTGCCGCACCCGAGCAGCCCCAGTGCCGTTGTATAAGAAGCAGAGCCACAGGAGGGGTGGCAGAGGCTCCGCTCCTGCAGACGTTTTTATGGTCAGTTAGTGCAGGTCAGTGTCAGGGGCCATGCTCTGGTGCATGCGGGCACAGCCTGTAGGGCGCTGGTGGCAGCGCAGAGCTGGCCAGAAGCGGCTGAGGCACATGTGCAGGGTATTTCAGAAACTGGATGGTCCCTCTTTTTGCATTTCATCGCCTTTGTTTCATTCCCAAATCACTTACAGGCTCTTCCAGTCATAGCGGGGAGATGCTCCTCCCATGAAGCTCCGAAATGTGCAAAGCATAAAGAAGCTGCATTATTTATAGACTCTGGATAGATATTTCACACGCGGTCCGGCCCATTCCCAGCATTCCCTCCATTCACAGATCATTAAGTAGCACTTGCTGACATATAAGGCAATGCAAGTGGAGTGGTTAACTTTGAATATTGCCATCCAGCCCAGTGTTAAATGAGATTCAGGAAGTAATTGTCCAAAGAGGGGGACAGCTTTTGCCCTGCCAAGTAAAGCTTAGCTCAGAGCATCCATGGAAACACCCAGCAATAATGTTATCACAGGGGTGCTGGGCTGCAGGACCAGCGTGCTGTCCTGCACTGCCTGGTCACCGCTGTGGTGCCTAAGGGGACACAAAGGCCACCCAGGGCCCACTACCATCATTATTAAGCCCAAAAGGGTCTTTCCTCCCCAGTGGCCTCACCCTGGCAAGGTGATCCTCCTTGGGCAACAAAAATCCTCCAAGACCCTTGGAGCAGCACAGCACAGAGCAGCCTGTCCTGAAGAGCCTTAAGGGCAAAAGCAGACCCCAACTGGCTTAGCACAGAGCCCGGCAGGTACAAGAAGGGTCTCTGATGCGAGCAGCATGAGTAGATGGCTGTGTTGAGGGACGTGTGCCTCGGCAGTGCAGCAGCATACCTCTGATGGCCACTGAGGGTTTTGTGCCCCTGTGACTGCCCCAGCCCCAGCCCAGGCACCTGGAGCAGCCCGTGGCTCCGCTGCCAGCCCCCAGACCCCACTCTGGGCAGCTGGACACTCCCTGCCCAGAGCTCATGACTGCACATCCCCGCCTATGGTTACAGGGAAATACAGCGGGCACGTCTGCCTCTGCCTCTGTGGGCAGTTTGGAGTAGCCGCACAGAGACAATGGCAGGACGTGACTGTGGGGACATCTGTGTCTGATCCAGGAAATGTTTTGGCATCAAAATAGAAGTGGTGGGTTGTTAAAAAGAAAAAAAGAATAAGGATATGTGAGTGTGCAAAGATCTGGGATACATTCACAGGCTGAAGCGGAGCATTTTAGAAGAGGACAAGGCTGAGATTTAGGTTCCCAGGTAGCCTGCCGCTGTGTTCCATGGACTGTGCCGCTGCCGGGAGCCGGTCAATGCATGGGCAGCTCATGTCACCTCTCAAGGACTTGTCCCTTTGCCCAGGGGCTGCCCAGCACGCGGAGTGGTGGCTCACACTCCTGCCCGGTACATGGCTGCTGTGCCTGCATCGCAGACTTGTGCCTCTCAGCAGGCACGACAGATTCGTGTCTCCTCTTGCTGCTGAAGGCCTGCCAAGGAGCGACACAGGGAGGTTCTGAGGTCTGCAGCAAACCTACATCCCCATCTCGAGGGTGGGTGCTACCACCAGTGTGGCCTTGCCACATGTGCCTCCCTGGGCAGAGCAACCTCCTGCTGTGATTCACAGGGTGTTTCATTTACCTGAAGGTTGGGGACAGACACCGCCCCACAGCTCTGTACCCTGCTCTCAGATGCAAGCCTCCCCTGCTGAGGCCAACACTACTGGTCAGGGAAACCGTCCAGGTTATGCAAACTAACTGGTTGAGCACAGAGCGCAAGGTTTGGTTGGTGCACGAGGTTTGCAGCAGCTTCTGCTCCGAGGAGAGCTGCAGCCTGCCCGGTTCCCAGCTAAAAGCCACCCCACACTGCAGCACTTCCATTTCAGTCCATAGCGTGGTGTGCTGCAGCGACGGGAACTGTGGGGCCAGTGGAAAATGGGGCTCTGAGCTCATGCATCTTATTTTAGCTCCCCATCCTCTCTGGAAGCTATCTCAGGCATGTTTTGGGAATACAGCAGGTATTTTTATGAGTGGGATTTGCAAGGGTATTTTCATCTTAAACTTGGAGACAGCTGGGCCTGCTGCCAGGTTTAGGAAGCGCAGAGGCAGAGGCAAGAAACATAAAACTAGCAAGAGGTAGGCTTCCTACTGGGGCTTATATTTAGCTGAGAGGAGCAGGAGCACTTGAAAATGTTCTGCCAGTGCTCCCTGTGCCAGACAGTCCTTCAGCCAGTTCACGGAGGCCAACCTTGACCCGAGCCAGGAAAGGCAAGGGGAACATGTCCTGGACGATGGCACTTGTCCGGCCCGGCCCACCTGGCACCACCGAGACCCCGGCTGCCCTTGGGATCAACTGACACCGGTACAGTGGGTGCGGTACAAGGCGGCCGTCACAGGCATGCCGGGGGGAGAGCTGCTGCCGGGAAGTGCTGAGCTGGGCTCACCGCACACTCTCATGGACAAGGAAAAGATGGGAGGGAGGCCCAGCGGCAGGACGGGTGTGCTCCAGGCGTGATCGCCTCTGCGTCAGTTTCAGACACGCTCTTGCCGAGCCGGCCGGCTGCAGCACTGAAGCGGTACCGTGCCATACGCCACGCGTGGGCTGTCGCACTGAGCTAATCGCACCGCTTCTGTGTGCCGCATGCACTTGGTGTGCACGTCTGCCATGGGCAGGGGACACTCGTCACGGCAGCGGGCAGGGGCTGAGGGTACAGTGACCTGCTGGCAGCCAGCAGTGGAAAGCCTTCCAAGGGGCCCTCTAGGCAAACCCTGCACCGCATGTCAGCCTGGTCCTCACCCCGCACCGCGGCCAAGCCGCTGGCCGGGACTCAGCATTGGCCCAGGGACGTCGCTGCTGCCTGGGCAAGCAGAGCCCAGCTGCCCCAGGCCAGCCGGCGTGGTGGAGGGGCAGGTTCAGCCCAGCATTGGCCCCCTCAGACCAGGCTCAGCCCCAGGGCCGGTGGCAGGGCAGCACGCAGAGCACAGCCCCGAGGCTGAACTAGTGTGCAATGTGCAGGGTCCCCCAGCCAGCGCGGGGTCCCCTGGGTGCCACGGGGCAGCAAGGTTGCCAGCCTGGCAGGGGACAACAGCTGATGGCGGAGCCGGAGGGGCCGGGGGCTGCACAGCCAGGGAAAAGCACGACCTTGCAGTGACACGGGGAGCACCATGCCGAGCCGGGCCAGGCCGTGGCAGGGGAACATGAGCGGAGCAGCTGCACAGCGCTTGGCGGGGGGCCGAGGGGCATGGGCTGCTGCCTGCCAGCATGCAGGGCTGCTCTGCACCACCCCGCGAAGACCCTCCCCAGCAAGCATGGCCGGTTCGCTCCAAAAACAAAATACCTTCCTAGGGGGTGGTAAAAAAAAAAAGAAGAAAAAAAACCCAGCACAGCTTCAACCAAGAAATAGCCACAGGCAGGTTTTGTTTTTAAAGCATTTTTATTTTATTCATTTTGAATTGAATTTTTATGTGATCTGTTTCACTGAAAATGGACACATTTTGAAATACCATGTGTTCCCTCCTGTCTGCCCAGAGGGAGGCTGGCTGCTGACCCAGAGCAGTGAGCTGGAGGGCTGTGCCTGCTGAGGAGGGACGTGCCACAAGATCTTCATTTTCCGTAGTAGCTTTGCACCTTTTCCAAAGTAAAGACAGTTGTCAGAAAGGGGGAAGCCTCAAGCGAAATACCCACCCCTCTCCTGCACCCAGTATTGATTTTATTGCACCTGGCAAAGAGGAGGGACAGTAGGTGGGTGAGGCAGAAGAAGAAAAACAAGATTTGTTCCCACCTTTTTTTTTTTTTTTTTAATAAAACTAAGTATAATGTCATGCCCACAAGGCAACCTAGCACCCTGCGAGGGTCTCAGGCCAGCACTCCCTGTGTCTTCCCAAGATTCTCCTGAACAACCAGCACCTGGGACCCCGCCAAGCCCCAGCTCCATCAGGGTGGCTCGGAGTAGGTCGCTATTCTTGCAGCATTCCCCAGCCACCTCCCTGAGTGGGCTGCAAAAATAAACACCCAACCTGCTGGTGGTCAGCACTGTGTACCGGGTCTGCCCCACTGTCCTGCAGCCGTGCGGCACCAAGGGGACTTTGTCCCTCGAGCATGAGCACATGATGCTCCACCATTTTGGTGGCCATCCTCTGCACGTGAAATGGTGGCAGGCACAGCTGCACCCATCAGTGGCTGCCATCCTGTGCAGATCTACTGATTACATCTCAGTTGTCATGCCACTCAGTGAGAAGCGAAGCTAAATTAGAGCAACTAATTGCACGTCTCTTTGAAACAATCAGGATGACAAATCAGTGGTAATCTCTTCAGTTCTAGAGGGAAGCTATTGCGGCTCGCTTACAAGGATTAATCAGCTTTTCATCAGTGTTATTATACCAGCGCTGCCTTAGGAGGAGCCCTGAGGCCATACTGGCTGGGCTCACACCATGGGGACACCAAGGCTTGCGGCCACTGGTGGAAAAGGCAAGCACCACCAGGTTGCTCACTCCCAGCCCTTGTCTGCATCAGCAAGGCTGCCAGCTCGCAGGCTATTGCAAGTTTTGCTGAGCGAGGTGAAGGTTCTGCCTGGTGGGCTGCTCCGCGGGCATCTGAACGCTGCACTGCGCCAGGCAGGAGGACCAGGATTGGGCTCTAGGAGCTAATGCAGCTCCATGCTCAGCACAGGAGGCCCAGGTGAGATGGCCGACCTGCAGGAGACACCAGGCCAAGGAACAGCAAGTGGGGTGTCACAAGAGGGGCACCAAGGCCACCCAGCTGCCACCAGACCCACACTGACTGACCCTGCCAGCTCGGCCAAGGGCCCCAAGGTCCTGCCAGGACCTGGCCAGTGGAGGACTGGGAGCAAGGTGGCACCCTGGAGCCAGGGATGAGATGGGCACAGCAGAGGGACAATGGGACAGCCATGACAGGAAGGAAACCAGCACCGCCACAGGGTTTCTGTTACAGCAGGTGACCACTTTGTTTCCCACAGTCATTTAAACTATTTGTTAGATTTATGTGACCTAAAGGGAAGCCTAGAGGCTCAAGTCTTGAATGCACCCCTATCAGAGTGACTCTCTGATACACCATCTTAATTACTGCAGTGGCATGTTAGAGATCAAACAGGGAGAAATAACTGCACAGTGTCTCTCTTCTATGTAATGAGTTGCAGGAGATACCCTGGTACACCCTGCCCAGAGCACAGTGAAGGTTTGCTCCATGTGTCCTGGGGTTTGCACTGCTCTGTGTCCATTGTTTGGGGCTGCTCCAGGGAAGTCCCACACACCCTGTTGAGCTGGAGCTGTCAGCAAGCAGTGCTGATGCCTTTCAACTCCTCTTCACCACCTGCAGTCAGTGGAAAAGCACTCGGCAGCATCCCTCTTTGGCTGATGCTCAACATCCAGAGGACACAGGCTGCTAGGGATGAAGGACCTAGGCTGGGTTCTCCCACCCTTACCACTGCTCCACAGCATGACTATGCCCAATCGAGCCACTTTCTGCTCAACAAAAGCTAAAAGAGTAGCTCTACAGTCTCTCATGGGAACAGATTCATCAACTTCTGCACTTCCACTGCACTTTGTGGCAATCCCAGAGTGCTTTGCATGTTAAGACCAATGGTGGCAGAGAACTTTTACTGAAAATGCCTGAGACCTTGTGCTACCAAGTGGTGGTGCCCCTTGGCCAAGGCCCAGGAGGGAAGGACCCCTGAGGGAATATAAGCAATTCATGATACAACTCTATGGACAAAACTAACCCGTTTGCTTTTTGTGGATTCATTTTCTGACTACCAGAGGCCCTCCCATGGTCCACAATGGTCCCTCTGCCTAGTCACGCAGGATCTAAACACACAAGCATGAGTGTGGGGTACACGAGGAGGAGAGGGGAAGGCCACAGTGCAAAAGCCCCCGGAGACAAATTCTTGCTCTTCCAGGCACTCAGACCAAGAGCCCTCGGAGCCCCGGACAAGAGGGCTGAAGCCCTGCACGTGGCTCTGCTGTGTCCTGGAAAAACTCTGCAGAGGGCATGTGGCATTTCAGTCCCCTGTTTCAGTTTACACAAGTGCAGATCACTCCATTCCCTTCCCAGCACAGCCCTGTTCTCTCCGATGAAGGGCTTGATGCAGGGCTCGGCAGAAGCCCCTGTCTGGCCTTTCTCGGTGAGTTGCACAGGGATGGATTTGCAGCACCTGGACACTGGACCTTGCCTCAGCAAGCATCTGTCTTATAAACCCCAGCCCACTATTACCCTGGAAGCTGAGGAGGAGAGGGAGCAGAGCCCAGGGAGACCTTTGCTGCTGCTGCCCCAGCTGCATCCCCTCTGTGGCTGAGGAGAGGGTTCTTCCCGCAGGAAGGGCTGGTAAGCATCTCCAGCCAGAGCCGAGTCCTACATTTTGCACCCTCATTCCAGAAAACAAGTTTGGGAGGCAGTCTCTGTGAAAGCAACTGGCTGGTGGCATTCATGCAATTAGGTTAGCCCTCCCAAAGTGGTACCAGCCCCTAGCATACCCCCACAAACCTATGTACACCCCACCTCGCTCTCTCCACCAGTGTGACCGTGGTACACCTGCCTGTGGGCAAAGGCTGGCTGAAACTCCCGTCCGTCCTGCCTCCCGCTGGGAGCCTACCAGATCTACCAGGCACTGGGCACGGCGCTCACTTAGGTGCAGGTCAGTGCTGCTGCCAGGGAGCCTGCCCAGTATGGCAGCTCCGAGTGGGAAGCTGCCCAGCCATGCAGTGGAAGATGGTCTTTGGAGTCCAGAAGATGGTTGGCAACAAGGCTGGCATGGTGCTGTGTGGAGGCACTGTCCAAGCGGGTGTCCGTGCGGCTCTGGGACAAATCACCACCTGCAAGGGATGGAGAGCAGACAGGATTAGCAAAATTCAGCCTTGGTTATGGAAGCTCATTTCCCAGCAGCTCCACTGGGCTTCAGACTAAGTCCCTGCTCAGTCAGGAGAGAGGCTGACATTAAGGGGTCCTGGATCGGGGCCTGTTGCAGCATCTTCCAGGGGAAAAATATCAGACTGCAGCCCATTGCTAGAAGCCCGTGAAGGGCCTCCAGACCACGCTGGGATCCTAAGGTATGCACGCCAACACACCAGCACCCAGAGCAGTTTAGCACAGCTCTCCTGTCACAAACTTGTGTACAGCAGCTTTGTGCCAGCTCTGCTATGTTACAGCACTTGGATTGCACCATAAAAATGCAATGATGCACTTGAGTTACATAAAGATCCAACTCTTGGAGGAGAAAGGGCTCTTGATGTTTCCCCACGGCAAGCTTTGTAGGGTACGTTATGAATACTACAACCATGGATGGAAAGTGCACAGAAGGGTGAAGCCAGGCATCAGGGCCCTCCAAAATAAAGTAAAATTGCTGAAAAACATACAAGGTTACATGC
Source organism: Falco naumanni (assembly GCF_017639655.2). NCBI lineage: Eukaryota > Metazoa > Chordata > Aves > Falconiformes > Falconidae > Falco > Falco naumanni. The sequence goes on along the minus strand of NC_054054.1, from coordinate 98,888,500 downwards.
CTGCAACTGAAAGAACTCTAGAACATGTTTATATATTGTAAATGTACACTATACAGCATACATAATTATAATTTCACTTTCCCACTAGCATGTGTGTGGGCACACACCAAGTATAACATGCACATAAAATACTACAGAGATATATTTAAGTCATCTTCATGTGAACGTAAAGAAAGCATCCAGGCAACAAATTTCTCCCAGTGAATTCAAAATGCTCAACCAGGAGCTGTCCTTAAAAACAGCAGAGCCCTCTTTAACTCATTGTCTCTCACACCAGAACAAGTACATCTGAATCCTTACGTTTTCTTCCCTTCTCAATACCGAATTCTCTCCTACCTGAGTTATTAGAATTTGCCTTTCTGCTGCCAGGGCTTTGATGCACACAGTTTACCCTGTGGCACATTAAACTGCCCACAAAAGACAGTCCAATAAAGAAGCTGTGTTACAAAGCTGTATCTGCTCTTCTCCAGATGGATTCTCTGCAGATCCCCGCTCTCAGCTTTACTAGGGCCAAGTCAATTAGAAACGTCTGAAAGTCAAAGCATCATTTTTGCTTGTGTCTCAGGGATTTTCCCAGTGTCTTCCATGATTGGGGCTCACAAACACAATTCTTCCCTCGTGCATTGCTGTTGTTGTCCATAACAAAGACATTTCGAATCAAAGGAAAGGGTTAACCCCCATGCAGTCATCGCATTGAGTCTTGGAGGTCTGAGTGCTGCCAACTCCTGAAAAATGGCCACCAGGCAAGCTGCTGAGAATAATCAGAATAAGATTGGAAGGTGTCCACATCAATCAATCACTTGTTGACAGATGACTGGAAACCCCCACTGTGACCATGGACAGCTGACCAACTCTCGGCTTAACCTGAAGTCTAACATTAGCCTGTTTGTTTCGTGTGGGTGGCTTCTGCGTTATGACCTTAATAGTCAATCAATCTTGCAATGAGTAGTCTGTCTGGCAGAAACATTAATTATCCATACTATTCACGCATTGAAAAGCTTTATCTTCAAAAACTCAGCATCACTTATGGAGGAATAACAGAACCTAGAGCAAGAAAATAAACCTAGCCTCAGTTCCAACGGAGAGAACCGGACAGCAGGGGTGAGCTCCTGGGGCTGCTGCAGCCCTGACCACAGCCCAGGATCAGGGGATCAGGGGCACTCGGGGAAGGGCTTGGCCTTGCCTTTATTCCTGGTACCTATTCAGGCAGCTTAGAGGCTGCTGCTCTTGCACCAGCAACTGCTAGAATCAGTGCCAAGAGGAAGACGAGGGGGAGAGATATAAAAGGACAACAAACACACATCAATTAAACCTTGCAAGCTGTTAGTCACACTAGTTAATAAGTTCTTTCTATCTGTAAAGTGCTCTTAGTGACAAATCCTTTAACTGGCACTCAGAGCATTATCATGGCTTTCAAGATGCCTCTGTCTTTCATGTGCAGCTTCTTGTACACATGTGAGTGCTCCCCGTTGCGCAGTCTGTTTACACTGGTTGTGAGAAGACATCATCAAAGCAAACTGAAAGCAACACTAAATGCTTGAGAAAAACAGAATTCATTCACTGCTGCCTGCTCTGAAATCGCCTTTCAGTTTGTTTAGAGGCAGCGGTCGCTGTGAACCACAGCAGCAGTGGGGAGGAGATGCAGAGCCAGGCTGGCACAGCCAGTGATTGGCCTCTCCAGGGCATTGTCACTAAAAGCACCCAGTTCTGGGGGCACCAGGCAGAGACCAGAGCCTCTTCCCACCAGCTATGACACAGCGGTCACATCTCCAGCAATGAGGAGTGCAGAGCTGCCCCCCCCTTCTGTGGTCAGGGCTCCAGAGCATGGTGGTCTGCTCACCAGAGCTGTGCTCAGCATGGCCAAGGGCAGCCCCTGCACCTGGGTGGTGGCAGCAGGAGCGATGCCCTGGGGCCATCTCCCCAGGGAGCCCTCTTGGGGTGCTGGGCAGGACAGATGCCCACTTTCCTGCTGACATCCCCTTCCACAGCCTCTTTTACTCCTGATCATCATCCTCCTGTCCTTCCCCACCATCACACCTGGGCACATTCATCCTGGCTGTCCCTGTGCCATGGGGGACCCAGAGGATGGTACAGGCTTTCTTTCAAAGAGCTAAACCCAGACAGAGCAAGCAAGGTGAAGGATGGAGAAGGGCACCATGCTCAGGAGGGGTGCTCCCACCTCGCTCACCACCCCCAATGGCTGGAGCAGCCAGCCTGCCCAGTGCTCTGGCATGACTTCAGGGGAGAGGTCTGTGGGAGCAGCACAGGGTAGACTCGCTGAACCGTCAGAGGACACCATGCCTGTGCAAGGCCACTGTCAAGGCTCTGCAAGGATGCCCCTTTTCCAAACTTTCAAATTCCTCCCACATCAGAGGGCACTTGTCTCTGCTGCCCTGGGCACAGAGGTGGCGGGGGCAGAGTCCCCAAGACCAGCAAGTGCTCAGCAGGGCAAGGTCACAGGAACTCTCCAAGGACCAGTAAATTCAGTGCCAGCCCCAGAGGTCCTGTATTGTGGAGATCTGGCACAGCAGGAAGGGAGCCAGGCTGTGGTGCAACCCCACTGGTGCAGGCAGATAGCCGGTCCTGCCCAGTGTTCTCCCCTCTCCTAATGCTGCAAATGAATTACACTTTTCACCCAGCACTGATGGGTGTGGGCCAGGTTCTTACTCCAGAGGCTGTGGCACTGACATGGCCATTTCAGAGCAAAATGTTCCTACAGACCTGTCAGGAGCCAGCTGGGCACCAGGAGACATCACATCCAGTGTCCCTCACAGCAGAGTCACACTGCCCTTCTCCTTCTCCCCAGGAAAACGCCCTCCAGCACTGGGCTGGTCTATCACAGGCCCATGTGAATGCCATGCCGTGTGTGCAGGCAGGGGGATTCCTCATCAGCCCCTTGTAATCAAGGAGGGGTCCAAGCACTACAAAAACACCACCATAGGCTAAAGATCTGCCTATTCTGTCCAGATATAGGGATGTGGAGACACTACTGCGTGCATGTTCTGCATCTTATCCTGCTGCCAAATGCTCTTGCAAAGGTGGCCCAGTCTCCATGACTTGCACTGGGTGGACAGTACATGGTGAACACCAGTGAGCTCCCCACAGGGCAGGATGCAGACACCCTTTCAATACCAGCTGGTCCCTGTTCAGATGAGGAGCAACAAGAAGTTGGGTCCACCAGCAGGCTATGTAGCACAAAAGCCAACCAGCATCCCAACAGAGCAATATGGAATGTGCAACAGCAGGTAAATGCACTGGTACAGGGGAGGCTGGGGACCCAAGCCTGACCGCTGTGCCCAAGGCCAGCAGCTGCACAGACAGAGCACAGCTCCGTGGGACACACTTACAGAAACCATCTTCTCTTTAGTCAAAGTCAAAGCAATTAGGCCCCTGCAATGTTAGATTAAAAAAAGAGACAGCTAATCGGAGACCGCCCATAATCTTTCACACTTGGGCTGCCAAAGCAGGGCACAATTCAGCAGCCCTTGTCTAGACTGATTATATTTCCTGAAAAATGAACAGTAACTCTTGTGTAGAAGCAAGTTATGTTTCTGCAAACTCTCTTCCACACAAATTAAAGTATTAATCACCTTAATAAACATTAATGTGGAATGGTCATTCATTAAATTCAGGAAAACACACGGCCTCAAAGCAATCGTTTCACGATTTCAGTACCTTGTACACTCACAACACAGCTCTTGTGCTCCTCTGTGCACAGCATGCCCTGAGCCAGCAGGCACCCAACGCCCACCCAGCTCCACCCTGCACCCACTCGCCAGCAGGCAGCGCAGCCACGCACCGAGAGCTGCATGGCCAAGCCCAAGCACAGCCTTCGCCATCACCACTTCAGCGCCATACCATAACCTAACCATGCAAAGAGAACAGCACAACACACCAGCACAGCCAAGGAAGTGGAAAAAAAGGGGTACAAAAGTAACAGCAGAAGTTTCATTAAGCTTCTCATTTAAGCCCAAGCCCAACGATTTCCAGCTCTGCTGGTAACCGCGACTAGCGCAGCCCGAGAGCATGAAGCAGGCCTGCCGGGAGACCAGCCAGCCCCGTCTGCACAGCACAAGTGCTGTCCCCAGCAGCCTCCCAGGAAGCCCTGCCTGTGTGTGGCAGAGGGGCTGACCTGGCTCTGGCTCTGCTCTGCCCCTGCTGCAGCCAGGGCTTGCTCCCAGGCACCCCGCAAGGGGGGTCTAGAAAGTGGTGTCCACACTCGCCTTCAGATCGCACAGCTTGTGACGTACAGCAAGGAGCCAAGAGAAAGGGAGATCTCTAATGCCCAAAGGCCCCCACACCTCCAAAAGCCAGGGCTGCGAACAGCTCCCCACCAAATGTCTTCCACGGCTGCGTCGCTGCCTTCCTGTGTCACCAATTACCCATTGCAGCTGGGGCAACCCCCCCCCCCCCAGCACACTGTGGTGCAAGGCACACTCATGGCCCCCATCTCTGCTCCATCCTGAGCAGCTGCTCCTGGAACCAAGGCCCCACCAACCTGAATGCGCAGCGTGAGCGAGGAGTGGTCCAGAGAGCTCTGCCCAGGGATGTGACCTGCAGCACAAACCTGGAGCAGGACTGCTGTGGCAGCCGACAGCTCGTGAGTCAGGCTGCGACCCCAGCTCAGCTGTGCCATACCCTGTCTCTGGCCAGCTCTACTCAGCCACAACACGCCGGCTTGGCAGCCCACGCTCGCAGCTCCAAACCTATGTTTAAGCATCTGTACACAGCGCACACATCATGGCTACAGCACCGGGTACCGCACATGCAAGTGGCACTAGTAAGGCCACATTAACGGTAGATGTGGCCTGGACTCTCCCAAAATGCGGAGCACTGCTGGAGGCCAGCCTCTCATCACATCTCTTTCATTGCTGAGTGGCACGACTCAGTGCCTTGCTCCACACGGCATCTATCTCCGTGGCTCCTCCAGCAGCATGCCCTCTCCAGCAGTGTGCCCCAGGGACAGAGGGGGGGCGTGCAGTGGAGGAGCGGGGCGGCAGCATTTGGGAGGCCTCCAGGCTATCAGTTGCACACTGATAGTGTTAGATCTCCTGCCCCAGAAGGTCCTCAGTGCAACCTGGCCTCCTCCGGCTGGCTCAGGGCTTCACGGCTGGTGTCAAGTGGCAACTTTCTGGATTCTGACCTTGTTGGAATTTGCTCCTGGGGGGTACACACCAGTCCATAAAGTTCCCATTAGCGTAAAAGCAGATGTAAGCACTTTGTTGGCAGAGTTCAGCAGCAGGGAAGCCTGCAGTTGATCAGTTCTGCCTCGCTGGTCACTGCAGTCAACAGGAATTACTACAGAGGATTTCTGTGCCCCCTCTCTAAAAGCCCACCCCTCTCCAAAAAAGATTTAAAGAAACCAGCCAAGCCCAGGCACCACTCCAATATAACGCAATAAATCTGTATGATGCATGCCGAGGGGAGTTGGCCCCATCCAGGAACAGCCAGCAGGAGAGCAGCATGAATTTGTTTATTGTATGAAACAAATCTGAGCGTGGGGGCTGGATGCCGCTCAACACAAGGAGCGAGTGGCTCTGGGGCATTTGTGCCAAGCAACTTGATGCAGGACCGAGGCGCAGGTGGGTGGCAGCTGGGACTGGCCTTTGCCGCTGGCTCCCCACGAGGACAGCAGACGCCTGGCACCCCCGGATCTTCCATAGCCAGGGAGCGTCACCTTCCCCTTCCCACAGGCACCGAGGACATGAGGGGATGGCCAGGCCTTGTGACGCTGCCGCAGGCTGGGGACCTGAGCACAGCCCTGTCCAGGACCCCAGCCCACCCTGCGGGGTCTGTGGGCCACAGGGCTCAGCTGGAGGGAGAAGAAAAGGCAGCAGTTAAGATGCTGTGCTGCTGCTGCCAGCTGTTTGGGGCCATGGCGCTTCCCATTTCAGGCATTACCAGTACCGCAGGGTGCTGGGGTTCACAGCACTCCCTCCTCAGCCCCCCACGCTCCCTCTCCATTGCGTCGCACTGAGAACCAGCACCAGCTGACCTGGTTTCAGCCAGTTTTCCTTCATGATTAACACTCTCTGGGCCCCTGCTCACTCTGTTATTCTCACCAAATTAAAGAGCAGTCCTGGATCCTCGTTAGATTTGCTCACATTTGAGCAGTGTCATGTGGTCAGTAGCCCATGGCAATACACTAAATTAAAGGCCTAATGCAGAATCCACCTACGAGCCTGACAACTAATGAATCGAGGGCTTCAGGCCCCAGAGGACCTGCGCTGGGATGAAGCCACTTCACACCGAGCCAGAGCAGAAGTGCAGTCCCTGGGCTGTCATTCAGAAATAAAGAGTTGTTTAATTTTATTCACCGCAGGACACAGAAACAACAGCATCTCTGTAACTAACAGCTGGTTTGCTGGAGAACCAGGCAGCGACAACCCCTCTCGGTGCCAATCCCTGGAGCACGGCAGCTCCAGCCTGCACACCATAGGTGTGGACAAATAGACTCCGACTTCGTTTCAATGAACTGGGTTTGAGTCCCAGATACAGAAAAGCTGACTCTCTTGCCTATGGTCAAATACCTCTGCCCATACCTCCAAACCAACACTGGCTGCTCCAGAGCATGCAACACAGCACCTCGCCGTGTCCATGGCCCTGCACAGCTCTTCCTTCACACTGGCACCCTCTGCTCCCCAAAAAAAGGGCCCAAGAGAGCACAGCTACCCACGGTGCAGCACCCAGCCCTCACGAGTAAGCATTGCTGCCCACAGGCATCAGTCAACACCAACTGAGCTATGCATGAGAAAAACAGAGGCTATGGCTCCCATTTTGGGCTTTTAGACCCCTCTCTCCATGCTCTGACAGTGGCTGGGTGAGGAGTGGATGTAAACACTGGGTCCAGTGTAGCAGCCATCAATTTTGTTCTGAAGCATTTCAAGTTGGAGCTGGAGTCTGGAAAGGTTCAGCCTGTTGCATCAGACAGCTCCAGCCCTGCAAAGGTCAGGGCTGTTTTGGTAAGGAAATGTTTGCTGAATCCTTCCCCTCCCCCAGATCCCTGCTCTCGGCTTCACGCTCACACACTCATGCACACACACTCACGCTCTGCTCCAGCCTACAGAAACGAAGAAACTACACAAAGTGACGCTACTCTCCACAGAAAACACATGCATGCCCTAAAGCTGTAAACGCCGCAGCAGCTGTGCAGCATTCCCAAAGCACAGTGCATGGAATGGATTATCATGTTAGGGTTAGTGGTATTTTTTCAATCTCCCTCATACCAAAGAGACCCTGTCCCTCTTTCAGTGAACAGCCAAGTTAGCCCAGGGCAAAACTGGTGGTGAAGGACAATTCATGTTCCTAGCTGGCCCTCTGGTCCCCCTCTGCATGCCAGCAGCACTGGGAATCACTGCTCCCCCAGCAGCATGCCAAAGGGCTGCATGCATCGGGGGCAAATTCAAACCCCAGCAGACTAGGCCCATCAGAGGCCATGTAAGAGGATGGTTAGAAATACCTGTCCAGAGGAGACCTCTCTCCCATGATGAAGCCACCTCCTTATGGGTAATCCATGATCTCTTCTACTTTTGTGCATGTCATCCCAAAGCCAGGAGGCTTCACGGCAAAAGGCACTCTGACTCCTAGCAGAAGGCTGACCCTGGCAGGCTTCACCTGCAGCTCACCTATCGCAGTGCTGCGCAGGGATGCTCTCCTCCTGCATAGGGAAACAGCCGGCCATGGACTACCTTGGCACAGCCACCAAAAGGCAGAAAAGCTGAGAGCAGCAGAGCCACCAGTGGTGGGTCAGACTGAGGGGGCAACCTCACACCAGTGGCTCTCAAGGTAGGCATAGTGGTGCCTAGTCAGGGCAGGGGAGGCAGAGAGGCAGCAATCCAGTGGTAGGCAGCGGTAAGCAGCCTGACCAGGCGCTGCTCCACCCTAGCACAGCCAGGCGCACAGGCACAGGATCTGTAAAGTTGGCTATTCAAGTTCAGCCTGGTTTAAAATACTGAAATAGTTTTAAATGCTGACACTGTACATAAAACACCTCAGAGGATCCCTTTCCCACCCCTGGAGCTCACCCAAGCCTGGGCCTCTGTCATGCCCCTAGCACCAGACACGCCAGCATCCCTGGAGCCCCGCTCAGCCACAGCTCCCGTGCTGGACCTGGTCCTCTGAAAGGGGGACGCCAGTGAGCAGTCACTGCTGGAAGTGACTGTTTCCTAATTGCTGAGAAGTCTCTGATGTCCAAAGATCCAAACGCAATTTTACAACAGGCGGCTCTATTTAAGGTTCCTCATTGACAAATGCAGCTATTTATATGACACTTATAAATGTGCACACACAATGGACTCAGGAAAGCCTTGTGCCTAAATACTGTCAACACTCTGACAACATTTTTATTATACTAGTAAATAATTTGTTTTGTTGCTGCTTAATTAGGAATCAATACAGGGCCTATGTTTAATTACATTCCCTATTTCAGAATGGTTGGGATCAGTTGGTCTTTTTTTCTCCCTACAGAGATTAGGGACTTTGTATTTAGGATGCAGAGAGCACAGAGACTGTCTACAGGAGAGTACAGCCCCCGTAAAGAATTAGCAGGATCATTATTAACTATAAACAACCCACAGGAAGAAAGGTCAAAAGCACACTTACCCTTTCCCATCTGTAAACAACCAATTATTCATCTCATCAAACAAAATAATGCACAAGTATTTACATATGTGTGGTGGTCGTGCATGTGCGCATGTCTGATCAGGTGCATCTGGCGTAGCTATAGGAAGCCCACGACATGAGTGTGTGCAAAATCCGGACAGGGTAACTCAGCACAGGAGTGACGGATGAACCCCCTTCCTCCGGAGGCAGACCCCCTCCCACCCAGGGAAGAGGGCCGCTGCCCTGCTCTGCGGCTCGGCCAGGTACCATGAGAACGTGGTGCTCACCGGCAGGCACAGCACTGCTGCTCTGCCTGGGGGCAGGGACGCGTGTTTGAGCAGCATGAGAACGGTGGGGATATAAATAACAATATCCTGTGCTGTCTCAGAGACAGCTGTGTGGTAACTCTTGCAATTACTTGCTTGTAAATGGCAACCTTTACATGTGCTTGACTCCTGACATCTTTACGCGCTCCATCTCCGGAGAGCTCCCTGCACAGCTTTGCGGAGCTGCCTCCCACCGCAGTGCTGCTGCTCCTGCTGCCCATCCCACCAACACTCCAGCCAGGACGCATGGCACTGAGGGACCCCACGTCCCTGCTCCACCCTGGGGCTGGCAGCTCTGTGCCCACCCCCCATGCCCCTGCTCCAGTTGGGAGCCCAGACAAGCCCCTGCCCAGGGAGTGGTGATCTCCAGCCAGGTGCGTGCTGCCACCACCACCATGCCTGTTTCAGATGGGCATGCTCATGGACCTAAAGCTCCCACCTCATCTCCGGAGTGCTGGCAGAACTGTGGCACAAGGAGAAAGCAACATACTATGTGTCTGTGGATGGTGCAAAATGGCTCAGTGCATCCCTACAAAGAAGTGGCCTTCCGAGAACCCCCTCCCCAGAAAGCACCACGCTGTGGACACAGGATACAAAAAGTATGGCCTTTGAGGGACAGGAGAATGCTCCCCAGTGACCCTCCAAAATACCGTAATGGGGGTGGGGTGGGGGGTGGGGGGACTTGGTCACTCAGAGAGGGTGTGCAGTGCTGGGAACAGCCAGCAGGAACTGGGGAGGAAGAAGGCTGGCAAAACCAGCAATGGGCTCTATCATGGCCACCCCTCCCAGCCAGGCACGGGTGAAATCTTCCCTCTGCTCTGCTGCTGGCAATCGATTCATCCCCCACACATGAGGACGGCAGGGCAGAGGAGCACTTAAGGCTGAGACGTGTTTATTTGATGCTGTACACAGCCTACCCGCCCCACGTTTCTCCATCTGGACAAAGCATGACCACTTCTCTCGAGCAATTTTTTCATCCCTAATGCAAGAGCTGCATTATAGCATTAATTTTTTTTCCTAGACAGACTTCAATCTCATTAATTTTAAGACACTCTAAGCTCTCTTTAGCGGTCTCTAACATAATTCTCCTAACTTAAGATACACTAGATAGAAGTAGCCAATCCCGTTCATAATTGTATATATGACCAGCAATTCAAATTCACTTCCCCTGATTTAATGTCCTATTTGTATTCTATCAATAAATGAAGTTCTCAGGACCGTACTTAAATGGAAACAGCACTATGCTCTGATAGCTGAAGCCAGTAAAAAAAAAATTTCATCACTAAACCAAAATGTCTTGTAGTATATGATTCCTTGACTTATTGTTCTCTCCTCTTCACTGCACTTGAATATTAAATGTTGTATTAATAGCTCACTCTTAATTATCCATGAGTAATGTACTACAACCAGAAAATTAATGGAGGGAAGCACCACAAAAATGGAAAAAAATTCTCACTATCCCTGATACATTTTCAAACAGCCTGTGAGAGGAAGGGAGACACACACACTGCCTTGAACACAGCCAGACAAAAGACCAGCACTGGAGAGGGGTCCACCGCTGAACCCTTGTGAACACAACTCCTCATCCCTCTGGACATTGCACACTGTGGGAAGGAGATCATGAGCAGTGGTACAATAATCATCATATAAATCCGGGGGTGGCCTAGAGAGGGGAGGGCAGGGGCAACCGCTGCCTCTGTTCTGAAGCCCAAGATGGAGGAGATGATGAGTGAGACTGGAGTGAGAAATTCAAGATTGTTAAGGAAGACTTTTCCATAAACACATAATTCAGCTCTGGAGTTCACTGCTGCAGGAAGGTGTTGAGATCTGAACTTGAAAAGGCTGACAAAGGATTGGGTGTTTTTATGGATAATGTAGATTCTCAGAGGACAGGTGTGGGAGGAGATGCTACACCCCTCATCTCATCGCCATGGTTTAAAGTGCTCTCTGAAGGGCACTGAGAGGGGGGACCCCTTGTCTCTGCCAGGACATCTTCCCCTCCCCAGCACCAAAGGTTCAGCTCAGACCCCGAGCTCAGTGGGTGGCAGAACAGACTCATGGCACTCATCAATTCCCAGATTTCACGAGGGTTTGCATCCTGTGGACATAGGCCCATGGGCTGGATCAGCCAGGCATGTTTTGACCTGGTGATGCAGCTTGCCACTCACCCACCTAAATCCTACCCTGGGTGCCTGGCTGCTATCAGCCTCCTGTCAGCTCACCCATGCTGGGAAACTGAGCCCTGTGAGATGTCACAATTGACCTGCTTATATGGTGTGACTGTATATATCACCACTCTCAACGTACTGCCCTACTTCGAGTGCCTTTGTCTCCATAGGTCCAAACACATCTGTCACACCAGCTGAATGCCATGCAGAAGGCAACACACCTATTCCTCTCCCACCACCAGCATGACCTCCGTTCACTGGAGCATCTCAGGTCTGTGGAAGCACAACCAAGGTTCCTAAATCACAGTCCTGGCAATACCACTGCCAGTGACAGACACCGTGAGGACAGACAGAGCCAGCAGACAGACAGACTGACCCACAAGCAGAAAGCCTGCTTTATAAGTAAAACCAACAGCCTGCTTTCTGGAGCAGCACTCTCTAGGTGGGCTGTGATGCAGCCCCATGACAACAGATGACAATTGGCACTGAAGAGGAAACAGGCAATAATATTCCTTTAACTCCATCACTAGAAATACTGCCTGAGGGAGGGAAATGCTGCAGAAGTAGTCTATATCTTAAATGCAAAGCACAGGAATCAAAGCTCTGGTACCCTGATGAGCTCTGAACTTTGTAAAGCTAGTTTATTGAACAGTTCAGCACAGGGAAGGGAATTAGTTACTTTGTCTCTTACTCAATACAGGCATTAAAAAATTAACAGGCCATTACTAAGTTTTCTTTGCATTTCTGCCTATTACAGTGTTATTTAACAACTTGGGGCTCTGCTCTGAGCTCATTCAGTACCATCGGTGTGAGAAACCTGCTGCCCTGGAGAGAGGAGGCAGAGAGGCAGCCCTGGGGAAACCCCCATCTCCCGCAGACCTTTTTGCTCTGAAACTGTGCCACGCTTTGGAGCCCTGCACAGCACAAGGCTCCCAGGGTCGTCCCCCCCCATGAGCTGTGTGGTGGCCACCCCAGCACAAGCACCCTGGGACATGCCACCTTGCATCCTGGCAGAGAGTCTGCAGCACACCAGCCAGCCACAGCAGCACACTTCACTTTAGCTGATGGGCACCTGGAGTTTTCTTCTGCATAGAGAGCTGGCACAGTTGGTCATGCAACAGGGCCAGGCATCAATCCCTGCTGCAATTTGCAGGCAGGGCACGGTGGCACAGAGGTGAAGTGCAACAGGCCCCTAACAAGGTCACCCCAAGGACAGCATGGACTGAGGAGACTTGCTCCCCCACAGCAGCCCGCACAGAGTATTCCTGAATCCGGCACTCCTCCAAGGACAGCACAGGCTGAACTGCTCTGCAGCAGGCTATGCCATCCTGCACCCTGACGTGGACCGTGTCACCCAGAGGGCTGTGCTGTCAGACGTCCCTGAATTGCACTGCACCATGAAGCCACAACACACTGCCTCTGCCCCCGAGCCAGGATGCTGGGGGCTGCAGCAGGCAGGCCCACCGCAGCATCCACCTCCGTGGGTGCGATCCCGGGGCTGTTCCAGAAGAGTGAAACGGCGAGGTGTCTAATTAAATATGTGCCTCCCATTGCCAGAGCCCTGCAGCAGCCATGAATTATGCAGCGGCTCACTTACATGTCAGCAGGATCACAATATTGATGAGTTATCCCGTGTGTAATCTGATAAAAACCAAGATAAACTCAGCAAAAATTGAGTGTAATATGATCCTTTCCTTTCAATAAACAATTTCCAGCCCAGTGTTGGGAGCATCTCCATGCTCCCCTCTCTCCCTGGGCTCTCTCCTCACCTCAGGCAGCTCAACCCAGCAGCTCCTCAATATGGCCTAACACCGGCACAAATAAGCAGCCAAGCTGGCGGCATTAACCTACAAGCTGCGAGACAGCGCTGGGTGTCTGTGAAGCGCTACCTGGGGGATATTTCCATGCCATATGGAATTAGAGGCTGGTGCTCTCCACAGCGCCGGCGCATTCCACAAGGTCTGTGTTTTGGCATTTAGATTAATGCTGGAGACAGGGAGGAAGAAGTTGCCATGTCTCACGCTGACTCCCTCCTCTCCGTCTGAGCAAATGACGGATGACAGAGTGCAACTCCCACTCAGAAATGCTTTCCAGTGCTCGCACAGACCCAGGTCCGACTCTGGCTCCCATGACAAGCTGACTGCTTTATAATCCTGGCCCAGATGCTTTTGGTACCCTGGGAACAGCCAGCGGCACAGGCTCCCACCCTCAGCCAAAATGCGTCCCACAAGAAACGCCATGAGGAGAGGGGAGATACTTGGTGCTTCTGGCCACGTCTGGTCACCAGGCCTGAACAGAAGGCTGAGGGCTGCGAGACAAGGATGGAGAACCCTTGGACGGAGAGCTCTCTTTGCCCTGGCAGTTCCCCAGTGCAGCAGGGACTGGTGCTGCTTGCCCCAAACTCAACTAGACCTTCAGAGAGACCCTGAGCCCCCAAGGGAAGGCAGTGCCCATCTGCATGGCTGCTCCTCAAGGCAGCGAGAGCCAAGTCCACCCTTCTTCTGGACAGAGCCAGAGCCGATGAACAGTGAGCAAAGTGACTGTCCTCACCTTGGGGACAGGCACCTGTCTCTCCTCAGCACAGCCTCAGTCACAGTGGACTTGTACCATTGGCTGCAGGAACATAACAGAGCAATCACTTCATTGACAAGAAACAATAGGTGAAGTATGGACATGCAGGTTACACCAGCTGCCAGGTTTGCCACCCTCAGGAGGTGGCATGGGAATACCACATGGCAAAGCAGAAGCCAGCAGAAAAGGGGACCCCTGAGCCTGCCAGACACTGCTGGGAGCTGCGTCCACCCATATACCCCACCACCAGCCCCAGTGTTGGCAGGTTCTTGCAGAAGAGGTGATCACAAGTAGGCTTGTTTGACCTTCTCCTGAGGGATGTTCACTACAGAGTACAAGAGCAAAGCTTCAAAAGCAGAGCATTGCTATTTTTCTTTTAAAATAATATTTCAAATCAATAACGCTGTTAAATAAAGAGAGACATGAAAACAGAAAGACAGAGAAAGAATCAAACTGGTAAGACAAGTGAAAGGAGGAAGGGAATCTTCCCAAGAGAACCAAGAAACTGCAGAAGAAAACCCAGTAAACCTTAATAACTTTAATATACGCAAAGGCCCCAGTATCAGAGCAAGTGCCCAGCTTCCAGCCCTGCTGCTTTTCTCTCCAGACCTCTCTAGCATGCTGGAGGGCATTATCAGGGTGAACCCCCGGCTGAATAGCTCCCAACAGCAGTGGGGTGACAGCACTGCACAGCCAGCACCACGTGCCCAGCCGAGCACAGGTGGCCCCCAAGCTCTCCACAGCCACAAGTTCCTCCGGTTTAGCCCCGGTCATTGCAGGAGGGGTCTGGACGTGGTCATGTCCTCCCTGCCCCGAAGGCTGCTCTCCCCTGTGCCCAGGGGCTCTCAGAGGAATCAGGCCCAGTGGGCGTGGAGAACTGTGGTGGGCCAGGGCGGCTCGGGGTGGCCCAGCGCTTTCACAGGGGTCTTCAGCCCTGCTGGTGAGCCTACAGGGAGAGACAGGAATGGTGCAGCCTGGAGACACTTCACTTCACAGATGTGTCTGTCTGTGTGCGAGAGGAACTTTCACAGTTTTACTGCTTTTCAAATATTTTAATGCAAGCCATTTGGTGTAATTTTTAAAAAATGGATACCAGCATGAGCTACACACGCATTAGCAAATGTCTCTATATTAGTATAAATACAAGAAGCAGAAAAGGACTGTCTGACTCCTAATCCATATGGTTATTCCAAATAGATTGCATGGTCTTAAACTTTGGCTTATTAGACTGGATCTTACATATGGAAAGAATTAAAATGCTGGATTTACAGTGCAGGCTAATCAGAACATGTTTAACTTATGATGCCCCAGAAGACCCAGAAGGTCACAGCAGCCCAGACACCTGGCGCAGAATCTGATTCTGCTCACACTGGTGTAAACCTCACAAAACACAGTGTTACACAGGCTTTACCACAGTGTAAGGCAGGGCAGGATCTGGCCCCCAGCACTCTAATACAAGCAAGCTGCAAAAAGGAAATACCTCATTTCCCACTGACTAGTCCATACAAGCGCAGAGACAATAGGGCCAAGTGTACGCTGCCGGCAGCAATCCCATATAGGAGTGTTGGCCAGCGTTTGGGCTGCTTTGCCATGACTCTTTGTATCTGAAAAAGCCATCAGCCTGCCTGTTCCTTCACTTAGAATAAAAGGTCACTTCAGGGCTTTTAGTTTTGGGGTTTTTTTTTTTTCCAAACAAAAGAATTATCCTGATTTTTTTTTTTTTAAATACTTTGCCCCGAGATCACAAAAGCTGTTAAAAGCAAGGCATGATATCACACCACTGTTAATGAAGCCAGAACTCATGGGACAGTGGATGTATGTTATTTACTTAAGCTAATTTATTTCTGGACAAGGCTAGACTCATCTCAGGTTCTTTAATACACGCATTTCCACTACCACCTATGTAAGCGCATTGAACTCCCCCAACAAAAAGTCTCTCTTGCAGCAGTCTGAGCCTCACCCTCTTTGTTTTTGCATGTATTTATTCCACTGATGTTGTTCCCATGTGAGTCAGTTGCCTTTTTATTACTCCTCTAAATACAACTTTCTTCAGAGTTGTTGAATTTCTGGTCTTGGAGTGATGACAAAAGAATACACTGATTCACCCACTTTCACACTGCTCTGTCGGCTCTCGCTGTCTGACATCTCCCTACAGGGATCATTTCATATGTTGTCTCCAGTTTGCTTGTTTTTCCAGTGTTGTTTTTTCTATTAAAAGCTAAACTGTTTGATTACAAGCACATTTTTAAGTAAAAGGCTTTAGGAGAAGCATTCTGCTTTAGCTTCAAATTGGCTCTCTTCCAAAAGCTACCTTTGCTTCATCTTTTACATGTAAGGAAATTGTTTATTACCAGCTTGAACAAACAGGCGCGCTGCTAAAATGCTTCAGCAAGGCTGTCCTAAAACCATGCAGTTTTCATGATGAGGTATTAACAACTGATGAAAAAAAAATATCCATTTTAACAACCTGTCTGCACACACACATCACATAGGGGCTAAAAAAACGCAGGGAAACTTTCAGTCCAATGGGTCACTGTTTTCAAAGCTGGTACAAAAGCATGAAGCAGTCGGGCTTTGGAAGAGCTGCTTCGTTCATATCGGCAGCATCTCTGCTGCAGCACTACAGAACTTGAGTTCTGAAGAGAGAAATTAGAAAAGAAAGCTTTCACTAAGCACCTCTTATCCTGGTGCTCTGGAATCTGCACAAAGCTGCAGAGTCTGGGAGCATTCAACCCTGCCACATGAGGTTATTTTCATCATCCTACTAAAAAAATAAGATGCGGTTGCTAGTCCCTGGCGGTGCTTTGCTAAAGGAAAAAATGCAGACTGTGTTCAGAAGTATCACTTAGAAAATCTTAAAACTGTGTGTTTCTTTTCCTTACTTTGACCAAATTGAGGCAAAACTGGCTTACCAGACCATCTCAAAAGAACAGAAGAATTTGTTGAGAAAAACACTTTCAGTGATGTCACCCAAGTTCACAGTTCACCTGCGTCCTGATGGCACAGCTCCAGTCTCAGTGCATTCCGTGTCTAGTTTTAATCACCACACCTGACAGTTACAGAAAACACTTGGTAACAGCACAGGGCAAAGGGAAGCTCTGAGGCAAAGCTGCAGCTGGTAGAGCCGGGGTGATGGTGCTGTGCTTATGTTGCAGCCAGAAAACCACACCAAAAACCACACCAGAGTGGTCCCACCCAAACCACAGCAGAAAACACACAGCTTCCCTCCACAGGTCCCCAAGCTCAGGTGCTCTCACCCCAGACAGCAGGAGCAGACTGTGCCTGAAGCTGCTGGAGATGCCTCACCACAGGGAGGGTGGCCAGTATGAACTAGTATAAATCCAGCGAAGGACATGTGGACTGGGGAACTGGAACAGCCCTGTGTGCAGGCAGCCTCGAGTGTACTAATCCTCCTGCACCCAGCTGTGTCTCCAGCCCTCCTCCAATCCACCTCTCGGCTGACCCAGACAATAAACCCCAGCCCCACCACCAGGCCCAGCACTGGTCCCGCAGTGCCACACCACCTGAACTCAGTTCCATGTGCCAGAGCCGATACCGTCCACGTGAGTCCGGCTTCCTCAGCTCCATCCCGCACTTCACATTGTTAATCAGTGACACTCTCTTTCCTGGAGGGTCACTGGAGGCTGTGCAGAGGCAGGAGGGGAGAGGGTTTTAAACAGCGCAGCAGATCCCATAATGATTACATCAAGTGGCAAGTCATTTATTAGTCTCCTTAACTGCCAGAAAACACCAGCTCTGAGAGACCCGAGTGCAGCACTTAGTGTCTCCTCATCTCTCTCCGGTGCCAGGACATGCACAGCATGCTGAAGGACAGTCAATGGCCAGGGTAGCCGAGGAGCACAAGCACACCCTCAGGCCACCCCTGCCCCCTCCCCACTCCTCAGCCCTGGCACAGGCCAAGGACTAAAGCTTGGGGTTGTAGAAAGCCACGTGCGAGGCTTCTGATGAGCACCTGTGATTAGGAGCAGAAGACAGCACCTCCATGGAGTTGCACGGGGATAGGTCAGCAGCAGGAGCAGCAGCCAGGCCAGCCAGCAGCACTGCAGCCACTTGCAGGCTCCTGGGCACAGGGCATCTTCCTGGGCAAGTCCTGAGAGC
Source organism: Falco naumanni (assembly GCF_017639655.2). Lineage (NCBI taxonomy): Eukaryota > Metazoa > Chordata > Aves > Falconiformes > Falconidae > Falco > Falco naumanni. The sequence continues at coordinate 98,870,715 of NC_054054.1, read as the reverse complement.
GCAACTGAAACCCAGAACGGTTTCCCCATGTGGTCCATGCTGCCAGCTGCCACAGAGGAGCACCTTACCTTTGCTGAAACCATAATTAGCTTTTGCTGTAGAAAGATGCAGTGAAATTTGGAAAGGCCATAGATGAATAACCATGCTCAAGCCATTCACTTTGGTACTGAAAGTGGTTCTGCAAAAGTACACGTTAACTCTGCACTATGGCCTAACAGGCTCTTCCTCTCTCCAACCTCTCATTACTGAGGACCAGAAAAAGATAAGGAGCATGTTCTCCTTTTGGTTTTTAAGGAAATGATTAAATTGGGATCAACTTTTCATCTTTCCCACAAAAAAAGTGCTCTGTCATCTCATGCCCATTCACCTACGCAAAGACGAGATGACATCTCTGGCTACAGGCCGACAGTTCTGCACCTCCTTGTCACTTTTAACAAGAAAATAATCCTACAGAAACACTTGAAAAACAAATCGGTGTTGACACTCCTCATCTGCTAGGTACGTTTTATGAAACGAAAGAAATACTGCATTAGCGTTTGACCTCCTCACCTTTTTGACATTGGAAGAAAATGAAGAGGGAGAGGCTCAGGAAAGCTGATGCTGGAGTAACAGAATAATGAGAGCAGGCAGCGCTCTGAAGGCAGCAGTCCACCTGCCAGACAGCGAGGCCAGGCAGGGCAGGAGCCAGCCCAGGCAGAGGGAAGATGCGAGCCAAGAGCACGGAGGAGCCAGTGCACACCACTGCAGGCACCTCGCAAGCCTTCGCCAGGGCACCGAGGGAGCTGCAAGGGGCACACAGGAGTTCCAGGGACCGATGCCAACCCTCACACTCCCTGCCACCCACCACTGACAGCTCCTGGCTTGCACCAGTGGCACCTTGTAGCTTGTGCTGGAGGCTGGGCCTGACTCAGAAGAGCACTGGAACCACAGAGCAACAGATGACTGTAGGGAGGTACCACCACATCTCTGCCTGCTCAGCAGCAAGCCCGCCACCCACTTGGCTCATTTGGAAAGAGCAGTTCATTACAAAATGAGCTTGCCCTGCCAAGAGCTGCTTCTGCAGGTGAGGGCATGAGGCCTGGAATCCCACTTCTTACAGAAGGGTCATACAGGTCATCGCCAGAAAGCTCTTCAGTCCTACAAAGCTCTGGGGCTCTGCACATGGGCTGGAGTCCCTTCGTGTGAGCAAGCTGATGTCCTCCCACCACGCCTCATCCTTCCCCCACAGGAGGCCTGCTCCAGCTCCATCCTTGCACAATTACATGGCTGTGCAATGCTGAGGGGCTGCTTGCACTCACAAGAGAAGACTGCTCTGTCCTGCTCTAAATGCTTGTGAACCACTCAGCACGCTTCCAGCTTCTGATCTCTGTAGCCCATAGGCAGGAACAAGAGGGCTTCCTCAGCTCCCAGCGCCGCCAGCTGCAGCCTTCAGTCTGGGCATGGTGGATTTCACCATGTCCTCTCCCCCAAGCAGAAGTTACCAAGAAATAACTGAGCTTTGTCTTCTAAACAGCCAGCCACTTTCTCCATGAATGCGCTACCAGCACAGGGAGGCTTGCCCTTTGGACACAACACTTGGACGGCTTACCCACGCACACGGGCACCAGATGGTCTCACTGCTTCCCCAGTATGGCTGGGTATAGTTTTGCTGCTGCCTTGACAGGCACAAGTCCTTGCCTGTAGGAGGTGGGGGCACTCCGAGGAACTCGGAGAAATATTTTCCCACTGGTAGCTGTCGGCCTGAGCTAATGCAACATGACACATATCTCGCTATGAACAATGCGCTGACATTCAGAGCCTGCTCGCCATGTTCCAGACCACGCCATTGTCACCGCAGTGTGATCGCAGGCAGGGGGATACGTGTCCCCTCTGAGCTCATTTCAAGCACCCCTTTGAGGAGCTGGTGCTGCGGAAGACCTGGCATTCCCCCTGCAAGACAGCTTTGTAACAGGTAGCGTGGTGCCCCTGGTAATGTCAGCTGGAAACAGGAGGGCAGAGAGCAAGGCAGTGCTGCCTGTACAAGGAGACTCCTGCAAAGCTGCTCTCGTTAACATCCAGGCACACCACCAGCTTCACATCCTGCAAAGACCAAAGACAGCCCAGCCCCTAACACAGCTACAGCTGGCCCTGGAAAAGGTGCTGCTGAACACAGGAGCAAGAGCCAGCCCCATGTGCCAGCCAGCCCCAGCCTAAAGACAACCTTTGCACCAACAGCGTGTTCTGAGAAACAACTCCGGTTACCACCCGCGATGCCACCAGGAAAACTGACAAGAAGTTCCTGGGACAGATCTCCTCCAGGCTGCACATAGGGAAATGCAGGGAGCACAATGCAGAGAGTGGCTGGGGTGCTGAAACCCTGACACCCGCCCAAGCCCTGCTTACACAACAGCGTTACACAACACAGCACTCCAGCAGATTGCATAAGGACAGGATGGGCACACCTCGAAACCCCAGAGCCGGCGGCATGCTGGGACGGCAAACCCCACTGCCAGTCACCCAAAGGCATGTTCCCCACCACGCTGCCTCCCCACTGATGCTTTCAGGCAGTTCCTGAGGGGAGGCAGCCTGGCACGGCACAGCCTGGCTCGCCTGGACGCCAGGAGGCAAGAGGAGATCTAACACCATGTGCTGGGAAGAGGCTGGTCTGACCTCAAATCACAGGACAGGGGAACTCCTTCTTGTTGGATAAAGAAAATGTTTTAACTTCTAGAAAATGTAAAGTCATTTTTGTTAGAGATCAGTGGAGGGGCAAGCAGCAGTTTCACACAATCTGCAGATTTCTGCTTGGTGGTAATGGTAGCACCGTGGTCATCAGCAATTCCTAACTTCTCTGAACGGCTGTGAGAAGCACTGCCAGGACTGCCATATAGCAGATGTGAAGTACTGATCTCTGTTTCAACAAAAACCATCCAGTACATCCCGATGTGTAAAAAACCAAGCAACTACCACATGGCACACAGAGAAGGCTGTTCGGAAGGATGAGGCTTGAGTTTCTCCCTAACTTCTAAAGTTTCTGGTTTTTGTACCTGAGCAAGATGCCTGTAGCCTGAGCAAGGATTTACAATGGAGTAGGCTTCAGAGTCCCTCTGCTTCTCAAGAAAGTATCAGGAAATAAAAGGGCAATTGCATTAGTCAGTCATCAGGAGTTCAGGGTTTCTGCTTGGTTTCAGATGACAGCAGGTAAAAAAATTGCTTAGCTGCCTGACTGCAGCCAGCAGTATCTGCACAAGGCAGGAAAGTCCGCTTTACAATGTGCTGCACACACCACACACTGTTTAGTAACTGAGCGGCCACACAGCAACACAACAGAAACATGCCCGGTTTCTGATAACCACCAAGACCAAGTTCAGGTAATTATGACAGCGCTGTGCCTCCCCCAGCATGGCAGGCAGGTCCTGGCACGTGCCAGTGCCTCACCCCAGCCTCTGCTCTGCTCCAGCGACTGCTGTCTGTGCAGGGGGTGGATGGAGCAAAACACAGCCCCTGAAGGGTGTGAGCATGCCCATGGAGGTCCTCCCCATCTGCAGGCTGGTGTGGGCCCAGCTACATCTCTACTGAAAACTCGCAGTAAGATGAGATTTGCCTTTCACAGCTGCAGCCCTCCAGCAGCTCTGAAGCCCCCACCCTCTCACCAAGCAGTAACACCAAGCCCTCCTCTCCCCAGCTCCTCAGTCCGTGTTCTCAGCTGTGGCAGAAACACCCATCAGCAAGGCCACATTCTTCCAAGTCCCAGCCCCTGCCTGGTACTCTACAGCCTGCTCATCAGGATGGCCATCTGTATCTGTCAAGAATGCCTTTCAAGGTTAGGTTATCATCAGATTTCATAGTCAAACTCTATGTTTTTCTTGCAACATGACTAACCAAACACTGCTATCCAGACCCAAGACTAATCCTTGAAAACCTCACTAACATTCGCCCTTCATCTTTCTCATGCCACCCTCCATACAGCTCTAGGTTGGTGACCACACAGCCAGTTTCACCCACAGTACTGTCCCCACTAATGTTTCTTATCTCATAAGACAACCCCTAAAAGGCCACTGCAAACTCTTTCAACAAAAACTGAGGTAGCCAAATCCAGCTCCTACTAGCCTCTTTTCCTCTCCTCCCCCCAGATATAAATTTTATACTTGAAACTACTAAAGTTGGCTGAAAATAATGATAACTGACAGATGCTGGGTTAAATAGGCCACAGTCTTTCCCTCGGGCCTAATTTAGACCGGATATCAAAATGATATAAAATATCATTGCTTGCCTTCACTCCATCAGGACATCTGCAGACAGACCGATATTAACTCTTTCCTAGGACTGTCACCTTGGAAGAAAAATCATGTTTTATCTAACCTCCTCCTGCCCTAAAACCCAAGCTCCAAGGTAGCTCCTCAGCAAAGTCACTGAAGTTAAAGCTCACTAGCTCACTGCCAGGTGTTGGGCAAGCTGCACAGGCCTGAACCTTGAAAGGTATCTGAGTACCTTGCCACAATGCTGTCAAGGTGAGATGTTCAGCATACGTAGGGCTGCATGCCAACAAATAGCCTACAGCAGGAATAACAGACCTTGAGAAGGGTTTCAAAATAATAAAATATGAAGAAGAGGAAAATGGGGTGTTTTGCACCCTTTTCTAGACAGATGTTTTATCATTACACTTCTTTAAAGTAAACATTGCTACATCACTACACTTCAACAGGAGTGGGCACCACTTCTGCACACTACCACCTTGTGCTACACTATCTAAGTGTTAACATCAGTCTTGCACCTGCCTTGGTTTTAAAGGCAGGTTGAATGTAAGCTGATGATGGACACGGGGCAATCTGGCAGCCTGACGACAGAGCCCAGAGCTGCTCTTGCTCTTACCAGCAAAGCTGATGCTCATGTCTGGCACGTTTCCTCTCAACTAACTAGAATCAGACATCTAAAAGCTGTCCTCAGAAATGGGTAAGTCACCTACCTCTCCTTGGAGTCCAGGCTTTGACTAACACCGGGTTTGAACTTAATCAGGAAGAGGCCCCACCCGTAATACCAAGGTGTCAGCACCATTAACCCTCTTACTGCTGGTCCCAGACAGACTGGAGAAGCAAGACAGCCATCACACAGCCATTGCAGTCTACTCTGAGTAATGTTTCATCCAGGTACTCCTGCGAGAAAGACCACTAGTGCCAGGTTGCACGTGACAGATGTTCCTGTTCTGATTTTCAGTGTGACTCTCCATATACCAGGAGCTATCATAACTTCTAAACCTAAGGAAAAGCCTCTTCATTGCACTAGTAAGTTCAAAATCCTGGTTGCGTGGATCAGCTGCATGCAACGATGCTGCAAGAAATATTACTGGAGCTTTAATTTATCAGCCCATTAAAGAGACAGTTGAAGGAGGCATCAAGATAAAACCCAACTAACACCAGCAAAAGCTCCAGAGCTATGGGTAACTAATAGCAACTGTCTGCTGGGTCACTAACTATGCCTTGCATGGATAGAAACTCCACTTGTGGGCAGCAGTGAAGAGGTGCAAGCCCTCACCACACCAAGGCAGCATCCAGAGGCCTTCTTCCCAAAGGCTATACAAGTTTTCTCTCAACAGACTTCATCCCCTATCAGCTGCATGGAGATGCTGGGCAGGGCAAAGAGCTCAGGTGAGCTCCTAACAGAGGAGCAAAGACGCCACTGAGATACCATACGCTTCAGGCTGGCTTTAAATAGGCTTAAGCAGCATATAAATTCAGTGCAGGCGCTCTATGAGAATAGGGATCGCTGCTGGAGCAAAGATGCGGTGTGGAGGGCACAGGCAGGAAATCAGAAATGAAAAAGTCAATATAGTTCTGATGGTTCTAGGAGATCACCAAAGCTATTTCTTCCCATTTTTGTCTTATGTGCTATTTCTAATCAGAGAGGGATATTTTGAACAGCAGCAAAAAATTATTTTAAAAATCCTCTCAATCCATTTTCTGAGGCCAAGAAAGTTCAGCTGAGGACGCATTGCTGCATTCTGATGGCACTTCTTGGGTGGCTGAGCCTGCAAGGCACGTGTGGCAAGGGACTATGGCTCAGCTCAGAGCCCTTTGGGCCTCCTCATTCAGCTTAAGTCCATCATTCTGTGTTTGCACCACAGAAGGGAGGTGAGCATGGGCTGGAATTCCCCCATTTCAGTGGCTGAGGCAGCATAAAGGTCTGTCACCAGTCTGACCCCCAGTCTGTCTCAGGATGGGGGCAGAGCACACAGGTGGGCTCCTGTCCAACCCACCAGCTCACTTTGGGTACACACTGCCTTCAGTTCAGTTGCTCCGGGTTTGTTATAGCACCAAAAGAGTCAGAGTTAAAAAACCAAATCTTAAAAGTGAATGTCCATGGGTATTGGACAGATGCAAGCAGCATCCCTGTCAACATGCACCAGCAAAGTCACAGTACAGGAGTCAGACCTACCTGTGGCCACACAAAGGCAGAACAGCACGTGGCTGCACAGCGAGGCACTCACACGTCTGACTTGGCAGAGCTCACGCATGTTGCAGCAGCAACCTTTAACTTAGCAGCCTCGTGGCCTCAAACCAATAACTCACCCACAGCATCACAGCATACAGTACAACGGAATATTCACTTCTGTACTTAAGGACACATGCAGCTCAGACAACTTAGGACATGTAATTAGAGACTGTATTTTAATGAATATGCACAAGGGGGCAGAGTCAGAGTTGTGCACCTGAGGTTAAGTTTTGCATATTTTAACTTTTCAACACTTAGCAGTGCAGTCTCACTTCATTAACTTGACCTACTGCATCACATTTCCTAGGAGGCTTGTTGGTTTTGTTTCCCTTAAAAGGAAAAAGAAACATTACAGGAGAGCTTGTTTCCATCAGGCACCCCTGGAGCCCTACTCCAGCCTTCCCAGCACTCACACCCTTGCCAGGCTCCTGCCAGGTCTGACCGAGCTGCACGCAGCACCCCCACCCAGCACCTGCCCGTACCAGAGGCAATGGTCCCACCCGCTAATAAGATTGTCTGAAATCTAGCTAGAAATCCTCATTTTCAGTTGCTTATAAATTTGCCAAGGGTTAACTGATCAGATCCCATTTTTTCATGGCAAATACATCAGCCAGACAGAATATATTGATTTGAAGAGTTAATTCAGAACTTTGGTTATTTCTGAGAAATATTTCTAAGGTAAACTCTCCATCTCTCCCACTCTCTTTAATTTACACCGCAAAAGATCCAAGAGGACTGAGAATCCTGGCAGGTTTAATACCAGTAATGGCCTTTTTCTGTCACCCCATGAGAAACTGCATAAACTTGCCCACTTAGTCTTCCAAAAGCTCTTTCACTTTCCTTGCCAGCTCTCAGATTTTAGCAGCCAAACTCCCCCAAGACCAATCCCGCTTTGAGACGCCCAAAGCAAAGCATAAGCAGGGCTCGCCCTGTGCTTCTGCCCCAAGATGCTGGAAGCATCCAGAGCACCACATTCACACCCTGACAGACGATGGCTGGGGAGATGCAGACCAGTGCTGGTACCCAACACCCTGGCGAGGAAGCCATTCTGCTGCTGGTGAGGGACGTGAGTCAGCCCAGAATCAGCTGCCAGCAGGCAAGCTGCCCAGCTGACTTTCACCACCTTGACCACTTGCAAGCACATGCTGATGACTTTCTCAGCCAGTCCATCCTGGACTGACTGGTGAATCTGTGATGCTGGCAGAGATGAAAAAATAACAACTTCTAACCTTGGGCACATTGAGTCAAAAGCAGGTAGGGGAGGTCCTTGCTCCCTACAAACCTAGCCATGGTGTGTCAAACAAGACTTCAGTAAAGATGGTTGCAATGTAAAAGGAAAAAAAGAGCTACGATCTTTGATCATTTTGAAAACAGGAGTTTGATTTACAAAGATATCACTGCCAGATAGTTACTGCACTAAACAGCATGCAGTAAAAGACAGCTCGAAGCAGCATCATTACAGCCACCTCTACTCCACACGCACCTGCAGCTGCCTGCATGCTTGCAGTCCTTGGAGCTCTCCATCTCCAAAGCCTCAGAACTCCTGAGGTCTCAGCAACACCCACAGAGCTGGCCAAGACTGAGGAAAATAATCGGTGCTTTAAAGTGAAGCTGAACTCGAAGAAAATCAGTTCATCAGTTTTGAAGTTCTTAAGTGTCAAACTTAGCAAGCGGACCATTTGTACTCCTGTAGATGCATAAAACTGTATTACACATTAAGCAGTATGTTAAAAGGACATTATTTCCATGTTTCAAATCCAGCATTCAGAAGTTAGGAATGCCTCTGCAACCTGAATTTGACCTTCTTGTTTCTTTCGATTGCAACAGACTGAGGTTACACTGGTTTTCCTCCTAGAAGCTGGGTGCAGCCAGTGTACTGGGTGCTGGAGCTGCTCTGTGAATGAACTGGAGATGCAGAGTGGTGGATGCTGGTGCCATTAAAATCCAGCTTTACCTGCTGGAGCTGGAACGTGCATGTATGGAATTAAAAAAAAGCTTGGTTGGTTAAGGGAAGACCGCATGCCTTCCCCGAGTGCTACTTGCTGTACTCACTGCTGGTGGATCTTGTGCATGGTGCTAGCCAGGCACTGCTGCCATGTTTGAGAACCCCATGGGGCTGGAGAGCAAGGCGCACCCCAATAGCAGAAGGGGGGATGCCACAGGCTGGCAGCACCCAGCAGCCAGGGAAGCAGCTTGTTCCCTGCAGGGCTTCACTGTGAGGCAGAGTGCGGCGGCCCTGCAGACCCAGGGTCTCTTCCCAACCCCACAGAAACTCTGCCCAGGGCTGGATGAACCCTCCTGCGCATCTGACCCACTTTGTAGGGCTGCAGGAAGACACAGAGCTGCAGGGCGCAGGCCAAGCCTGTCAGCAGGCAGCACACACGCAGGAGCAGCAGGAGTGGCTGCACTCATCATGTGCTGACGAATTGCACACTTAACTGGACACCGAACAAGGCCAACCTGTCAGCGTGTCAGCACAGGGACTCCTAATCCGAGTCTGTGTCAGGGACAGCCAACGGCCTAAATATAATTGCAGGGAGGCACATGCTCACGATCTGGCAGCAAAGATGCTGCTACTGATCTGACATGATGGAGCAGGGGGAAGGTGGCAGCAGCCACCGGTGCTGGGCACCAGATCCTCCGACCTGCAGCACAGAGAGAAGCCCCACAGCCCACAGAGCTGCCCCGTCTGCCCGCCAGCCCCACACCACCCTGCGGCCCCCCACTGCAGGCTGCCAGGGGACAGGTCGCACCCCGGCAGAGCCATGGCTCTTGCTATAATTAAGCTCTTTCTCTTTCAGAGGGCAGGGAAACCAGGGATGCCACAGAAAAGGGATTGCCTCAGCTTGTGGGCAGCCAAGCAGTATTTATACCTATTTTAAAGCAACAGCGGGGTGTGCAGTACCCACTGCTCTGCCAGACGGAGCTCAAGGCTGCCCATGCAGAGATGTCATGTTAAAGAGCCAAAGTGTGTCATAGCCCCCAACAGCAGCTATGGTGGTTTTACTCACATTATTAATAATTACACTTTGAGATTTGGAGAAGAAAATGACACGGGTATTTACTGGCACTGCCGAGTGATTGCACCTTGTCCCCATGACAGAACGCAAAATGTACAAGACCAGGACTGCCTCCATTCTCACAGCAAAACGCAGCCTCCCCCAAGACATCACATGGGAAACACCACTCAGGGCCAGCTGCAACAGCAGGGAGAGGCAAGAGAGCAGAGATGAGTGTCCCAGGTTCTTCAGACCATGTGGATGGTTGCTGGGATTCCTAACATCCACAAGCAGGAACACAATTTGCCATCTTATACTCCAAATGAGAAACCCAGTTTTCTTTGAATGGTATTAACTGCAGACAATTATTATGAGGTGAATTGCATGGAACAAGGCGCTCACCCTGCTCCCCAGCCTCACACCACAGGGCTCCATCCAGGGCACGCTGAAGGGCGAGCACTAAGCTGACAAGACAGCCCACGGTCCTGAAAGGCACTGCTACCAAGCACCTTCCTGGCAGGAGAGCTTGGGGCCTGGATTTGTGCTTCCTACCAGGTAAGGCAGAGGCTCAGGTTGCACTAAAGCACAAGGAATAAATCTCCCCTGCAAAATGAAGCACTGCGCATTGCACAGCGGGATGTGCCACTGAGCTGACATCACCACCAGCTCTCAGACAGCACATCCATATGGCAGGCCGGCAGCGTGCATGTTCTTTCACTTACATTTCCCTAAAGTTTTGATATTATACCAGGAGCTACAGGAAAGCAGTTTAATGCCTAGGCTGATCATGTAGCAGGGTCGTGGTGAGAGGGTTTTCCCCAACAGCAGTACTAGCGGTGATGAGAGACAGAATTGCCCGTTAACGAGGCTGTGCTAGGCTCAATCCAGAAACAGATGTCTGAGCAAAACCTCTCTCGCCTTGCTCCAGCCGGTGCACTGATGGGCACCCACACGTATCTCTGCCCTCCCGCACATACATATTGCACCCTCCCAGCAAAAGCAAACACAAGTCCTTTAGCAAAGCCACAAGCAAGTTGGCTGTGTGAATGGCTGCACCTCCCTCCCCACCAGCAACGCCCAGGGTGCAGGCAGCCATTGTGTGTTAAGCAGCCCAGGGGTGTTCCCTGGAACAGATCCCACAGGGTCCTAGAGGGGCAGACCCAGAGGGTGGGGTGCAGAGGGCAGGCTGAGGGGGCAGCCTTTCCCCAGACAGACACCCACAGGAGCTGCGTGCATCTCACCTCCATGCTTGGCATGGCTCTCTTGCTGCCCACTTTGACTCAGCCCAAGCCAGGCAGCCCCATCCCTGCCTCTAGCCGCGCTCCAGAGAGATTGAAGCACCATCTCTTCTCCTAGGCTGAGTGGTCTCTCCTCTGAGTAGACAGAAGGCAACAAACTATTTCATTTTTACTATTTGTATTTGACCTTTTTATATTGTTTGCTTTTTCCAGCATAATCTCTTAAGAACATGACTCCAATGATTTATAACAAAAGAATATCTCTATAGTGGGTGCCTTGCAAGACCTCTCTCCTGCTGCTTTAGAGTGATTTACTTCTGGATTAGCCCCTGATAGAGAAGGGCTTGGCTGACGGTTTGCCCTCGTATATCAAAAGGGAAATCCTTAAGACATCACTATAAAACAGCAGGAAAGAGCACCTGCCTGACTCATAAACTTATATGATGTGGTTTAGTCAGATAGGCCATCTGCTTCCCTTACATACCCATATGTCCTTCGCTGTTCCCTGCTACCTCACTGTTAACTTCAGTGATTTTCCTCTTCGCTTCTGCAAAGCTAAAGAGAAATGAATCGAATGATAAACTTTCATGCAGATGGGAACAAGTGAAGTGGCCACTGTCTCTGCCTTCTAGTTAATGCAATAAATAACAACAGTGAAGTTGAGGAAACACACATCTTCTTTTAATTATATCCACATTATAAAATTAATGTGCCAAATCCTACCCTAGCTTACACCCACATAGCTCAGCTGACTCAGGTGAAGAGAGAAAAGACCTATTCTTTAAGTGCCAAACCCCGGGTGTTGACAGAGGGACAAGGTATGTCCCCTGGCATGGCCACACTCCTGCGCTGGAGCTTCTGCCCTACAGCTGATGGAAGGTTGCCCAGCCTGGGTTTGCCTAACCATGCCCTGTCCCAATGCCTAGAGAAAAAATACAAGAAACTGGACCCAGAAGACTGCCCCTTTCCCAGGATGGGGTAACACCCTCCTGCCTCGTGATTACCTACTTAGGGACTGACTGAACCAAACCATGTATCAAACTATCATCACTAATAACCACAAATGGACTTGTCCCATGAACTCACCCATTTCCCTTTTGAATCCATTTCTGCTTTGGCTTCTATAATAATCCATAACCATTAACTTCAATAACATAATTAAACACCATGATACGAAAGGTACTTCAGTTTCAAAACTGCTGGCTAACTTCATTATGTAACCCTAGCTCCGGCTCTATAAGAAAGCAATTAATTGTTTTCTAATGAACCTTTGCTTTCTACCCATAACTATACATGGCTGGCTAGCACCCCCAGAACCAATGCAACAGTTCTTTCCCAGCTGGACAGGCCTGCTCTTCTAGCCTTCCTTGCACAGAAGCTGTTTCACACCACCTTCTCCTCTCACCGTCTTCAGGGATTTATTCTGCTTTTTTGTAAGACAGGGCTTGAATATAACAGCACTCACTAGATTTAAAATGCACATTCAAAGATCACTGCAGCTTCTTAACAGTATAATTAATTTTGTCTGGTCCTCTATCCTCTTTGGCCATGCATGTGTCAAGCACTACAGTCCCATTAATGCCTCTCATGAGGAGAAAACCGATAGATCCTGACCCCAGCCACCATCCCAAGGAGATACCAGCATCTTCCCCCAGTCCTGGCTGGTCACTCACTAGCTAGACCAACCTGAGGCTGAGAAAGGCAACTGGCGGAGTGGGACAGGACCTCCAAATCTTTCCCGTGATTGGCACTGGGGTCCACAGGCCTCCTGGGGAGAGGAAGCTTTGAAAAGTGCACAGGAATCTGGATGAACACCATGGGGCCAGTCCCACACAACAATGCAGAAGTTCACAGAAGGGCTGGAAGTGAACAGTGCTGGTGCGTGCTGCTGGGCTGACTCATGCCACACCCTGTGCAATCATTTCAAATGATAAATGCATTTGAAGCAATCATTGTCTGCTGGCAGATAATGCGTGGCCAGCAAAAGAGGCAGCATTCCCCAAGCAGGCTGCTTGCTCTGTCAGGCCCCTTGCAGGCAGGACCCAACGAGCTTTTCAGCTCGTGTCTCTGGAGGGTTGGGTAGCGGAGTATCTGCAAACAGCTCTGGGAAGTTGGAAAGTGTCCTCTGTGGAGGTGGCGGGAGCCATTGGTGAGCCTGGAGCAGGGTGCTTGTTCTGCAAGAGGATGTCAGCATCCACCCAGCCTCGCCAGGCTGCTGCAGTGCAGGGAGAAGTGGGCTCAGACACAGACGTCCTCTGCAGGCATGGAGAAATCAACCCCTCCATGGCTCAGTGGGGATGAAAAGCCTCCCATTATTTACATTCATTTTTTATGTTCATCTTGCTTTTTAATTTCCCAAAACCAAGACTCTGGGAATTCATTTTTCCCCTCTGCAACATAGTAAAGCAAGCAGAGGTTTTTCCAGCTCTCTGGAGAGCTGCCTATAGCCTACCACAGAGTGGATAAAAACCTGCATAAAAAGACCACCCAAGGGACTGGGAAAAGTGGTCCTCCCAGGAAAGAAAGAGGCATTTTGTTTAGAAAGACTGAAGTGCAAACAATTACCCGAAGCAGAAAAACAACGGCATGAAATCTCCTGCTCGGCTTTCCCCTCCGCGCGCCCTGCCCAGGCGTGCCGGCCAGCACCGCGCTGTGTGTGCCACAGCCGAAGGAGCCACCTGCACAGAACAGGCACCAGGGAGTGTACGTGTGTGTGTGCGTGTGTGTGCGCACCAGCATGTGTCCTTACAGAAAAGACAGGGAGCATTTCGGGCACAGGAAACACTTCCCTGCCCAAACACTTTACACACCAATTTCCCCCCTCAGAGACCCTAAATTATTGCTCATTAACACCGTTGGGCGAATGACCCCAGTCAAGCAGCTGATCTCTAAAGACATCCAGCTATTGCAACACTTAAAGCAAGTTTACCCACAACATGTCCTCTCCGTCTGCTCTTACACTCCCGGCAACAATGGTCTTGCACAACCGTGAGGGCAACAGCCTTCCTGGGCACTGCACACCTCCCAGCCCTGCCACCCAGCCGGCCGGTGACACAGCCAGGGCGAGTGCCCGGCTGTCCTGCCCAGAGGGGCAGCAGAAGCCAGGCTCGGGAACGGAGCTTCCTGCCCTGGTCCCCACCAGCCTCCAAGGACATCCTGGAATTCGAAGAAATTAAAAGTGAAAAAGGCACCACATTAACCTCCTTAATTTTTCATTTCTGACACAGATTGTTTTCTCCTCATTTCAAAGAATTTCAAGTTAATGTCTGGAGGGCAGAAAAAATCCATTTCCCAATACGCCTGCTGCAGCTTTTTCACCAATCGACTGCCCTTCCTGGTACAATCACTGGGACATTGATTTTTTTTTTTGCTAGAGCATCATCCGAAAATCTATCAATGCAAACAGCATCTTTGAAAAAATACCAGCAATCTAAGACAAGCTGCTTTCTCCACCCTTTTAACCCCAGCACTGCGGAAAAAAACCCTGCCCAGTACCTGTTCCAGCAGCATCTAACTGTGCATGGCAGCGCAGCAGGGACCAGAGGCAGAGCCACGAAGCACACATCGGCAGCGTCTGTGGACCACGTCTCCTGCTCAGTGGGGTCAGTGCCTGCGGGAGGGCATCCCACCCAGGGGCAGCGGGCGAGGGAGGCGTGCCAGGGCCTGGCTGAGAGGAGTCAGCGAGGCTGCTCCATGCCTGTGCACTGCAAGGGGCAGCACCAAAGGCTGGTATCTGGGGAAGACCACCGCAGGCAGCCCCCGGCTTGCCGCCTGCCCCCTGCCTGCAGACACACCAAGGGACAGACTCGGCCATCGCCCCAGGGCCACAGCCCAGTCCCAGGGCTGCTGCCTGCGATGCTGGGCTCACACTGAGACCGAGCACCTGCAGCCACCCTCCCCGGGGACAGAGCACTTCATCCTCCACCTCACTTTGGGGAAGCGGCAGCAATGTGAGCAGGCGACAAGCAGGCAGGAGGCTTTTCTGTCAGTGCATTGCCCTCGATGGGGCAGAGCCTGCAGCACACACTACACGAGGTTACATATACAATAGAGGCTTGGTTCTGGTGAGCCTGGCGATAACTGCCTCCTATTACTATGCTAAATAAACACTTCACTCAACAGTCTTGGCACTTATTAAGCACCTGGGAGAGAGACTGCCTTGTGTTGTCCAAAACACTCTTAATTACTGTTTAATCAAGATCTCTTCCCCTCTAGAAAAAAGAGGCAGCTAAACATTTGCATGTATTTTCCACTGCAATCACATTACACATCTCTGTGACAAGCAAATTCTTGGCAGTGCTTAGGAAGAACACACTGCCTGTGCAGGAGCATCGCAGCACAGCGTGCTAATCCAAATAGCCTTAGGTCTCCCCTTCTTTAGGTAAGAAAAAGAACCAGGAGGATTTCCTGGCACATGGACTAATGCTATCAAATGCTTCTTTTATTTGTTGTTGACACATGTATAACAGTTGAAGAATCACTAAATAACCTTGTAATATCTTGATTTATGGATTATTCTTCCATACGAATGGCACATGGTAAGGACAACATACATTCAGTTCTGCGTTGTATCTCTGCTGGTACAGGAGCATTTGATTTCTGCTATTAAGCACCCGCAAATCCCAGGCAGCACAGGGCTGAGCTGCAGCGCTGTTCAGATGGGATGCCCAATCCCCCGCTATCAGAGTGGGTGAATGCACAAAACGCTGCGTGGGTGTTTAGGCAATCTTTCTTTTTCCTTTTCGTAAACCAACTCCTGGAGCTGGATTTTCTCTGAGCGACTCCTGCACACAGCTTTATAAGTGTGCCTGGTGATTTTCAGCTGTGTTTCTGGAGGCCAAAGGCCCAAGGCCAAAGCTCTGCAGTGTAGAGCGGGCAGAACCCATACAGCCCCTCTGTCCTGACCTCCCCAGCCAATGCACAGAATGGGCCTGGGGTGTGAGACCCCACGCAAGCAGAACCTCCCTTTTCCTCCATTTTACATCCAGCCCAGGCTCAGCTCTTCCTCAAGATAAAGGGGATTTGTCTCAATTGATTTAACTGGCAGTCACAGTGATCAGACAGCTCCAGCAAAAATGAATTTACATCTGAGTAGCGTGAGGAAGAGAAGGGCCTTTGAAACAGCATCACCACACTGCTTTGCACTGAGGGACAGGTCCCAGGTTAGTTGGACAGACAGGGCTCAGTCTGGGTTGCACCACCCAGGTATGTCTCCATCACAGCTAGAAATGCATCCAGCAGCACTAGTCAGCAAAGCAGATGCAGCAGGAACATGTCCAGGGCACGTGCTCCCTCCCGGCAGAGCTGCCAGTGGCACCCATGTTCTGTTCTGCACCTGACACATTACGTTGAGTAAGTGACAATTACCCAGGAATCGCTGCTGGTGATAGATTATCAATGGCATATGTCTTTGCATTTTAACAGCTGGTAATCTTCCTGCTAAACTCAGAATATCAGGTTACATCACCTAATGTGATCTTTTGGGTAAGGTAAAGCAGAGTTCTATGTTGGTAGCATTTAAACATAGTTGCTAGTAAAATCATTCAAAGAAACCCAGCTGCAATATTTCAATACAGATGTCCACACTTTGTGCAAAGGGGACATCTGCACTGGAGAGTGGACAAACTGGCTCCCCAGTACCTTTTACTCTGTGATTTCATTCAGAAGATCCAAAGCTCTTCATAGCAACAGGCTTTGGGATAAAGGCAAGAGTTTTCAGAGGGGCTGGGCACAGAGGTTTGTTCCTCTCGGACACGAGCAAGATGTAGGTATAAGAAGGATCTCAGAGTACACATTAAACATGGATTTATTTATTTTTATGAATGACTGAATTCCTGCCATTTCTCCTCCCCATCCCTGGTACAAGGGTCATCCTCATGCAGACAACAGGCAATCAGATACGTGCTGTGCATCCATGTTCCTGTGACAGCTATCTGACCAGGAGCTGCATGACTGAACCTAACAGCAGACTTCAGCTCCGAAGTAGTATTCAAATATGAACTGAGCCTGTGTCAGTCCTCATGTGCAAACCAGACTAGTCTAAGATTATCTCTGTTCTCAACCCGTTTACCAAATAGGTCTCGTGGTGAGCATGTGCTGACTCTTGATCTAGGGAACATATCCAAGGAAAACAGCTGCCAGAGGCTTCACTGCGAATGAACGCTGTGTGCTAAAGGAGTCCTGCGCCTGACACGGAGCTGGAAAGCTGGCTAGGAGGTTTAAGTGGGGACAGATGAAAAGCCAAAGCTCACTCCCTCCTGTGCTATCACTGAAGGAAGCCACATATGGACACAAAGAACGGGGGTACCAGTTTGCAGCAAACCCCAGCCTAGAATAGTCCTCTGCAGTTTGCACAAACTACTTCTGCTGTCCCTGGAGAAGCCCCTTCAGCCCAGCCACACACGCCTGCCATGCACCAAAGCCTGCCAGATGCCCTGCACTAGCCGTGTAGCACTGCCCCTGCCCCTGCCTTCCCTGCTTCAGCTCAGGGGAAGGATGGATGGCTCTCCATCACTGGTCCAACCCCTCCAGCCCCTGGGCAGCAGAGCCATGACCACCCTCTGAGCATCCTCCAACCTGGGCAGAGTTTAAGGACAGCACTGTTCCATCTCTGCAGCGGGAAGGAGGGGAGCCTGAACCAGCACTAACAAACCTACTAATTAAAAACCTTGAAAGGGCTTAAAATTAACTTTCCTAGGGAATAGGAACAATTTGAAAAACAAAACAAACTTAAAGCTTTATGTCATGAACAGAGAGAGGAGCCAAGATATCAGCATGCTGCAGCCAGGAAAACCAACCCAGAGAAGGGGCTAGTGCCCTGCACTTCTCAGGCCCCCACCTGATGCTCCATTGCTGCACTGCAAAGCTTTATCACCATGGGCAGAAACACACCAAGGGAAATGGGCCTGCTGCTGCTCTGCCATTTAAATGAGACATATTTCACATGTTTCCAATAGAGAAATTAGCATCTGATTTCATTGATTTCTCCCACCCCCACCCTTCAAAACTCCATTTTCTCCAAGATTTTGAGAACCTACAACAAGGAAGATGGAAAGCAGTTCGGGGTACACAAAAGAAAGGCCAGCAAGTACATCTGGAGAGCTTTTAAAAGATAATTACTCATTTTCATATCCTACTTCCATTCTTCTGGCTTGGAGCACCAGACACCATGCAAACAGCCTTTCTTGGAGTATTTTCTTGGCGCACCAGGGTACCAAGGGTCTTCAGAGGAAGCTCTGAAAGAATTCAGACCTGGGCTGTGATACCCTTGCATCTCATCAACATGCATGTCCCTGTCAAAAGCCAAAGTCTGGTGTAGAAGGCATACATCCATTTCCCGCTGAACTCACATGAGGATTACTCCAGGCCTGTTTAGTGAAGTCCTAGCACAATAGTGTTGTAAGGCCCTTAATCACGCTGTGCTTTAGCAGCATTCCTTGGCCCAGAAGAGCACACCAGCAGTATGAGACATGAATGCTAGCCAAGCTTTGTTTCCATGTTCCTGTCTCCTGAGCCCATGAGGAACATCTGGTTGCCTTCCTTCCATTGCAGAGGGTGGGCATGGGTGGGTCTCCACTGACAGCAGCAAGGCTACAGCTAGCAGCACACCCCAAGCAGCCTATTGATCAACACAAGATGAGGCAAGACGAAGGACGTGCTTGGAGAGGTGCCTGCAAGACTTTTGCCATGCTGGCAGCAGAAGCAAGGGACACAGAAATTAGCATCTGCATGAATGTCAGCACTGCAAAAAAAAAAAAAAAAAAGCCACCAGCATAATGCGAGATAAAAGACATTTGACCATGGCCTGCAGAGAAAGTAGCCAGCATTTCCTTGTCTCTACAGACTAAAGCAGGAACCATGGCACTTCACTGCAAGATGCTTCCTGGTCCCTGCCAGGACACCAGCATCGGCTCAGAGGGGCTTTAACCACATCAGAAAGGCACTTGGGCTCACAGTTGATTTGAATGAGAATGCAGGACCATAAACCAGGAGTCAGCAACCCAACATCCTGAAGTCTGTGCTTGGTCTTCGAAGGGTTCGGGAGGTCTCTTTCACAGAAATTTCACAAAAAAACTGCCTGTGCAAACCAGACACCCAGTCTTGTTTCTGAGGGACACTCACCATGTGGGACTCCCATCACCCAAAGCAGGTAAGAACACCCCTCTTTCACCCAGGAGCACAGCAGCAGCCAGGGCTCGCTCTGCTTTGAGGGGTTTTAAGCTCTAGGTTCCCTCCTCTTCTTTGCGGGGGTTAGGTAGGTGCTCCCTAGGACAGGCATACAGGAAGGCTGCACACGCTTCTGTCTTTGAGAAAAAAAAAAAAATCTAGAAAAAAAAATCTCTATCCTGGGTTGTTCTACAAATAATTAATATAAAGTAACTCCATATAGTCAGCTTGCCTGATTTGAAAGCCAAGGTGTAATTCAGAGAGAGGTCTGGGGGCTATGAGATCTTAGTGGGAGACGTCAAGTCCCAAAGAGATTTCAAACACATGCCTGCCCCACAGTTTTCTGCTGAGGAACTTGGGTGGTTCCCCTACCACACTGGCTTTTGCATGCCACATCTGCAGAGGCCCTTGACTGCAGAGCCGCTGGGACTGGGACTGGGTGTGCGAATGCAAAAGCCTGTCCATTAGGTATGCCATGCTCGGGGCACAGATCTGGCCCGCTGGCACAGGATGGTGATGGAAAGGCACTGCCTTGGCATGCCTCTCCACCGACGTGACCGAGCAGTCTGTCCCAGGTCCTCGGGGGCAAGGGCCCTGCCAGCAAGTGACACGCTGGCTGCAGGCTCAGCAGCTCCATGCAGCCTAGAGTCCAGCACAGAGGGAAGCCTGGATTAGCTCCTGGCACTGTAGGAAGTGCGATAATAGCAGAAGCAGAGCAGCAGGCAGCAATTGTGGAGCCTGAGCAAAATCCCTTGTTTTCACTGGCTAGTTCTGGTTTCATGTTTCTGATCTTTTAAACATCAGGCACTCCCCGAGCCTGGCCAAGAGCTCTCAGCACTCCACTCTCTGCCAGTAGCCTGACCTGTGCCAATAGGTTTCCTGCAAACTGCCAGCTCCAGGCTGGAGACGGAGCTCTAGCCCCACTGTGTATGGACTGGCAGCATCCCTCAACAGCAAGAGCAGCTGGGCTCAGCTCCCTGGACCAAAGCGGCACCATCGTACTCTCCTCCAGCCAAGGTTCACAACAGGCAAAGCTACTTTTCCCAGCCCATCTCTACAAGCGAACCTGCAAGTATCCCAAACCAAGGCAGTCAAAGCATAGAGAGCACTCTGCAATGGCGAGACACAAGACCAACATAAACCAGTGCCAGTCATGGGCATTTACACATGCTCTGCTTTCAGCCCAGCCACTTAACCACACTGTTTTTTCCTGGCTGTTAAGGCAGCCACTAACACAGACCTGCCTGTCTCCCCTTTCAAAGGAAGAAGAGAGAAGGGAGCTTGTGGAAAATAAAATCACCCTCTACAGCCTGGAAAAGGCTGGGTGTTATGAGACCACAGAAATTATGAGAGGTCATGTGGGCAGGTGAAGGGTTAACAGGTGGAAGTCAATGCCCCTCTACCAGGCAGCCAATATTTCTATCAATAAATTATGCATCAGCATCTAGTAATAATGACCTAGCAGCCAGAGCTATTTAAAACAAACCAATCAATGGTATTAACGTAATCCCCAGGAGAAAACAAGACACCACACACAGAGCTGGGACAGGGGCAGATCAGGCCAAGGAGAAAGGGACCTTTGGCTGAGAGAGCAGTCAGCCGCAGGGGAAGGCGAGGTCCCCAAGCTGAAAGGCCAGGCAGGGGCTCAGGCCAGGCCAAGAGCACAGAATAGAAAGCACCTCCCTGGCCCCTGTACCACAGCCACCACAGCCCTGGAAAGGGCTGGCACTGAGACCACCAGCCTGGCTCACACATGTGGCAGCTGCTGCAGCCCAACTCGATCTCCCAGGCCAGACCCTCCCCAAGCATGGAGACAAACAGGCACTGCACAGCACTGGCTGCTGCCCAAAGGTCTGGGCCACACCACATCCTAGCACATCAGCCACCAAGGCTTGGCCCCTTTGCAAGGACACAGAGCTCCCCTTAATACTGAGGCTTCACTCTGTATTCCCCATTCTATTCCTGTTCTTCCAAAACAGACATCTCTGGTGCTCACCTGCATGAAGAGATGCTGATAAACAGCCGCCCATGTCCTACAGGTGCTGGCTCATTCAGTGACACATGCTAACCGGTGGGCAAAGGACAGCAGGCTATAGACCTCTCCATGAGCAGGCAGGGACCGGGCAGGAGCTGGCCAAGCACAGCTTCCAGAACTGCTGCGAGCACCACGCTGCCCACCCAGCACCAGCCCTGCACAGAGGGCTCAGGCACTGCAGTGATGGTGGGGGGTCCTGAGAGAGGGAGGGCAGCCACAGCTCCAACCAGCCCCAGCAGAGCACGGGGAAGAGCCATGCTCACCACCAGCCATTCTCACTCCTCCACAGCCAGAGGCCTGCCCTCGCCTGTCGCTACGGCTACACACTGTCCTGGCACAGAGAGGTGCTAAGAGGCAGCACAGCAGGGTGACAAAGGCAGCTGAGCTGGAGGGAGCTGATCCAGGACCTCCCAAAGATCCCTTGGGATGCCACAAGCCAGGAAGATTTACATTTGCTCAGATCTGCACACTCATCCCTGACATTTACTGCTACTGAACACTAAAAATCTTATTTTCTGCATTCACTGTGTAAGTAAAAGCATTCTTGGCTGTTGTTTGTTTTATCCTTTTCAGTAACTGGCCCAGATCTTTTACCCTATCTGATCAGCAGATAAGTATCACAGGTGACTCCTTTAAACATCTAAAAAAGAAATCCTTAGATAAGACCAGCACACAGGATTGCTTCCCATTTCCTTGCATCATCACTGTACTGTCCCAAGAGCACATCCCACCCAGGGACACAGAGCCATGCAGAGAGAATAGGCATCGCTGCTGTTAAGGCAGGGGTTGTGCTGCCTGGAGATAAGGCAAGGAGCTCGCCTGTAAACACTGAGAAAAAGGTATCTAGAAATTGATATTCCAGGATCCTGACCTACAGTTCAAAAGGTGAAATAATTGGGGAAATTACATTAGCTTGCACCATTTTCTTCCGTTCTTGAAAGCTGCCAAATCTTATGCCCTACCTGCTCAGCAAGAGGACAGTTGGGCACTGAGTCTGCTTGCTGCTTATCTATAATGAGCATCTTTACCAGCAATCGGAAGCAAACGGTTGGTTTAGTTTTGCTGTAGCCCTCTTGAATGCTGCCCAGCTCACAAGTGCAAGAACATCCTGAAGGATTTGCCAACAGCACCAAGGCAGATGAAAGGACAGCCATCCCAACTGAGACAGCATCAGCACTGGGCAGAGCCAAGTCCCACATCACAGGGCTGATACGTCCACACACAAAGCTAATTCAGAGCAACACGGTACGGGCATGGTGCTGGCCATCTCCGTTTCTTCTCCTGATGAAGGGGCTATGGCAGAACTTTGCTTTGAACAAGCAGTTCCTTTTCACCTGGCATAATTAAACTAAATCAGTTCCCAAGTAACCCTACAATAGCAAGACGAGAATCAGACATACAGTCCTGCATAATCAAAATCTGCAGCTCAGTGTCCAGAACACTGGCACATGGCAACAAGCGGGTTGCAGCTGAGCTCCCACCAGCCACCACACAGCACATGGTGTTTGCAAACAGCAGGTCTGGCAGGGCTGTGTCATGAAGAGCAACTCCAGCCCCTCCGCCTGGGGCAGGCTCAGACCACTCTCTGGAACAGACAGCTTCCATCTCACACTCCTTAATGCAGCATGTCTCCTCCCTTTCCCTGGGACTTGCACCTCTTTCCCCTTTGGGCCCACAGGACACCCTGCCTGGCTGCACACTGAACATCCCCCATGCCATACTGGCCCTTACTGCAGGGCAGAGGCCACAGTCTACCCATGACAAGCTGGATGTATTTAATACTGCTCATCCTCAGTGCTGCTTGCCATGCAGAGACACCAGAACCTGGAGGGACAACAGGGATGGAGGAGCCGTCACACCCCAGCAGTCCCCACCCCACCCTCTGCTCACTTCCACCCTTGCTGTGGCCAGGCCCCAGGAGCACGGCACCCATGCACGAACACAAGGGCTCACCAGCCCATACATATAACACACTTCATGTGCATTCTCTGTATTAATAAATGGGGAAAGAAGGAACCATAAATCTATGAACTGCCAATTTGCACAGGACTAGCTCTTTTACTGGCTACGCACTAGCACCTTTTACAGCCCATTAATTACTTTCTCTAATAAAGTTTGACAAAATGATAACTTGCCCATGAAAAGTGTTGTAATAAATACATTTTCTCTAACTTTGGACCATTCTTGCATGTCTGGCTCATAAACCCCTCCCACGGTTCAGTAACTTAGAGCCTACCTGTACTTTTCAGGCAAGGAGGGGGGCCCGGCGTGACAGCACTGTGCATTGTCAACCAGTGCCACAACCAGAGAGCAGGGCTCCTCCTGCAAACCTAGCAGGAGCCAGCCCTGGTTTGGTGAACACAGCCCCCACCAGCCCAGGCTGAGCAGTAGAAAGCGCTTCCCACGCTTCACACTGCACTTCCACTGCACACTGTAGCCCCTGCTTGCCTGGCCGGTCCTAGGTACTCCATAAAGCCCATGCCCAGGGCACCCCCCTTCACTTCCCGCTTCTCAGATCACGCAGAAAACACGTCTCAGCTCAAACCCCAGCAATGCCCATGGCAGGGTTAACCAGCTGCATCCACAGCAGCACTAGCTCTCAGCTGCAGAGGGTCAGGGTATCCAGAAGCCCAGAGCGCCATTACCACCTCCAAGATGCCAGATACCTTGCTCCCACACACGTGCAGCACTTGCGCTGCTTCTGCACGCTCCTCGTTCCACCTCTCAGACCATGCACCAAGAGGCATTACACTACCCAGCCTGATGCTCACAGCTTGGGGTGTTCACTGCTCATGGTCTTTCTTTATTTACATAAAGCCAGTTGAGCTCAGCAGAAGATACAATGGCTGAAGCTGTTCCTTCCTAATACAGAAACAAAAATCAATAGGTATGTTTTAGTCTTAATTCCAAATTATAAACTGTTTAAAGACTTTCTTTTATTACGATTCAGAGGAGCACTAAGCAACACGACTCGCCTCCTGACCCAGAAATTCAGATCTCTTGGTCAGCACAGCTGGGCATCACTGCATCCAAAGCACGCAGCACATCTGCCCTTGGTCCCTCTGCCTGCCTTTTGCCCTCATCCACAGCCAGAGACACTCTCAGCCCCAGCACTCTGCTGCTCACTCTTACCTGGACACAGGCAGTGCTTGTAGAGCTACCACCACCACCTCTGCAGAGCACCAGAGCAAGTGCAGCAACTTCTAACAAAGGCCCGAGCAGGCTTGTGCCACGATGCCCTGGCATGCCCTGGCACACACCCGCGCTGCGAGCCAACCGCATGTACGCTGGGCAGGCTGTGCTGCACCCCAGGCAGATGAAGGTTTCTTTCCCTGTTTAATTAGTTGAGTGACTCTGCTCTGCCCAATAAAATCATCACCCCCCTCAGCAGTGCCATGCCGTGGAAATTTATGATCATAATTTAGAGTCTGAATTACCACTGTCAGTACCTGTGCCATATGAATTACTCAGTCATATTAAATTCAACTGTTGATTTTGCAGGGTTATATGAAGCGGGAACACTTAGAGCCAATGAAATAATGGTGGAGAAAGAATTATGGTCAGGGAAGTTACATTAGCTGTTCAAAGCATCCTATGCAGAGCCCACCTGCGCGGCCCTGGCCGAGGGCTGTCTGCCTGCAGCAGCGTGCTATGCCAGCAGCGCAGGGGCTCCCCTGGGACCAAGAAGCACTGGGACCTGCAGCTGGTCCCCTCCCCACTCCAACCTCCCGGCTGGCAGCAGACCCTGCAGTCGGGGCCCTGGCCATGCATGGCTCCACCGTCAGAGGATCAGAAGCAGGATCTGTCCCTAACAAAGAGTTAAGGAACTCCATCAGAGGCCTGTGTTGGCATGAAGAAGTCCTTCCATTTTTTAAAATAGTGTTCCCCGGGGTACATGCTATGATAGGACTTTTATGTCCATAAACACACAGAATTTACTGGTCTGTAAAGTCCCAGCAGGCAGCTCAGGGACACTCAGTGCAGTCCTGTCTGCACAACACCAGGGACCTCAAATCCCAATATGACGATCTGAATCCAGCACTGACCTTACTTTCACAGGCAGATACTTTAAGAGAGTCACTCAGCCACTGGTGTCCCTACAAAATCAGATCAATGAACTTGAATTCTAGCCAGCCTAGACACACTCGGTCCAAAACTTCATGTCCTGGCAGCGCATTCTGACAGTACAGCTTGACTTGCATAGAGAAGACTAACAACCCTGAGCCCTGCAATGCCACAAACTGGAATTTAGCATTAGAAACAAATGAAAACTCTTTGACTTAAAAGCCTAAATATAAAGCAAGCTGATTTTGGAGTGATGACTTTAACAGTATGTCCAGCTTACGGGTAGGCAGGATTTCTAATGCACAGACAAAAGGAGAAATGTGCTTTGTATACGGAGCAAGTATTAAGCAACTGCTGCAGAAAAAAAGGCCCATCGACAAAAAAAGGAAGCATAAACATTCTCACTTATCTCCACTCACAGGCAGCTGGAGCTCTAATTCAGAACGATGGAGTATAAGGATGTGTTTTCTCTTATTTACAGGCAAGCTTAATTTACAATTTACAGTGGGTAGCGCTGCAGGGGAGAGTAGATGAGCCAACTGCCACAGAGAAAATGCAACATCAGAGCTCCCACTAACCGAAGGCTTGTCATTTTGTCCAGCCTCTCCTAGGTCCTCAAACTGCTCAGATCTCCAGCACCGTCCTTACCATTCCCAGCATGTCAGAGGGATGCTCCTCTCCCACCCCACCACAAGCACTTGCTGACCTCATGTCAAGGCACAGAAGCTGCTCTGCATGGGAGCTTGGCAATGCCCAGGGCAGCATGCTCACCCTCTGCCCTGTGGCCTCCCCAGGAAAAGTGTGGGATCTTGAATATTTGTGTTTCTAGGGCAAAAGGTGTGAATCTTCTGAGGCTCCGCACAGTGGGAACTCCCTGACCCACACAGAGGACCTCCTTTTCCACCCACAGGCATGGCCCTGAGCCTGTGACACTCCATTATAATCCTGAGGTTATTGGTATTGGCAAAGTAAGTTCCTTAAGTAAAAATCATGCAGGGCCTTCCTCCCAAGATTGCAAATTGCATTTGTTACAAAGCCTCATTTTATACAGATCTCCTAATGTCCATCCAAGACCTCTCTAATCATGGGGAAAAGCGTGTATAAAAATTCACATGCATGATTATTCTGATCAAGTGCATTTATCTGTATAGATAGCCTTTTTTTTTTTTTTTTTTTTTGCCAAGATAATGTCAGAAACTCTACACAAATCATCACAATTTACACTCTCCTCCTCTTTAGTATAAGGCAGACTCTGCCAAATCAAGGGCTGATATATCACATTATTTCTAGTAATCCAAGGGCTGCCTCCTGCCACATGCTTTATGAAATACCTATGTCTTTGATTCATTGATTCCTGCCTCACCTTGTGGATAGAAAAGCTTTTCTCCCTTCTTGTACAACTTTGTTTAACACACTGTGTACTGTGCTGCTTGGCCAACATCAGCCCTCTGCCCGTCAAGCCAGGATTAACCCTGCCTGCGCTCATATAGGACCACATGTACTGTGGAAAGCTTGCTAAGGATTTATTTCCTAGAAAAGAAATAGAGTTTCTTCTTCTTCCAAGAGAAAGCGCAAACACATTTCCCCATTGCCACAGCTAATGCAGTCAATTATACATCTGAGAAAATAGCAGAGGTGAGGATAGCTGGAGGGTGCCCCGTCACCGTGGTGTCTCCTCTGCTTCCACAGCTTGTGGGCTGCAGCCCCACCCTGTCCAGCACCTCTCTTTTTGCCTAGTAAGAGCATACAGAGCTCAGGACAGAAATCCCTTTCTGGCCACGTGACACTGAGCATGGCAACAGCAGCTGTCACAAAAAACTTTATTTTTTATAAGCCTTCTTCTCCAGTTTGCACATAGGCAGTCACAGAGGTTGCCTCCATGAACACAAAAACACCAAGCAAAAGCAACTTCCAGAGAGTCACACTGAAAAACAAGAAATAAATTCAGTTTACCTGAGCACCTAAATCCCTGCTTTGGAAACTCTGCAGAGTTCCCAAGCCTCACAGTAATGCCAGGCAGAGCACGAGCAGAAGCGTGGGCATGGACTGTGGTGGCACACCAAAGAGATGGCTGACAGACACCCCATTTCTGTGCACTCACCAACCCCATCTCCTGGATGGATAGAGGGAACCTCAGTCACCCAGCCAGTGACCCCCATGGCTCCTACAGCCACTGGATGGATGGTCATACCCAAAAGCATTTGGAAACAGGATTTAACAGTTCTTTGGCCTCTGCCAGAAGGGTTTGCAGAAGTGGTACTCATGCTGTTGAGAAACAGGGCCTCCTGCAAGAATCAGCCATGTGATGGAGACAAGTTAGTATTCCAGCTGTGCATCTCAGCACCACACAGTAGATCGAATATGCACTGGTAAATACCACTTTTGGTGCAAGAGTCCACAGAGAAGTTATCAAGAGGAAAAGCAAATGTGTACAGCAAACAGTAAGTGCACCAGAGAACACAACTGCAATACAAAGCATGTCCTTCTCCTTCTGACGCCAGTTCCAGGATGACTAATTCTGTGCAAGGATGCCAGTCACTGAAAGACCTTAGATGCCCTCTTTCCACAACTCTGAAAACTGAAATAAAAGTACGAGACTGTCACTGTCTTGCAAATCTGACGCCTGCAGACCCAGGTGCTCCTGTGTATCCCCCCTCCCCATACAAACAGACCTGTCACTGCTCTTCATGCTAACTCAGCACTCTACCATCTCCAGTACAAGCACTCACCAGCTCTCATGAAGCCCCACTCCCCACCCCCTGTCACACCGCTGGGCTGGGAACAGCCTCCCCTGTGCCCCACGTGCTCACAATGGCAGCAGATCTGAGCTCCTTGTCCAGACAGACTGGTCCTTCTCCAGGCTGCCACTTAATCCCCAGCTTTTTGAGTGAAAATCCAGGGTCAGTAGGGGACAGATACTGAGGTCAGTTCCTGGCCAGGTAGGTACTTTGCACTGTGTGTGTATTTGTCCTAGTTACCAACAGCAGCCTAAAGCTCTGCACATGGACAGTAATATCTAAGAGAACATCAGGGAGATGCACCAAAACATATACCAGTGATGCCTTGCAAGGAATGGCAGGGTTTCCAAAGTCAACCTGGATGGAAAGCATCCTCAGGTGCTGGCAGACTCCCATCCCTCCACCAGCTATGCTCACAGCTCCTAGAGATTCTAGATATTTGCTGCCAAGAGCCCACATCAGGCTTGCAGTTACTTTAAGCTTTGCCAGAGTCCAGCTTCCACAAGGTCTCACTGGCTCTTGCGAGGACTTGGCCACACAGACTTACCAGACCACGCTGCCTCATCCACTGCCATAACCAGCAAGAGCTGTTGCTTGTCCAGAACTGGATTTCAGATGGTCCAGTACTGGGGAAGATCCCAATCATGCAGGCTCCTTAGTGTCTCCTGGTTCTCTGTGGCCTCATCATGGTTGTGCTCATCACCATTGTGCTCATCACAGTTGTGCTCTGCACCTGGGGTAGCCCAGAGGGTGGTCCTTGGCTGTGACCACTGCTGCACAGCACACCTGTTCCCACCACCTGGGCTGAAAGCATCTGCTTGCAGGGCCCTACCCAGCCACAGCCTGAGACTATCCTCCTTTTGGAACACCTAAGTGACCGGGAGTCTACAAAGGGGCATTTTACATATCAATAACAAAGTACATGACAATGCAAGCTGCAGGGAAAGGGGGAAAGGATGCAAGGTGGAGCATCCCCCAGTAGACAAGGGAGGCTAAGGCAAAATCCTAGGGATGTGAGAAGTGAATCCTTCCCCTCCAGAACTCAGGCTGGCCTCCACGCAGCCTTCCTGCCCAGAGAAGGCAAAGACAGCTTCCCCTCCCAGAGGGGTGAGGGTTCCTAGGTAAGAGGAGTGTGGAGGAGAGAGCCCCAAGAGAGGCCTTTGCCACTGAAGAGCATGCACCAGCCCACCTTACCTCATCCTTGCTCACCAGCGCCAGGGCACTACCCAATGCACACTCCTTCTGGCTGCATCTTGCCCACCAGCACACACCCTCCCCCCGCACCATGCTGGAGCAGGAGCTCAGCCCCTCGCCTGCCCATTCCTGTACCTCCCTGCACCTGGCCAGGACCTGCTGGCCAGCCGAGGGCAGACACTGGGACACAGTATGCTCCTCCACCCACCAGCCACCAGCCTGATCCTCTTTCAGCCTTCCAGCCCCTCTTCCTCCACGGATTGGGTTGCAACCTGGCAACAGGGCTCCCACGCTAGCAGGTGAAGAACAGATAGCAAGCTCAGTATGGTTATTTCCTCAGGAAACAAGGCTAAAAATCCCTCAGTAGTTTCCAAGCCTCTTCAAGAGCCCCCTAGCAGGACCCTCCTCACTGTTAAGGTTGTCACGGAAAGGAACCCAGCCTAAGCCCAGCCACAAAGGACCAGCTTTCTCACCTCCTGCTCTTTCACAGATGTCTCTGGTCCCTTTCAGCTAAAAATCTTACGCAGGTTTCTCTCTGGTTTTTCTAAAAGGGCTACAGCCCCACACCTAACAGCTTGCTGGCAAGCTTTTTCCTTGTGCTTTTTGATCTAAATGCACTCTTCTGCCCATGGCCATGCAGCACCCTGGGGAGCAAGGGTGGCTGCTGTCACACTGAGCCCAACGTGAAGGCACTCTGGGGCTGGGAGAGTGCATGAAGGATGCACTTTGTCCACTTACAGTCTTTATCAAGGGCATAATTTCAGACATTTTTTGCAGATTAGAAAAAAAGGGGATTTATTTTACAGGAAGCAAGTCCAGGGTTAAAATCTTCCCTCACATCTTATGTCCAGGAGCAAGGTCTCCTCTGTTCATTATAATCTTCAGTGTAACTTCTGCTCTGCAGCTCCTTTAATCACATCAGATATGGGAACAGAAAAATGTCATTGTTCCTTGGCCATGAACAATGCCATTCGTGGAACCATGAGAAAGCGCAAGATGGATATAAAAAAGGCAGGCTCTTGTCTCCCCATAATCTCTTCTACAAACTGACAAAAGAGGGTTTTGTATGGAGAAAATTGTCACATACAGAAACAAAACAAAAATAGAGCATGCGAGCTGGGACCACTTTTATCTGGAGAGGCACCACAGGGAGATATGCCAAATGTGATTCATTTTAACAAGTTTAGCCCTTGAGAGACAAGAGCAGAGCCCCCAGTTAAGAATGAGGAGGTTAGCCAGGAGGGTCAGGGGCGAACAAGGCCTGGCACAGCCAGGGAGAGTAAGTGACCCTGAAGACTGCTTCTTCCCCCATTACAGGGGCAAGGAGCTCTGGCATGGGACAACCACATAGGAAAAACAGACCAGGGTGGGAATGGGGGTGTTCAGGGTATTTTGCTGTTATTAATTTTGTCAGGTTAGCCTGTGCATTGTCTCATTTACAGTGGAATAATTAAAGTATATAAACAGATACCAAGGTTCTTGCTGGCCCATCCATAATGGGCAGCTAGCAATGATTAACTACATAACTCTTTGGGGAGACCCTTCCTCTACACAGGCACCTGAGCAAACACCCCAGAGCTGCCGAGCAGCTGTGTGCAAAGCACTAGAGGCTTTGGTAAAATAGCATACATGGACTCACATGTGTTTGGGACCAGCCCTCCCACTCTCCAAGCTCTGCAGGTAACAGAAAGACCCAGATCAATACAACTGCAAGACCCTTTGAATGAAATCAATGCAGCTGAACAAGCGTATAAGTCCTGGTGTCATCACATTATTTATTCCCCAAAGTCCCCATCCCGCTTCAGTCAGAGGAAGCGCTCGAGCACATTCCCTCCCTTTGCTCCGCAGCATGCAAATAAATCAGAGGCTCAGGTTCTGCTTTACAATATACAACGGGATTACAAACCGCTGGCACTAAGCACCCTGCTAACCGCCACCAGTTCAGAATGAGTAGGGATAATGGGGGGACAGTGGCACTGGAGCTCTCAACCCGAGAAGGTGAAGCCAGCACCCTCCTGCAAGCAGCTTTATGTCTATACTCTTCACAGGTTCTCCTCCTCCAGCTTTTCACTGCCTTCCCTGGGATGTCTCTTTGTTCACTGCCTCCTTTCAAGCCATTGTTAGTTTATTAAATGCTTTTTAAGACATGCAATTTTTGCCCCAGGAGAATGAGCTGCAGAGAAAGAGCTCCACAGTCCTGGTGGCCTTGCAGCACCAGCCAAACGTCACATCCAGGCCCAGCAGGCAGCAGCATGGAAGCAACCAGGGCCATTCCCCGCCGTGCCTCCAAAGAATGGGTGAAATGGGCACAGCCCCACCGCTGCGTTGCCCGCCCTCCATGGAGGAGCCAGAGCCGTGCTGCAGCACCAATAAAACTGTGTGGCATGACAGGAGATGGCCACGGGGCCGGGTGGCTGAGCCTCCTCTGGAGCAGGAAGGAGAGACACAGAGGTACAGCCTGGCCCCATCCCACCCTGCCCCTTGAGCCGGCGGGAGTGCAGCGTTCCAGCAGCTCCAGACTGCTGCCTTCTCTCCCAGCCATCGGCAAGGGCCCCATGCAAGAGGAGGCCTCCCCAAAAAGAACGACCAAGAGCAGCCACCACCTCTGACCTTCCCTCCTCTCACCTGCAACAGCACAGCACACACTGTGAAAGGACTGACAGGGCCCCTGGGTGTGACTGCAGGAGTGAACACACACCAGCTCCCCTCAACACCAGCCCTGGTACCAGCACAGCACCTGGGGAGCCCCCAGCCAGGCGCTGCAGAGCTGTGGGGGCAGAGGAGACCCCTCTGGAGCACTGGCTCCATGGACAGGGATGGGGAGCTCATATACTCCTGGCCTGAGATGCTGCAGGAGCCCAGAAACACCAACAAGGTCCTCCTTTGCTCTGCTTTCACATACGTTAAAGTGCAGTTTAAGTGACTTGTTATGTAATTGTTACACTAGACCACAAACATTTTCCAGGTCCAACAATGCAGGGGAGCTAGTTCTTGACAGCTGTGGGCTGCACAGTAATTCATAAGCAGCCCATCATCTGAAGGCCCTTCCACCAGCAAGGTAGCAGCTCAGGGCTCAGCAAAGGCTGTTGAAGGTAAGTTGCTGGGCTGGGGCAATGCAGGACAGCTGTGCAGGCACTGCCATCCCCAAGCCTGCCTCAGCCAGTGGCTCTGTTCCCCTCTGCAGCCCAACACCCCAGGGAATGGAAAGCAATGGCTCCTCCAGCACAACATCACAGCCCTCTGCTTTGCCCCAGTGTCAGCTTGGACATTCCTTGTTCACCCTCCTGCAGCCTGCAGGCCATCAGCACCCACAGACTGCAGGTGGAAGGAAGGCCTGGAAATGCCTACTTGCTGCCAAGGATCATCATCAAATCAAGAAATTGTCCACAACTTGCACAACATAAATAACCACAGATTCTACGTGTGGTTATTTATCTACAGGTTTTAATCTCATTGCCCAAAGGCTCTGAAGGTGATTCACACCTCAAAGCCTCCTGTACTAGCAGCATCTCGCACACACTTCACACACGTTTGCTTTTTTCAGGTTAATCCATATTCCCACCCATGAACAAGTGACAAGTGTCTCACTTGCTACTTTCACCTGATCAAGTCAGCCAAATCCCTAGTCAAAAGCCACGTCACAAATTAGGTTATTTAGGATTCCTAACCGACACTATTAGCTAAATCCCTAACACTGTTAATTATGTTTCCTATCACCAATTTACAAAGTGACTCTATTGATCTTGCCCCTACTCTGCAAATTACAAAGAAATGACCAGAATTAAAAACCAAACATTCAGGAAGATTTCCCCCCTCCGGTAGACAGGAGGGCTGGCTGGGTCCCTGCACACGAAGAACCAAAGACGGGTTTGTCTGCAGGCACCAGCTCCCATGGGAGGCTGTCTGCCGGCCACCCTGGGGAACTGCAACACAGAGCCAAGAAGGAAGCTAAGAAACCAAGTCTGAACCAGTTGAAGAAATTATTTCAAATAAAAGGACGAGTCAGAAAAAACACAGCGACTATGCCTGCTCCATCAAGGCACCAGCCACATTCCCACAGCTACCACTGAAACCCAGCCAAGCTGCAGGTCCAACTCACCTCAGCACCGCACTCCCCTGCTATAAGTCTCCCTGGAAGAAAGTCTGCATGTTGCCATTTTTTATTTGGGCAACGAAGCGGAGGTCTAAGAAGCAATATAATTTTTAGCTGTGGTTATAGCTTGAAATTAATGATCTTCCCACAAGCACGAATCAAACCTGAGGTAGAAGCAGCATCTTCCATTATCTCATTGAGAAAAACACCACAGAAAACATCGCTTTAAGTACACAGTGCAAGCAGATAGCCTGGGAATATGAGGGAAATCATGATTAGCTGTTCAGAAAATGTAGAGGTTCAATCTGAAATCGGGCAGTTTCCTCCTTCCTCAAGTAGGCAAATCCCCACCACAATCCCCCGTGACCCTCTAAGAACCCAGCAGCATCCCTGAGGCAGGTGGATGGGCCACATGGCCAAGGTCAGCCCTCCCCTTGCTTCGCTTTGTGTCCGTAGCTCCACGTGGCACCTGGCTCCCACCACTGCCTGCCAGGAGCTGAAGTCAGCCCTAAAATCTAACACTCTCATGTCGTTTGCTCTGGTAGGAAAAGGCATTCTTTGTGATTAGCTCTATCAAACCCTTGTGCACACTTATCTCATTACAGCCAGAAAGCTCATTTAGACCTTCAACAACAACGGAAAATGAACAGTAATTCTGAGCACGACCCACCAGCAGACCACAAATCCTCTTACTCTGAGGATACAGTTCATATTATATCCAAGCAAGAAATCTACTGAGTCACTTTAATTAATTCCCCTCCTCTAAAACAAAGCAGGTGTGTGCACACTGGAAAGGTAACACCCTCCTGTGAGGAAGCACTGCCTACTCACCTGCCTCATCCCAAAATGTGGAAGCCATCCAGCCACAGACAGGACAGCTAAGGGCAGTGAAGGTCCCCACATCTGCACCACCAGGACAGCACCACATACTTGCAAAGGTCGATGACGGTGTTAGGCAAAGCATTGCCAGCAGGAGGGTGAGCACTGCCACATGGCTCACACCAGGTCCCTGGCCAGCAGCTGCTGGCCACAGGGTGACTGGGCACACACACCGTTCTATCACTGCCTTGGCCACAGGGACCATTTCAGGCTGGTGAAGACTGAAGTGAGGTGAAGGGTCTCACACACATCTTACATTGGGGGTGCCTGCAGGAATGTGTCAGGGCAGAGCATGTGGCACTGAAGAACACCTACAGAGCATCACTCCTCCCTTTACTAGATTGTACAGAAATTTGCCTGCACTCCTTTCACACACACATATATTAAAAAAAATATTAGTATTTCCTCATCTATTTATAGCTGCAGGTAGCAAAGCTCACAAAACACCAGAGGACACTCACCCAGAGCTGAGAAAGATGAGCCCAACCAGAACAGGGGCCAAGCAACCAGGATTGAGAAAGCACTGCAGAACCAACCCCACGAGAGATGCTAGCATCACCCAGCCTTAAAATAAGTGTGTTTGGATGCTTCACTGACAGTACAGAAAAAGAAAACCACTGGGAAAGAGAAGACTTATGGAAACTGAAGGGATGGGAAACTGTCATGGGAACACAGAAGGAGGAGCAGGCCAGGAATAAACCCAGGCTAGAGATCAGCAGGAAGCTTCTAGCAACTAGAACGAGAATGTTCCATAACAGAATATCATTTTGGCCCCTTCTTTCCACATATACTCTGTGCCATTTGTCAGTGGAGGCTACAGACCTGTGGCAGCACACAGGGGCTGGTGGGCCTAAGGACCCTCTGAACCCGTTCTCCCCACACCACTCCGTCCCCACCACCTCCGCCCTCCCCGCTCCTCAGCCCCATCCACCTTCCTCCCCAGCCCCTCAGCCTCACGAGGGAGCGTACCCCTTCCCCCTCCCGCCCGTGTCCTGGCCTGCCCACGGCCCACACCAGCCCAGCGGCCCAGCCCAGCACGCCGCTCTCCCCCAGAAGGCTACCAGCGGAGCCAAAGCCAGCTCCACCGCCGCCTCACCACCTCCAGCAGCCCCGCAGCCACGCCGCCCACCGCAGCCCCCGCAGGGCCTGACCTCAGTGCCTTCACACCTCTGACCCTGACCCACCACACGTGGGGCGGCCTGGCAGAACCCGGCCCTCCTCACGCAGCCTGTCACCAGCCCTGACAGGGGAACCGCAGCAAGTGCTTACCTGCGTGGGCATCTACACCCTGGCAGCCCAGGAGCCCGCTCCTGCCTCCCCGTGTGCCACCGCTCCCTCGGGCCCAGGCGCTGGCCAGGCCAGGTCCCCGCCGTGTGTGCCCAGCCAGGGCCCCTTGGCACGGCAGCCACCAGGCTGGGCGGTGCATGGCGGGCCCGCGCTGTCAGTGATGCAGCCCCACAGATGGTCTGTGGTCAGGCACCTGGGGAGCCAGGGGCAGGGTCCCCATGGTCACTGCCGAGACCCCCCCCGCCACCGCCTGTCCCTCCAGCCACCCCTCAGCCTGCCGGTGCTGGTGCCGTGCCCTTGGCGTGGCGGCTCTGAGGGGCGGCTGTGGCAGCCCTGGGAGGCACGCTAGCCCTGAAGGTGCTCGGCTGGCTGGGCCAGGCCTTCTTCTCCAGGAGGGAACTCAAAGTGCTGGCTGGTGTGCAGGGAGACCCCCGGAGGTAGGGGAGAGGGGCAGGAGGGCTCCCTGCTTTGGGCCCGCCACAGTGGGTTACACTGGCTGTAACTGGGCTCAAACCTCCATGGAAATGGCAAGCACAGCAATAACAAGCCAAGTACGAGACCCCTGTAACACCGAAAAGCGCTGCTCCTTTATCCGGAGTGTCCAAAGCTCAACTGAACGAGGACTTCAGAAAGGGAAGCATGCAGCATGGTCTTTAGAGCCAAGAGGACTGGAAAACTAAACGCAGACAAGATAAACACGGACATCTCTAGAGAATGTGAGGGGGTGGTGAGGTGAATGACAACAGAACAGCCTAGGAGAGGAATTCAACCCCACCACCTTCTCCTTCAAAAATTGTATGCCTTCATTAGCGCATCTATCTTATGGGCATCCACTAAACGCCATACTCTAAGAGGGCAGATAGGGCGGAGAGAAACACCTCTGATTTCACAAAGGAGAATTGCTACAGTAAATCTGTCTGTCTGGCCATACAGACCAGACAGCACTGTAATATTCAAACAAATTCCCAAGCGTCTCCAATTAATATTGACTGATCCCAAAAGGCTGACAGATATTGTACAGGAAGAAGCCTGGGAGATGTTTTGGGAGATTTTATTGAAACAAAACTTTCCTAAATATCCTGAAACATTAAAAAAATCTTCATGGCTGCTAACATATTTGCAAAGCAGAAAGATTACAGCAGCCAGTGTACTGCCACCCTGCACACTCAGCCAGTTGAGTTTTCATTACAAATCCATTCAGCATCTCATTACTGTCCATCATGAGGGCTTCAACACCAAGACCAGATTCACTTAAGCAGTGTGAGTCTTGCACTGCGCTTCCTAATGCGGCTGGATTAATGGGGAAAACATCTTAGGGAACATCCTCACCAAACAGAGGAAAACAGTAACATCCTCTGACAGTTCTTAGGCAGCAAAGCACAGATCCCCAAAGGGAGAGAAGTTCAAAGAATCTCAAGAGCTGATGGGGCAGGGACCTCGTGAAAGGCTGTTCATGACATGCCTTCCTCTCTGCAAAAAGATCTCACAGCTTGAGCTGCAAGAACAGGAGGTGAATTTCCACTCTGCAGACATGATTCCACATGAAAAGAAGATGGTACAATGTCAAACTCTCAGCACTGCAGAGTGGGAACAAAAGTAAGATGGAAAAAATACAAGTGTAAAATACAAATACAAGAACTAAATTACAGTAATCCAGTATGCTAGAAATTTTTAAGAAAACAAACCTCTGTTAGCTGAAGGACAAACATTTACTGTCATTAAGAAAAGCATTCACAACACAGATGAAAGAGACAGACTGCTATCACTACATTACCATCTACCTTGACATTATGCTTTCTCAGAGCCATGACAAGGACTTTGGGCGCTCAAATCAGCTGTGTTAACCATAAGAGATGCAATTTTTAAAGTTGTTGCCTTGCCTTACTGGGCATCTTCTCAGTAAATATGAAAAGAAATAATTAACTGCTAAAGCACAGGGTTTGGAGCCAGAGCTTCCAGCTCCCAGTCTTCTGCAAAGGCTATCAGTAAAAGTCTTAGATTTCAATGGCTATTTATGACAAGGTATGTCAAACTCACACCTTACTGCTTCATTACTGGCGAGAACAGCAGGGGTGGAGGGGCAGATTTGCTCCATTGTTCATTGCCTTTCCCATGATGTTTGCAGTACAGTCTGGCTCTGGTACAAGACACCCGTGTCTGGTACTGGGAACATCCAGCTCTGATCCCTCCTTTTCCTGAAGGCACTTTGCAGCTCAGAAGCAGTCCCTCTCTCCATACCTGCATTGTCCTGCTTTCCAAATGGAAAATTCCTCGTTCAAGATGGGCATTTTGGAAGACTGATCCCCTGCTTTGCCTTCTCCAAAACTAATGAATGATATTATTAACATTTATGATGGAAGAACCAGGCATTAAGATGGCAAGTGATGGACAGGCAGCCTATGCATGCAGACTGTAACAGCACAAGCAATGCTACTGCACAGACAATCCACCTAGGTGAGTCACTGCAGAGTTTTGTATGTGATTTCCTTAGATACATGTGCAGCCTTTAGCTGCGTGCCTCCCACATTCTTCCCAGATAAGTTTCCTCTGCACTTTTTGGACCTTCTTATCAGCCACATGATCCACCAGGTCTTACTTGCAGGATGTGAGCCAGACTGCCTGCTGATTCCCTTCCCGGAGAAGGCATGACCCTGCCTGAGGGATGCAAAGCAGAGCAGTCAGCCACACATAGCGGGAGTGCACCGAATCTGCTCCAAGGGTGGCAGCTCTGAAGGTGCATTTCCATAGCTTGCATTTCCATAGTGTCGTGCCGGCAAAGAAAGGAGAGCGCTGGGGAAAGATCGGCTCAGCAAGGTTGAGAAGAAGGCTCCTCTCCACCAGCCTTTCAGATACAGAGGTCGCAGGCTTGCAAGGGTCAGCAACCCCTCTTAATATTCACCAAAGTAGCAACAACAAAGGCAAGCTGGGGAAAGGGAAGCGTTCCTGTGGAGTCCCATCTTCACTCTGGATACCACTCTACAATGAAGTTATTTCAAACCGCCCATAGGTTAAGCTACGGCTTTCATCCCAATAGCAAAGTTCCCGCTGAGCTCTGCCTGCAAAGGCACATCAAGCAGAGACATTGAGATGACATCTAACCTCACCCAGCTCACTACAGCAGCCACCTTTCTCAGCCAGGCTGGTAATTTAGATAACAGAAGAGAGTGTGTCAAATGCATAACATTTAATAAGACCAGAAGAAGGTCAGCAGCCCTGTCTAAGCAGAACTTTAAAAGCTCCCATCTGATATAAATGCTATTTTGGACATCAGCAGTGCTTGGTAAATAAAAAGGCAAGTTCCACCTTCCAAATTACATGAATGAAGCTTGGCTTTGATGATGATTCCGGGGAGGCAACTCTCTCTTATTTTCCCTTCACACACCTGGGCATTAACCAGAAAGCCAAGGTCACTTACTGCTCTCTCATTCAAGCAATCTGGATTATGTCTCCCTGAAATCATTACCGCGTTGTGACAGCAGCTGGGAAGCCCAGTGAAAGCACTTCCCTCTGCCATTGTACAGCTGCCAGGAGCACTCCTGTGATCCGAGTAACAGAGTGGCCCAGCCACAGCCACAAGCAGCCCACTGGAATGCAGTGGCAAGCAGTGACTATCCCAGCAAAATGACTGAATCCTCTCTTTTAGGTGTGTTGCTTTCATAATGTCCAAAGCTCTTCCGTATCTTGACACCACATAACACCTGCACTTTAAAGCCTGGGTGTCAACAAACCTACAGAGGACTGGCACCCAAAAGTACTCCCCTCCCAAATCATGTTTGTCTAGAACCAAAGATGTTGGCTGTCACTAGAACAGGTCACCTACCAGTTTTCTTCCCTTGGGTTTCCATTGTGCATCCAGCACTGGAGAGAGGCATGTGGCCAGCCCTCCACAGCCCCAACCCATGCCAGCCCCGACAGAGAGCAGTGGAAGGGCCAGCACTCCTGCCCCTGCACCCTCTGCTCCACCATGCCTCATGTCACTCACGTGGGCAGTGCACTAGCAGCAAGGTCTGGTCAGCAGCAAGCACTTTGTATCACCATCGTGCTTCACTGGGGCGGGCAGAGCTGTAAAAGCACATGAGGAGTTAAGCTTTTTCTTACAAACTGTGTAAAGATGTGGTCTGCACACTTGGTGAGCTGAAGCATTTGTGGGCCAAAACATCTTGCCGCATATTTCTGAAATTATTTGTCAGAAAAGAACGTCAATGACATAGAAAATGAGTTGCAGATGTAACCTTTTCAAGCATCAATAATAACTTAAGACATTTGAAACTAAATCTTAACTCACAAGTGACTACATCACACAGGGTAGTTTCTGAGGCAAGGACTAGCAGATCAGATGCAGAACTGTAACAGACCCCAGCAATTGTGCCCCCCCTCCAGCTCTCCCACTTAGCAAAGAACAATTAAATTCTTGCATTTGCCAAAGCTGCTTCCCTTCCTGGGACCTTTTTTCCTGATTCCCAGGCTGCTCCTGGACCCAGCAGGCACTCTTGGGTGGGAAAAGAGGCTGCCAGACCAGGTCCAATAGCCAAGTCCCACCATGCGCTGAAATTAGGATGGCCAGAGTCCTTTCTCTGGGGTCCAACATAAAGGCAAAGGCATTCAGCAAGAAAGCTGCTGTTTTAACACTTCCTCATTCACACACACACTCCACTGCCACAGTGGCCAGTCCACAACCCAGACTCCTTGAGCTTGGCAAGTATGGCTTCTCAGACACACAAAGGATGAGGACACCCCCTAAAATGCAGATGTGCACGCTGCAGCAGTGCTACCGACAGCGAAGGCCATTGGTACATGCAGCAGCATCCTCAGTTCTGCATGCTTGTGGTGTGAGCACACCTGCAGCCTGCATGAGCTTTCCTGTTGGCTCAAGGTCTGATGGACCGTCACTGCTACAGATCTTCTGAAATGGCCAGATAGCCAGCACTGCCACCACACTGATATTTCTGTAATGAATATCACCACTGTATGCTCAGAGGCACATGCTTAAGGAATTTAACTACTTTAATACAATGGGCTCAAATTGCCAAAGAATGTTTGTGCATCAGTGTGAAATCAGAAATTCGGGGAGGGGGTGCTTTATCTGTCAAAGGCCAACATCAGGGGGCTGACAGAGCAGACAGTGGGAAGCTGGATTGCATTTGATACGCATCAGCCCATCAAACACAAACAGTCTTTAAAGTGCTGAAAGGCCGAGCCAGCCCTGTCACAGGCTGTAACGGCCCCACTGGGGCCCGACCAGGAACGCTCCCTCCGAGCTGTGCTGGACCAGCGTGAGTCTCCTGGCCTGATCTTGAGCCATAAATCACAGAAAAAGGGATACTTCTTAACAGCTCAAATTAAGATAAAATGCCTTCATTGTCAGGTCAGCAGCTACCTGTGCCATCCCTTGGCCACATGTTACTTCTGAGCGGAGTGCACAGGATGCCCTGCCCGGGCATGTGCTGGCCATGCGGGTGGCAGAACTGCTGCAGCCACATGTGGATGGACCAGCGAGCTGGGAGGCAGCGTCAGGACTGATCTCCCTCCCAACCAGGCCAGCAACCATCAGTTCAACAATAGCCTGCTCAGGATGGAAAGAAACAACACCCTAGAACAGACTGGGGGTGGGCTACTGGCACTAGCACATGCTGCCAGTCCATGAGAAAGGCCGACCTGAGATCCTGCTGGGATGAGCGGACATCAGCCAAGCATGGTCATCACCTGCATGGGCACCAGTCCTGCAGGCAGCACCCACATTCAGCTCAGCAGGGCTCAGCAGACCTGAGGCTGGCTGCGGAGCGGTGAGCATGCTCCCACTGCCTCACCAGTATCCCTCTGCAGTCCTGCTGGAGGGTTACCAATGCCTGAAAAGAGCTGAACTTAAGTTATTCCAGGGGGGGAAAAAACACAAACCTTTGCCTTCAGATTAATCCTCAGACCTCCACCTTGAAAAGACCATTTCTGCAGTCCCCTGCTGCCAAGGCCAGCCCTGGCAAATGGGCCCTGGCCCTCCGGCACAGGCTGCCCTCCAGGATTTTCCAAGGGGCTCTGCAGCCCTCTGCAGAGCATGAACACAGTTGAGGGGAATAAATAACATAGCCCCAACATATAAAAAAATAGCCTTTTCTTACAAAGCAAAGTCTCGAATAATAAGTGAGGAAAAGGAAGGGGAGGAACATGCCTGCGTGACCCCTCCTAACCACCTCCAACATGGCACAGCATCACTCAGCCGAGCAGGGTGCACGGCAAATAACACCCACTCTGCTGTTGCCCCTGCCCCAGCACCGAGACCCCACGCACCAGGCAATTCAGGTGAACAGATGGATTTTCCATGGGAAGGAGCTGCGACTGCTCCTTCCAGTCAAACATGTCAGCCCCGCAGAGCCATATGTGCAAAACATTAAACCCACTCCCTTCACCAGGACAGCATCGCCAGGAGAGGGCTTTGGGGGATTTTCAGAAGGAAAAGCTCCTCAGCCTGGCACAAGGCAAACAGGCAGCAATTCACAGGGGTCCGCAGCCAGAGCCTGAGCCCATTGTTTCTACGTTCCCAAACCACCAGGATTTTCCTCTTCCAGGTGCTTCTTGTCGATGAGATGCAGCAATGGTAAAATATTAAATTGCATTGAAGCAGCAGTAGTCTCTCAACACAACAAGCTGCCTTCACTAGGGCTTGTAAGCAAAAGCCTTGATAAGGTGTATCAAGCTTCCATAGCAAACACGTTTAGGAGGTTATTCACACGCAGCGCAAGCCACTGGGGTTATTTCAGGCCAAAATCCATGCAGTGCTAGACGCAAGGAGACCTCAGAGCTAGGGGTATCAGCCGTTAATTAGGAAAACTGGCAATTCCTAATCTCACTGCATCAAGAATAAGGAACCTTGAGGGTCCATGAATTGAGATAGTTTGATTTAAATACAAATAAAATAGATGTGTCTCTATTTTTATGAACTTTGGAAATCTAAATAGGGGCTGAAAAGCAGCCCCTGCCACTTTTGCTCACAGTGCTGCTGGGAGGGAAGGTCACAGCAGACACAGCATTTGTTTATAAGGGATTTCAGGCTCAAATCATCAACTGTTTCCGCAGTA
Organism: Falco naumanni; assembly: GCF_017639655.2. Classification (NCBI taxonomy): domain Eukaryota; kingdom Metazoa; phylum Chordata; class Aves; order Falconiformes; family Falconidae; genus Falco; species Falco naumanni. Next base: position 98,828,483 of record NC_054054.1, on the reverse strand, counting down.
TTGCCACAGAGCTGCCAGCAGAGCTGGTGAGCAGTGGAGCACAAAGCCTGAGGCTGTACCAGGCACATGCAGAGGTACAGATAGTGCTGTGATCCAAATCCAGCATCACCTAGCCCCACCACGACACACGGGAGGCCAAGATCTCCCTGACCCAAAATGCTCATGCCTCAAACAGCCTTGCCACCCACTGGTCCTCCTTGCAGCTAGGCTGGCTTCTCTGGAGCTGCAGGAACAGCTCTTGTTCGTGGGACCTGCCCATGGGCAGGGCAGGGAGCTTGCAAGAAAGGATAACTCATTCCTCACTCTTCTCCCTAGGAAGGTTCAACCAAGTATGCACGTGGTGTTTCCTTGCATTTACGAGAGGAGATGCAGCGCCAATGGGGCCAGGAGCACAGTCAGGTCTAGAACACCTTCAGTTCCTCTAAAAGAGGAATTCTTTTCCATGGGAATTAACAAAATGCTTCTCTAGCAGCAATGGGAAATAATTTAAAACTCTTAACTTCCATCATAGGTAAATGAAATTGCACACCAAAAAAGCAGCGTTAGAAGAAGATTAGGTCTGTAAAGTCAGACGGCAGGAGCTGCCAGGGCTGATGCTGCCAGCAGCCTCCAGCCTTTGGTGATGCAGACCCCTTGTGCAGAAGTGCTGTCTCCAGCAGCTGGCAGGACATGCAAGTGCCCATCATCTGCAGGAGGCCCGTTCCATGTGCAGGTATGCCGAGGTCCATGCAGAACACCTGGTTTTAGTCCCAAAGGACAGGATCCAATTGACTTGTGCATGAGCCATGCTGCAAAAGGCTTGGAGTTTATTAATTGGGCACATTACCTCTCAGGGAGATGGGCAGTCTCATGCAACGGCTCCCTGAGAAAGGCACAGCATTATTGCTGTCAGGCAGCAGGAACCTGAGACAAACTCACAGTTTTTCTGGGTTTCATCCCAAAACACATTTCTTTGGGCTGAGTGATATGCTGAGTTGCTTGGCAGACCAAGACTGGGGAGCACAGGCCACAGAATTCAGACCATTTGAAATGTAAATATTCTAATAAAGAACCAGAAGATCTTCCTAGTGTGGGAGGGAGGCATTTTTGGGGATAGGTCTCTAAAAGCAAAACATTTCCTGAGTAAGCTTTCCACCCAGAAACAAGAACAAATAAGGTTTCAAAGCTTAAACATTTCAAAAGGCACAACTCCTGCTGCTGCAGACACATAGCACATGCATCCCTCTAACACCTCTCTCCACCCCAGTGTGCTGCAGAGCACAGGGTGGCTGGCCAGGACACCAGCTGTAGCCGGGTGGCCACTCCTGAGGTGCCTCCGAGGCACAGCAGGTGCAAAGAGGGGTGCCGGGGGCACAGGGCTGGCCTGTGTGCAGGGGCTAACAGCCCAGCTCACCTTGTGCCCTGCGGCATGGCTGAGAAGTGACACAGCTCTTCCATACGAATGCATTGGATGGATGAATGTGGGGAAGAACAGGGAGTCACTCAAGCAAAAGGGTAGTCCCAGAGCAGGAGCAAATGGATGAAAGCTTGCTCAAGCACTCCTAGGGAGGGAGCAGGACTGCCAGCAACGGGGAGTAGAGGACCTGACCATCTTCCAGCAGGAGCAGGGACACCAGCCTGGCTCACTGCATGGTGCTTGCAGGCGACACAAAGTTCTGCATGGGCAGGAGGTGGCGAGCCCTGCCAGCCCTCCACCATGTGAACATGCAGCACTAGACCTGCACCCTCACAGCTTGGAGGCTGCCAGAGGTTAAACGGCCTGTTGCAAAAGAATGAACTCGGCTTTGCAGCCCGGAGTGGTGTGTGGATGCAAAGGGACAGGAAGGGATGTGTCGGTGCTGTAGCAGCCCTGGCCAGCGGTGCCAGGCCACATGCCTGGTGCTGTGCACAGGTTATCACAGGAGTCCCACACATGTTCAAGCCTCCAAGTGTCCCTGCACACCACATAATAACCACGCTGAGCATGTCCAGCTTTGTTGTTTTAGCCATACTGTAGAGGCGTCTATTTACTTGGGAATCATATGTTTTCTGCCCTGGTCCTCACTGTATTCAGAACAGTTACTTAGCTTCAATAAACCCCTTGTTAAAGCCTTTTCCCTTCTGTAATCTCATCAAACTAACCAAAAGGAGTTTGTTCTGAAATAGAGTCCCATTTTGTAACCTGGCTTCCTATAGGAGATCTCCCCATGTGCACTCAGCCCCTCGGCCACAAAAGGGGTCTGCTTGTCCTAGCGCACTAACAAAACACTGCCGTCTGTTTGGGTTAGTCAGCAGGGGGTTAATGAAAAGCCCGGCCCTGGGGACTCCCACCTTATCTGCAATCATGAATTTATTGAAGAATGTGTTAATGTGCTGGATTTTATTCATCAGGGGTCAGGGCTTTTCAAATTCTTCCTCCCAGCTCCCCCTCTTTCCATCCCTCCCCAGCAAGCTCACAATGCTGTTTAAACAAAGGACTCCCAACACAAAGAGCAAATTTACACAGTAAAGTTTTCTTGCAAGCCCAGAGCAGAGTCTGGAAGAATTCCAGCTTTATAAAGAGAAAAGGGGGTGGGGGGAAGAAAGGGGGAAGGGAGAGAGGGGCATTTTGCAGAGGATAAAAGGAAATTGAGAAAAGTTCCCACCTCCTGAAGCTCAGCACTGAATATTCTCTGCCAGTTAACCCCAATGCATTACCAACCCTTGAGGGTGTTTCAGCAGGACAGGAGCCCTCATAACACCAAACTTTCCAGCCTCCTTCTTGAAGAAGATTGACATTAATGTTTTAACATCAAATCTAGGGTGACATTTCAACAGCTTCTTTGTCTGTGGATTAATAACATTAGCCCCTAAAAGGACACAGCAAACATTAACCAGGGCTCACGGTTTTTTGCTTGTGCCAGTTTTACAGGTGGTGATACAAGCGAGATGTAGCAGGCAATAATGAGCCTCAGCGATGGCTTACAGGCTTTGCAGTGATTACGTGTCCAAGGCCAAGTGAGAACATGAAGGAGCCTCTGTTCCCACCTCCCGCATCCCACCCGTGCGCCACGCACCGTCCCAGGACCGGAGGCCATGGGAGCCCTGCTGGCAGCTTCCCTGCGCACCACCCGCCTGGGTTCTGCAGATGCACAAACCCGCCACTGTCTGCAAGTGCTAGAAAAAAGGGTGGTGTAATTCCAACACAGCTCATACGGCCGGCGAGCTCTTTTCCCCTTCCATCACTTGAACATTATCCCCACTCGACAGCTAGGGATAAAGGGTTGGTCGGTTTGGTTGTTTTTATTTTTTTTAACTAAAAGGTTAAGACCCCCCCCCACTGCTCTGTCAATTTTAGTTGTGCTGGTCAGAGCTCTGGGAATTAGAGAACAGGGAGCAGTCCTGCACTAATTAACCAAAGATGACCTAAATGATTTTCTTCAGGTCTTGTCACCTCCACTTTCTGCACTATCATTAATAAGCTCTGGCAATGTCTCAGAAAGAAGGAGAGCTCAGAACAGACATCACCTCTATTTCCACCTCTGCCCAGCAGGCACAGTATTACGGGCTTCACCTGAGCAAAGAGTTTTCAGACATTTTTACAAGCAAAATAAATGTGATGGTATTGGCCATAAAGCTAAAACTGCTGGGGAGGCTACAAATTCTGGTCACCATGCAGGAAAGTAACTGCTTCAGGCATGTAGCTTGGAGACTTTTGGAACTACTCAATTAATATTAAAAGAATCTCATCAAAATTCCATTTTCTAACAAGTTTCTCAGCCAAAAGGATGTAATTGACCCCAATTTTCATTCCTGTGTTTATTTACTTTGCTTTGCAGGGAAAGCAATGCCTTCTCCCATACTCTCATAAAACCAGCAGCAGTCTGTAATAGACAACAACCTGGGAAAAAGGGGTTTAAATGACTCTGGACTTACACACAGAAGCCCACAAAGAGCAACGCAGCACACGTTTCTGCCTGTCTCTGCTGTGCGTGGCTCTGCCCTGGCTCACACATGCATCTTCCTGCCACAGCTGGAGAGGTTGGGAGGGGATGCTCTGCAGGCAAAGGGTTTCTAGCACCTAATGACCAAACCCATCTGAGAGCCGTGCTGAGTGCTCTGCCACACTCGCAGCCGCCCGGCAGAACATCAGGCAGGCTGGGATGCAGGGCCAGAGCTGCCCAGAGCCGCACGGCTTCTTGTCTTCCCGGCTGTTGGTGCTGCTGGGCCGCAGGGGGGCCGGGCAGATCTCAGCACATGGGATCCAGCTGCGCTGCTGATGGATCCCTGACTGCTGAACATACAATACATATTAATAGGGTCTCCTTTGTGACAGGAATGCCAAAGCCTCGTGCAGAAAATAACTCAAAGGATATAATTAAATCAGTTAAATGGCTTGGGAAAAGAGACATGGCTACAGCCAGATTTCAACTCTCAGTACAGTCTCAGGGCACAGGGAACAACGATTACAAAAGCAAGAACTATAAAAGCTCTCTGACCAACTACTTGCTTTTCTTCAGTTAATAAACTATAATCCCTGCTTAACACTGACACAGACCAGAAACGAGCCTCTAGCACAGAGCATCAGGATGAAGGCAAGTGTTCGGCGTAAGCAAACGCAGTGCCAGCATCACTGGGGGTCATGACTGTTACCAGACAACAAGTAAAGCCAGTACAGAGAGTAGGAAATCAAAGATCAGCCAGTTTGTTTTCATCGGTTAACATGATGTGCAGCAACCAGCCAGCTCGTGCCACTTTTCGGAGCCGGGAGCTCGGAGAGGAGCACTGCTGGTACAGGAGGGGCAGCTCCGGCTGCTGGCAGCACCAAAAGCAGCCTTTGCACAGGAGATCTGGCTGCTGAGAAACAGCTGTGGCGCACCGGAGAAGCCATGTGAACCCAACTAACAGAGCTCATGGCCAGTTTTGATGGGACAACTAACCACTAAAAGGAGCAGTGCTGTGTTACACAAGCTGGGGTGTGTGTGTGTGTGTGTGTGAAGCCCCCTGTGGCCAGTCTCACCTCCCAGCCACTTGCCAGGCAGCACCAAGGTGGCTCCAACCATGGCCACGCTGTGGGAAGGTCTGTCCCCTCCAAGCTCCAGAGCCACAGGTGATAAGAGGAGAAAGAGAAATGCTGTGAGAGAGGGAGGGCACACCGAGATGAGCAAGATGTCCTGGAGAACTCCCCAGGGCAGCGTTTGGGCAAAGTGGCTGGGACTGACACTGCACCAAATACCTCGAATGCCCAGCAGCTGGGACGGTCCCAATGGTCTCAACACATGGGGTCACCACCTCACAAGCGACTCTGGGGATGGGCTGGAGAGAGGTTGGGAGCCACCAGTGGGAATGAGGAACACCCAGAGCTCCCTGCTGCCAAACCCAGCACTGGTCCCACAGGGGAGCTGGCAGCTGTACGGGGAAAGCGGAAGGTCTCCTCTTCCGTGGGTTTCCACTGTGAAGAAGGAACTGTGCAGCTGCCAGGAACACTGCTGACATTTCTCTCTAAGGATCAAAAAGAAGTCCAAACGTAAAAAACCCACCAATACTGAAAAAGTAATTTCAATAATTTCAATGGTATTGAGCTGAAAGTTGAGGAGGAAAACGTGTACTACTTTCACAGCAAGGAGCAAAAAGCTGTCAAAATAGATTCACTTCTCAGAAGGGTCACATACAGAAAAAAAGTAAGCAAGTTATTTATTTGTAAAGCTAATGTTACAAAGTATCTAACATATAGTTACCAGATTTAATAAGAGAGAATGTTTCAAAACAAAATAGCCTTTTATAGCCAAAGTTAACAAATTTCTGTCTGCTCTGTACCCAGCCATAACAAGAGGTGAGGTTTACATCTTTAAAGCAAATTACACTTCTCTGCCATGCATCGCTTTCTCCCTTCAAGAATATTAAAATCGGGGTTTGAAAATTAAGCAAAGCTTTCTCCCTCAATGGACTCGAAATGAATCTCAAGATAGTTTCATTTCTCCATGTGTGCTTTTCATGTTAAAGAACAACGTAGAGGGACGGGACCGAATACATGTCTCAGACACAGAAAAGCTGGTGAGATGCGGGCAGAGCTCACAGGCTGTGCAGGAGATGCAGTGGCTCATCCTGTTACGCTGCACACCAGAACGTGCAGAGCAGCGCTGTGAGCACTGCACAGCTTTCTGCACCTCAGCACATGCCAAACAAATGGAAAAAAATACGTGAGGCTGAGCACCGCTTCCGTGTTTCCTGCAAGCATGAAAGATACGGAAGGTTGTTTCTTCAGTTCAAAGATGATGTGTTTGAACAGCGCCTGGGCTATTGCGCATTTGGGGGTTTTTCCCCCTTGGAAAATATCATACATTTCTCTTGCAGCCCTCCTTGGAAAACTCGTAGGAATGTGAAAGGATTAAGAGTTTGAAATCTGAGTAACAGAGATGAATGGATTTTTAAGAATCTTGGTAAAGAGCTCTAGCCTGTTTACCGTTTATTCACAGAATTCGGCTCAAAAATCTTACCAGAAGAAGTGCTATGGAAGACCCAGTGTTCCGGCTTACAATAAGGCCAGGAGGAACCTCCTCTTGTAGCTGGGATCCTCCGAACTCAGAGGGACCTCCTCAAGGTTCAGCTGCAGCTCCTGAGGAGGTTTATCTTTGCTCATCCAGCCCCATTTACTACAGACAGGGGCTCAGCAAACCTCATGGATTTGCTGTTCATCAGAGAAATGACTTCAGCTAAAAAGTAATTTCTGATCGCGCCGGTTAGTTCCAACCTTTGCGATCTCTGGGTCAGCCAGCTCTGAGCCAGGAGCAAGGGGCTGGACCTGGCTGTGGGGCTGCACCATGAGCTGCCGGGGCAGGTGGTCACCCTACTGCAGGCAGAGAGGAACCTGCAGAGCCCAGGAGCACCAGGAACAAACCGCGTCCCCATGCCTTCCTGTGGCCAGCGGCTCTGTGGGACAGCCCTGCCGGCGAGGGAAGCCAGCTGGAGTGAGGATTTCCCCAGATCACAGGCAAAAGTTGTACCAACCATCACAAGGGCCAGGGTTTACCTGTATGTGAACAGTATTGCTTCACTTCTTCATGTCTCAGGGGAAAAAGGACCTACTACAAAAATTAACAAACATGGTATGAAATATACAATAGCCACCATTAACATCATATTTATTGTTATTTAGTTGCTCAGTAAAACATATACAGATATGTACAATATGCATGAATACAGAAGACTGCACTTTACATATTTAAAAAAAAGGAAGAAAAATAACACTCAATTTCATGAGCTATTGTCACAGTCTTCCAACCAAGCATTTCAGAAATGAATTGAACAAGAATAAAAAAAAAAAAAAGAAAAGAAAAAAAAAAAGAAAAAAAAGAAAAAGATTACAGGATTGCTTAACACACAGCAGAGTCAAGTTTTCATATTTTACATGTGCAATAACATTTTTCAGAAGAGTTTGCTATGCAGTACGGATTACCAGTGTTTTGAGTATTTTTTTTTTCTTTTCCAGGAACCAAATTTAGTACAAAGAAATAACATTCTTTTGCTTAAGGCTGTTTTAAAGCTGTTATATTCTTGGGTAGCAAATAGTGATAAAGTTGTAACTGCCGGAAATCACAGCCTGCAGTTTCATCAGTCAGGATCTATGAGCGGATGGACTCAAACCAACAATTCTAATAGAGAATTTCTAAGACAAAATTAGACTATTTCCTCCATTAGCCTTAAGCAATAAAGGAGAAACAATTCTATAAAAATGGGTTATGCTCTTACACACCATCCATTGAACAGCTGTGAATCTAGTAGTTGAGAAAACCTTACACTGCAGCTTAACAAAAATAATCAAAATTCACCAGTTTTGTTTCTGTCCGCATCTCCCCCCACCTCCTCCAGCCCTCCTAGCAGCAGACGCGTTTCGCTGACCTGTGCTCACCTTACCCCTTCCTCCGTTTGCCTTACCATTGGTGCCTGGAAGCCCGATACAGATTCCTGGTGTGGGAAGGCCAGCCAGCCTCAGAATGACCACGCAGACATACAGTATCTGAAACAGTCCCTAAATGACCCAGATGACGTGATTCTGATGCTCATTCCCTTCCACCATAACCACACAATGAAATCCTTAACTAAATAAAAATGAGTCTAAACCCTCTCCCACTGATGCTCTAAAAACCGAGCTAGAATAGCAGAGAACTAGTAACCCTAGGGAAAAGTGATCTGGAAAAAAATCGTAAGAGTATTTAATAAATAAAGCCTATTCTTTCCTTTTTTCTTTTTTTTTTTTTTTGGCAAAGAGATATTTTTATCACTCCTCCCAATTTAAATGCAAGAGAGATTTTCCTCAGCTTGCCACTACATTTTAAACTTGAAGACTAAGTGCAGAGTTTCTTTCAGCAAACACCAAAGGAGTCAGCGAGCTGGGTCGGGAGGCCAGGGATGTCCATGCTCCCCGGCACCTGGGCACGGGGCTGCAGGGGAAAGCCGAAGCCAGGCGAGGCAGGGAGACGGCTCCAAAACAAATGTGAAGCCCCATTTTTGCTGTTGTTCACAATACAGATTGTGCACCCCTTAACGGCACATCTACCACAGGTCCTTGACTTTTTGGTACAACACCCCTGCTATCTGGAAGCCCTATAGGGCAAGCAGGTGTGAGTTTACGTTATTCTGGCTTTACCCACTCATTTGGGGAATATGTAGTTCTTCAAATTCCATCCTCTGCTGCCCCAGCCCACCCTCTGAAGGAAGCAAGCCTTGAGCCGTGCGGCTCAGCAGCAAGGGCTGCGAGCAGAGGTCAGACCTCGGGTTCAGCTCAGCTCTGCCACCAACGTGCCCCTGACCCAGCTCGGGCTGACACTGTCTGTGCCTCTGTTTCCCTCTCCACAAGAGTGCAACTTACCTCTTGCACAACAGGCTTTTACCTACAGCTCTCAAACATGCCTCAGTTAGAAGTATTATTAATATCCTGAAAATTAACTCATTTCAATTCTTACCATGTAGGGCTATGCTGATATTTTATATATGTTAAAAAAAAAAAAATATCAGTGCATTCAGTGCCAAATTAATAGAAAAAATGAGCACAATGAAATTACTACAGGTGACACGAGCTTTGCAACAAAGTTGTAGCCTTCAGCATATGCTGCCAGTACCAAATACACCAGGTTACGAGCATGAAGTGATGCTCCTCCTGGTCAGTCATATGTACCGTTTCTGTTCTGATCTTTGGCAAAAAGCAAAGGAACCATGAAAACACAGGTTGGTCGTGGCATTGCTCACAGCTGCCCCAGTAGAGCTCCCAACCTCTCCTTTTGTTCAGTTGATAATGTTACTTAAATTACGCAAGATCAAATGGGCAGGAGGTTAGCAGGACGGCATGTGACCATGCTATCCAGCAAAACTACACAGCGAATTAAGGTCCAGCAGACAGCCAACCACTGTTTTTAACTCCTCACAATCTAAAAATCCCGTCCTACTGCTGCAGCCACCTGGGGCCAGCAGCGCCAGCCACGCAGGATGAGCCGGGGCAGCCGTGTGCTGCAGCCCCGCACTTCCATGCTGTACAGCTCAGCAGCTGAACACACGGCCCTGGCTTCAGTACAGCCCATCCGCCTCATTTCATAGGATTCAAAACTGTTAGAGGACTCCACTGGTTTTTAAGGAATTGCTTGCACTTTGTTTTTTTTAAGCAAGGAAAAAAGTTAAATTCCAAGTGGAGGGGAACAGCAGCTCCAGCAGAGGAGCACATGCTGCAGAGAGCAAAACAGAAGAAAAGGGTGGGTGAGACCAACAGAGTCACCACATTTCTACTTAAAGAAGGATTTCTCTTTAAAAGCGATCTGAAATCTCTAATGCAGTGTTCACTGAAAGGTCTCTCCCTGGTAGCACAGGGTGTGCATCCCTGACCTCAGGAAGCCTGAAAAACCTGTTCTCTTGAATACAGCAGGAAAAACTAAAAACAAAGAGGCAAGCCATCAGGGTTGCACTGCTGCAGGACAGGAACGTGCCACCCAGACCATGAACTCTTCCTAATTTCCCAGCTGTAAGTGCTGAAACACGGTATTGTATGTCTAGGCATGAGTTTCGCTAGGGTTACTCCAAGACTCACCCAGCTGGGATGGGTGGGAGCTGCCGGGACAGGGTGGGAGCTGTGGCTGAAGCCACCTCAGCAGTGCTCACCCTGGCAGGCGCCCCAGCCCTCAAGTGCTTTGCTAGGCAGGATTTTAAATTAATCACATATTTGGGTGAACCGGGACTTAAGAAATCACAGGCACAGAGGCACCTTGCAGAGTGGGGGTTGACAACTATTCTACCAGGAGGTATTTTACTGGGGATGGTGCTGTTTTATTGCAGGGACAGGGAGGAGCTCTGAGCTTTCGGTGGCGCACGCGCCTGCAGAAGGTACAAAGCATCCCATCTTTTTGTTCCAAACCAAGCAGGTGCGAGGCATCTCCACAGCCAATTGCCCCAGGAGGGGCAAAAATCCTCATCCTCGTGGCAGCTCCAGCTTCAATAAAAAGTAAAATAATATTGAACATCAAGGTTCAAAACTATCCAAATTTATCCAAAGTCAAGTCACTGACCAGACCCGTAAGAGGAAATCAATCCATGCACGGTTAATAAGAGCACATTCAAATAACATTTCCAAACACTGCGAGTCTCTCTGAAGCCACACACAACCGAGTGAGGATTTCAGACCATCCCGTGCCATTGGCATTTTAGGCAGAAATTCCTCTCCATTGGTGTCTACTGAGAACATCACTTCAAAATAATTAAAGGCCCAGCACAATCATCGAAGATAAAATACAAAGCAGTCTTCAAACTCCATCCCTTGAGGAGGGACACATTTTGTGAATTCATGACAGGAGTAATAAACAACCCTAGAGAGGCCGACCTTTATTTCACAGCTAAAACCTAAATCTCCCGTGGTGGTATTAAGCTTCAGGGAGCAGAGGAAAGCGAGCTGGCCTGCGCGGGGCGGGACGGCTCGCGCTCCTGTACACAGAGGATACACAAATAATGCACAGCGTTACGTAAAACCACAGTAGTGTCGGCTCATCGTGTCAGTCGTGTATTTATCTGGTCTGCTTCCACCTTTCTTCTCGAATGAGTATTATCTATCACCAGCAGGGAAGTATGGTTTTCCTTTTATTGTATGCATCCATAACGCTGTTCTTCAATGCGTGGCAAAAATGGGGCCTCAAAGTTCAGGAGGGTCTAACGTGGGGTCTCCCTGCCCTGGCAGATCAGGCAATGCTGACCCTGGGAATACAGACCCCTGGGTGTCCCTCCCCAGGCTGTCCCCCAGCTGCTGCCACTGCAGTGGGACGGCCGTGGCAGGAGCCGGGGTGCCCTGCAGAGAAGCACATGGGACGCTGGACCCCGCTTCCCATTGACAGCATCTTCCTTCAGCTAAAAAGGGGTGACAAATGGGCAGGGTGCAGCTGTGCCACCTGGCAGGGCTTTGGGGACACCGGCCACAGCTGGCGATGGACCCAGCCGCACCGTGGGTGCCAGCTCCTACCCTGGGACACCGTGACACCATGCCACAGCACAGTGCACACAGGAGGCATGCGGTGCCTCCGGGAGATTTTTCTTCTCTGGCAGTGATAAAGTGGGAACTGTGGGAGCATCACCAGGACCAGGAGGCTACGGCCACGCTGGGGAGCACAGCCCGCCCCTGCTCGCAAGTGGAGAGGGAGCCCGGCCATTCCGTGGGGGAGACAATGGCTCTTAATTATTAAGCAAACTTCCTGTTAGACTTATTTAGAGAAACTTCTCTACACCTTCCCCAGCTGTGCCTGAACCAGCCCATTCATGACAGCTCTGTCTCTGGGCTTCAGCAGGGTAAATACAGGAACGAGCGTCCTCACCTCGCTGGGGAAGGCGGAGAGCAAACAAGGCTGAACATTATTAATAACAGAACATCATTTTCTCAGGAAAGGGCAGGCTCGTTGCCTGAATATTCAACAGAGCATTAACTGTTTGGTTTGTATGTGACTGGCAAAAGCTGGGTATCAATATAATATATAACATAATGATGACCATTTTACTTTAACCGGCGTTTATTCCTGAACTGCTGTTCTTCAGGATCACCATTGTAATAAGCACTGAACAAAGCAAAACAAAAGGAAAAAAAAAAAAAAAAGAAGAAACACAAAGCAAATGAGGAAGGAGGAGGAGGATGATCTTTGTCTTATTATGACATACGTGACTTGGACATACGCTGAGATGAAAAAGGAAAAGGCCTCATCTATAAATGTATGCCAAGGTTACAGAATAATGGGAAAAAGTGGTCTAGCAGGAAAATCTTAAGCAAAAGTGTGCTAACTGCAGAAGGGTTAACACTGGTAACATACTGTGGCAGAAGATTAAAAAAAAGTTGAGGTTTACTTTAAATTAACCCTTTCCAGTCCATATGCCACTAAGCAGGTACCAACCTAGAAAAATAGTCCACCTAGCAGTAGCGGCCCTTTAAAATTAAAAAGAGAAAAAAAATAATTTCTTTTGTTCAAGTCAGGGCAGCCACAAAAGTCCCAAATCTGTTGGAGATGTCCGAGTGCAGGGACCTCCACGTCGGCACCGCAGTCCGGCCCTTCGCCTCGCCCACGTCGTCCGTGCAGTGGACCGAGAGGCACTGCAGGTGGCTGCCAGTCTGCGCCGTGGCCGAGGTCTTGCTCGGGGGAAGGTCGTGGGCTGGAAAGGGTTCACAGAGAGAGCGTTAGGAGGAGCGTGCAATGCAACCACAGCAACTCACACAACCGGCAGCACGTGGGAAGCGTCTTCGCACCTGCCTCTGCCCCGTCAGCTCGCACCCCAGCTCTGGCACCCATAGCGTCCCCCAGCTTGGGGACACAGCATCACCGCCACTCGTACAGCTCCCTCTTACCCCGCAGTGAGCTTCTCGGCTGAATTTTTCACTGCGCCAGAAAACCACCAGAAATATTCTCTTTCACATGCACTTGCTTTAAAGTAAATCAGCAGTATGTCTGAACTCTGGGGATGCACACACGGCTGATCATGTCTGTCCTGGATGGCAGCACAATGGGGAGTTTTCACGCCCTGCACACCCTCCACTATTTGAAACCGATACTGAAACCTCCCCAAACCAGCCCCGAACCCTCCAGGTCATTCCTATCATCAGGCTTTTACAGGCACAGGCCTCCCTGTTTACCTCTTTTAATGCAGCATCATGGTAACACTTTTCTTATAATTTCTTTGTTTTAGGACTTCGTATGATTTTTAGCCACCATTAGTTTCTGCTAACCACTGAAAGAGTTTAACTTGAACACCCTAAAGAATGTCCCTGGCTTTTTTCCTATGATTTTACAGTTCACACGAAAAGTAGCTAAAACTGTTCCTTCCAAAGTATATTACCACGTACTCGTGACTCGTTCCCACTGTCACTCCACTATTTTTCCTTGCTTCCATACTTTCAAGTAATCTGTTGCAAATATATTTTTCTCATCTTCAAAGTCTGCCTTGGTGCCCGTGCCCTCTCCCTGCCTGGCACAGCCAGGGACATCTTTTTTTGATAGAATCATAGAATCTTTTAGCTTGGAAAAGATCTTTAAGATCATCAAGTCCAATCGTTAACCCAGGATTGCCAAGTCCACCATGCCTCTAAGCACCACATCTACATGTTTTTTAAATACCTCCAGAGACGGCAATTCCACCACCTCCCTGGGCAGCCTGTTCCAATGCCTGACCACCCTTTCCATGAAGAAATTTTTCCTAATATCCAATCTAAACCTCTCCTGGCACAACTTGAGGCCGTTTCCTCTTGTCCTATCACTTGCTATCTGGGAGAAGAGACCATCACTTTCTTCCTCTCTGAAATCAATCACTTCTTCAGTTCTTCTACCACTCTTAATCAAATCACACAAAAAAGCCAAAATGCAAATCACACCCCAAACTTCATCCCTCACCCTGTAGCTCCTCACGTTATCAACAGCCCCTCCACGGGGTCCCTCTCACAGACCCTCAGGAAGGGCATGGCAGTGACTGGTGTCTACCCTGGCTGGGACTGGGCAGTCCAGCGGCCGATGCAGGCTGGGGCTTGCTCCTCTCTCCCCGCTCAGAGCCAGCCTGCCAGCCCCATAACACAGAAAACCCTCGTGGAGCTAATGCACCCCCAGGAACGCCGCTGCTTCTGCCAGGGAGGATGCCCGAGCCCATGCAGACAGCCCCCCAGCCCTGAAAGAAGGGCTTTTTGTAGGACAAAAACAGTGAGTAAATAGAAGAACAGTGCAAGGCAAGAACAAAAAGCCAATAACATCTTGACAGCCAGCCTGTATTTCTTCCCATCCACCATTTCGTTCACATTCACCCAGAGCACAAGAGCAGACGTGCTGCAGCACTAGCAAATGCAGGGACCATAATTTCTGATAGACCCTGAGAGTTCCCGTGGCGCAGGGCTGAGCGTGATGCTGGAGTGTGCCAAAGATGCCAAAAAATGGCTGTGAATGTTTAACCACGTTAAGACTTTACTTCACATCGTCTTTCTCATGTTCCACAAAGCTGAGCAGTGCGGATTTACCACACTTCATGGGGCAAGTTGTATTTCTTTCACTTAACCAGCTGCTACACCAGATACAAAACAGGAACTGAACAGCTTGTTACACGATCACAGTGACACTAAAAAATAATCTTAAACTAGTCTGCAACTCCCTGATTTAAACTGGAAAATGCTTTTAATGCTTCATTATAGAATGTCAGAGATGCTCATATTCAAAACAGTATCATCACACCATACAGAGAAACTAATTAGAACCTGGGGACAAGATGCTATAAACGATGGGAGAAGGCACATGGCTCCAGGGCAGTGCTGCTGCCTGCTCAGCCATGCGCTGCATTAGTGCAACCACGTGCAAAATCAACACAAAGCTCTGTTACACACCTCAGCCTAGCACAGCCGCGCTCTGGGTTTGCATTTCTGTAAGATACCCTCCTCCACTGCTCGAATAAAGAATCCAACATCAGCAGGTCGAAGACGCTCACGTTCTCTAAACTCCGAAGTCGATTACAGTCCCTGTAGCTGGTGTTGGGGTTTTTTAGGCAGTTTGGATAAATACGCAGTACTGAGCAGAGCTGAAGCACAGTTCGCTGCATGATACCCAAGCGCAGAGTTTCGGCAGCAGAGATGGCATTAGCACAGCCTGCCTTTGCGCCCATGTGGGGAGCTTCTACCTTTCCTTCCTGCTACCCCCGAGCCCCATCACATCTCCATGTCAGCATTTCAGCTCAGCCCTTCACAAGAGGGCCATGGCCGTGCTGCGGAGCTGCCCCACTGGCAGCGCAGGGCAGGGCCACCAACGCCACACTGACATCATGGTGTCACTGTGGGACAATCACAGGGCAAAAAAACCTCTCTAAATAAATGCCATTTGATGAAGTGTTCGATTTAAACTTACTGTCCTGAATGTAAATACACCTGAATAACTTCACATTTATAAAATGTTTTGAACTCAAATGGGATTGTACAGAGAACTGAGAAAGGGAAACATTTTTCTTATTTGTATTTGTTCACGTCCCTTGCAATGCACACAGTACCCGATATTTTTTATTCTTGGGTCTCCCTGACTGTACAGGACATGCTGGTCTCAGTACAGGAAAAGCCAGCGCCTTGAGATTAGTCTCTGTGACAGCAGTTTTCTTCCTCTGTTGCAGAGAAAGAGGAAAGTGTCCCACTGCTGAACTGCTGCCACAAGGGGCCCAGAGATCTCAGTGGTGCTTCTGCAAGGAGCGTCAACTATCAGGCTGCAGGAGACCAGCCGCTGGGCTGAGGACACTGGCAGAAGAAACAGAGAGAGCGCATTCCCGGCACAGGACCTGGCGCCCGGCTACACGTGCCCGGGCACACAGCCGGGATCAGAGCCAGAGCTCTGCCGGCACGGGCAGCCGCATCTCCATCGGCCGTGCAGATGCCACCGACACCCGGAATGGATCAGGTCCTCAGCCAACAATGAAGTGAGGCAGTTCAAATGCCACAAGCATCTCAAGAATAAAAAATCAGGCTTATTTACTTGTAAACCAGCAAATTATTCCTAAAACATTTGCTGTGGATAAAATTCAAAAGCAAACAACTGACAACGGAATCAAAGCAAAATCTATCCTGCAGTGCTGGATTCGTTGCCTCAGAGGAAAACCCAAGTAAACAAGGTAAGCAGGATCTGATTCTAGGTTTGCCAAGTCAATGCTGATTGCCACTGTCCACATGACGCCTAACTCAACACCACTGTGCAGGAGCTCAAGCTCTCTTGGTCTGCTGTTAAGGAGCACAGAAAATGATGCATTCAAATCCAAAACAAAAAGACTTGCATTGGCACAAGTGTTCTCAAAGCCTATTTAGAGGGAAACACTCAGTGCAATTTACTTTTTTTCAATACTTCTGTCTTAACAAAGCTATGATGCTTCTCTGAAAAAACCTTTGTATTAAAAAATTAAAGGTGTGCTGATCCACCTGATGAGAATTGTCCTTAAGCACGAGATACTGCCTGATGGTTGTCCAAAACAGTAACACTCTTCCTTCCCTGCTGTCTCTCTGCCTCCTTCAAACCAGCAGTGCCTCAGCAGGTTAAAATTAGTCAGGTAACGCAAGATGGTGTCATCACGTCACTGCCTCGCAGTTGCCAAGTTTCAGATAAATCACTGTCAGTTATGAAGGACACCTAATTGGAAGCAAGGAATTTTCAAACAAATTATGTTTAAACTGCACAACTGCCTCTATTAGCAACTACTGGAAGAAATCCACGTTATTAATAAAAGCAATTACCCTTCTAATAAGAGCCATCCTCCACACCCAAGACCTCGAGATGGTCTGGGTGGAGACTTCCTCTCCAAACCGAAGGATGTGACACAACAGAACCTGGGACAGATGCAAGTAAAAACGACCCAGCTGGGAAAGCGTGTGCTGCTTGAAAACAGCAAATGTTGAAGTACAGATAAGAGATAAACCGTCACACGTAAGTACACAATGTGTTCACATGGAAGGCATGAAACTCAAAGCAATAAAGCGACCAAAGACCAAAAGGAGTCTGTCTGGGAACAGCTCAGCCGTGACGGTACCGTCACCCCGAAGGGCGATGGTTAAAGCACGTCCCGGCTGTGGCAGCCTGTGCCTCCCATATGTGATGGTGGGTGCTGAGCCGGGGAGGACCGTCAGCCTGCGACTGCAGCGGGGCTCCTCCACCCGGCGCAGCTAGCACCCCCTCGGCCGCAGCACCTTCTCACACACTGCAGCCGGGCAAAGTCGTGGTGGTCCCAAAAGTCAGTTACTGCATGGATCCAGCTTAAGTTTCTAGCACAGGAAACTATTTCTTCCTTTTACTTTGATTATACTGGCCCATGCTACCGAACCCTGCCCAGAGCAGCAAACCCATCCTCTGTATTTCAGAGGAAGATAAAGATGAGGAAAATCCGGCCCCGTGTACCCCAGCCAACTGTGCAAAATTGCTCACAGCAGAGAAAATTCCTGCAATAATCACTGAATGCCCTGGAAGTTAACATGGGGTTTGATTAGTATTATTAGCTCAGCTTGCGCACAGGCACTTCCAAGAGCCAGCCACAACATCGGGAAGAGCTGTGTGGCTATGGCGAAAAAATATTTGCAAACATTCATTGGAACATGAAAGTGAACAAAGTCCAGCCATTTTCACAGCCCTTACACGCTTCTGTACAGCTACTATTCCAGCAAGTTTGTTTATTGCAGTTCAAACTGCATGTTTTAGGTAAATACTTCAAAATATCCTCTGAATAGCTTGTAACATTCATCAGTTACAACAACATACAAAAGCAATGTTAAGAACCGTTTCAAGCAGTTTGGAGGAAAAAAATGCCAGGCTGCTCTCCTTTAGAGGGACAGACGCACACAGACAGCTTCACATTCCCAAAAGACTAAAAGAGCTTTTTTTTTTTTTTTTTTTTTTTTTTTTTAGAAAAACAATATTAAAGTTTGCTTTTAGGTAAAAGCCACACATTAAGCTTTTGAAGAGGCTTTACTCACACAAACACATTTCAATCATGAAGTCCCGAACAAACGAGCTGACAGACAGAAAAGCACAGCCCATGAAAGACTCACCCAGCCTTTCTCCCATGCCCCGTATCCTCTGCTCTGACCCTGCACATTTCCGAAGCTGCTCTTTCATTCCTCCGCTCTACTTTGCAAAGGTATGCATGCCTTCAGAAAATAAAAGGTTGCTGTTTGTTTGTTTACACAGCATTAATGGCAGCAGGGCAACTAACACAGGAGCCTGGCCAGTAGCAAGCAGTGGGGACACAGGGAGAAGACAAGGAGTTCTGCTCCACCAAAAAATCCAATAGACACACCACAGACTGCTTTTTTCACATCAGCTCAGGAAAACCACATTTCTCTCCAGTGAGATTAGATCCTGACACTCTCCTCCCTCCTGAAGACACCATGTATACATAGACACCTTCAATCCCTCCAGTTTCCTTCTCACTCCCTCTTTTTCCTTAGCCCACATCAAGCTGCTATGTAAAACCTCTTCCCTCATGTAGCATCTTCTTAGGCACTTTATAAAAATAGGTGTTCTCTTAACTGTGACGACTCCATCAAGCATGTGCAAACCCCGATGTGTCCCGATTTTTAGGTAAGCTAATCCCAATAAAAATGAGTTCACCTGCAATGCTAGCACGGATTACGTGCATCGTCTTGTGACAGAGGAGATTAAATGAGGGAGGGATGGTGTGTAGTCAAGGCAACTGCGGATGCTACATGGAGGCACGGGAGTTTATGCTGCTCTTCAGGTGTTGCTCATGCCGTTCCTCTCATTTTTGCCAAAGCCACCACCACGAAAAGGAATGGGAGGCAGTGACAAGCAGGAGCAAGAGCGCAGTCACAGTCTGGTAGGGGTCTGGTTGGGAATGGGTTCCACTCCACATTTCAGCGTTCCTGTGAGATTGAAGTGACAAACAGGAGGTGAAGATCCCTGGAACGGCTCCTTGCCCCAGGGCTCATCCCTTACACTTCCTCACTGGCTCTGACAAAGCCTCGGCCGCCCGCGCTGCCCAGGGTCCGGCCGCCCAGCACAGCACGGCCCTGCCACCGCCGCCCTCGATGGCCAGCCGAGCGTGAAGCCCCTGGATTGCTACTGATCTTGTTAAGGCTAAATCACAGGATTTGGCCAAAAACACTATATTCCCTGATCAGAGATCAGTTTCCCCTCTACCATCTGATAAGCACTCCGAAAGGATGCGTTAATAGGCTTCTGTTCACTCTGCACCCGTTAAGCAGAGGCCGAGCTACCATAAGAGGGAATAGATTTGAGTAATGATCTCTTATGAGGCAGCAAACCTACATATAGTGTTTAAAATTATTCCCTTAGGACAAGATGTTTTTCACCAAATCTCCCACATGACAGTTTGACATATTGGTTCAGGCACATAGCTCCGCATTTGTACACAGTACAGAATCATCTTTTTCAGTTTTCAAGAAAAATAAGGTCTGAAAACATTTCATGTCTCCCTGCACACTGGACCTAGTCTCCACAGATTAATTTACTCCTAAAATGGTACTTTTAAACACAACTAGTTCATTTGTGTTGATAAACAAATAAGCCACCTCCTCCCTCACCTCTGTAGCACTGACAAAACCCCAAACAAAGGCATTTTCTTAACCCAGGAGTACCAGTAAGCACATGTTTTGCATTTGTTTATAAACACAAACATGGCACCTGCCACCTGCTTACTCCATAAACTTGCACCACTTTCACCTCTGGCAACCTGTACCCTGCTATGGACTGGGTCTGTCTCTTTTTATTTTAAATGCCTCGGGCAAAGGCTGTCTCTGGCTTTGGACCCTGCAGCACCGAGCACTCCGCTGGCACTCAATGCAAAGCCCCATCCGCTCCATTACCAAAAACAACTTCTTACTCTGATTTTACTCCTTCATTTATTTTGTGTAACCTGTGCAATTTTTAAAGCCCATAAGATGTTAAAGTCACTGCCCTCCCCAAGATGAACAGAATTAACAGAAGCTGGAAGCATTCACGGTTAAGATGAACAGCTGATGCCAAGGACTCGTAATGGTGAGCACAGGTGAAATGGGAACCAGGCGATTCCCCTCTCCGCCAACCAGGAGGGCTGTGCAGACACCCCCCAACTCCCCAGCATCGGCCACATCTCACTCATTAACATTTCAAGAAGTCATTTGGCTTGGCCAGCCCGTAGATTTATTGCTGAGACCCAGCCAGCTGAGCTGCACTGTGAAAGCCTTTCTCACAAAGGAGGGAAGGCTCTTTAGCCAAAAACGTGTGCACAGCACCGAGCACCGTCCCACACCACTAGTATATCCCACAAACCAGGAATAAAGCATTTGGCTTTGCTGCAGCTAGGTAAGACACCGCTCACCTTAAAGACAAGGCAAGGCAAGGCATGGCCATCCCCACTCGCCGGGGCTGGGAACACGGCACATTTACCCTTAACAGTGGTGCCCATCCCTCTGTCAGCCCATCAGGTCTGGCAACGTCCTCCCACCCTCAAAGCCTCTTCCTCCACAGACAGCATGATTAATTAGAGGTGCCCGTGACTCTAAAGGGAGCATGTATCAGCCTATGCTGCAAAGATGTTTATTTTGCTTTCAGTGGTCTCAGAGCTGGCATGGAGCTCCATCAGTGCTCGCTGTTTGCACAGAATTTACATAACAGGAGACACAGAGTGCTTGCTGAGAATACATATTTTTCTTTTTTTCTCCCTTGACCTCCTTTCATGCTACTCTTTTCACCAGGAGCAACAAAAGGATGAGCACACCACGACAGGGAGGCTGCCCAAACCCACAGCAGTGTTAAGGGTTTGCTGTTAAGGCTGTAGGTTTACAGCCAGACTGCAGCATCCTACCCTACAGCTCCAACAGCAAGCTGGGGCAGATATCACTCCAGGACAAACTCAAGACTGTTGGCCACATGCCGGTGTCTGAAGAAACTGGTGAAAATACTATTAAGTAGGGAAAATGCAAACCCTATCAGTGGAAAAGGTGGCAGTCATCTTACACGTAGCATGACCTTGAAGACGCAGAATGAATGATGTGCGGATGAGGAGAGCGACATTGCTGTTTTAAAAAAAAGTGTTCCCTCCACGCTTCCAGGAGGAGACGATAACAGGGGAACCCGCAGCTCCCCATGGTGCTGCCCACTGCCCAGCAGGAGAGCAACACGCGTCCGTGGCTTTACAGGGAAGTGTGAAACTGCCTACATCTATTGATTTCCCTGGAACCTACTGCTGAATTGCTGCTTTCCAACTCTACAGCTCTCCGAGAAGAAATACAAGTCCTGTGTCCAAGGGGGAAGCCAGAAGCTCCACACCTTCGGACAGCACCAGCTCCTGTGCCCTGCTAGACAGCCACGGGGACAACGGACTGTTTTTAACTCATATCCTTCCTTTCTTTTGGCTACCTTCAGTTCCTCTTTTTGGTTTAACACATTAACTCTCAGGCTGGCTTCACTGCAAAATACGCAAACGGCAGGGGGCCATGTGCCTGCCCCCCCTTGCAAAGAGGCCGATGTTGGGGGTTTGGCTCTCAGATAAAAGACCATTCTTGCAAACCAGGTCCCATCACAACTACAGTGCTGCGGTGCCACTTTCTGCCAGCCTGCTCCTGTCATGCCCCACGCAGGCAAACCATAGCTCATGTGGAACGGCCACTAAAGCTGAGGTTCAGACGGCCAAGCTTTCAACCATAGCCTAAAGCCCACCCAACACACCTCATGGCCCTGAACCGCTGCTTGGGCTCCCCAGAGCCATCACCAGCACCATGCTCTCCTAAGCTCTGCACAGTATGAGAAGCTACAACCCTGCTCAAGTGAGGAAAACTGGCTTTAAAAATCAAACCAAACCAACTGCCACCAACAGTCAAACCATTTCTGAATGCTTCCAGGAGAAAAGAAACAGGAGTCTGGCAACTGCAACCCATCCCAGCATAGTTGAATCAACACTCTCAACATTCATACGCTGCCATCCAAGACCAGCAAATCCTCTGGGAGCTCTGAGTTGTTTTCCAGGGCTTATTCTTCTACCACCACCACCCACCCACCCTAAAAAAAAAAAAGAAACCAAACACTTCTGCTCGTCTCAGAAAGGAGTTACCTAATTCTCCATCAAACTTACACTCAGGCCTGGCACTGGGAGAAGGCTACAAACAGCTTCTCCTGACCCTCCCTCCCAAAGGACTGCAGCGGTCTCAGTCATGTCCCTACCTCTGCATCCAGCTTGTAATGCAAAAAGGAGAACTCCACGGCAGGAGTGAATATTGGCTGACTGATCCCATGTTTTCTCTGCTGTTGCCGTACATCACTCACTTGCGCTAACTAAATGCGGTGAGCCTATTTTCACCGAGGGTAATAACCCACACCCCCCCGATGAGTAAGGAAATGCTGGGGTTTGCACCCAATACTTTCAAATTTATTTCATATGTGTGCTAATTATCACATGGCAGCTTTACGCACAACTTCAGCCCATGTGAAATCCATCTCTTGACAGCCAGAATGTGCGAGCAAATAAAAGGTATTTCATAAAATCCAAAGTGGAATTTTCTGCATGTACAGAAGTCATATGAAATTGTCCAGTACTCCCTCATTTAACTAAAAGCAGTTCCTGGACAATGTCTAGTATTATTTCAGGATAGGCCGAATTGAAAAAAAGATGTTACTTAAATGTTCTGCATTAAATTGCCACCTAGACATTTAACAAGGAGCTAAGCTGATTAACGGTGACTAATGCCTGCCATTTCCCTCCTGGGATCCCCTCACAGACCTGCCCTCTCTTGTGGGCACCGCACCAGTGGCCACCACCAGTCCACACCGCCAAGTGCTCACTGTCAGCCTCTGAGCGCATCAGGCTGCCTTCAGATGCATCCCGTTTCACCCATCCCCAAGCAGTTTTTTCCCCATTATGACGCAACCTTTTAATGCGTGTTGAATACTGAGAAACGGCTTGAGCTGGCCCGAGCTTCACTGCTGCTGCACCGCCACCACCTGCTTCACTCTTCACCAGGGGATGGTGCCTGAAAGAGCAATATTTACTTGAGCTGTCCGCTGATTCTGTAACCTGTCATATCATTTTGGTAAGTTTTGCAACCGCTCGTTTCTTCTTGAGGACACACAGGTCAAAACCAGCAGTATCACCTTCAGCCTTCTGCGAGTTTCCATGCACAGGCCTCCAAAAATAGCACGAAAATGCCCACTCACACTGGCAAGGCAAGTGGGTGTATTAATGGAGTTTGTAAAGGCAATGAATAGCTGGTGATTATGCACAGAGCGCAACAGAGGAGGAAACATGTAAATTCCAGCTTTCTCTCATCAGATTTGTGCAAGAGCTTCTACATAATTGCTGGGGAAAAAATAGAAATGACAACAATAAGTACGATATTTAAGCCCTGCATATTATGCATGGAAATCTCTATTTTCCTTAAATGAAGTGAAAACAGAATGAAAGAAGAAGATTCCCTTCAAAGAACTTTGTGGTCGCATAGTTTCAGGATGCAAATTAAATAAGTACTTGTTAGCCACATGTAAAAAAGGGAATTTGTCTCTCAAATAGTATTGGTCTCTTGTGAGGTGAAGGCTTGGATAGAGCTGGCCAAAGACTTTTATGTGTCCAGTCGCCTTGTTCCCTACAAAATCAACAGAGGCCATGTCCTCGTATCCCAAAGACAGATCTGCATCCAGCTTGGCAGCCTGGGCTGGGAATGGAGGCTCGCCCAGCTGCCCACCTCTTCCCTCCCCTCTCCCCCCCAGCCCCGCCGGCAGCTCCTGGAGGTGCCTCTGCCCTATCTATAACTCACAATTACGAGAGACCGTAACACAAAACTGCCACAGGCAAAGTCAATCTCTCCCAGGGGCCTCACACATCTGAGGCTCTTGCACACCAAGAAATGGTGATCATGTGCTTAATGCTCTGGGTTAAACCACACGAGTTCAAGGATACTCGTGAAAATACAACTGGAGTTTACCAAAGGCTAACAGTAACCAAGAAGAAACAGCATCCAGGATCTTTAGCTCTTTTATCTGGTTTATTTATAGAATTACCTTGAAATACATCCCATTCCTCTTTAGGATACTTCCAACTGCAGTTTTGTGCCTCAGAAGTAGCAGCTTATATGAGGGGACCTGGGGAAACAGCCTCCCTGAAACCAAAAGCCACTCAAACAACTTCACCGGTCACAGAGCGAGAGGAAGGGGAGAGCAGAGACCCCAGGACAAAGCCGGGTCTCACCAAGGCACCTGCAGAGACACGGTTCAGAGACAGACACCCCTGGCCCGAGGAGCACAGAAGGCAGAGGTGTGACACTCCAGAAACAACCGTTTTCCAATCATGGTTTCCAAGTCCCTAGTAATTCATGGACAATTTCTAAAGAGTCTACAAAAAGTAACTTAAAAAAGCAGAATTCTCAGGAAGCCTGAGTTTGTTGAATAAGAGTCAAAATCTGCAGGAAAACATTCCAGTGTTTGCAAATCGGACTGATACCTGATGCTATCCACCCAAAACGCACTTTCTGGATAAATTCTTGCTAGGTCTTTTCTGTTACAGAAAAATCCCAAATTCTTGTATACCCCAACATTTATTTTGGCTACAGAAAGATGGAAATTTTGTTGTCACATAATGGATTTGGCATGTTCAGAAACATCCCATAAAACAGCAGCAAAGTGTGGGGATTAGCTGGGGGTCATAAATCTGATGGAGGACCAGGGTTTGTTTGAACAGCATGTTTTAAAACTAAATCTATCTCAAGGAAAAGCAAAGAAATCATGAGAAGAAATATGTAACCATGTGAAGGAGGAATGGCAGCAAGGGAAATGCATCTTTAAAAAAAACAACACACACAAAGAAACCTGGCTTTCTTAGGTACGTAAGTGCCGCTATCGGGAAAAGAAAAATATAAGCTCATCTTTTTCTTCCAATTGTCACATCACTGTGGAGAGTCTTCACGAAATTCTCAGAATAGCAACGAATCAGCAGCAAACAGCTGTTCAAGCAAGGAAGTCAGGGGTAGACAGACTTTCACTGCTTCACCAAAAAATTAACTCTAAAGTTTCACAGGCCAGTAAATCAACAAAACGGGCCAGTACAAGACAGGACAGACAGTCTCATCTTCAAACCCAAAGCTAAAATACGGGCCTGTGTTCCCTTTCTAGCCATATGCTCATGTGATTTATGACCCACAACAATTTCAATATCCCTGGAAAATGAGTAGGTGGCAGACAATTAGCTCGCCCCGCTGTGCTGGCAGTTGTGGGCTCTGCCCTGCAGCGCTCGGGGAGGGGATGCCCAGGAGCACCTGCTCCCCCGGCAAGGGCAGGGGCACAGGGCTGAGCAGTGCCGACACGCCGGCACACGGGAGCACAGCGTGTCCCTGGGGACCTCGCCGTGGGGGGCACTCTGGATAGAGAGACTGGACTTTATTCCTGTCCCATACACAACTACAGCTGCTTGTGCCAATGCTGTTAACCCGGCTGAGACTCGTTCAGCGCAGCAGCACAGGCTGCCCTGCCAGAAGGGCAGGTCCCTCTGACCGCTCGGCCCATCAAAGAAGGGTCTCCAGCAGCAGCGACGCTCTCCCCTGCTGCACCGCTCTTGGTCAGCAAGTCAACAGGGGACGGTGGAGGAAGGCAAGTTTAAAGCAAATACTGCACAGGTGCAGCGCTAAGCGAGAGGAGCGCAGGGTGCACAGGGAGGTGGGGAGCCCCTCGCCAAGCCCCGGCCCCACTGGGTGCAGCAGGAGAGGCGACAAGCAGCGCCCTCGTCCCCCTGCCCTGAGGGGCTCTCCACACGGCAGGGTTGTCAGGGGGGGACGCTGGCACAGATGGCCTCATCCTCCCGGACACAGACGACACAAGTCCTTTACTCACGCAAGTTACAACAGAGAATTGTGCTGTGGCACATCCGCCGCCCCTATACAAAGAGGTTGTGTAGCACAGAACACTGCTGCTGGAGTGAGCTGACCAGGCAACAGCTAAATAACCTTCCCAAGCACGGGCTCTGCAAGGGCTTTAAAGCTCACGAACACATCCATAAAATCAGGCACAAAGCAGTGAGACCGAGACCCCTTTGTGAAAGGACTTTGCAAACACAACCTTGATGCTCACGGGGGTGAACTGCCATCGTGTGACCCCCACCCCGTCCTGCCCCTGCAGAAGGGACCGTTAGTGCAGGCAACTTCCACACAAGCACCTCACTACTGAAATAAAGCCAAATACAAGGAAGGTACCAGGTGGCAGCGTAAGGGCTACCTTGTGATCTCCACCTGCAACTGCCCCAAGCAGGGCACTGTTTGCACTTCGAGCTCTGTCCAACCAGCAGGACTTGGCCCCTCCACACCTGCTGCACTGCTGCACCCCCCATGCAAAGGCAGCACCAAACAAACAAAATCCTCCACCCCACCGCTGAATCATACCTGTCCTGCACGCAGGTGGGGCGAGACACAGGTACTACAGCTGGAGGCATGCAACCAACACTCACCAAACCCCAGCTATCACTGTGGCACCAGCCAGGGCTGCTGCACATGTAAACCACCACGCTACACACATCTTAAAGCCGGTGAGATACTCAGTCAGTCAGCCCAACATCAAAACTGGTTATCCTGAAGGTAAGGGCATTCAGACTGGTCTTAGGTATCTTCTGAGTGGCAAACCCCGAGTCACGCCGCTGCTCAAAAACACACCTCTGAACAGCAGCATCGCGCCCTTTGAGGATGAATGCTCTGTTTATTGGAAAACACACCGAGAAATACAGGTATCGGTAATAGCAGTGCAACAAATCATGCTGCCCGCCATCCTTCTCAGAAGTTTGGATCCACGCAGCCGCATCCTCCAGCTGCACAGCTGCCAAGGCAGATGAAATGTTGGGCCTGCTGGGCTCAGATAAGAGGGTGAGTGCAATGACAGCAGGAACACCCAACAACGGGACCGCAAGGATATATGCATGAACAGAGACTCGGTGCCTTCACGTACCCACCTTGCCTCCAGTCCTCCAGGTTTTCCTGAGCAGAAGGCAGCTGTGCTGAAAGAGTTAATCTCGCCTGGAACCAGCGTATCTCCGGTTTCTCGGAAAGTCAAAGGCTGCACCATGGAGCTGGGCTGCCTGCTCCCTGCCTGACCGGCCTGCAGCCTGACCCCTGACATTTCCACTCTGCTTCTCCCTGGCATGGAGAACTTAACCATACACAAACAAACAGGTTGGGAGGACAGATAAATGGAAGACGGAGGAGGAGAAAGAGAGGATTTCTCAGATTCCTCATAATAGCCCTGATTAAATAATAGCAGCCACCACCAGGCGTGGGTGAGGGGCTGGCGTTTATCAGTAAACCCTGAAGTCTACAGCAAGACATCTCTGTTTAATTAATACTGAAAGGGTCCCTTCCCCCTTCTACTTCCCAGGGAGGTTTTAAGGATCCGCCAGTTTAAAGATACAGCAAGTCCTTTTTAGCTCTTTTCCTGACAAAACAGAAGGGCAGAAAGAGCCTGTTTCAAACCACAGCCAGGATTTACAAACTCTACAGCAAAGACTTCCATCACATGGAACCACGGAGGCGAAGCCCACTGAGAAGGTACCTTTAATTCAATCGCACTTAACCCTCTGAAGCAACAAACTCATCAAGTAATACGATTTTACAACAACCTGCTGGAAGTGTGCACACATATCATGACTAGATGTGGGTCTGCAGATTTTACCTGGGCTGGGGTCTCCTGCCCCTCGCACAGCATACCCATTTTCCCAGGGATAACTCTGTTCAGTGCTTGATGCAGTGCTACTGTCCCCCATTTTTGTCCAGTTTCCCCCTTATACTGGTGGCATCAGCATCATTCAGTGATAGAAATGATTGCACATACACACGGAGCAAGACAATTGCAGATGCTCTGGGCTTCCACTTAGCTCAGGCGGACCTTCCAAGGCACCTTCCATTTCAGAAGGTCCCCTGCCCTTTGATCCAAGGTGAACATCGTACTAGTGCAGCACCACAATTCAAGCCATTGACCATGAAGAGCCACAAAGCTGGCACATCCCTCCATCACTCAGCAGCAGTGGGAGAGGAGCTCTGCTTCTAGGGCACCTTCATCCCACCACTGTGCTCAGAGAGCCACAACATGCCAGCGAGCACCCATCACAGCAGTGGCAGAAACTCTTGTCCCTGGAAAGTGGTCAGACCACCAGTACACATCATATAAACTAAAAAACAGCTCCTGATGGAAGTGGCCTAGATGTATGCTTGCCAGGCTTTGAACAAGTCCTCAAAAGACAGCAGGGCAGGGAGGGTCTGGCAGCAGAGCGCTCAATCCCCAGGTCAGATAGCCACCTCAAAGGCACACACCCAACCAAACAACCAACCTCCACATCAGCCCACCACCCAGCCAACCAACTGACCAACCTCCACACCAGCCAACTACCCATCCAACCAGCTGACCAACCTCCACACCAACCAGCCAACCACCCACCCACCCAACTGACCTCTACACCAGCCAACTGACTGACCTCCACAGCAGTCAACTACGCAACCAACCAACCAGCTGCCAACCAACTGACTGACTGACCTCCACAACAGCCAACCACCCACCCACCCACCCATCCAACTGACTGACATCCACCCTGTTGGATGGCATGCTGGAGCCATGCCTCCTCCACTCCCGCACAGCCACCTCCTCACCTAGGAGCAGGGATGTCAGACCACAGAGCTGGCCAACAGAATGGCATCACCAACACAGCACCAGCCTACTCATTTTTACAAATGTTTTTTCATTTTCATGGTATTTTTTTAGAAGTTGGCCTCCTTTCTTCTCTCCCCTTTCCTCAGTAACCATAAAAATGAGTGTTAATGTTTATTTAATCACTTATCTCCCCCCATTTTCTTTTCCAACATTCCTTTTCTAAAGCTTTCCCAGCTTCAGAGAATAGTGACACATGAAATGGAAAAACCTAATTTTTCACATTCTTTTTTTGGTAAAAGAATAAGCATTATTTAATTTTCTAAACCCCCTTTTCCATTCTCTTCGGGGTTTTTTCTCCAAAAACTTGTTTAAAGCTGAATAAACTGGTGGTGGAATTACAGAGATTCAGTCTTTTTGTGTAGTGTAAGCTGCAAAAACAGCAAATGAAAAAGTGGAAGAAAATTTCTGAAATAATGACTTCTGGTGCAATCAAAAGCAAAAAGAAGAGTGGGAGAAAAGGGAGATTTTGAAAGTCTAAGTTCAAACTGTAAAAGAAAGCTATACTTCACATCAGCTTTACAAAATTCCCAGGAAAATAAAGTCAAAACCAGTTATTTTCTTGAAGATCTATAGTCTTAAATACCTGTTTTCAACATAAGTCTCTTTTTTAAAGAAGTACTGGGATGGGGGATGCACTGTGATGAACTGAAAAATGTCTCCGTCTACCCAAAAAAATCATTATGCAATGACAAGAGACAATCCAGTATATAATCAAAGACAGAATCCTGACATGTTCAAAGAGAAAATTATTGTAACAGCAGTGACTTTGAAGATGAGAAGGGTTTTTTTTTTGGTAGAAACAATGGCCATCAAGATTTTTACTGTAGCAACCAATGCTTAAATGCACAACTTAGTATGCAGTGTGCCTGCCAGGTACACAGCACCAAAAGGGAAAAAAAAATAATTAAAAAATAAACCAGCGATGCATAGGAAATTTCTATCTAGAGTGGAATCAAGCAGCACCCTTTGAACAGCTAACCGCTCACACGGGGCTGCAAACACCTCCCGTGACAGGCACTCCTGTCCTAGGGCATGAAACCGCCAGCACAGAATCGGGCAGCAGCCCATGGCTTGCCTAGCTGTCTTGCATTTTCCTTCTCAGGCACCAAGTTTTCCATTCCCTGATGGTAAGATGGCTGCACAAGACCTAGACACCCAGGTTGAGCAGCACCTTTTCACCTGAGGAGCAGGGGAAGAGCCAGCGCTGCCTGGTGACATGTCCTGCCCAGCAGGTGACCAGCGAGGCCTCTGCACCTGCCCGGGGTTTTGCCCTGCAGAGGCCTCTGTATCAGTCAGGATGGCAGAGCACGCTGAGTAATAATAAAAAATAGCACTCGGTGTAACACTATACACTACACCAACGAGTATATATATACTATAAGTAGCACCGATGAAAAAGCAAACTGTAACTATTCAGAAACGTTTGTCTTCCAGAGTTACCTGGAGCAATCATTTCTGTGGGCTTTTTAAAATTTCATTTTACACAAAATCTCAAGAGCCAATGTCCCATTAATCCAAGACTTGCAAGTTACAAAGAACTAGACCGAAATATTTAAATTCTCAACATTTGCTTCCAGGGGGATTGCATATTTGGCTGTAAAAGTCGCGATTTGCAATCTCTGCTGAACTCCTCTGATTCACAAAAAGTGAATCACAAAAGGGAAATTTTGTGACTGAATAAATAGCTGTTGCATAACCCACCTGATGAGGGGTAGAGTATTTTTCTGTTCTTTGATTGGAAGAGTATTGGAAGACGACTGTAAGTAGTCAAAGCCTCACTGACTATAAATACCCCTTTTTCCAAACAGAATTTGGATTAAGCTCAGTGTTAGTTCAGAGTGAGAGTCAGAAAGAAAACAAACGGGTGCCAAGCCTCTGAAGTAAGGTGTCAACACGAACGGAAAGTCACCAATGCACAGCACCGATAGCTACGCGCTGCGGGAGCTCGGGAACACGTTTTGAATAATGAGCTGCAGAACTCTGCAATCCATTTCCCGGGAATCTGCAAATCGGCAGGTGGGGGAATCCGCTGAAGCTGTTCGTTTCCTTGCAAACGCTGCGCAGGGAGGAGTGACCAGGCAGTGGCGGAGCCACCGCGTGCCCAGCAGCGGAGCCACACGTGCCCAGCGGCAGAGCCCCGAGCAGGCGGCAGCGGAGGCACCGGCTGAGGGCTGTCCTGGCCCTGCAGCATGTGCACGGCTCCTACCTATCGAGTCTGAAAGACACGCAGTTTTAAACAGGGATCGCTGCTGTCCTCCCCAAAGGAAAAATCTGTCAGAACACCAGCTGCCTGTGCCCCGCGCCGAGCCTTGCCGTCTGGCTGCCACGTGCACACAAGCGGGGCTGGGCACAGCACCGGGTCACAAGCACGTAAGAGGATCTTCAAGAGTGTTTATTTGGCAATTCTTCCCCCAGTTCCCAAACACACACACGTGGACCATCACAAACACCGTCTCCTGTACTTGCCTGGGCTCACGCTACGGTGAAGGCAGCAGCAGTACCCCCACTGACCACACTCACACAGCTGTGCAGCAGCAGACCCATTGAACGCAGGCAGGGAAGCAACAGCTGGGTAAAAAAGCCACTAAAACCCTGATGCAGGATGCCTGCAATAGCCCATCCAGATTTTGAGTTCAAATAAGGTGTCCAAAAAAGAGAGTATTACAGAGAAGAGCTCCAGAGTAGCTTCTACAGGCACCAGAACTGCTTTGAGAAAAGGCCTTACATTTTTCCTGTATTTCATGTTTTGGGGGATACTCCAAGCACAGAGTCCCTTGAAGAGTAATCTGTCACAAAAGCGATGCAAAAGGCTGCTCAGCATTACTGCTGAAGTAATTTTTATTTTGCAAATGGAGACTTTGAGTTGCAACAACTAATATCCGTGTCTCCATCGTTACGAGTATTGCTTATATGTGGGAACCATTTTGCTAACACTATGAAAACACCAAACAATTTATTTAATAAAAGCATTTTCCCCACTGCAACTCAAAAGTAAATAGCTGCTTAAAGCAGGAATCTTTCTATTAGCCCTATTCCTACAGTACAGTTCTGTTCTCACTGTTACATTAAAACCCTTTAATGAAACGGAAACCATTAAAAAGCATGAATATATGTTTTGGGTTTCTGTTGGCTGGGACTGGCCTCTGCTCCAGGTGTGCAACAAACCCATGCTGGGGTGACGCTGGCAAAGGCCACGATAGGCTTGACCACTCTCCTTTTTGGAGTATTTCTGACAAAAAATGACCTGCTAAGTGACTTATTCATGTCTCCATCACCTGGTGGCCACACGCCGAGTAGCAGAGCCAGGAAGAGCACAGCTGGCACACTCACCATGTACCACCCCATCAGAAAGCACAAATCCAGACATGAAGCCACAGGGGTAAGAGCAGCCCCATGACGTGCGCCCTGCGAAGGGATGCAGAGCCAACCGTGATGCTGACCTTTAAGCCCAACATCTATTTTCTGTAAAGTACGCAGAGAGCCCTCAGTAGTCGTTCCAGTGAGATTTAACTAAAGTGGGGGGAGCACAGAGGATAAAGACAGATCAATTTTGCTCAAAAATTTTAAATGAAACACTCCTGTTTTGGAAAGAATTTCATTAAGGTGAAAATATAATATAGAAGTACCCATTTAGGAAGAATGTGCCATTAATTCTTAGCAGTGTATGCAGACGGGAAAATTGCATTTTTATCTAAATGGTTTTTCCTGCATAACCCATTTACAGTATTCTTTTACAGCTCAGTAATGGGAACTTTTCACATTTCTATTCGGGCCAGACCACGGTAGAAGGCAGCCTTCAAGAACATTTCAAATATAACCCCTTAAAACAGATTCCAAGAGAAGCTCCACAAAAAGGAAGAGAAAGGCCAGTACAGCACATCTTAAAAGGTGGTAGGAAAAGGAAAGGAAAAAACCCTCCACCTTAAAGATATAAGCCAAATTTTTGAGGGCAAGAGGAAAAAGGAGGTGGTTTAGGTGTTGGTTTTTTTCCCCTAAGGGACAAGAAAAGATTTGGTCTTTTTCCCTCTTCTTCCTGGCGTGAAGCAGAAACAGCTCCTCTTCAGTGTAGTCCACAGTCCCAAACGCACACAAAGAGCACAACGGTGCCGCCGTTACCACTTTGAAAAAACACACAGATATTCTGAGCTGTAACAGTTGCTATTACATACAATGAAAAAAAATGTAGGCTATGAAAAACTATTTTTATCATCATAAACAAATGCTCATTTCTCACTACAAATAGTTTCACACCATTTGAAACTGAACATAATCTAAACAATAATTTCAAACAATTGATGCTGTGATCCAAGTTTGCCTGATATACTGCCATCAGGCAATGAGAATGAAGTCAAGTAAAAGCAAAAGCAAACTTGGAACTGACTGAACCATGTGTTACTGGGTTCACCTAGTCTAGCACAAATAAAAGCAAACATGAAATTCAAAGCTTTTTGAAGTCTTGATTTCATCACCACATATCTCAAACTCAAGTAAACACAAACCAAAACAGTACACTGGCCTTGTGCTTAATAAACAAATCGACTGATTCTCCAAATAATGTAGCAGGGCTCACAAAAGAAGTTAAAGCTGTGTGTTTTCTAAGCATTGTTCTTTTGACATTCTTCACCTCTTTTTTTTTTTTTTTTACCCCTCCCGTGTTGGCTTATTAGCTTACTTCCAAAAATTAGTATAACAGAAAATTTTATCTTTCAAAACAGATGTTTAAAAGTGCAGCAGTTATGGAAATACAATTGGACAATGAATAGTTTTTATTCCCTTTACCTAGCCATACTCCTCACTGCAAAGCAGTAATTACAGGAATATACTTCTGTTTTAAGCTTTACTGTAAGCTCTTTCCAAATTTAAGGCCAGCAACCAACCCTTCATTATGCTTAATAGGTAGACATAAAAATGTAATTGTATCACAATCTCTCCAACTGCATGCTTCTCCAGCTCCTGAAGCTCACACTTGTCTGAAAGGAAGAGAGTTTTTATTCTTCTCTGTAACTGAAATGTTTCAGCACCATTGGCGTAAACCACTCTAGAGAAAAAGCTACACCAAATACGAATGGATTTGGACAATTATTTGGAGTAAAACTCCATTGCTTTGTTAAATACTCCACCTTTCCCAAGTGGTGTTTGTCAGCCCACCGCAGGCAGGCTCCTGGGCCACCCCAGCAGCCAGGCATCCACTGAGCCAGGGCGGCAGCACCCACATCACAGCAGCAGCACCCACATCACGGCAGCAGCACCCACATCACGGCGGCAGCACCGCCTCACGGCGGCAGCACCCACACCAGGGCAGCAGCACCGCCTCACGGCGGCAGCACCCACACCAGGGCGGCAGCACCCGCACCAGGGCGGCAGCCCCGGGGAGCCCGCAGCATCCAGGAGCCCTGCAGCTGCCAGCAGCAAATTTGTTTCTGCAATTCCTGTAAGCACCCCAGCTGAAGTAAGTAAAATCAGGATGCAGTATACTAACTTGATTCATCTACATGACAAATCACATTATCACGTAATATAGAATATTACTTTGCATGCACGAAGTCTGGAAGTAAAGATAACCCACATAACTGAGGCCACTCCCAGGCTCCCTGCAGCTTCTGCGGCCGCTGCCCTGTCCCCCAGCAGTTCCAGAGCCATCGCCACTCGTCCCCATTTTGCAGACAGCTACAACGTATTAACAGACGATGGTACGAAACTTCCTATCGACAGCAAATAATAATAAAAAAGAACCGGAATGAAGAAATGCTTTGGTATTCTCTCTTTTTTTTGGTGATCTGCCTATCTTAAAATAGCTCATACGAGATTTTAATTATACTTTGAGACAGTCCTATTTTTTCCTCTGCCTCTAGAACGACAGCATAGTGGAGAGAGCACAGGGAGTTGGGATGCTAGCTGTTTCTCCCAGCATAAAAAGAACAGCATGTGCCTATATTTAGAGGTAGAGAAGGGAACTACAGCATCCAGGGGGGGTGGGGGGGTGGATGAAAATCATACTGATTTTATCTTCAGAAAAGCACTTGTGTCTTTGGTTTGTTTAAATCAAGAATGTGTTGCAAGTGTTTGACCCTATATCCAGTAACAATAAAATCTGTTCCATCATAAAATACCAGCTGCTTTGCACTCTGAATGGTAACACTATTTTTAAAGTGTTTCAGAATTATTGTCTCATAGATTGTGGTAATTTTTATTATGATTACTGGGGAATTCCTTTTTTGTTGTTGTTGTTGTAGAATACAAGCAACAGGGACATTTATTACTTTCTTGCTTTTAAAACTGGCATTTGGTCTGAAATTTGGGCTACGCTTCAGACCAGGCAAAAGAAGTTTTTCAGCCTAACATTTTGGCACTAAAAAAATTACCAAAACAAGCAAGTCAGATCAAAAATACCTGTAACATCAGATGCAAAAAGTTACCTGACTGCCTTACAGGCCTAAGGGATGCCCTGTTTCTAGCAACGCTCCGTCAGTACCACCCTAGGTTTAGGTGATCCCAGAGCGCTGTGCCGTACCGGAGAGCTCCAGCCTCGGGGTCGGGTCCTGGCCGGGCAGGATCCCCCTCACCCAGAGGAGAGGAGAATCCCACCCATGGTGATGCCTCCACCCCCAGATACCTGACCCATCTCACATCAAACTATTTCCACATCATTTTGGTTTCTTTTCCTGTTGCTCAGTCTGAGAAATTCATTTAGAAATTCACTCACATACTAGGTCAGAAGTGCCGTAACTGAGGTTTTGAGGGTTTTTTTCCAGGAGAGGAGAAATGTTGCAGCAGGGAGGGCAGTATGGCTGCACCATCCTCACCAAACACACCAGAGGAAGAAGTAAACAATGCAGAAATGAGATTACCAAGTGGGACGAGACGCTCTCAGCTCTTCGTTCCCCATGCCTACACGCATTTCCCAAGCGCCACAGCTGGGCCCCCAGCTGCACGCTCCATTCCAGCACCGTTCGGTCCCAGCATGCCAGCCTTTGTTGGGCACCCAAGCGCCGAGACTCATCCCCAGGGTCCCTCCGGCTCCACCGGCGCGCGACCCCATCGCGCACCCCGCCAGCATCTTCTGCCACAGCCACGGTGGCACTGCGGTCATTGGGCCACGCGGCTGCCGGCTTACTGGTGGAGGCTCACCCATCCCTGGTAAAACAGCTGCGTGGCCAAACGACGTCTGTTTTATCTCATTTGGACGGTTAATCTTTTAGCAGTGGGAACATCTCCCAGGTTTCTAAAGCACCGTGTCAATTTATGGTGCAATAAATATGATCTTAAATAATAAAAATAATAATAGAGTGAGACCTGAATATGGACTCCACTGCGTTCTAAATCAAACATAAACCCAAGTATCCATAAGTGCAATGGTAATGACTTGACCAACTGTGCCATCTAGCCAGGAGACTGGAACACTCAGGCAGACGCTCCCTCTCTGCCTGTTTTCACCAGACAATCGGAGCATCACCTCCAGCAGCGGATGGGAGGGAACACTCGGTCCTGATCCCCAGGGACCGGCCCTGCTTGCAATGCACTCACATCTGCGTCTCTTCGACAGCCTTCATCTACAGCATCCTCTGCTTTCCGTGACTCCTCTCACCCAAAACCAAAAGGCTTTAAAATGTCATTATAGAGGAAGACTATACCCAGCCCCCCCAAAAAAATTAGTTGAAGATTTTTCTAGGAAAGAGATCCTAAAATTCTGACCAGATAATAACCCCAGTCCAGCCTTCATTTCCTATGTTAATAGATCCATTTACATCTTTCTAGCAAAATGGTTTCAGGCTACATTTAAAAAAAAAAAAAAAAGTCATGCCTTTCTTCTTAAACTGCATTTTGGGAGAAGATTAAGAGGAGGAAGGAAGGATATGACTGTTTCCAGGGTTTTTTAGTGTATTTGCTTCACACAGCGAATTAATATTCCCAATTTTAAATCGGGAGTATATTCTTAATTAGGGTATGAAATGTTTTAAAATTTTCTTCACTTTACAAATGGCTGCTTTTTCAATTAACTGTGCTTCCTCAGCCTCAGGATGATCTTTCTATTAGCAATACAAATTCTTTCTAATATTTTGTGAATACTAATTCACAAAATTAATTAAATGCAGACTTAACTCCGCAAATATACATTTTACCACAAAAAAACCCGCTGTCTCCCAACTACTGACTGATTACAGGCTTTTCTGTGATCAAGAGTATCAGGTCCTAAAGGCCCAGCAGTCGGAACTGAAGGTAAGAGAGTTAAAACAAAAAAAGGTAGCAACTCAGTTGCCTCATCTCGCTTTTTAAATGCTCCAAGCCAGGGGGAGGGGGGGAGCAAATACAAATATCCAGAAGTTCAGGCAAAGTGGCCATGAGAGCGCGGCTGCAGCGCTGCCCCCGCCACAACACTGCAGCCGGCGCAGCCCTTCGAGCTCACACATGTGTTGTTTGTGTTTAAATTCAAATAAACTGTATTTATTTTAATGTAAAAAAAACCCCAAATCCAACCCCCAACTATCAAAGCAGCACTTAAACATAACCAGATTTCTGCTTACCAAGCCAAAAAAAAGCTTCTTTAGACAAATCTTAAAAGCTAATAAAAATTGAGACAGCACAATGTCATGCACTGTGTTGTTACGTTCACATACTAAACAGACACAAACAGATTTCCTAAAATTTAAAATAAACAGACATAAACTGCACAACTAAAGGCTCCCAGCAGAAGCTAAATAAGCAGACAAGAAACAGTTCATTCTCAGGAGCTTCCCCTGACTGATACGTATGTGCATCCTGGGGAGTGAAATCATAAGATGTGATTAAACAGTTACTGTCTAACAGGGGCCAGACAAAACTTGCAAAAACTTTATTAAAAAATGGCCAGCATGGGTCAGACCCAACCCTCTGGGAAAGGGATGCACCTAGCTTTGAGTCAGGTGGCTTGGAAGGGCACAAGCCCAGGATACGTGGCTGCTGAACACAAATACTCTTATGAATACGCTTGCACCATTACAAAAAATAACTCAAGTATGGGGGAGAAGACTACTAGAAAAACAGCAACCTCAGTATTTTTGCATCAGCATATAGATAAAAAGTGCAATGCTAGGAGAAGACATCTTTAGAGCGTCAAGGCTTACAACTTATTACATCAACTAAGGAAAATGCATTCACTGCATACATATGGTTTTGTCATTTGCCAGGAGATGAGCAGAACATGAAGACTTAGAAGAGAGGGCATTGCCGGGGGGGGCGGGCAGAAGAGGGGTTCTGATGAGGGGGGTAGCAAAGCAGTATCATCTAAAATGTTCTCTTTGAAGTATTAAGAAAGTCAGCTTGTAAAAATTAATGGATTAGACCTCCAGCTGTTCAATTCTCAGCTTTAAATTTAAAAGCCATTTCACTTTGGAACACTGGCACATAATCCACAAAATAATTTAAATTTGTAAAAAAAAAAGTTTAAAAAAATGTTTGCACTAAAAAAGACTTCTAATATTTCATAATGTTTTAACTGCACCTACACAAAAGTATTTGCAAAGGAAAAGCAGCTAACTACAAAGAATGTCAGTACCTTTACAAAAGCTAGTCATGTCATCACTATGTGCAAACTGGCTCTATCTACAGAATAGCAAAAATTCAGATTTACATTTTCAAAGTTGAGAAATCGAACCAAGACCAGAAAAGCCAGAGCAGACCTTAAATTTCCTGGAAGATTCCACAGCCTCACCTATTTAATTTCCATAGGGTTCCCTGCCCTGCGTCCCTCACCCAAGAACCGGTGCTGAGGAAGTGCACAAGCAAGCCCCGTTCTAAATATACCTCATTAATGGAAGCTCTCCTTTTAAAAACATCCCTCGAACAAATGAAACAAGGATAATTCTGTATTTAAATAAACACTACATCAATCTTGAAAATGTCCTGCAAACCATAAGCGTGTCTTTACGGGTGCAAAATTGTTCTTTTCAAGGGCTTAAGATTTGTCAGTGAGGGGTCTGACAGCAAGCGGCCGTGCTGGGCAGGCAGAACCCGGCGCCCGGCGCCCAACGCCCGCTATCCGTGCCGCCTGCGTACAAAGCGCTCCAGCCTAAAACATGTTAAGGACAATCTATTTCATGCTAGTGATAAATCAGGGATGGGTCCCACTAGCCACAACTGGACCGGTCTCTTTTAATATCCTCAATGTGTTCTAGGAAATACGTAATTAAAACTGTTTATGGTATTTCAGTAAATGTAGCATTCAAAAAGCCTATGTGTTAGGCCACCTGAAGATTCATTTCAGAGCTGGCTTTACACTTTTTGTGGATACTCTACTCTCACTTGTCTTTAATAGAAATACACAAGAAACCACAGACTAAAACTGTACAGTAATTTGTCTAGTACTAAAATTTTATATGGTCACATAAAGAGATTTTGCTGTACCAAAACCTCTCCCTGGTACAGAACATTGCGGAAGCTGGGAGTCAGCTGTTACAAATAAAAAGCAGCCCACATATTTTCAGGTCAGACTTTTGTTTAATGCCTTATCCTTTGCTCTATACAACTAACAATAAACTGTGTCTGTAGGTACTGCGGGTTAATAATGTTTTTTAGGAAAAAATTATTTGCAGTTCTATGGCAGAGCATTCCACTAGGTCATTGGTAAAAAAAACAGGTATTGCACATTAAAAATTAAGAGCAGACATGGTGTAATACATCACAGATCAGAATAAATTTATGCTGTCATCTAAGCTCATATATAAATATTAAGTCTAATTCATTTCCTTTTACATCACATGTAAAGATCTGAAGCACATTCACATACCAGTTTCAAGAAATATATCCCCCAAAGTCTGTCTCATGCACTCTCTCACAGCACGCATGTACAAAACAACCCAGTTAAAACTTACCTCACAACTAAACATGCCGTTATAAAATGGGCCGTGACATTCACAAAAGCAAGCATCACGATGCAAACCAAATTTGTGATCTGCATTAACTTGAATACAGCTAGACTCTCTGCTAAAATGAGCGGAACAGGTAAATGTAAAGATCAAAAATTAAGACAGACAGACAGATGAATGGATGCAAAGGCAAACAGAGGGACTATGGTAGTTACCGAAATGCCAATAAATTCACACACTTTCTGCATTCAACATCTTAGTGCACTATAGCAGCAGCATCAAACACTACTGAAAGCTCTGCCCCTTGCCTTCTCTAGTATTTGCCACAAAGGTCTACAAGCACACTGCTGCAGGACGTTTATAAAACAAAGGAAAACATTTCTAAACAGGACTATTTTCTAGTAGAAAATACTAAAAATTATAGTCGGTCAAAGTAAACAATAGAGTGTCACTGTAATTTACATGAAGCCAACCCAAGCAGGGGCAACTTCTCAGTAATTATTTTTTTTTTTAACAGGTCGGAAGAGTTTAAAGGATCATATTAAACCCAAACCTAATGCCCACTGAACTCTCTCCTGCGATACGCAACAGGAGCATTCCTCCCTCATAAATCTGCATGCTAATCCAGATCATTTATTAAAGATGTGTACTTCATATCTGTGGAGTATATCGCATAACTTCTTGGCAAAGGCAACAGCATTTTTTCCCACTAACTGTTAAAATTCCTCGTGTAAGTTTAAACAGCCCTTTCAAGCAAACAAAGCAGCACCGGGAATCACAGATCCATGGCTGCAAAGTGCGCTGAGCTTCGTCACTGAACTCATTTCCAGCAGCCCTTACTACAGCGCAAACCTGTTCCGAATCACATACTGCCTTCAGTGATATTGTTTGAAATGCCTCACCAGAGGTCTGACAAACTCGGTCTCGGTAAACAAACCTAGTCCCTTGGTAAAGCCTCCAAAAGAATTCAGCAGTATTTAAAATAAAAGCACGCAGCAGAACATACGAGGAAGAGAAAGAAAACAAAGGCTCCCAGCTGCATCTGGACCAAATTTGACCTTTGTTAATGTTATTTGGTAGTCATTTACCGATGTTACGTACTGCTTCATCAAGAGTTCTGGCCTGCTGGCTCATTCAAATGATAGGTTCAGTGTTACGATGAAATATTAACAAAAACTCAAAGATGAAAACTAACCGTGCTGCACTGCATGTGCCCACCAGCGCGGACGGACGAGTCCAGCGGCCACCGAGCAGCTGAATATATTCTCAGTTTTTCCAATCAACGCTCGCACAGTTCTAGGTTACATATTGATGTCTTCACCTGACATATGCAGCGTGGGACCTTCACAATTTCAATTAAAAACTAAAACAAAACCCCACCAGCACTTAATTACCGGGTTTCTAGAGAATACTAATCAACATTTCACTGAAAGGGAAATCGTCCCGGTTCAGTCAAACCAGGGAAAGCAAAACCCCACCGAACTGGCCCTGCGTTTTAAAGTGAATTTGATCTGGTTATTCTTTGTTAGCTAGGGCCGCGGTGCTGGAAGTCAACACGACCTCTCCAGACTTGGTATTATTATACCTCACTCCCAGCTCTAGCTGCACGGCAGAGGAAAATGTGAAATTCTAGAAAGCATTTGGGGGGGAGGGGGGGGGACACACACCAAACCATCACCCACTTCATATCAAACATGGTAGCACAAGAAATGATGTATTGGAGAATACTCCTTATGGAAAATCGCATTTCAGTGAAGATCAACATCCAGCCAGCCCTGACAATGTTAAATTCAGAAACAAAATGCAAACACATGCACAGAACTCGTAAAGGCTATCACCAAAGGATGTAGGTGTGTACTTGTTACACGGGCACCTACAGCTCAGGTGTCTGAAACAACGTTATCTGCTCCCATCTACCTTTAAAATTCACAGCTCACACAGATTGCTAGATACTAGCAAATAATTTTTATGGCATTATGAGAAAAAAAAAAGCAAAAAAAAAGCAGTAAGTCTTGAGGAATCCGACCAGCCGTTAAAACAACTCAAACAAGTTGTTTCACCCAGTAATCCCAGCATTAACAGAGTATTTGAAAAGTTCCCAATTCTGTTGCGTTTTGGGGAGCCTATCCGTTCCCAAGCTGCCCCTCCACGGCCGGCAGCAAAGCCGGAGCCTGCGGTCCCTGGCGCGGAGGAGCAG
Source organism: Falco naumanni (assembly GCF_017639655.2). Taxonomy (NCBI): domain Eukaryota; kingdom Metazoa; phylum Chordata; class Aves; order Falconiformes; family Falconidae; genus Falco; species Falco naumanni. The sequence goes on along the minus strand of NC_054054.1, from coordinate 98,786,805 downwards.
CGGGAAGGCAGCTGCCGTGCCCAGCACTCTGCTGAGGGGCAACCTGCCCTCTGACACCCGCCACCCCCTCCTCCATCCTGCCCCGGACCCGCTGAGCAGCCGATGCGGATCGCGGCAGTGCCACAATAGGAATAAATCACCGAACGCCTTCCCTCCCACCACGGCAGGTGTAATTAAGAAGCCCACCAACAATGCCTATGTGTTGGTGAGGGAACTAGGGTCTAACAACTAATCTCACCCTTAACAATACAGCACAGTAATGTGAAATGGTGAGCACTCCCCCAGCGCAGAACTGCAGCGCATTTAGGAACTGCTTGAAATTTGGAGGAGTGCTGTCTGAAGGCTGCGCGTTCAGCCTGCACGCATACACCAGGGAACTGCTGGAACAGACACCACGAATGCAAATCCCAGCCGACCAAAAAGGTTTAAAATCTCACTCACTGGATAAATAAAGCCTTTTCTTAAACACAGTCTCAAACACTCGGGGGGTATGCCAATGGAAAGCTAAATCGTTTCTACTAACCGAGGAGAACAGCCTGTTTTGTTTCACCTATTGTATCTTTACCACTTCCAACAACAGTTAAAGTAAATTCTCCACTGGTCTGTATGAATTTCCTCATCTGAAGAACCAGCCCATTCAAATCCTTCAAGTGACTAAAGTGTGAAACAAAACGAGTGCCTCTATGCATTGTTGTAAAACTGCTTTGCTATTTAATGTTAAGCCTCCGAAATACTAAAACATATCCTTATATAGGAACACTGATTAAATGGTTTTCCTTCCAAGTGATGAACTGTTTCAACAGCAACATTGTGGTTATCGCAACCAGAAAGCAATTACTTATTTCACTAGATGTTACTAAGTATAGCGGTGATCAAAGTGAACGTAGGAGTGCTTAAAGGACATTAAAGCAAGCATTGCTCCATATGACACATATACACAAAATATACGTAATTTTAAGCCAGATTATGCTTTTAATAAATGTGCTGCTCAAGATTAAATCCCTGCTGAGGACTTTTTTTTTTTTTTAAACCCATGAAATTAAGATCTATCGAGTAAGTTACTCTTAAAATCTAATTCTAAATAGCGCATGGTGTTGAGATCTGCATGTCTGTATGCATGTGTGAGAGTGCACACATAACGGGGGGGGAGGCGGTGGTACGTGTGTGTGTGTGTGCGTGTGTTGTGAGAGAACGTATATATGTGTGTGAGTCTGCCAAGGTAGAAGTGACAGGAACTGTGATTTGTGCTAACTAGCTATTGATCCAGTCAGATCTAGATGTTGTGTACAAGAAACAATAAAAGAGAAGGGGCCAGGAAGGATGCTGTGTGCAACTCCATTTAAAAATGGAAAAGAAGGGCCCCAAACAAACCAATTTATGTCCTTGCCTGGGTGAAGCATGGAGAATGCTGATGGGCTTCCTAGAGTCTGCTGTGCATGCTAAACACTCCCGCTTGAAATGAGTCTCCTGCGCTGGGCATTAAACATGAACAAAGAGACAAACCATGGGGGCTAGGATTCACGCTTCAGAAACCCAAAGCTGGAAAGCCAACCAGAACTGGGGGTAGGAAATTGCCCAGTTTTCAAACCATCTCCCTTTTGATTTTCCTAACACCTTTCTCAGCAAAATTACTAAATGTGGAAGACTGTAAAAAGTCACTCTGCAACCACCAAACGTAATGAAAACAATTTCAAACTACACCAGCAGTAGCAAAACATCAACTTTCCTAGGCACAAATAATGAGGTTATATTGCGTAAATTACGCACGTGCACTTAGAGCACATCAAAAAATTGCCTGCGAGCATTCATACAGCAGGTACATGCACGTGCATCTATTGTAATATTCACGCACACCATCAGGCAGTTTGTAAAATATGGCTTTGATAAGAGAAAATAGAAACCAATTGAAGGTATAATCATCTTTATCTTAAACAGCATTTATAATAGAGGGCTTTCCATTAAAATATTTTTTCCCTGAGCTTGGGGAATTATGGTGCCCTCTGGACACAGGGAAGGACCAAAAATTACAACTAATGTTGAAATTAAACATCTGTCAACTAAGCAAGTTTTACACCAGCAGACCCAGAGCTTTATTTTAAATTGCCTTTCTATTAAAGAAAAAAAAATATAAAAATCTGAAGAGCTTTTCAGTCCAGTATTGCGCTGCTGGCAGGCTCTTAATGCAAGCGGGGAAATACCTGGAAGCGGAGGGACAGCACCGCTAACAAACGCCTGTGTTCATGGTTTAGGAAAATCACTTTGGGAGAAAAGGCTGGAAGGTTCAGCCAGCACGGGGCTCTGCGAGAGCCCCCTCCTCAGCACTCCGTGCCCAGCAGGGCTCTGCGGGAGCCCCCTCCTCAGCACCCTATGCCCAGCAGGGCTCTGCGGGAGCCCCCTCCTCAGCACCCTATGCCCCGCGGGGAGCCCCTTCCACAGCACCACCCTCTGTGGCCCCCTCCGCAACACCCCAGGCCCAGCATCACAGCCGGGGCTCTGCCGGGAGCCCCTCTGCTCAGCACCCCGCGAGCCCCCCGAGCCGTGGCCGCCGCAGCCCTCGGGGGGCCGCTCCCCAGGTGTGATGGGGATGGGGCTGGCAGTCCAGCCGTCACCCGGGCCGGTCGGGCAGCGGGCACTTTGTCCCTGCCACTGGCCACCTGGCAGAGCCAGCCAGCATCCCACAGCCCGTTCCCAGCATCCGCCAAGGTCCCCACCGGGGATGGAGCGGGGCTGGGGCTGGCGCGTGCCCAGCATCCCGGTGCTGCAGCCCCACTGCTGCCCCTTCCCCAGGCAGCCCCCCACGCCCTCCCCCAGGGGCCAGCACCCGCGCAGGACAATCAATACCTTCTTTGCTGGGGTTCGGAGGCTTGGGCTTCTCCCAGGGTGCCATGGCCTTGTCCTCCTCCTGCCCCTCCATCAGGGCCTTCTCACCAGGCAGGTACCAGGTGGAGTTGTGCTCCGCCATCAGGGAGTCCAGGTCGATGGTGCTCATGGCGCTCTTGACGCCCTCCGAGCAGCAGCTGCCCAGGTCGCTGTCCCCGTTCTGCCCCGCGCACTCCCCCTTCTTGCTCTTCAGCCCCAAGGGCTGATCTTCCGAGATGCTGAACTGCTGCCGCTGCAGCTGGATCTGCGCCTGCAGGATCTCCAGGGGGTGGATCTCGTCCTGGGCCGAGGTGCTCGTGGGGGTCCGCACCTGCTCCATGCTTGGGGTGCCGGGGTGGGCGCCTGCCGTGGTGCTGAGCCCGTAGCTGTCAGGGGTCGAGGTAGACGTACTGAGGAGGCTGAGGGCCAGGGGCTTCTGTCCGTTGAGAAGTGCGTGCTCCCCGCGGGGCAGCTTGGGCGAGCCGCTCAGCAGCGGGCTGCGGGTGGGCTTGGAGGCGGCGTTGTCGGAGCTGGAGGACACCTCGTCCTCGTTGCCGTAGCTGGTGCTGACCTCGTCGGGAAAGTCCACGTGCGGGGAGCTGCCATCCGACTTGGTCACGCTCTGGATGCCGCTGTCCAGGGAGGACATCAGGTCGGGCTGCTCCCCCAGCAGCAGCTCACCACCCTTGCCCCAGGAGGGTGAGGTCAGGGGCTTGTCATGCGGGGTGCCCCCACCACGCTCCGCACCCGGAGCCCCCGGTGGGCCCCCCGCCACCGCCGGCACTGCCGGCTGCCCCGGGCTGACACCGGCCCCGCCGCCCTCCGTGGCCGAGAACTTCTCGAAGAAGGTGCCGGGGCTGACGTGCCCGCTGTCCCGTTTCCGGCGGCCCCGCCCCCGCCCGCCGCCCGCCTTCCCCTCGCCACCGGCCGCCGGCTCCAGCGCGTAGCCGGGCGAGAGGCTGCTCTCGGCAGGCAGCAGCGGGGCAGCACCCGACGCCTTGCCCGTGCCACCCCCGCCTGCCGGCGGCCCTGCCGGAAAGTAGTCTGGGGCGGCGGGTGGCGGTGGGTCAGGCTCAGCCTGGCTGAGCTTGCGCTTGGCCTCGGCTGGGCTCTTCTTGTTGAAGGTGACGTTGAGGTTGGGGGCACCCAGGCTGGCGATCATGTTCTGGCAGGCAGTGGAGAGGGCGGCCAGGCAGCTCTGCCCGAAGACGTTGTCCTTGCTGGCCGGCTTGCTGAAGGAGCCCAGCGAGAGGGCGCCCAGCTTGCTGGCGGCGGGCCGCGGCGGCGGTGGCGGCGGGAACTCAGGCGGGGGTGGCGGATAGGCGCCCGGCGAGGCGCTGAGGGCAGGTGCGGCCCCATGGGCCGTCGGCTGCCGCGCTGCCGCCGCAAAGGGGAAGCTGGGCTGGGCGGCAAAGTCGGCGGGGCCGCGGCGCTCAGCGGGGGCGCTGGGCAGCGCCACACCACCGCCCGGCGACTGCAGCTGCGAGAGGCCACCCATGGCGGGCGCAAATGGCGGGTGGACACCCGGCGAGGGCAGAGCCTGCGCCGGCCCCTCGCCCGCCATCCGCAGCGGCTCCTGCAGCCCTAGCCCTCCAGCACCCGGCCGGAAGAGCACGGCGGTGCCGCCCGGCTGCAGGCCCAGCTCGTGGGGGGCCGCCTCGGCCGGCAGCCCTGGCGCCGCCATGCGCCGCGGCAGCAGCTCCCCGGGCGGTGGCGGCCCCGCAAACCAGGCGCTGTCAGGGGCCAGATGCGGCGCCGGTGCGTCGAAGCCGCGGCTGCTGCCGCCAGCCTCCCGCTCAAAGGCAGGCGGGGGTAGGCCGCCGGGCGGGCCCACCTCACCATGGTGCCCCAGCTGCTGCAGGCTGGGCGGCCGCAGGCGCTGCTGGCTGCGGGAGGCCATCTGCTTCATCACCAGGGCTGCGTTCTGGCGCTGCGCCAGCGCCGGGTGCTCGGGGCCGCCATGTGGCAACGGCCCCCCAAAGGCCTCGGGCGCCGGCGGGGTGAACTCGCCCGGCAGGCCGGAGTAGGCCGTCGGGGAGAGGTGGCTCTCCATGGTGGGGCCGTGCATGCCGCTGCCCCAGGAGGCGCAGCGCTCGACGCCGGGGTTGCCAGGGAAGTCGAACCGCGGCCTCTTGGCGACGCTCACGTAGGGGGCATCGAAGTGCTGCAGTCTTTGATTTGGTGGCTGTTGCGGAGGAGGGTGCTGCATATTAAACACGGGGTCGGTGTAGGGATGCATATTCCTGTTCTCCAGTCTGTGAATAGGGTATTCAAACTGTGCATGCTGGTTCTGCATTATGGGCCCATTGTCCTGCAGGTTGGGGTTGGGAGCGTTGGCTTCTGTTTGCTGTTGCCTAGGGATGGCTGGCGGGCAGGAGTTCTGTCTGGCCAGCAAACCCGGCGGCTGCTGCGGCGGTTGCGGCGGTGGTGGCTGCTGCTGCTGCTGCATCAGCGGGTGCCTGGCGCTGGCCCCTGGTTCCAGGCCGGCCGACATCTTCCGCGCCCCCCCGAAGCGCTCAAAGAAGACGCCGTGCTGCTGTGGCGGGTGCGCCTTGGCCACGGCCATGCCCGGCGCTCGGGGCAGGGCAGGCGCCCCCGCGAAGCTGCCGCCCGCTGGCACCTGCCGCCCGCCGCCGTAGTGCGGCAGCTGCCCCTCGGGCTCCGACGGGGAGAAGACGGGCAGCTCGAAGTGGCCGGCGGGGCCGTCGCCGGGGTAATTGTATTCCAGCGAGTCCACGCCGCCCTGCGCGGGCAGCCGCCGCTGCTCCAGGCCGTGCGGCTCGGAGGAGCCGGCCGCCGGCAGCCCGTGGAAGGAGGCGGCGCGGTTGGGGGACTGGTCGAGGGGCAGGCAGGGCGCCGGCACGGCGTGGCTGGAGGCGCCGGCGCTGTGGTGCTGGAAGTCGGGCAGGTTCCCGGGGCGCTGCTGCCCGAAGCCCTCGCCGCCCTGGCTCTCGGCCATGTGCTCGTAGCCGTCGGCGAACGCCGTCTGCCCGCCCAGCGCGCCGCTGTAGCCCAGGAGCCGGCCGCCGTGCACGCAGGAGGCGCCGGGGTCGGGCCCGAAGTTGCCGCCGAAGTGCGGGGGGTGCTGGTGGGGGTGGTGGGCGCCGCCGTGGCCGCCGTGCGGCTGCTGCCCGCCGAAGAAGCCGTGCACCGGGGGCTGCATGCCGCCGCCGTGCAGCTCGGCGGGGCCGCGGCCCGGGAAGCCGTAGGCGTCCCCGGCCAGGCTCATGTTCATGCCCAGGAGGGGCGGCTCGCCCAGCGCGCCCAGGGCCGGGTCCACCGCCGCCGCCGCCGGGCCGCCGCCGGGGAAGGCCGGCGCCTTGAAGTGCGCGCTCATGCTCAGTCCGGGCTGGCCGAAGCCCCGCTCCGCCTGCCCGCCGCTCCGGCCGCTGCTCTGCGGCTCGAACTGCTCCAGCCCGAACATCCTGCGCGGCTCCTCAGAAGGGCATGGCCGCTCCGCGCCGCGCCGCTCCGCTCCGCCGTCCCGCGTCCCCCGCCGCCCCGCTCGGCCGCCCCCGCTCACATCCTGCCGCGCCGCCGCGCCGCTGCCACCGGCCGCCCGCCCGCGCTCACCCCGGCGGCGGCTCGCCGCTCGCTGCCGCCCGGCACCGGCCGCGCTGCGTTGCCCGAGAGCCGACGGGGCGGCGCGCCGCCGCTCATAGGCTCCGGCGCCCGGGAGCTGCGCGCCGCATCGCCGGCCCGCCGTGCGCTGCCCGCGGCTCGCAGGGCTCCGGCGGCGGCGGGGCGGCGGGGCCGGTGCGGGCGGCGGGGCCGGCGCTGCGTGCGGGCGCTGGGAGGGCTGCGCCGCGCTCCCCGGCGCGCTCCCTCGCTCTCACCCGGCGCTGGCGGAGCAGCAACAAGTTTTGCATTTCAGCGATGAATTTCAGCCATCGGGGCTGCGCCAATGAGCGCCGCGCGGCCCGGGGCGGGGCTCGCCGTTAAGGTGGCTCCGCCGCCCCGCCCGCCCTCCCGCCGCGCCGCTCCCCGCGGCCCCTGCGCGCAGCCCCGGGGTGCTGGCGGCCCGGCCCCGCCGCGCGGCTGGCAACGGCCGGGGGGGGGCTCCCCGCGCCTCCCGCCCGGGGGACACCGCCCGGGGGACACCGCCCGGCGGCCGCGGGCTGGGTACGGAGCGGTGCCGCCGTCCCGGCCAGAGGAGCCCGGCGGCGGGGGCCGAGCGGCGCGCCCCGTCGGGCCCGCCCGGGCGGGCAGCCGGAGCCGCGGGGTATGTGCGGGGGAGCGGGACGCCCGCCTGCGCCCGGCCGTTACCGGGAGCGGGGGCGGCAGCGGCCGGCCCCCCCGCGGGGCAGGGCACCCCTCGGGCGGGCGGCGCTCCGGGTGCCGGCGGCTCGCACGTGTCGATGGTTTAAAAAAAATCAAAATGAACATGACTCCCACCAAAAAAATGAGACCTATAAATAAGCGGCCGAGAAGTATTTGTATATGGCAGGAGAGTTTTAAAGGGATTTTTTTTCTGCAGGATCAGGATGCTGCGCTGTGATTAAATATTGATTTTGTGTAATTAGTTTTCATGTGAACTATCCTCCTTGCTGATGGCTTGGAGATTTCAGAACTGGAGAAGAAATGGAATTGGACATGGAAATTATTACTTAGCCAAGTGACGGGGGGGGCGCGGGGTGCGGGGCTGGCACCGGGGCAGAAAATGAAGTGCGCGCGGCCCGGCAGCGGCACAAAGGAATAGAGGGGGGGGGGCTCGCTCGGGAACGGCGCCCACGGCGGCGGGGTGTGGGGGTGGGGAGCCGCCGGCCCCTGCGCCCTTGTGGCCCCGCAGAGCGGCAGCGGGCCAGGCCCACAGCGGCTCCGCAGCCCCCCGGGTCAGGGCAGGGCAGGAGCCCCCCCTCCGGGCAGGGCAGGGTCCCGCCCGGGCCCGGGGCTCCCGCCGCTGCCGCCGCGCACCCTCTGCGCCTGCGTGCGCGCCGTCGGAGCCGGCTCTTGCGAACGGGCACAGCGCCCCCTGGCGCCCGCCCCCCCCGCCGCCGCCCGGCCGCCCCCCCCCTCCGGGCTGGCAGGCAGCCGCGCCCCCGGGCCCCCCGACGGCGGGCAGGAGGGACGGGGCAGGGCCCCGGCGGGGACCGCCTCGGGGCATCGGCCCCTCCACCCTCCCCGGCCTGTCCTGCCGCGCTCGTCGGGCGGCCCCGCGCCCCGGGGTACGGCCCGGTCACCGCCCGGCCCGCTCTTCACCGGGGCCGCTCGGGGCTGTGGGGTGGGCGGGGTGTGTGTGTGTGTGTGCTGGGGACAGCCCCCGGGGCCCGCCGGTGGGCGCAGAGCGGCGGCATCCCCGGAGGGCAGCACCTGTCCCTTGGGGCAGCGCTTAACGTAGCCGGGGGCATCCCAATGGCTCACACACACACACACACACACACCACCCACCCCCAGCCCCCCCAAGCCCCTCTTCCCATGCTCAGAACAGATTTCTGGCTTTCGTGGGAGCCAGATCCTAGCCCAGCAGAGAAACTGGCTTCTGAAGCGCATGGGGACCTTCGCTGCACTGAGCTCCAGGAAGCCTGCCCACCGTGTGCCCACCGTGTGCCCACCGCATGCCCACTGCGTGCCCACTGTGTGCCCGCCAGGCCTCCTTCCACCTGCACACATGCCGGGCTGCGAGATGTGCTGCCGGCAGCGTTTTAGGTGTGGGGCACGCATGCCCTGCGCACAGGTGGGCTTCGGCAGCAGCAAGGCAGGCACATGCCGGACACAAAGCCCACGGCAGACATAGCACTGCTTCCCGAACTTGGGAAAAGGAGGATGCTTTTGTTGGGGAGATACATCTATTAGTGCGGGAGCGATGTCTCTGTCACACAGCGGATCGTTCTGAAGTTTGTTCCTTGCAGGAGCGGCATTAACGTGCTTTGGCTTTTGCTCCCAAGGAGGTGGTGTCTCAGCAGTGAGAGCAGCAGGCCTGCCCAGCGCTGGGCTGTGGCTGCCAAGGCTGAGCCTGCAGGGCTCGAAGGAACAGCACAGCACGGCATGGCACGGCATGGCAGTACCTCTGCTCACCCCCATGTACATACATGAAGTGCACTTGGCTCTTCACTTTAATTTGTTACTGCCTCAGAATGGTAATAATTAGTTGTGTAAACTAGCATTCGCTTATTAGCTGGTATTTCACCGGCCAAAATGGCATCCGATTTAAATCTGGATTATATAGAAAAAAAAAAAAAAAACCACAAAAAAAGCTGGATTATATTTTAAGAGTGCCAGTCAAAAAACTGCAACAGAACAAGTAAAAGCATTGCAAGCCAAAACAACATTGGCGTTTTACTGCATGTCCTGCCAGTACAGAATTGCCCAGTGGGGCTGAGGCTCTCCGGCTGGTCAGTCTTTAACATGGGCAAGGAACGTGGTCAGCTCTTGCTGGGACAGATCAGCAAGCAGAGCATCTACCTCAGAGGAGTAACACCACTTTTACTACAGCTAGAACCCTTTTTTTTCTTTCCTTTTGGTGTGTCTGCTCTACAGTGGCCTAAAAAGATACTTCGTATGTAAAGTACTACGTGCCAGGTGGACAATATATCTGTCTGGAGTATTATTGGAGGGAATTACTGTTGTAATCATGGTGGGTTTCATTTGCAGTTGACCCTTTTTATCATGGCTTCATTGTCATGTTTATGTACAGGTGTTTCTCTGGGGAAACAGTCTGATCGCTCCGCACAGCGGGTGCCATGAGAGGTGTATCACAAGTGGTGTGGAAGAAAGTCGCTCATGTAAGGTGACTAGAATTCTGCTGGGAAGAATTATTTCTAGTGATGTAAAAGGACCTCAGGCCTCTCTGCAAACGCAGCTCTTTCCTAAGGCAGGGAGTTGTGCCTTTCATAGATACCTCCTGTAATGCTGCCTTCCATGGAAGACACCCAATGCTTCAGAAAAGACAGATTTTTACTCATTTAGAAGATTGACCTTGCATTTTCTAGGCAATTCAGACTCGGTTTGTTCCTCAAGTGGAGCAAGCATGGTCTACCTGAAGAGCAGAACGACGCTGAGAAGGAGGATACACTTAGGACAGAGACTTCCTTGGGCCGTGGGCTGACCAGCTCAAATGCTTCCAGACAAGTGTTGATCCTCCTCTCTCCTCCTTCCTGGTCTGTGCCCAGCAGCCGGAGCTGCAGGCGTCCCTGCCAGGGCCAGCGGCGAGGCTGGCCACTGGGTTCTCCAAGCAGCTGCTAGTGCCTTTCCCGGGCTGCTTCACCCAAAGGCTCTTCTGCTTCTCCACTGCCAGCCCAGGCAACACCGACTGCCCGGAGCAAATTCCCAGGCTGGAGGTTTCGGCACAGTAATTCACCGGCAGCGCTGCCCAGATCCAGCTGCAGCTCAGCAGCGGCATATAACTGGCCGATGGCAAATATGGAGATAGTATCAGCCTAAATATTTTGACAGTAAAAACAGTGATTAAAATGGCAAGGTCCTATACTAGCTGCAGCATTCTACAGGCCCGTGGTGTAAACCTTCACTGTTTGTTAAATGTCAGAAGGCGGCTTAACCCTGCTTTCTAACTTGGAACATGTTCTGGCTAAAGGCGCCCTGGGGCTGGCAACCTGCCGTGCACCTCCTGGCTTCCCAGTGTTGGGGAGCACTGGCCGGAGGCTGCCCCTGGACCGTGACCAGCACCATCGGGAGCACTTTGGTCGCAACGGGTCACAGTCACCCAGCCGAGTAGAAGGGAGCCTCTCTCAAATTGTACCAAGTACTGAAAAGTGTATTTTACAAAATATATTTTTACTTTCAGTCTTTGGTCATCTTGGGGGAAGCAGGGAAAGGCATTATTTAAATAGTGTAGCTGCAGGGGATTATATTCTAAATTAACAATAGTAATCACTCCTGCCAAATCCAAAGTTGAGGGGATTCATTTATTTCGACTTTCAAGACAATAGCACAATTTGGGGTTTCATACTGCAAGCTCTGAACACCAAATGGTGGGGCTGAGGTTTTTTAAAAAAATAATTCAAACAACATCAATTCATCAGACTTGAATTCAGTTCTTTCCACTGTGCCAGTTTAACTTGCACTGAGAAAAGTTGCTGCTCAGCAAAAAAAAAAAAATAAAATAATTCCTTTTTAACAAAATGAATGCATCATACATAAAACATCACGAACCATACAATTAGTAAGCAAATGTAAGAGTTCAGCTCAGTTCATAATTATTCAGCAAACCTATTCAGAATGATTTTTTTCTCCCTGCAGCAATCAACTGTGTGGGCTCATTACCACTGAGAATCTAACGAAGAAACCACCACATAAACTGTACAAAACAAGCCCATATGCTAGCAAAACTTCAGCCCGGCTAGCCATTAGCGACAAGCCTTTTAAAGCCTTCCATGGAGCAAAACCACAGCTTACTTTCGGTGGTGTTTATACCCCCAGCTCTGTAAGGATACCTTTTCATTCATATGTCAGGCTTCAGGTGTATATAAATTTTAGCTACCGAATAGCCCGTGCAGTGTTTGGTAGTGCAGCCATCTGGAACAATACAAAAAAGCATTTGGTTGCTGCTACACGTTGTGTACCAGCCGAAGCGATGACTCCTGTCTTTAGAGCATGGGCTCCCAACAGTTACTTTGCAAAAAAAGCCGATAGTTGTTTCTTGGCAGTGATTGCTGCTCCTAGCAGGGATATTCAATGAAAAGACTTTGAATATTTTGAAGGGCAGGTCTCTGCGCCTGGTGGCTGACATTATCAGAAAGGTTTTCAACATTTCTGTCTGCAAGTTAGGGAAACTATTGCATCTCCTCTCTCTCAAAGTTATAGCAAACATGGTGACTGGACCAACTCGGGGGGGAAATATATGAAATAATGAGATGAGCGTGACAGCATGGCGAAGGCGGAGCAGCAGCACGAGGGCAGGCATTCCTGCAGAGGAGACGATGTTTACTTGTGTGCACTTGCTTTAGTTCCCAAAAACGGCTGAGTTTTGGGTACGGCAGTGCTCTTCCCTGGCAGGGGCTCCCTGGGCCCTGTGTGGCACAGGCTGTGCCCGCAGCGGGCAAAGGGCTGTGTCACACGGGGGTCTGGCGGCTCCGGGAGGGGTTTGCTCAGGGGCAGCCACCTTGCTGGCCTCCAGAGCTGGGAGGCACTGGGGAGTGCACTGAAAGGTGGAAACCTGTCCGGGAGTCCAGCCTCCTCTGTCGCTTTGTGTCCTTCCCTGCTTGAATGGCTGGAGGTGACTATTTCGTAATTGAGATTAAAGACAATTTCGTCTGTAAAACCTGCTTTGCATTCAGTTTCTGAAAAGTTTGCCTCACTGATGTGAATATTTTATGCTTAGTTTTGCCAACCATGTTGTTTTCTGGAAAGTTTGAACCAAATTCCTTCAGACACTTGACTGCTTCCCATTTTAAAAAATGCATAACTGAATAATAAGAGTTAAGGGACTAAAACTGTTCCAGTCATTTCCTGCGGAGCCGGCAGCAATTTCAGAACTCAGCCCTTCAGAAGGATTTTCCCGTTTGTTTTCTCTGCAAGGTTGGTTTAGTTTCTTTGCATCTCTGCAACCTTAAGCTGTGTATTTTCCCTGTTTGATTCTTCAGGCAGATCAGTATGGATCATGGTATTTTCACAATATTCGTAAGTTTTTCCATTGCTGCGAACAGCTTTTTTTACATCGAGTATATTAGGTCCCATTTATGTCATTTAGGTGAAAACCTTTACAGCATATGGGGCACTTGGGTGTACATGCTGGACACATTTAGTTTTTTCCAATTTAGATCATTAAGAAACAGGCTAGTGCTAAAATTTTACAAAATTGAGATTACAGTTAGTAAAACCACTAGGAAACACTAAAGCAAATTTCCCCGTCTATGACAATTGTACTACAGTATATGTACCTTGTGGGCTTTTTTTCCCCCCTTCAAATTCCCATCTCTAAAACACACACCGTAGGGTTACACACTTGGTTGCAGTGGGCAGAAAAAAGAAATTAGATCACATGTATAGCACAAAATAATTAGTTTGGCTGCAGGAACACTAGAAGTTTTATATTTCCTAAAATAACTCAGTGAAACATAAATAAAAAATAGTACCTCTCTATACGGATAATCGGTATTTAACTCTCCTCAGTATTTTATGATGGAGTTTGCATGATCAACTTTGTTCTGTTGTTTTCTTAAACTTAAACCAGGTGGGAATTTATGTAAGCTTGGTGGAGCAGGAATGATCTTTGAGCATCTGGAAAGTCTAGCTCACTGTGGGTGATGCCAGCAAACCACTAAAGTTAATTCATTTTTCATCGTCTTACAAATTGTGCTATTGTGAAAGCAGAGAAGCAGAGGCTGTTTTGTAAAGTCCTGATGACTTCATTTTCCCCAAGTGTTAATTTCATGAGAGCGTTCACCTTAGCGCTTCCTTTTTACATCCCAAAATCCCGTGGCATTTTACACGTTGCATTTGCAAGTCCTTCCCTTCTGTCACTCGCATGACAGTGTCCTCCTGCCCAGGCAGAGCAGGACCGCGCTGGGGGAGCAGCTGGGGCTGTCGGATGCAGTTTCAGATGTCGCTGTTTTGCAGAACTCACCTAGCGTGGACCAGATTGGTGTCTCCCGGAGAACCTCCCACGGGTACCCACAGCAGAGCATCCCCACTTTTCACTGTCACCTAACGCCCACTGAACCGCCCAGCCTTGGCTGAGGAGCAAGCTGCGGGCAAGAGGAACGCTTGAGAACGTGGTGCCCAGAATGCAAAGCCACCGGCAAGTAGACCCTCCTGTATTTATTGTTTATCACGCTACTCCACGAGATTTCACAGAATGACTCGCGATGGTGAGCCTTGGCTCGTCGTCCTGTTTTGTCCAGGTTAAACCCCCCAGTGCCTCTGCCCAGGCGCAGGGTGAAGAGCCGTGCCAATGCAGTGGGCTCTCGGTGGGCAGCACGGCAGCCCCGGCAGGCAGGGCAGGCAGCGGGCTGAGGGGGTCTGTGGCTGTGGGGAGATGCCCTGACACCCCCTGGACAGGGATCCCAGCTCCTCCTGGGCCTTCGCACGGGGCTGGATTCCATCCACGCCAGGTAAGGTGTTATTTGCCTTTTTGACAGGAATTACTGACAAGTGGCACACGCAGCAGCCCCGGGTACCCCTGCGCCAACCACCACCTCCCCCGCAAGGACTCGAAGCACCAACCCCCCCCTGGCTCCCCGCCACAGGCACAAAGGGTTAAACATCTCCTGCCATCCATAACCCATCCTTCTCCAGGATCACATGGCCCCTCAGCATCCCTCTACAAAAGGCCTGATTTAATCCCGAAGCAGACTCACATTGTACTCCAGCCTTGCAGCGCTGTCAGGCTATCGGGTTTCCAACTCATATCCAAGGCACAGCCCAAGCACAGAGCAGGAACAAAGACTTCTTTGTTACTGGGGGGGGGGGGGGGGGGGGGGGAAATCCCCTGAAGATATTAGCAGTGCAGTAGAGTTCAAACTGTTAAATGATTCAAATATTATTTAATGAATATATTTGAAATGAGGTCTCACAACCCATAACACTTTTTAGATCATCATTTACAAAGAGCCCGCCTCTTCGTTTACTTCTTTACGAAGTCGTTGCTTTCAGTTTTTAATTATAGCCATTTTGCTTCCAAGCTTTTTCAGGGACTTCGGTTCTTTTTATGATACAGTTTAGCTGGTGACTACCGGATCTTTCACAAGTCCTTGTAATCACGTTCCCTTAATTTACCTCGCACCGCATTTCTGTGGCCACAAGTATCAGGATTTTAACTGGGATTGGAGAAGCACTGCAAAGTTCAAATACCTTGAGTTTCTTGTTCAGGCCTTGGATATACAATTCTAAAAGAGAAAGCCATAGAATTTTAAACAGAAAAATTAAAGAAACCAGGTAGAATGGGTGCTAGAAAGAAACGTGTCTCCAACCTGAGGACATAAAGTTTTAGAACTAAATTTGAGTTTACTGTGCTTATAGCAATGAGAAATCCAAGGCTGCCGTGAAGCACGGAAGGCAGATCCTGACCTGCAGGGTAACACGCTGGTGCATCCAGGCTGTGCTGATGCACGCCGAGACTGGCGTTTTGAAAAAATACAACACATCCAGGATAAGTGGGGGGAAGGAGCAACAAAGCAGAGTAAGTACAAGAACAAGTATCAAAACAAGTAGAAGAACACTACTTCCAGGTTCTGTCAGCAGAGTGCATTGTAAAGCAAAACGTAAAATACATACCCTCGGCACTAGCAGATCCTTCTCGTCTCTGTTGCCTGGGGGTGTGCGTGTTACATTCAAACAGCCAGTTCAGGTGCATCTCTGTGGAGGGAAGGGGAGGAACATCAGAACCATAACCCACTACTCAAACAGAGGCAGCCTAAGTGAGACAAGATCCCGCATAGCCTTGAACTCAAGACAAATTAAGTGTCCAGCCTGTCCTCATGTAGGCAATGCTCAGGTGGAAGTTATTGAAAGCATGCCTCCAAAAGCTGGGTTTGACATATCCTTCTTTTAAATCATGGCAAGTGCCAGAACTTTGCTCTTGGAGTGGTTTGGCAGCAGGTAACGAGAAGGGGAGGAGGCTATCCAGGGTAGCAGTGGATAAAATATCCCCAGTGGCTACACGCCCCGGTAAAGAGGCATGAGGCATGGCAGTCACCGTCCTCTAGATAATGTCCGTCTCATTTCCCACCCTCCTCAGATCTTAGAGACACTCTTTTTTCCTCATGCAAAGAATGCTTTCCCTCCTTTGGCAAGTTCCCTTTAAACTGTTCATTTCCAGCCCAAGTGTGAATAAGGCTGAGTCAAACCTTGCCAGGCAACACTATGGTCTTAACAATTAGTTGCTCTTGATTAAAATTAATTTTCCATATAAATTCAAGCGAGTAAAAAGTCTTTAGTAAAAAGAGTTACAAAACTACAAAGATATTATTTTTCTGATGTCTCTGTTGAGACATAATTCAATAGAGAAGACTATTGAATTGTATGCACTGAATGAAAAAAGAAAAAAGTCACAGTTACAGCCCCAAGTTTCAGACTTTGCTCTAAAACCACGGCACCATCCCAGGCACTCTCTCTTTTTTTTATTATTTCTCCCCACCGCCAGTGGCCCATGTAAGAAATATCATTCCCCAAAGGAAACTCATAGAAAGATTAATTAATGACAGAGGCATAAATAGTGAATGTGCCTGCAGTTTTGCAATCGCCACTGCAAGCCCTGCCTGGGGCCGGGGAGTGGGGGGCAGAGCGCTCCGGGGGCAGGGGTGGAAAACGGGCAGAGCAGAGAACAGGAGCACCTCCGAGAGCCTTCAGTCGCTGGCAGCACTAGCTCGAGCTGTCTTTGCAGAGAGCTATTCATTTTCTCCAGCCACTGTGTTGGTTGGGACCAAGTCCTTTGTGCATGACCTCAGAACAACCCTGGGTTTTGAAGAATCATTATAAAACAATTAAATTTCTTGGTCAGATTAATATAAAAACACTGATAGCAGCCACTGAAATTTTTGCAGTGGTCAACAAAAGGGTAGCAATCATTACCACTATGTTTTATTGAAAAAATTTGTTAAAATAAAAATATGAAAATGGAAAAAGTCTTTCAAGTAATTGTAGCAGAGTTCCTCAGAAAAAAGACCCCTGGGAAAAATGTTATTGCTACAAAATGTGAGCTTATAGAAAATGACACTTTTCTACATCAGAAGAAACAAAGATGTCCCATAAAATTATCCAGAGCCTCTCCATTGATCATTTGATCCCAAGCACAAAATCAGTAGGTTCTCCTGCCATGTGAGCCACCCGTAGGGCAGTGGTGCCTCCAGCAGAGCCCCCGGTCGCTGCCGCCTGCTGCACGGAGCTGGGCTCGCCCCTGCGGCACCCAGGGGGCACAGGCCAGAGCCCCCACCAGGAAGGCTGGCAGCCAGGGGACACCCTCCATCCTGGTGGGACACAGCACTGCCTGACCTGACCCTGCTTCAGAGCTGGTCCTGCTCCGAGCGGGGCTGGAGCCCTCGGCCGCCGCCTGAGGCATTTGGTGTGTGCATTTTTCCGGAGTAAAAGCTCCAGAAGCTGCCAAAATATTGGCTCCTCTTCCAAGTGAGAAAACACTCACTTGGTTGAGATGGGGTTTCTTGTCTGTGTGGCCACTGCCACTTCAAACCCACTGAAACATCCAAACGTGTCCAACAGCTGCTTGCTGCAAACAGGATAGTCCTTCCTTCACTTGATTCTGCAAGCAGAGATGACCCCGGGACATCAAGGCTGGCCCTAAAAAAGGGATAGGATGGCTTGGGCTTTCACAATGCATCACCATTTCCTACAGCTAATGTTAATTTTGGGAGACGCAATTATCTACAAATTAATGGAAAGCGAAAATAAATGTCTGCTTTAGCTAATTGCCCAACACAGATACTGCATAATAGAGCACAAGACGCTATAGAGAAGGCTTTATTGGAATTTGAAGACTGCGTAACAAATGCTCAGTTATTTTTCCTCATCTAGCAGAAGTTGCAGAGTAACAGCCCGTATTTCATTTTGTCAGCCCTGACTATTTGGAAATGCTGGAGTCTGTCCCCATGAGATACTTGTTCCTAAAACCTACATCTGAAAGGGTTTTAAAATGTTTTCTAGCAATTAGAAATGTATTACGTGCAGTGAGCTAATATTTCCCGGTTACAATTTAAATGCTTTTGAGATAAGAAGATCCTCTAATTGACTGAATACTATTTATATTTCTGTTGTGCTAAAAGTTTATGATGCAGTCTCAAAATTGAAACAGCCTGGCTTCTGCCTGCTCTGACTTCTGATACAAACACGCACAGAGAGGGAAAGTTACAACACAAAACTAATGACAGATGCTGTATTCAGAAATGTAACTTAGCTAGAAACGTACAAAGGCAAGTCAGAAAAACGGCGAGTAACTTCACCGAGTGGTGTGTGTCCATACATACATATATATATACAGACACACACCTCATTTTCATAATTCTGTATCAGCAAATCCATTTCACCAATTTCAGCAGTTGTTTTTTTTTTTTTTTTTAAATAAAGGCAAGTTTGTCAGAAAAGAACATTAATGTCAATGGAAATTTAGAAGCAATAGATAATGCTTGTTTATTTGTATGACATATGCTGAATCCCGAGGTACTCAAAAGTATCTGCCATATATGACTGTTTCAGCAGTCATATTAGGAAATTGTCTAATGTTTACGTTTAAATCTTACTTATCTTACTTCTTTCATCTGCTGGAAACTCATGGAATATATCACATTTGTTCCTACCTCAAATGGAGCAGGAGTATTTTTTGCATAAACAGAACAGTATAAATTGCAAAAAATACTGTAAATACTGATTCTGCTACCAAGAGCTTCAAATCAAAGACTATTTACTAGTATAAAGTTTCAGGAATCAAATTTTTAAAGAAGATACATTGCTGTGCAGTGACAAAACAAATACACACTACAAAAGCTCCTGGGAGCAATACACCACCACATGCTGCTGCACCCACAGTGCTTCAGCTGGAACTCTGCCTCCTCTTTTGCTTCCACAGGTATATCTGTATTTATTTTAAAGCAGAAGCAATTAGCAAACATTCCATGCTGATTAATGTCGGCTGCAGATCCTTTTTGAGGAAGCTGGCTAATCATCAGACACATGAGGAAAAGGTTTTGCTGATGGGCTTGTGGTGATCAGAGACATGTTCTGATTTTCTTCTCACCAGGTACTATGCACCAGGTGTGACCTGTTAGTGCTTTATAACAGGGGCTGGGGAGGGAGGTATTTACTGCAGGAACCACGGGACCAAACCTGAAGTTTACACTCTGTGTGTGAATGATATGAAATAAAGATTTTGTGCCTTTTAACAAGCTGCCCTACTAAAGCTTGATTTAGAGTATGTTGACTGTAAGAGAATATTTCGCATTGCAGAGATTCTGGCACTGGCAGGAAACGCTGCAAGAACAAAATACCCCCGTCACCGCTGAGGTATTTCATTTTCACTGTAGCAAGTTTTGCCAGATCGCAAAGGAAGCTGCAGGCTGGCGGGGCCCTGCAGCTGTAGCAATGCCGTTAGTGGTGTGGTTACAAAACCAAGAAGTGAGTGGACCTTGGTGGTCTTTGCTCCGGGAGGAAGCCAGCAAGGGGCGGCTGCATCTGCAAAACAAACACGTTAGAACTTTTCAAAAAGGAAATACCTTTGAAAAATCTCATGAACATTGCAAACTAAGCTAATCAAATGCTTTTTTTTTTTTTTTTTAGAAAGCTTTGCCCTAGCAAAACTACAGGTGGGTAGTGACACCTGACAGTGGCAAAGGACAAACAAGCCCCAAAAGCAACAGGTTTCACTCTTGGCCGCTGCACCTGAACCCGGCAAGTCACGGGCACTGCCTCAAGCACTTCTGGCCACCTCCAGCCTTTTTTTCCTTTGGACTGGTCACTGTAGGAGGGAGGTGCTGGCAGTTTTCCAGTTCCCAGCTTCGCCGTCGCTCGGTGCAGCTCCTGATGCACCTCTGCAGCACGTCACCTGCGCCCACCTAAGGAGCTCTGTGCGCCGTAACCTAGAAAAGAGCTAAACCCTCCATATTTGTGTGAAAGGCATTAATATTCATACACCACAGGTCTGCCAGGGAAAAGCAAATAAAAGCTATTAGACCTTATCCACCAATACACAATGTAACAAAACACAGTTTTAACATCACCAGGCTTTTCCAGGTATCAACCGGCTCCAAACCCTCCCATGCCTCTGCAGGGGTGAACACCAGCCACATGTGGGGACATGCTGTCCCCCAGCGTAACCCACATGGGCCTTTAATTTTTAATGTTCTATCATTTCCAACCCAGCAATTATGATTTAGCGATACACAGAAACGTCAACTGCTCTAACCACAGATCAGCCACAAGTTCTTCCTCTCAGCCAAAAATATGACGAGAGCACCTGAGAGCAGGATGTGCAGGGGCAGAAAGCCTCACAGGGCTGGCACCAGCACCCACACATGCCTGCATCTACCTGCAGGTAGGGCAGAGCTGCAGCAGCCACCCCCAGGATGGCCCTGGGGACAAGGGCTCCAGCCACATGCAATATTTCCAGCTTTCTGCAAACCTGCAGGGTCTGTGCTGTGCGTCCCTGCCCACCCAGGGGCTCTGCAGAGCCCTCTGCACCTCTGCTGGCCACGACACACGAAGTGGTATTTCTAGGGTTTGGTTAGAAGGGAAGCAGAGAGAGGAGCGAGATGCCCAAGTGTGCACTGAGGTCTTGGGGAAGCAGAGGTGTCTGCAAGAAATACAGGTCCCTGCAGTGGGAAAGGGCTGGGGGTGTCTTGGTGCTGCTCATTCATTGAGCAGGCCGACACAGAAGGAAGACGCTGAAATCAGTTGATGATCAGCTGAA
The DNA here is from genome assembly GCF_017639655.2 of Falco naumanni. NCBI lineage: Eukaryota > Metazoa > Chordata > Aves > Falconiformes > Falconidae > Falco > Falco naumanni. The sequence goes on along the minus strand of NC_054054.1, from coordinate 98,766,638 downwards.
AACAGCAATGGCGAACAAAAGGAACTGAGACCGGAGGAATCTGGCACCTGCTGATGGGCCGTTCCGGCTGTTCATAGCGGGACGGAGCCTGACTGGCAGCCACGGCCACCGCACACCCACCCGGTGCTCAAACCTCACCCCAGCACACCAGCCAGCACCAGCCTTTCTCCTAAAATCACAGCTCTCAGGTGAGGATGACAGCACCTAAAGGCACCACGTGGTGGTCAGTGTCGCTGAAGACTGGTTTGGGTCGCACCTGCATCCTTCGGGCACTGCTGACCGTGACGTGCCACGTGCGTGCCCTCAGCCCGCCATGCCCGCTGCTCTGGCAGACGACGGAGCTCTCTCTCCGCTTCCCAACACAAACAAGGCACTATTCCCACGGAGCCCCAGCAGCAGCTCGTTCTGCAGGAGCCCACCCTCCTGCCAATGTGCCCCGCACAGTCCAGTGCCTCTGGGGCTGCAGCCCCCCAAGGCACAAACCACCAGGGACCTCCCCGCTGTGCCAGCTCCGTTCTGGGTCCCTGCAGACCTCAGGCTTTAGCCAGCACCCAGCGCCCTGCCTTGATTAACCCCGAGCGACATCCTCCTTTAACACGGAGCTGCTGTGCTGCTGCCAGCGCCTGCAGAGCTAAGCGCTGAGGGAAACACGGTGCAAGCTTCTGCTAAGTTACAAAGCTATTTTATTCTTCCTGACAAGCATAAACATACTATTTCAACATTTCAAGCGAAGCACACACTTAGTCCAGCTCTTTGAGGAGGGGTCACGATGTTAAAATCCATCTGTCAGGCGCGCTTCAGACCAGAGCAGGAGTCAGGCCTTAAGGCAACGCTGCTCCAGGGTTCAAGGGGGGCAAAGCAAAGAGGTGGAAGCGCTTGTACAGCCCCACCACACCTGACACAGGATTATCTGCCCATGCAACACTCCGTGACCATCCTGAGGCGTGCGCCGGTGCCAGCCTGCTGCCGGTCACAAGCTCAGGTGCTGCAAACATGAAGGTGTGGGGTGACAGGAGCAGCATTCATCCTCCGCTTTTGCCGGTGGATGTTGGCAGATAATAGCAGCGCGCTGAGGTGTTACAACTACAGACCCACCAAGAGCACAGAAAGCAGAAGCTGCACGCGGCAGGGTAACATTTTAGACTGATACCATCCGATGCTGCAGGAGCAGCCCCAAGGCAGGAACAGGGCTGGCCATGCAGGAGCCTTCACCTTGGCTTGCCAACAGCCCGTCACCTGCCCTGACGTTCATCCCTCTGGCTTACCAGACCCAGACGCATTTTTCATGATCTCAGCCCAGCTGCTGATGGCAACCACTGAGCCTGTGGCACTGGCTGGGCTGGACCCCACAGCCCAGAGCCAACCGCTCGCTCCTGGAGCTGCTGGTGCGGACGCGAGTGCTCTCAGCACTGTGCTCGCCAGTACCGGTGGGAACCACACGCACCTCTGCGGAAAGCTGGTCCAGTCCCAGTGAGGGGGACAGGAGCAGGATTTGGGCTTTCAGTCTTGCAAAACTGTTCCGGAGCAGGATTTTTCCCTGTGGAGGGGTAGCCTAAGCACAGCAGGAACTGAATCCATTTCACTTTTTAGAAGCGCTGTGGAAATACAACACAAATCCTTCACAGCCATTTTTCTCCCCCTCTTACTGTTTCACATGGTCAGTGAGAGTCCAGCCAGAACAACTGCTTTTCAGCAGGTGGTTAAATAATCCTCAATAAATCGTCAAAGAGATTTGTGCCATCGCAGCAAACTGTAAGGTCAGGCCCTTGCAATTCCAGCGTTCCCTGTGCCCATGCTCCCACTCTGGCACATGCCCACATGTGGAAACCTCCTCCCATCCCCCTTCCCTATTGTGCATCTCTCAGAGGCATTTATTTGTACACTTCCATGTGGTCTGGTGTCCTAAGGGAAACAAAGGTGTTGAACTTCTATCGATAGGCACCTTGTTGAGTTATATGTAGTTCTTTTAGCATGTTTCCATTTTCTTCCTTGTAGCCCAAATCAGCACAGAGGTTAAGGACAGTTTAAAAAGCATTTACAGTTGCTCCAAGACTCTGTCGCTGGTTCAGGAGACTGGGAAAAGGTCCTCGCGACACAAACTGGTGACCTGACAGACAAAAGGGCTCTAATACCTATCCTCAGCTCACAGGGGTTTTGCTACATCAAAACAAAAACTTTGCAGGAGGCTGCATCCTCCAGAGGTGAGGAGGCCAGGAGCCTTGCCTCGTACTGGAAAATTTCTGAGTTTTCCTCTGAAACACAAATTTCCAGCGCCTGGGGAAAAAGCTTTATGAAATACATTTTTTAAGGGAGACTGACGGGCAGGGAAGTGCCGGCGGCTGCTCACGGTCCCTTGTCCCTCTGGAGCCCCAGGACAGCAGGAACCTTCGCCGTGGCTGCTCTCCCCGTCTGACGCCAATGAACCTGCTGGGTTCAGCCGCGACGGCCCCCAGCAGGCCCCGGTGCTGGTGTCGGTGCCGTGGGCTTGGCTCACACCTGGGCGCCCGAGGCAGGTCGGGCGGTGAGTGGGCACGCTGTCTCGGTGGAAGCGCAGTCCCTCCGTTCCTCGGGCACACGCAGGCAGCCCCGCTCAAATGCCTGCGCTGCCCCGTGACTGTGGGATCAACCGTCCCGTGCAGACGGACCCCGGGAGGGCAGGGAATGAGGTGGGAGATACGGGGAGGGGGAAGCTCCCCCGGGACCCACCACACATGGGCAGCGGCTCATTTGGAGCCATTTTCTCCTCAAGTTTAATTAAATGCTGGGGGGGGTTCTTTCTTGCTTAGACTTTCTCAGCTTGGCGCTTCACGCCCGCATCCCTGCCCATCCCATGCCAGTTTTTCACGGTGATGCCAGAGGGCCAAGGCCGGTGCTGCAGGCACAGGCAGCGTGCGGGTGGCGGTTCCGCAAGGGCCCAGCAGACAGTGTCACCGCTCCCGTCACAGCACTTGTGTACACCGAGGAGTGACACCACCGAAGTAATGTTCAGAGGGGCTCGGCTTTTTTTTTCTTTTAAAGAAGCTAAAAACAGGGGGAGAAACAACAAGTAACCAAGTGACCTGGCACTAAGCCCCACCGGTCCTGCCGGGAGATCATCTCGGTGCCCTCGGCACCTTCACCCAAAGGGGAAACAGGCGGTGCAGCCTGCCCCGCTTGTTCACAAAAATGGTGGAATAGTTGCTCCAAAGAGTGAAGAGGAGGAATAATTATGCTTTAAGTACAGATGCTCACCTCTGGAAATGCAGATTTGGTGGTGATGGACCCATCAATACGGGTGATGCCAGAGTCAGAAATCCCCAAGCGGTGGGAAGGTTGACTGTGCTCACCCCAGAGGAGCCAGAGCACCGCCAAGTAGATGATGGAGCTCCTAAATACAGCTGAATCAACTGAGTTTGGGGAAATTCATAGTAAGTTGTCTTACTGGAGACGTTTTCAGACTGCTCAGAGAGCACTTACAAAGGCATTAGGCTGGAAAACCCAACACACCCAAAATCCCAAAACACAAATCTCAGCAGATTTTTTTTTCCTGACGTTTCCCAGTCCACACATTAAGGCAAAAGATGGAAAACACTCCCCTTTCTTTTCAATGATTAAAAAAAAATCCTCCAGAAAAAAACAAATCCCTTAGAAGTCCCTTTTAGACCACACTTATGTGCAGCCAAGTGATGGATTTAAAAGGTTACTGCTGGAATATGGTTCACAGCAGTCTATTGCAGTGAATAAATATCACGTTTACATATCCATTATAACAAAACTATGTTGCACTTCCATTACTTCATGTTGGTTTGCCATCTGGAAGCTAAACAAGCTGTGTAGTAAAAATAAAATAATTCCATTTTGCATTTACCAAAAGGAGCCATACAAGTTTCAATTTATAGCAGGCGATTACGGAACCTTAGCAGGCAGAAATCTGCCCTCAGAGAGTGGAGCCGTGCCCATGTGGGAGGGCAGTTAACAGAGCCACGAGGGCTCCGCCGTGCCAAGCAACCCTTTGGAGAACCCATCTCACACGGCAGCATCGGTGCGGAGACCGGCCTGGAAACACGTTTGTGGGAAACTCGCCCCGCTCACCCTGAGCAGGCTGCACGCAGAGCCAAACGCCGTCGGAGCCACCAAGCACTGCTCAGCTTGTGTCACGTTCAGGCTTTGTGTCACGTATTCAGAAACTCCCCGAAGAAGGGGCGCTTCCTTGCTCTGAGCCTTCCACCAAGAAAAAACCCCGTGTGAACAGCGCTGCCCATCACCATGTGCCTGCCCAAACCCCAGGTCCCTGAAGGCAGGGGTTGGGGTGTCACCAAGCCCAGAGCACGCAGGGCTCTCCCCAGCCAGGCCTCCTGCTGCCCCCGCGGGACCAAACACCCCAACTTTACACGTCCCTGCTCCCCCGACACCGAGCGGCAGCTGTGAATTGCCCAGGCACCCAGATGGAGGGGGTCTCCGTGCACCCGCTCCTGCCCCAGTGCCACCGGCAAGGAGCTTTACCTGCTGCTGGCTGCAGGTTGCCAGCGCCAGACCGGGGATGGAGGCACCTGCATCCTCCTTCCTATCTGACATCCAGCCCTTTGACTTCTGTTCAGGTAGAACAAGCATCCTTCCTGCTGACACACTCACTGCTGAAAGCAGAAAACCAACAGTCAATTCTGAACCGTTTTCTTGCCGCAGCTGCCAGCCAGCCCGCTCCCCACACCGAGCATCAGGGCAAGACCCTCTGCCCCCTTCACCCACGGCTGCAGAGAGATGCTGTGCCTCTGCGATACCTCCCTGGACTAATGCATCACTCCCAGCATCCCGTAACATGCACCCATCGTATGTCCCAGAGCTCAGGGGCGACAGCAGCTCCTGCTCCGGCTGCCCCCACCATGCTCCGCATCCCTCGGCCGTTCTGCAGCCAAGCAGCAGCCTCTGCGGTCAGGGGGGCAAACCCCCAGCGCTGCTGCTCAGCAGGGACAGGCAGCAAACCCAGTGCCAGCAACCTCGACAGCAAGAGCTCATGTGCAACGAGTGCTGAGAAGAGGGGGAAAGAAGACAGGAGTAAAGCCTTGTTGCAGGCAATGCCGAGCAGCAATGCCGATGCCGGTTTAACTCAAACTTTCATCAAAAAAGGCTGAAAGCTGGGACCCGAGAGGAAAAGTTACTGTTGTAAAGTAAAAAGTAAAGCTGTTGTAAAAACTGCAAAGTGCCTTGCAATCACCAGCCGCTGCTCTTAAGCCTTTCTGTAATTTATCAGTTCCATGATTGCACAGACTGCTTTTTTCCTGCCACAATTCTGATCGTTTCTTCCTCACTACAGCAGTTATGTTATTTTAAAATACTTGACAAAAAGACTAGGTCGTTCCTGGGATGCTCCGTTACAAGAAGACTGAAGCCAGGGAGGGGAGGCCAGAGCCAGCTTCCAACAGGACACCGAGGCAAGCTTCAGTCCTGTACGTACCAAACACAAAGGCTCCTCCTGTTCCACCCTGCAGCTCTCGCAGCACTTTCTGGGGCCTGATCAGGGAGCGAGAGGACCTCGCGCTACCCAACAATGACTATGTCTTTTCAAAAAAGCTTTTAAAAATCACAGATGCTCTCTGAAATCCAGCACCTTCAGCAGACCAGCAGCGCGCGATCTATTTCTCATTTTCTCATCCCCTGGGACGATGGTTTTAATCAGCATTAGCGAGCTCCTGCTCCTCATCTTGAGGCCTTACCGGGAGACGTAGCCCATTGGAGATGCATCCCACCAGCAATGCAGCTGGGGAAGGCCAGCGCTGCTGGGCAGCAACCCCAACCCCAACCCCCACCCCCCCCAGCAGCCCCTTCCCCACCCAGCCGCCCTGCTGCCCTCCCCGTGCTGGCCTGGGAGCCACCAGCCTGCGAAGCAAGGGCAGCCTGCCGGTGGGAGCCGACAGGGCAGAGAATGGGATCAGCTGGGCAGGGACCCCCGCATCAGCACCCACCGCCCGCAACCCTTTCTCCCATCCAGACTCCAGCTCGGGCGCACTGAGCAGCTTCACCTCCTGCCTGGGACTACCGCAAGCACTCTGGTACCCAACAGCCACCCGGTGCCACCCGATGAGGCAGCTGCCTATGTTAATTTTATATTACTTAATCCATTTCTAATTATTTCTCCAAAAGTCTGTTCTGAAGCCTTGCGCATCACCGACACCAGACTGAACGTGCCGCCTGGAATTGCGCAGCCGTTCCCCCGCACGCCATACATACATATTCCATACTCACATGATCTTACCCCAGCCTGAAAGGTTTCTCAGCCATCCTTGCCAAGAGACACACAAATTTATGGGCTGCTCCCTCAGGTTATGCCAGAGCGGCTGTTCGCTCTGGAGGAAACTGTGCTCGGACAGCCGCCTCCGCACCGGGCAAGGTGAGCTCCGCGCCTCCATCCTGTCCTCTCCGCACAGCAGGACCATCCTCTCAGCGCAGGGACAAGATGCAGAATCAGCAGCAGCTGTAACAGACGAAGACGGCCACAGGCAGAGAGCTGCTGCAGACTGAGAGCATCAAACACCAAGTGTCTGCATAATCGTCAGCCCGGCACGTTAAGGTAGGCAGTCATGATACACAACAAAAGCAAAAGGATCTCATCCTCTTCTAGATAGTGGCACGGTTCCAGCTAAATATGCGTTGCTCAGCTTGGAGTCCTGAAACAAAAGAAAAATCACAAGCAGCCCTTCCCTCCCCCCGCCAGGTTTGAGCTCACGGCCGCCAGAGCGCATCCTTAGAGGACTTCCAACCTTCTCACACAGCTCAATAAAACTAAATGCCAGCTCATTAGCGAACTGCAAATACTAATACCTAAGACAAGAGACAGAGCATTTTATGATCAAATTTATTTAATTAAATTTCATTGACTGTTTTACTGTAGGTCACACCAGAGACTGCCAAAGTAAACTAAACATTTTACATTCACTACAAGATTCTCTCAAGTTTTCACTAGTCCAAAAACATGAAAGTTGTAGGGTCCCTTTCCCTCAGTTTGCGTTATGACTCACATCAACGGCAGCGGGATTCGCATTCCAGCGCTGAAGAGAGAACCGAGCCCTTGGGTTCCAGGTGTGCAACAGCCCTCCTGGCTGCTCACACTTGTCAAATGGTACGTGTGCATGTATGCGTGCGCATCTCTCTATGTACATTTACAAAACCAACCTCCTGATGGTACAGAGGACAAAACCATTTAACTACCAATCCAGAAAGGAAAAAAAAATAATTAATTTCGCAACACAGAGGGTGGGAGGGTGCAATTACACCAGAGAGGGACAGATGCCCGCATGCTGGCAGACACATCAGTGCCTGGCACTCACAGCAGACAGGCGTGCAGGCAGGGCGAGTTGCACAGCAGACCTGGCCCACCCTGGAAGTTTAGGAAGATTTTGTCACTGACTGTAATGAAAATCAGATCACTCCTCTTGTAAGCAAAGTAGGTCCAAAATGATGTCAAAGTACTTGGAGGTATGTGACATGATGAAGATGGAAGCTTAAGCAAGGTTCACCCCACCGAGGCTTCTGGGGATGCTGGGAGGAAACCAGGCATTAATATAACTTTATCTAACTAGTGTTTTTAAAATAATTGTTTCTGATCTAGCAAGCATTTTGATAATATACATCTATGATATGCTCTGAATAGTTCCTTAAAAAATGCTGAAGACATTTCCCCTATTTGAGAATTATCTACAGGAGGTCTTTATTATACCATCTTTTCTTTTACGTGTCTACTCCTAACAAATATCAGAGAAATATGTCAGATGCTACAATTTAAACTTTCATCATATCTGAAAGTATACATCTCTTTTAAAGTGTATTTTCAACATGAAAAGAGCTAAAATCACAATTATATCCCATTGCGTAATGTGTGTGAAATCAAGACCATTTGCATAGCTTCCAAAGTGAAACTCTGGAGAACAGCGATTTCATTAACAGGAAGCATCACTTGAGGGAAGGGCTACCATCGCCCTCCACGTCCACAGATACACTTGAAATAGTCTACAAGTATTGCCAGTATCTTTGTCTAAAAAAGCCAGCTTCTGGAAAATTTCAAGTTGCATTTATTTTATAAATCACAAGCCATTTTTCCTTAATCTTGCCAATTTTAATGAAGAAAAAACATTAGCAATTCAATGTACAAAAGTCCAATAAAACACGATTTTTTTTTCTTTTAAATCAGTGAATGGGTAAAGTTTGGGTTAAACTTACTCAACAGTAAAAGTCTTCCAATTTCCACTAATAGAAATTTTTTTTTTCTGATTTGACTATAGGATAATGACAACCCAGAAATAAATAGCTATAAATACATTCATTGTTCCTATTCCAAAAATAACCACATAGGGAAGACACAAAACTGAAATTAACTTATTTGAATCTGTTTCTTTACAATGAGATATGGGGCAAGTTATAGCAGAGTGACTCAAGACAGGAAAAAAACACAAGTAGGGAATAAATTGGTCCAGTATTGACATTCATGAAACATACCAGTTAGCATAATTCATCCTTTAAATGACATTACTCAGTTGATTTTTATTTGCTTCGGGTATACATAATGAAAGCAGTTTCCTTTGAATCTTTGCTGAGGACAGGTATAGTACCCTGGAGACACTGTAACAACCCCCTTCAGTATGCATGTGCGTATATATAATTATATACAAATAATCATGCATCCACACACACATTTGTATATCAACACTGCATGTGACGGTTAAATCCATCATCATTCATCATTGGCAGCACTTGTTCCTCTGACTTGGCCTTGATTACGTAACTGTGGAGAGAGAAAATACATAATTAAGCATTAATAGTTTCCTCAAACGGCAAATTCCAAACAGGCAGTTTTATTATTCTCCAAGAAAAGTAGGGCAGAGCAGTCAAAACATCACCAGGACTGAGCAAATCACACCAAAGCAATGCAAGACTCGTTAGGGAATCTTAATTTGGGTGCTGTGCTCAGTGGCGGACAGCAGCTCCAGTCCTCGAGGAGCCCCACGCTAATCAGCAGGATTTTAAAAACGCTTTGGCTGGGGACCCCATCTGCAGCATTAAAACAGTCACGGCGGGAAACACCCCCAGCGAAGTACTGGACACGAGCACTCAAAAGCTGGCAACGCAGGGACAACCCGTTTCCTGCAGTAACAGTTTTAACACAATTTAGTAACAATTTATAAATATCTGGGTGGAACTGAATTTCAGGGACTTAACAGGCTTTGACGACGACAGTCCTAAATTACATGGACCAAATCCACGTATCACTTTGCTGCCGGGTGTGCAGCAGAATGATGCTCGCCGACTTCTCTGATCTGTGCCCAGAAGACTACCTGTGGGCTTCAGAGCTCAGTGCCAGCAGTGACACCAACAGGTCACGCACAGCGGGCTTCTGCGCTGGGTAAGCAGGCAGGACCAGGGGAGGTGGCCAACACCGCAGGCGTCCGGCCACCGCAGCGAGCGCCCCCAGCACAGGAGGTTCTCTTGTGCACCCTGGACACCAAGGGTCATCTCCACATGTTGATCACCACAAGGTTATCAAACAGGAGGGAGGTAAGGCCCAGAAGTGTTATCTGGATAATGTCCATTCAGGTGATTTCTGCCAGCAACTCCCATCCATCAGAACATTAATCACTTTTCTCCTTTTCCATCCAGCAGTTGACTTACACAGCTTGATTTGCCTCAGAACCTACAGAGAACTCCTCTAGACGTCAGCAGCCAAAGTGCCTCGAACGGAACCCTTCTTACGCATCTAAACGTAAAATAAAACTGTGAGCTACCACATAAAGAACCTATCAAGCTGTTGGTTAGTAAGAGAGAAGTAATAACCTACATGACCAGGACCGCCTTTCCCTGGCCAGGACAAGAACCAGCCTCAAGCTACAGCTGAGGGTTTGTCTGGAGATGGGGGACACAGTGTTTCTTTTTGGGAAGGAACACTGGGAACTGTATAGCAGCTGTAAATGACACTTTTTAAATTTTTTAACAGCCCATGATGCTTCAGCATGGAGCCTCCCTGCTTGAAATACCCAATGTGGTGTTTCTACCCTCACAAAGACATGCAGTAGGTCGGTCACAGTGCTCTGGCAGGGTCAGATGCTTTTCTACTATGTACTGATTAGCTGATGTGTATTTAATGAAGCACAGGTGCTCCTCATCTCCAGGAGTCAGACACATAAACCACGAAGTAAAAGATAAAGAAAATCAGTGAGAAAAGGATGGGCTGGGCTAGAGAAAGTCTGGAAGAACACTGATGACTATTCAGAAAGCAACAAAAGAAGTAACAAAAGCAGATATCCCGACCATCAAAAAAAAAAAAAAAAAGTCAACTTAATATGAAGAACAGGACCAACAAAAGAACTGAAATGTGCACAGAAGCCAAAGCGAAAGATTAGCTCAAACCAGGAAGAAGAAAGGGTGTTAATGAGAAAGCAAACAGGAACAGAAAGCATCGTGTGTAAGAAAGTGTAATGCTGCCCATATTATCAGGTTTGCTTCCTGCAGGTGTGTTGGTTTTTTAAGCATCACAGAACTGCATAGTGCAATACTGTCAAAAAAGCCAACTACTCTACAGGGATGGAAGCAGGAAGATACTCTTGTCATATTAAGCACCTTATCACTAAGTGTCCTCACTTCCCAGAGGTCCTGGCCATTAACAAAAAATGATGAAAAAAATAAGGTTTTGTGGTACATTCGGGATTTAGTGGAAGTTACTGTTTAGCACAACAGATGAAGTAGTTAAATCTGAAACAAACACAAATTATTTGGGATAAAATTGGCATTTGTATTGTATTTGGCAGTGACATTTTTGCCTTTAGGTTATTCTCCAATAATGCACTTTACCACAAAAACCTTGAAATTGCATCATTTACAGGTGTTTGTAGATAACTATTGTAACAGTTGAGAAAAACCTCAAAATTTTAACAGTATGTCCCCACTCCTCTCACATTTCACAGTGCACATAGAAAAGCTGTGTTAGTATAACTCACCAATACATTTCTCTTGCAAAAAGCTGACTTTTTCAACAAGTAATACACTTAAGTTCCTGATGGTAATGTCTTACACAACAAGTTATTTGAAATAAAATATTTGCATTGCTTTGCAAAACAAGAAAACAGTAAACAAACATGGTTGATATTTAAGAATGAGGCTAAGTGTGACACCCAGAAGCATGTGATCTGGGTTTGGCTTAAGGTAAGAACTAAAAAGCAGCAAATATTTTGAAAAAAAAAAAAATACTAAAAGATTACTTACCAGCAAAAAATGTGAGACAGAACTTTCTCTACAAGAAGATAGACATCCACAGTGCACAGAAACACAAAAGGGAAATTTTCTCATGCACACAGATGTGCCAAGTGCTGCTTGCTCTCTCCAATACACACCTTGTATGCATCCCTCACACTGCCACTATCCCTTGGCACAGAAATTGGATTAAGTCGGTTTCATTCCAAATAAAGAACTATGGGTGTGCCAAAGAGAACCCCTCTGGCAAAAATCAGTTGGAGAGAGGAAAGCGGTTACTCTTCCTCCTTCACAGACACCTAGGAATAGGTTCTGCTATAAAGTAGAATTAAAGGAATCCATGTCAGATAACTCTTCCTGTAACCAAAAATATCCAAATGCCAATGAAAGAGCACAATGTTTGCAAGAGCAAGTGAGTATCATTCTCTTCCAAAGCATATTCTGGGAACTGCCAAAGCAGACAAACCCTTCTGCTTATTTGAAAGGAAAAGTTTGGTTTTACCAGCTTAGAACATCAACCTATTAACACAAAGCACAACGAAGAACCACGTCTTCTAAATCCAGAAAACAACTCTACCCAATGCAAGATGGTTCCACGCAGTTTGTAAAGCCCAAACATGGAGAGCACAACAAGTGGGGATGGAGGAGCTACAGGTAGTTTTGATACTAAAAGATGTGCTAGGCACAAACCACAAAATGCGCTTCAGAACCACTGTCAACAGCAGGTCTAAAGCACCAGGCAATCTGGTTACAGATGTCTGGCAGCTGAAATGAGTTAAACCATGCAAAAAAGCAAGTTATAGCTGAAGACACATCGTGTCTTGAATGAACCAAGACAATGAAAGGAAAGTGACAAGCTGAATGGGTTTGGGGCATAAGGCAACTGGCAAAGACTGCCAGAAACTCAAAAAACCAGCAGGACTTACAATGAGAAAGGTCATGCTCTGGAATGGCACTACAGAAGGCGGGTCCCTGCCTAGCCTGGGATGCTCCTCTGCCTCGTAAAGGAAAGAGTAGAGAAAGTGCCCTATGGATGAGTTTCCTTCTAGACATCAGTCCAAAGACAGACCAGGCTATACGTTTTTGGTCCTCACAGCCACTAGAGCACGAACACTGACACTATTTCAAGCCTGTTCATTATCACTGACTTCCTTTTTGCAAGAACAATTCTCAGTTTTGGTGTGCTGATTGGGATGAGTGGAACAGCTGAAGTGACACATAGAAGCTTTCTTGAAGACACGTTTGAAGAGAAAAAGTAAAAAGATCTAATGATGATTAGAAAGGAAACAAAACAAGACATCGGATGGAAAAGCAAGATGACAACTGAATTCTAACTGACAAGTGACAAAAAGGCCCCAAATGGAACTTTGTCAATGGGTATGGCACCATAAGTAAAGGGGTGGTCAGGGCAGACATTCTGGATTTAGTGACATCAGAAATATTTACCTTACAGCCACTTCCAGCTTGACACAACACAGTACGCAGAAGCTTGAGGTGCACAGGTCTGCACAGGAGAACCACTAAAGGGCCTGTCATGTTCATCAGCACTTGCCCAAACACACAAACGGGAATGGACACAACGTAACTTGCGCCAATTCCCGAACAGATAAATCTACGGGTAGATAGCACACACACCTCAGCCTCAAAAAAGCATCCTTACCGCTTCCAGCTCCTTTTGGGTTTCATCCTCCATTCTCCTAATGTCTTCCATTGTCAGATCAATCCACTTGTCAATCCAACAGAACAGCTGGCGATGAAAGTTGGTAAATATCCTTTTTTCTTGCTTTAAGAAGATAAACAAGCATTAGATAATAGGCCTACATTTTGCCAAAGACTGGTGAAGTGACTGCAGCTGTTCAGTTCGAGAAGTTATGATCTTTAGGTGCATGCTGTTTCACACTGCTCAGGTTCAGCCCCCTCATATTCCTGGATCCAATTTTAACTCATCTCATTTCTCACATGCTTTAACATGGAAATAAATTAACAAATTTCACTATAAAAAAAATAAAGTTTTAAGAAAGTTCAGCAATTCATGTCACTTGAAAATGCTGAAGAATCCTTTTCAAAATCTGTTCCAGCTCCAAGATAGCACTAAAGAAAATAAAAGTAGCATTGCAACAGCTAGAACATTTAGCATGAACTGCACAAAAAATCTACAACAGAACTGTTGCAGGTTCTGTGCTCACTGTTAAAAGAAACAAGAGCAGCCAATTCCTAAAGCCAGAATGAAGCAAAAAGGGAAGTAATTCTGACTCCAAAGATGGCATGCTTGTAATTTGTACCAAATCAGCATCCCAGTAATACCTGCCATGCAATTTCAGAGGTACAAAACCTTGACAGTATAAATATTCAAGCTAAGGCTTCCACAGCCTTTTCATTAAAGTACACCTCTCTGTGTTCTGAATCGATGACAGTAGGAATATTTTCACTGTACCTCTCCTACTTAAATTGGTAGGTTTCACATTTCAAAACACTCTCCATCTCCAAAACCACACTGTGTTGTGCCAAAGAACTGCAACTTGCCAGCTCAGTCCATCTCTAGTGCCCTGAAATCTCAGCTTTTATAACAGCAACTTGGATGATGAAAGATGTATCATACAAATGATTTGATCTGCAAGATTTCCAGTACGGCTTCCGACTGCTCGGATAAAAGTAGTCACGTATATACAACACTGGCATCTATTTTAGTACTAAAACTCATGACTTCTGCATGCATTCAGCTACCCAGGCTGCCACCTAAAGTTCTCGTCTTGTTCATCTGCTCCCAGACTTTGCATCACTCAAGCTGCTGGCTGTCCTCAAAACCAATGCTGACCATATCTAACATACCGTTCTTGACAACTAGCAGACAGAGATAACTTCCTCTAAACAGTAAGCTTCAAGTAAAGCAAGGAAAAAAAGAAGAAGCTGTATCTTCAAATACTTCTCATCAGACCACAGAATCAGTCTTGGCTCTTCCACTCAGCTTATTTCCTAACAGTGTTCAGTTTGAAATGCATGACAGGCAACTCCTTCCCAAACCCACCACGCTAAATGTGGTCTCCAATGTCTCTTTACCCTTACTTTATACTGTCGCCATCACAAACTTCCTTCTCCATCACATTTTTCAGTTACTATTGTTTGACACTTTTTTCTTTTGCTATCACATTTATTGAAATCCATAAGAAGCACTTAATGCAGTTAGCTGTGTGGTCCACTGGGAGCTGAAAGCCCTGGTCACCACAAGGAAAAAGGTCTGGCGCTGGCTGTCCATGAGGAAACACGACGGCCAGCCGCTACTGGATGATCACATTCTGGTTAACCCACTGTTACAGCGTATTTACTCTGGACTGGAGAGAACTGGCATGATGGTCTAGATTAAACACTCTAGCTACACCTAAGTTCACATTCTAAATATTTCATTGTACTTTAGAAAATATTTTACTATTCATATGCTGGTGATACAGCAGTAACAAAATAAGACATAATCGTAAACTGACCAAACACCACGATCGCCAGCTACATCCTAGTGCACTGGATTCTACCGGTGTCATACCTGGTTTTGCAAGCACTCAATTCCAAAAAAAAATCAAATAGTTTAGAATTAGCAGAAACACAAAGAGTTTCATAAGAAAACTAGAACATAAAATACTAGAGAAACACCAGCACGTTTTATGCAACTTTCAACTTAGGAGAGAAAAAAAACCAAAAAGAACCACAGACCTCTCTCCCTGCCAAGTGTCGGTGCGTACCAAATCAAGTGCTAAACCTGCATGAGACAGACTCTTTGCCTATACCTTCGCTTTTTTAACCTGGAAAGTTATTCTAGTGTCACCAATGAAACACCATCACTAGTAGATTAAGACACCAATGGTTGTACTTGCTGAAGAAATGAACAGAAAGTCAGCAACAGGAAATTTCATCACTCTTCCCCCTCAACCCCCCCCACCGCCACAGACCCACCTCCCCAGCCGCCTCCCAACAAGGCAGAGGCACTTACCTTTTGTATAAAGTTTTCAACTTTGTTCTGCAGTCCCCACCATTTAAATTTGATAGTCACCAACTTGTAAGCACACATTTTAGGACACTCTTCATCAGTTGCTAGCTCTTTCTGTTCATGGATAATGGGAAGGAATTTTTAATTTTATAAAACTTTACTTCAGTCAAATTCATTATTAGAAATTATAATTCCAAGTATTCTATTAGGATTACATTGTTAATTTATAGTAAATTAAATAATTGTTTCAATTATAACTCTAAGTATTATTAGAATTATAATAGTACTTGGAATTCCAAGCATTAGTAAATACTTAGCACTGTACTCTGAACACAGGGCATTAACAATCTATCAGGTTAAATCTGTAAAACAATTCTATCCATGCTGCAGACATCTTAGTCTTGCCACGGATTTAATTTTCATGATTTCCACTGTAATATACTTTCTGACATTTTGAAATGACAATGAAGCTAGATTACAACAGCTAGCACCAAATTATTTTTACTTTTGGGTCTACTGTGCAAAGGCAATTATAATCAGAGTTGTACCAAGTTGCTCAGCAGCGGCAGAAACCCGCCCCTCAGGTCTGCCTCTCGCAAAAGTACAAAACTTCATCTCCTTGCGGTTCTGCTCTGCCCACACAGACGCTGGCGTGCTCCCCCCTCTTCCTCCCTCCATCACATCCCTCTCCTGCAGACAGTGCCAGAAGGGTACGTCTGTACCCAGGGGCAGAGGTAATTTCTAGTTTTAAGGTGTAATTTACATATTTATTTTTGCATACTGAATTGCAGACCTTCTGACTACTACCCTGAGAAAAATAGGGAGAGAATTTGTTTATCATCAATGTCAACAGGTGGTTGTAAAAGCAACTAAAGCTCCACTTCGAACTGCTTGGAAGCAAGTCCAGCTTAAGGACTTCGTGCAGAGGACAGATTCCCCAGAGGAATGAACGGAGGGAAATTCATGAGACACCCACAACCATTTTGTCTAATTCCCAGGTTTCTTACAGTTCCTACATCCAAACAATTTTCAAGTACCTGTAACATCATACACAGTGATTTTCCTACAATTCATGTGGTCCAATTTACATAATACAAGAGCCCATATCATGTTTTCAGTTCAACAAAGTGTGTTAGGTTACGCCAAGCCTTGTAAAAGAGGAAGGAAAAATAAGAAAGGAAACAAAAAAACCAAACCAAAAACGGAAGTTGACAGTAGCTTAAAAAAACCCCTAAAAATCTGTGTGTGTGGCTTGAACAACAAACAATTACTAGAAGTCCACAGATTTTTATTCTTTGTATCTGCAACAAACTTCTAAGTAGGAATACTTTACATAACTTTAAAGCTAGATTTCTTTCAACCATGAAAAGGACAACTCCTGTTGGTCATGTACACAATAAAAAGATTACTGTGAGACATATCTAACGTATAAAAAAATTAGGTGCGTAATGAATATTTAAGACAGATTTTTATTCACAAATACTCACCACCAGAGAGCACTTAAAGGAAAACCAGTTATAATCAGAAGACTGATGGTCTATTCACAAGCAAAAAACAAAGTGCAGCTGTTGTTTGGTGTTCCCGAACAGCACCAGCCTATGCCCAGGCGTCAGTAACAGGGCAGAACTAAATGGCACATGCAAATTCAGTGCCACCAGTTCCAGGCATTTAAAGTTCTCCTCATCATTCTACAGCTGTTTTTAAAAAACAAACCAGTAACTGCCCGCTTTCTTTAGGTCACGCAGGCTATTCCTGCATCAGCCTCCTCCTTCCTTCCTGAGCAGGAAGGAACAACGAGCTTCTAAGGCAGGATACACATTCTCAGCCCAGTTCACAAAAAAAACCCCTGTGACAATTTTACCCTGCTAGCAAGAGTACTTAGCCCAGGTAGAATGAGCTTACAATAATGGGAGTTCGAATACACGCCTCCCCTCGCCATCATTTTGGTACACGCAATACGCTTGTTTTATCGTGAGATGCCAGCTAATGCTTGGGCCTAGGACAAACCCCACCGCTCAGACCCAAAGTCTACCTGGCTCAGTATTTTGACAGCAACTAATGGTAGAAACCTACGTAAAAAAGTAAAACGCAAAGAAGAAAATATTGATAATTCACTTAGAAACTCAATCAGTCTCCAGCTACTCATAAGCTCAGAAACTTTCTGAAGCAGAGCTGTTTTCTGTCTTTGGACACACAAAGCGTGTGGGTATGTGTAGACTGCAAAATCATGGCATGGCTGAGTTGGAAGGGACCATCCCTGCCCACCAGGTGCAGGAGCCTTGCTCAAGAAGGGTCATCAAGAGCAGGCTGCCAAGACTGTGTCCAGTCAGGTTTTGAGTATCTCCATGGATGGAGACTCCACAGCCTCCCTGGGGAACCTGGTCCAGTGTTTAATCGCCTTCATAGTAAAAAAGTGCTTTCTGGTGTTCAGATGGAATTTTACATTATTTTTGTGTCTGTACAATCAGACTATCACAGGATCTTTCATCGTGTTGAAAAGACGACATTAGGAACAGCTATGGTGACAGCAAACAGGTCCATGGCATACACTGACTGCATCCTCAGCTCTCACCAAGACAAACTGAAGTACGCGGAGGACCCAGGAGGTACCTTTGCAAGCTTTTCTTCTGATAATACAGCATTAGTGGCAGCGAGGCGCCAGCTTTAGTTGCCCAAACCCTTTCTGATCTGTTGAAAATCTCAATGGTCCTGTTATGATGGCTCCCTGTGTTGCCACATAGCTTCCCATCCTCTCACAAAAACCTGGTTTGCTACTTTTCCCCCTAGGTTAATTGCCACCCAGCATTAAAATCACCGTAGCAGCAGGTACTGAAGTAGAGGAGTGACCAGTCAGTGCTGCACAGTGGTGCCCCTGAACCACAGCCTCACGCCACAGTGGGACAAGAGACACCTTACGTCCTTGAATTCAGACTGTGCCTATCAGTGATCTCAGGCCAGCTGGGAACGAGCGTGGTCCTGTGTGCTGGGACACGGGGCCTCCGCTCTGTCAGACACACCGGGCAGTTATCGGACATTTAAGACACAGGCCAAGCCTCGGACAGCAGAAGGGTGGTGTGCCTTCTGCCCACTTCAGCTCGCACAGCCACCTTGTAGCACTGGAAATCAGACGGAGAGCTTGCTGGCCCAAATGCATCCCACTCCAATATCTGACGCTTATCTTGCTGCTTTGCAAAAGCTAGTGGTAAAATAACTAATGGTGACATCTAAAGTAATGAACTACAAGAAAATTCACACCTCTCGGAGAAAGTCCTCCACACTGTATTTTGACAGAAACATTCATGGTGCAGTCAGAACGTTTTTGGGTAATGAGAGACAATACTTTTACAAGAAAATTTCAGGAACTGGGGCACCTTTTGTAATATATTAAAAAACCCCTCAGCACAGACTTCAGCATAATTCATCACAATACACACTAAACATAAGAAGTAAAATTATGCTCTGTCGATGAAATATTTCATTTACAGTAATGACAAAAGTGAAAACCTGTATCATAATTGGCAGCTGAGGGCCTATTCCTGACAGACTGCCTGTATATTCCTTCCAGTATACACCAGTTAGCTTCTCAGTTTCTATGAGGATATGTGGTGTAGCAGACAGTGTATTTCTTTCTGGGATGGGTATATATACATGAATTTGGATGGCTGTCTGTGGAAGGGTGTGCTTTGTGACTGGGGCAGGGATGTGCTGGCAAGTTTTGCATTGCTGTTAGGTGTCGCTGGGTTCCATGTGGTATGTGCTGGTCCACAGGAAATGTGTTCCTGAGTTGAGCCAAGCAAGGCTCTGGAGGAAATGGAAGCGGACCCCAGGCAAGAGACTCTACAAAGTTATTTCAAGATAAGATCATATTTACGTATGCAGTAACTGTTTAGGCTAAATTGTTAAGAGAAGTACAGAGGCATTACAAAGGCTGGCACATACATATTCTGGCACTGCACCAGTACACACACTACCTACGAAAGACTTTGTTCTCAAGCATGACTTTCCTGTAGTTGAATATATAAGCAGAACAAATTCACATTGGATGTGACTAAGTGCTAAGCTTTCACACTGCAGTCATACTGACAGCCACATAGGAACTGCTAAATGACCAAAGAATGCAGAAAACTGATTTCCCAAATCAACTCACATTACATATGCCAGACTGAAAATGTCAAGAACATGGTAGACGCATCTGTGCATGCATGTACAAAAACATGCACAAATGCAAGCACAGTGCGTTATCTCACTGAGGGAAAGTATGATGAATTACTGGAGGTTCATATGCATTTTGTACACACTCCATACAAATGAAAAACACCTAGATACTCAGTATGGTAAGGTGAAGACAGGGTTAGATTTAGTTGCCAGTCTTTTCTGCTAATTGTTTGGTAACTAAATAAAACACACACAGGTAGTAACTATCAGCCCGCTCTAATACACTGATATCCATTTAAACACAAGGAAATTTCCAACTAATTTTTTTTTCATTTTCAGTCACCTCCAGCGCACTGATGACTTCCATGGAATTCATCGCAGTGTATATTCACATGTCAAACTTGAGTAAGCATAAAGTTCATCCAATTTAAATTTGCATAACTTTGGTTATAGTAGTGATGTTAAACAAGTAGCAGACAGTGCTTTTGCTTACTAACACATTTGGAATTTTAGCTGAATACAAAAAAGTATTCATTTTCTGCCCTTTGTTTTAAGACTAACAGTACTAGTGCTAGTCTCTAAGGAACCATGACTTTTTTTCTGCTGATAAAGACTTCATAAGGTTGTAACATCAGTTCTTAGTACCTTCCAATTTGGCCCCAAAGGTCCTCTCTTCGTCTTAACCGACTGGAATAACGCAGGGTCTTCATCAGCTTTGTAGTCCTATAACATAAAAAACCCGTGAGAGTCAGAAAACAAACCCAAAGAGATTCAATACTCCACTATATTAAGCTTCTGTTGAGGACTACCAAACTGCTTCTCCTGAGTGATGTGCAGCAGAACAGGTGGAACACATGTGTTAGGTTGATTTACGTTTGTGTTGAATACTCCATCACACTCACCCATTCACTGTGTTATCACCAGTGGTGCTCATTACCAGTTTATACTACGACAGCACACCTGGGCTGCCTTCTAGCTCAGGATTTTTTTTGTGCTGCACACTGTGTGACATCAGCATTACTCTATAAGTTTTGTGAACTTCTCAGGGGAAGAGATAGCAGTAATACAGAACCCAGTGATACAGAAATCAGTGCGCTAACATTTTTCCAAGCTATAACATGTGTCCACTCCCGAGAAGCCCAAAATGAAAGGGAAGAAGGCATAAGTGAGCTAACTTGCAAAATTAGAAACTGCATAATCTCAATCTGCGAGACATCAGCAGGGTAAGCACAGAGAGGGAAGGCAGCAGTCTGAGTGGCACTGCTTCACAACAGACATCCCTGCTTACCTAGTCATACACAATGGGACAAAACTATTACCCACAGAGTCAAAAGTGACAAATGCTTCCAATGTAGAGATTTACTTAAATTTTCCTAATGAGGGGCATGAAAATGATTACCTGATAAAGACGCTACCTTGGAAATTAGGAAAGGATTAAAAACTCTGACCTTAGTAATTGAAAACACCTAAGGTTTACACAATGCATGAAAAACATCAACTCTAAGAATAACACTACACCCACGCAACCGTGGAGAACCGTAAAAGTTTAAGTTGCTTTAAAGCAGAACAAATGCTTGATGGGTCCTACTGAAAAGCCCCAAGGAAGTTTAGCAGAGTTTAAGGTCTCATTTTGAAAAACAAGTTTCAATGAGGACAAAATTTGCAGAACATGGAGTGAAAGCAATACCACCAGAAAAGTAGCTACTGGCATCCCCCCCACTCCTGCACCTGAGAGTTGTCAACAAGGAATCATGTTTGTAAACTGCTTCTAAGATTAATTAAAACTAGACCTTCACCCCTGTATTCAAAATCACATGCCATCAGCAGCAAGACAGATGTGAATTAAAAAAATGGCTCTCTGAATACTACCCACTGAAATAGTGATGTCTCTTCTGAAGCATACTGAAACCATCTAACTACATCCCTGCTGCAGAAGCAGTGTGTTTTGGAGAACTGTTTTCCCTAGATGACCAAGTTAATTCTTGTAGACAAAAGCATGAACATAAGCACACATAAAATAAACCCGAACACCGTAACATGATCGAGCAGGAATTGTCAGGCGGAGTTGTACAAGAGACCACTCTAATCTAATATTCTGTCTCAGTGGCCAGTAACAGATGCTTCATGGAAGGATGCAAACACCCAAGACAGAGCTGTCACTCCAAGCAATGAACAGTTTAGTCTTCTCTATTCTGTGTTGGGTTTGGGTTTTTTTTCCAGAAAGGATATAAACTCCTCGGTTACAGACCATCATATAACTGGGTATTCCTCTCCACTTTTATTCTTGGCCTCAGTTCCCACCCTATGATAATTAGCACCTGATGAATTATCACCTGTGCAAAAGCATTTCCCTCTCATTGTTCTGAAGGGATTTCACATTTATTCACCAGGACAGTCCCAAATGAACATGGGAAAACCAATCCACACAAAAGAATTCCCATCAACTTTCCTCAGCCCTCCCAGAACAGCTCCATTTCCCTACTTTTCACATTTAACTCATGTAACTTGAATTCAACAGATGGTGCTAGTGCATATACAATGCAGGAGCCATTACAGGAATTCATTGTTTCAGCCATCAGAAGTTTTTAAGATCCCGTGTAACACGCCAGTTTTCAAATCTACATTTTTCCATTAGCACAGAGGAATGAAGGCTACTTCTAGGCTGAAATTCCAGATCCACTGAGCGAGGCTACACAAATTAGCTATTAATGCTTTCATAACCATTTTGACATTTACAATGCACTTTTTGCAAGCTAGATGGAACTGGAAAATCCAGGAGATCCTCTCAGAGGAATCTGATTTCACTTACAGAAAATCAGCTGTTATTCTCTGATACATTCTTCTCCCCAGTTTTTTCCTCATTGTTCCCAGTTCTTCTAATGTAGCTACCTACACTACGTATTAAAGTAGGCTGAAGAAACCTTTTAATAGATTTTTTCCAGCCTCTGTAATTAATATATCTAGAAAGCATTAATAGGTATTCAGATAAACTTCCATATTAAGTATTCAAACGTGCACTTTTAAGAATTGAGCAAGAATTTCCTAGAAACATCTGAGTCAAGACATTCAATCGCATTCCTCACCAGTATTTTTTATGAACTTCTACAAGTAGTATTTTCCTCTAAACTGAAACAATATGTTTATTTAAAGAACCGATATCATGGCCAGACAACTTTAGCAGGGTGGTCCCAACAGGTGCTAAGATAATACTTTGTCTACCTCAGGGACAATCAGAGGAATCAGCATAAGCACTGTATATTAACATTTAAATTCAGCAACACTTAAATGTAATTTTTTTTATTACTCAGTATTATTATAATTGGAGAAAGACTAATAGCAATATTTGTCACCTGAACTTTAGTAAAACCCTGCTTATTTATTATTTTACTGGACGTGCCCTTTTTACAGACATCAAAAAGAGCAAGTAAGTGTGTGATGGCTTCAGCACCCAACACGCAGCCGTAGCTCCCAATTACTGCTGTACGGGAGCGTGCACCAAGCGAGCGTGCCTGCTGCCTTTGTGCGCAGCCTGTCTCCTCCAGGAAGCCAAGGAAGCCAAGGGGGAGGCGAGCTGAGGGCACACAATTTACAGTGCTCGCCACCAGCTGCAGACTTCTCATTCATTAGTTATTTCCAAATACTGTGGCTGAAGACAGCTGCAACCTACTCGAAACCCCAGGTCCTGCATATTCTGGAGGCTGAATGATGCGCACGACTTGTTTTTTTTAACAATCCTTGGGTGGGGGGAAAAAAAAAAAGCATTTTCTTCACAAGTAAATCATGTTTTAAAAATATATGTAAATACTACGGCAGAATATTTTTACAGAAATATATTTAATGTTTTAAATTACTGATTATAACTGCCTTTAACAGTTTCACTCAAACACTGGATGGAAGACACTAAGAAAAGGACCAAGCTATAGTAATGGATAAACAAATTCCCAATAAACATGTTGTTCTAGAGAACTAATTCCTGGCATAAATATTGCTGCTGTTCTGAGGTAGCGCTGTGCTAAACAGAACCACAGAATACAAAAGCTTCCATATTTTCATGCCAGTTTTGTAAATAAAGCCAGGTACTGGATCAAGACAACCCTGAATTTCTTAGTCTGATTGTCTGAATACCCTACCAAGGCAGAGCTCGCACCGCAGCGGTGCAGGGCACAGGGACATCCATACCATAAACTTCATTTGCACTAGTGATACCCAGAGGATGCTGCCTGGCCTGCTGTCCCAGCTGTAAGCAGTGTCTCACAGCACTGCGTGACGATACCATATTCAGGATGTTCTTAAGAGTATCTCCATGCTTTCTTTAAAGGAAAAAAGAAGAAACTGCAATAATTATAATGAGATTGCTGTTGTGCTTTCATGGATCGCTACGGAGCGCAACAGACCAAACCTAAAAGCAACAGAAAGGCAATATCAAAATGAGCCCAACATCTGAAATACATTGGGATATTAGGAAACCAGGCGAGAACATAACACAAAATACCTTATGACACTACAATTCTGAGGTACATTTGTATTTTGAATATTACATTGATTTTTGGTATCCTTTTCTCTAAAAGAATACATTAGAAGTGGCAGAGATACAGAAGACAGCAAGAATGATTAATTATGGAACTAATTCCATTCAAATAACAAAGCAGACCATGAATCTTCAACCTGGAAAAAACATGATTGAGAGGAATAAAATATTGAAATCTGCAAAACCAGAGAGGGAATATATGTAGGTAGGGGCTGGAGCTAGTAGAAACTGAAAACCCCAACCAGGTAAAATTGCCAGCGATTTAAAACAAAAATTTCAAATTACTTTCAACACAAATACAGGCAGAATACTGCTAACTCCATCAGAGGTCAATAATGATAAAGAAAGAAAGAAGGCACAGAAATCTTTTAGAGATTTTTGCTGAAAGAGAATTATTTGCCTTCTGATAGGCAGTGCTTGGCTGGGCCCAGGTGTCTGTGCTGCCACAGTGACACGTTTCTAGGCTGTAAAACATTTTTTCCAAACTGTTCACTAGAAGGACAGATAAGCTGCAGTTCCGACTCCTTACTAAAGCTACAAGAGTGCATTCTCATGAAGAACAGGATGTAATTTGGACTGTTCCTTTACAACGGCACACTCTGCAGAGATTTCTCTACATAACTGTCAAAGAGAAAGATTACACCAGACAACACAGCTCATCAGCACTGGATTTACCATGGAAAGCCCCAAGATAGAGAATGCAGCAAACCACTTCATTTTAACGACAAATGTCTCAAATTAAGTGCAGCCCTTCTCATTAAACAGAAAAATAAAACACAATTTATTTGTCAATGTTATACTTGAGGAAAGGAAGTACAGGGAATTAGACTACTTTGAACAACTTTCTGACCCATGAAACAATTTAGGCTGCAATAACATGTGGAAGCCCCACGATGCAGAAAAAGATAGAAAACAGTACATCTCTTCCCCAGTAATATCAATACAATATTGCAGAGACTATGTATTTGTAATATTGTTTATGTTTACACAATTTAAATTTAATTATAGTTATTATTTTACATGATTACATATAAATAAAAAAATATATTTACATACCACAATTGTTACATTTATATTGTTTGTCTTGCTTTTGGTTCCAATTAGACGACGATGAATATAATTTCTGCCTAACCAGCCCTTCCTACACCCATTCCACTTGGGAAGCAGGGGGAGTAAGCAGCACAGCGGAGGTTTCTACCTTCCTTAACATCCAGTGTTGATCACTACTCGAAAATGCACACTGTTGTGGTCCAATCTAAAAATGTCAATAGCAGTAAGAAAAATCCACAGGAGACTGCATGAATCACCCTGCATCAGATTATAAAGCACACATATTTTGACTAGGTGACATGACTTGTTACTAGACTGTACCTTTGTACTAGCTTGGAAGACCCAGGTCAAAATCATTTTCAAAGACAAAAACCCCTTCACTCAAATTGTCACCAAAGTAACTGCCATCACTCTTCACAGCCCTGTAGCATCCAGGAACCAGCACAGACGGGAAGAATCGATGTACTCCGAGAAGCTTACAAGGGACTAATACACGCCTCACAACACCAGCCAGATAGCCAGCGTTAAACACACACCAAAGATGAAATGCCTCAACTTGCTACAAGTTGCTGCAAAGCACTGCCAAAAACCTGCAAGCATGCTTATAGATATATTTAACTGAGCTACTTTCCTTTGTAAGCACTACAATGTGAAATCTACATAAATATTAAAACTTAAGAAGTCAGCATCCTTGCTTGAAGAAAGCTAAACGAACTTCAGAAAACAAGGCTTTTTCTCCACCAGAAAGACAGCTTCCATGTTCCATGCAATGCAGAAATGTAAACGATCTTGCCACGTGACTAAAGTGAAATATATTTGGCAACTTCTACATCTGCATTGCAAACCCCTTCCTGACAAAAAATAGTAAAAAGAAATAAAGCAAAAATACCAACAAACATCACTATTTCCAAGTAATAGACTGTTCATTCAAAATCCTCCAAAAATTTAATATTAAAAATTGCATTCGCTAACAAAACCTGTGGTATCTTGTATCATCAGTACTTCAGACCCGCACATTATGGTATATACCACACAAGCTTATAGAAATGAACAGTAGGATGCAAATTTTCAAATATACAGTGATTAGAAAACTTGCTAAGGTAAGAACTTTGCTTACATATGCAATCTTTGTTTTGTCATTTAAACTCACCTATACATGCAACCTTGACCTGCCTCTTATATGTTGTGGAATTATTTGACTGGATACCAGAGGGACACCCAAGTCCACGTGACACCATGTAATTTGCCATCATACCTCTGCCTGCACAGGGACACTGGTAAAAAGCAACTGTGCTCTTGCATTTAGGACCCACATATAAACACAGTTGGAAACACTGGGAGGGGGGAAAAAAAAAGTTACCTACAAGTAAAATACAGGAGTGAAAACAAAAATTTGAAGAAAAATAATCTAAGTCATGGTAAAGTTTTCTGTGCTAGAGACCACATACAGAGGCTTTGAACCAAGACCTTTCAGGACTCAGTTAACACAAATGCTGCTAAGGACAAAGAAAAAACTCTGTCTAGCTTAAAGACGAGATGGACAAGAGAGCATTGTAGGAACTCTTCTCAATACACAAACCCTAACAGCATGGAAGGAAGAAGACTGGACTAGAGCCAAAGTACAAATAAACAACAGTTCTTTGCAGAGTTTAAGGAAAATATCTGTGCAGCAAGAGCTTAACTCCTGACAGCAACAAGTCCTTCTTAGGAAGAAAAACAGGCAGCTGTTGGAACAAATATTATGGTGAAAAAACCCTGAAGCCCTCTTGAAAGCTAGACAGGCAAAACATCATTACACAGCAGCATAACAATACAGAGGAGCCAAAAAACATTTCAAAGAAATATACAGATACCATTTCATAGGCAGTTTCTGCTCAAATCTCAATGTAATATGCATGAATGCAACAAACTGTTGTAAAGATTTGTTTAGAGAGACTGTGAGTCCTATACAATAAAGTAGTAATTGCAACAAACCTGGGATCTGGGTGCTTCTTTACAATTCTAATTTATAAGACCTGCTAGAAGTAGTAACAGTACTCCCGATAGCTCATAATTTACTCTATCAAGTAATATAAAACTTGAAAACATACATACAGGACAGAACGAAAACTTTTAGAACTGAACATAAAAATGATACAAGTCTGATGTCATGCCTGTAAATTCATGAAAAAAGCTTCCTGAACACAGAGTGCCATAAGACCAACTAGGCAGGTGGACACAGTTTCTGGCTTTTCAACTCAATATGGCATTAGCTTTTTAAATAGGAGAACATACATAATATTAAGTGTTATTTTGCAGAAAACACACACAAAGTTGACTGGGGCAGGAAACGTATACTAGCACTTTTCCCCAAAATGATCCATAGCTCGGTGAATACTTGTTCACAGCACAATAAAGATCAAGATCAGGTTAATCAAAGTATGTCATATTCCCAAGTCTCATAACTGAAAATCACTAGCACTACTGTCCACTTAACTGATATGCAAAAAAACATTCAAGTATTTTGGGTAGGTTTAGCTACACGGCTTTTAGTAACAGATACCTTACAGTCATCCCCATCTCCTGAAGAGTCTTGTATCTACAGGACAGCTATCAGGTGAACTACTCCCTGAAATTCCCTTTGAAAGAATGCCAAGGTTCAAATTGAAAATAAAGCCAGTCTTGTTCCATTAGCACAGATGTATGCTGCAGTGTTGTGCTGTGTCCTAGAAGTCAAAGGTCCCATGAAAGAGACTGAAGGGCATGAAGATTTACAAGCACCCAGGACAGTATGAAAAAAGCCTTAGTTAGGGGATAGAAAACAGGGGAGGGAAAAAAACAGTTGACTAGAAATAAGCCCTATTTATACATACATAGGTTGTTCCATGGAATGCGCAGTTTTAGACGCATACTTGTAAAAGAAGCCAGAGGTACTAGTGAAGGGATTAAGCAAAATTCAAAGTGTGTACAGGTTATTCTACTTTCTATACCAGTAAATAACATCCCAATATGAAGAAAGGCTGATTCTGGAAGCAGGCTGAAGATTGGAAGAAAGTACCAGGGCCCTCTAAGAATCACATGAGCAAACAATCCTTTGCATTTTTATTCTAAAATAGTACTGATGGAGGCTGAACAGTCATCTATTCAAACTCAGTAATTCAGACAAGCCTTTTTTGATAATACAAATGTCCAAGGCAAAGCAGAACACACACTCTGGGGCAAAAGTCAAGTCTGCAGCAGTCAGTATTTTCCATGCATTTCTGGATCTGACACTTCAAGGAGCCCTGGTGACCAGAGACACAGCCACAGGGTCACTTTCAGGCAATACTCTGAGCACCAGACTGCCAATTTTGGCGCCTGAATCCTGACCACTAACGTATTTTTAAACAGGATCCACAATCCCCTGGATCTCTCAAGTCTCATAAGTCACTGGGCTCTCCTCAGCAGCAGGTCAATAAAAACTGACCACTCCGTACCTGTAGCCATTGTAGCATCCTTCTGCACACGGTGATTTTATAGACTAGACTGCAAACACCTACGGCAGCGTGACAGTGGAGCTTCACAAGGCTTGAGAAACAACTGCTGCTGAATAAAGATAGGACTATGTGATCCAAAGTCAACTAGCTATCATCCACCTGCTGAGCACCAGTAGTGGTCCATACATCCACACACCTGCCTCACCTGGACACCAAAATGAAATAGCCTCGCTGAACTGAAGTCCAACAAAAAACAAGTTTAAAACAAGAGGGTTTTCTCATGCTTCTCCAAAAAGAAATGTTCTTGATTTTTTCAAAGAAACTAAGAGGTATATTTTGATCATTTTGCTAATACATAGTCAACTTTATCACCCAGATAAGGTGTTCCAAGACTGTTACCAATAAAATGCATGATGATACTAAGCTTCTGGACTAGTAATATGGACTTTTTAGATGCCTATCACATGATAAGTTAGGTCCAAAATGGAAGAGATCCACCTACGAGAATAACAGCTCTGTCACTCAAGAATCCTTTAACACTCTTTACAGACTACAAATGAAGAGCATATCCTAGATGCCGTTATATTTCTTCAAATTGCAGGGCAAGGAATAATACTTACCGCACAGCACATAGACATCCTATCCCTTAAGGCACGCATTAAGTAATTTGACTGATTTGTATAAAACTGTATTTTTAGGTCTTTGTTTTAAGTAACATAACGAAGATCCACTACGACCTAGAACAAGATATTTAATTTCTTCATTTACAAAAATATCTACAAACCTGATTTCAATTTCTTTGTTTTCACTACACTCTACTTTCTTACAAATTGTTTCCAAAAGTGTAGTCTCTTCTGATGTTAATTGACTGTTCTCTTCTGCTTACACTTTAGAAAGTCTTATTCTCCTGGGAAGTGATTTTTGTATACAAATCACAAAGCTACATAGATTGTATGCTGGAGATGATTAAGAGAGGGCAGGGTTAAATTTGTATCTGAAGAAAGCCACAGATGTCAGCCAAATTATTTCTATACATACTTAAATGAGCAAGAATTAGCATATGCATGCCATTAGTATCTTAAAGAAATTTACTATTTTTATATTTATGCTGACTGTAGTTCTGGAACTAACATGATTGCTACACTATGATGGGTTGGACAAGGTTCAGTGACTGAATGAAATGATAAATCTTAAATATATGAAAACTTTTATCAAAATTGCTGGATTTGATAAATTAGATAGTTCCATTCTTTCAGTCATACTGTTACCCAAGATAGTACATTTGAGTTGCTTTTCCAGGCAAAACTGAGACCGAGAAAATAAATGTACAAATAAAACTTTCCTTTGGCCACACTGACTATCCCTCTCCCCTAACAAAAGGGGCACGCCAAAAAACCCACCAGCCACTAAGAATGATAATTCCCAAACAACAAGCATCAAACCAAACCAAACGCCATACAATGCACATGATTTCAGAAACTACTCAGAGTAAACTAGCAACTGCTCTAATATTACTGAACAAAGATGAAGAAACTGTAGGAAAAGAACCTCTGGACTAATACAATACACAGAAAACTGCTAATGCTTTCGTAGGGGACATTTACTTTCCAAAACCAGCAGCCTTCTCTGAAGACATAAAGGAAGTAGATCAGGGCAATTTTGTTACTATGATGTAGCTGATCTTCCCCAAAAAAATTCCTCAAGTTCCATTACTAGAACTTCATAAAAGTATCTGCACGCATGAAAAGTCTCTCTCATGGAGTCATAAGCAGTAAAGAAAGAGAAAACAAAGGCCAGAAACTACAAATTTTTGTAACAAAAGAAACTACAAGTGTGGGTCCCAGAGAATTTCTGCTTAACTGTCTAGGAAAGGGTCCAACGAGTGGAGTGGGAAGGGCATCTGCCAATAGATAACTCAAGAGTTACTGAGGTCCGTGTAAGTGTTTGAATACACAGTCATCTGTTCAATGAAATCAGGACTTTGCAAAACAACTTCTGGGAGATGAAATGGAAATGAAAATCTGAATCACATGGTGAAAATTAGTCCCAAGCATTCCTACGCAATGATGGGCTACACTGTGAGTTTAAATTTGAAAATATCTACTAAAAGCACAAACAGCGTTAAATGGTACTAAAAAAGAAAGAATGTAGAAACATCAGAAGAGATTTCAGACTCTGGATTAAACCACTCTGCATTTAGTTTTGATATTCTGTAGGTCAAATGTAAAAAAAGATAAAAAGAGGATAATGGACTGAAAATAGTTCCAAGGACTTCTACAGGAAGACGGACTTAAAAGATAAGGACCCTCAGCTTGGACAGGTATGCTAAAGAGAAGGTGGGGGAAGAAAAAGAAAATATGATCAAAATCTGTAAAATAAATTGTGCAGAAAATATAAACAAGTAACATTCCTCCCCCCCCCCACCCAGTTAATTAATCAGTCAGGCAAAAAGGAAGTATTTTTTTTCCTCCATAGCATCTAACACTCTACAGAATTCATGATGCCATAAAGGTCAAAAGTATAAATGGGTTAAAAAAATGAATTAGATGTGCTCATGGGCATGTAAGTGGATAATGAATGCAATAGGACAGATATAACCACTAGCTCTGAAGTCCTTTAAATACAGATTGATCTTTCAGAGATATGCATCTCCCAGCTTCCAGTATATACCTCCCAAGTTTCTTATCCTTCCACAAGTATCTGCTACTGGCCACTAACAGGATACTGGGTTAGATGGATCTTTGCCCTGAGCCAAAAATACAACTTCTTTTAGCACAGCACCATCTGTCAGTCTTCAGTACAAAGGAAACTGGCAATATCAAAGGCAGGCCATGTAATCTAATGGTGCAAGAGGGCATACAGCATGAGCAGTGCTGTTCACTGAAAGTACTTCAAACAGAATAAATACTGAAGTTCAACACACAGTAATAAGCACAACCCTTTGTTTACACATACTGTGATCAAGCAAGCACTCTGACAGATGACAGCATTGTAGTTGTCTGCCACAATTCCAGGCATGTAATAGGGAATGCACAACATACATTTACCTGCCAGTTCAGCTCTAAGGTCATATGGAATGTCTGAAAGAACAAGGGGCAGCAAAACGATTCCTCGCTGCATTAAAATAGGCAAGACACATTTAATTTGGTTTACAGGGAGGTTCTCCATACAACGTATTTTCACACATGTAAATCCACAGATCATCTGTTAACATCAGTTAAGCAACAGTGCAATGTTGGTAATGCAAATGGAAATTTATGAAGCAGTAACCTTTCTCCTTCACACGACACAGCCTTTCCCCTTGTTCCCTGCAAAGGAGTCCTCTCCCACAATGCAGGATATCCAAGTATTTATTTTCATAAAATAACAATTAAATAGTATAAAGAATGTCTCCTTGCACAAAACTGAGAAAATCAAATTATTGTGTAAAAAAAATTGGTGTCGGTATTAGTGCATACCATTTTCCTACTATCCAAAAATTAACGATTACACACAGACCAGTCCAGCTGTTACAACTGAACAAACCAGACAACAATCCCAATAGATACAGAAGTGTAGAAAGCAACAGCAGTAAAAACAGGGAAGTAAGGCTGGCATGTAAGTATGGTGAAGCTGCTCTCTAAAGCTGCAGAAACGAGCATCTACAATCAACATATCCTACCTTCTTACTCACATTAACCACATGCACTATGAAAAACCAGACATGAGCTGGCAACGTGTGCTCGCAGCCCAGAAAGCCAACTGTGGGCTGCACCGAAAGCAGCACGGCCAGCAGGTGGAGGGACGCGATTCCGCCTCTCCGCTCTGGTGAGACCCCCCTCCAGAGCATCCAGCTCTGGGGTCCCCAGCAAGAGACAGACAGGGACCTGTTGGAGCGGGTCCAGAGAAGGGACACGGAGATGGTCAGGGGCTGGAGCCCCTCTGCTGTGTGGACAGGCTGAGAGAGGTGGGGTTGTCCAGCCTGGAGACGTGACAGTTCTGGGGAGACCTCACTGCAGCCCGTTAATATACAGGGGGCTTATAAGAAAGATGGAGAAACACTTTTTACCCAGGTCTGTAGTGACAGGACAAGAGGCAACAGTTTTGAATTGAGAACAGATTTAGGTTAGATATTAGGAAGAAATTCTTCCCCGTGAGGGTGGCGAGGCGCTGGGACAGGCTGCCCTGGGCAGCTGTGGGTGCCCCATCCCTGGCTGGGCTCAAGGCCAGGCTGGACAGGGCTGGGAGCAGCCTGTGCTGGGGGGTGGTGGGGTGGGGTGTCCCTGCCCGTGGCAGGGGGCTGGAGCTAGGTGATATTTGAAAAACTCTTCCAACCCAAACATACGACTATGAGCTGGTTAACAAAATATTGATAACAGAAGGGAAAAGAACAGAAACTGTTACAAATATTTAGTGTTAACCCTGTCAGCAAAATTTCAATATGGCAGATAAAGCTTAACTAGAGATCCCTTCATGTATTTACTTCAGTAGCATTTGATACAATCGCCATTCACAGTACCACTGTCTTCTCTGTGCAAAGGGCTATCGAAAAGGCAAGTTGAAGGTGCGCGTGCCCAGCACTAAACTTTGCCACACTCACTTCTTCATCTAGCTGCCTCCTTCCACCACACGTCTAGGCAAGCTAACACAGACTCCACACAACCTGGTATGGACGCTCCTTCCAAATTTACACCTGTGCTCAACATACAAATTCTCTGAGTAACCATGCACTCTTACTAATAAAATCTGTCCTAAATTTTTGCTTCTTCTATCATGATATTAAGCTTCAAGTTCTCAAGGAAAAGACCACAGGCTCCTATTGACAGACTTCTGAGTGTATCCAGGACACTTACGCTTGCCAAAGCAATCATTAAAGACAAAACTGAAGAATTAATCCCACAGCTTTCAGAAGAGATGAGCAGTTCATGTCTTGAGAACTACTCTGATGAACAAAGTTTAAAAAAACTAAACAACAAACAAGGTCTAGATTTCAATGGCAAAACCTGACTGATCCTCTTGAGATTGCCATAACCCCAGAATGCAGGATGTGTGGAGGAACAGAATGTAATTCAAAGAATTTGTAACCCAGAAGTAGCAGCAGAAGCATGGAAGTAGCTTGGCGGAGCCACTGTGCTCTGTCCCAGATGTCCTGCATGACCGATTCTGGTCTCACACACTAAGACGCGCACATAAATGCTTGCTTGACCAAATCAACTACTTTATCTACAGTTAAAAGTGAAAACTACACCTGTGCCAGAAGTCTGTTGCCCTTTGTGTCCTGTGCAACCAGAAGTCAAATTGAGCAGACTGAAGTTGTAAATGCATTTACTAAGTGTGAAACTTTGGAAAGAATGATTCTATTCAAAACAATATTCATTTATCTGTTGGGTAAAACATGATCAACACCAAGCATCGATGTCATTAGCTGCATGCTACATGCCACATCCATACCCCAATAGCAGAACATTTACTTACTCCTGGTTCTACTTGAGTTCTATCTGCAATGTCAATATGGACAACTTCAACACTCTTCCATGTGTTTGGATCTAAATTGTGCACCTGCAAGAAGAGAAAAAGGAATGATTTCCATGCTGTCACCTTACACAGTAGCGCATCTTACACAGTACGTATGCATGTCGTGGATTTTTTTCTGGATTTATCAAGGCAGTGTTCTCAAAATCTGTGCTTTCGTCCTCTGCCTTTCTAAAAGGGAATATCCACAGTTACAGTTTAATTCACTCATTAACCAATTTTAAACCAGCACAAAGCCTTCACTTCTTGTGCATTCAGGAAACCTGGATTTAAGATTAAGCTGTATTCTTCTGTCACATTCATTAGTGCTAATGAAATCAAGCTCTAATTAGAAACATTACCTATTCAGTAATCTGCACGAGCTTTTTGATCTAGAAAGAAGCTGCACAAATTCCAAAGTGCAAATATGGCAGGTTTCAATAACCTGACTAATCTACAGGTACCCTAAATCATAGGGCTGCCTTTAATATGGACCAGATGAAGTGTGTGTGGTATGAAGATATATAAAGGTCTGAAGATGTAATCAGCTTCACACCTGCAGTCTGCTAGGCACACCTAAACTTATAATTATAGCAAGCAGAGCTGTCCAGGAAATACTCGTCTTCTCTGTAGTACATCTAGTGCTACAGTTCATCCAAGCACTGAAAACACTCTGACCATTATTCCTTTGTGGATGAGTTTTGTCACTATAGATTAAAAAAATAAAAATCTCCTGAAGAGACCTGTCAACCAAACCAACTGCCTAGGGAGGAAAGCAAGAGTATGGCCAGCCTGGGAAACTTACAGAAGCAGCTTCAATACATAACTCTACAGAAGCTGTACACAGATAAACTCCAACAGCCTCGGGAAACCTGTTTTCAGACAAACTTGTCAGCCCAAGTAGCACAGCATGCCTAAGGTGAGAGAACATGAAATTAAAAAGAACTTACTCAAAATCTATTTAAAGATTTGAGGGAGAATCAAGTATCTACATTGACCTCAATATAAAAAATAAGTTTCTCTTGTTCTTGCACCTTGTATAGGTAAGACAGCTTGACCACCTTAGAAAGATCTGAATAATGCTTTTCTTGTTTTACATTAATCACTGGTATGGGCTTTGCCTTTATCCAGTAATTATCCACCATTATCAGGTATAGAATGCTTTATCTGGGTGACTATGTGGTGAAAGTAATACTAATGCCCGGTATCCAAATCCCAACTCACGTTCTCCGATGTCCCCAAATCTGGTTTATGCCAGGTCTCAATTTTTATAAAGAAATCGTCTTTCATGTATTCATTCTGTAAGAATTAAAATCAAAAAGCATAGGGCTGATTACCTTCTCTGCTTAAAGTTTAGATAAATGGTATTTACATATTAGTCCCTACTAAGCCTTGACTAGCAACACATTTTATTTAAATTATACAAGAAATAGCCCCCTTACCCACATACAGAAATAGGTAAAATGAGATAACTAGTATCTAAATCTTAAGTATCAGCTGCAGCAGCCAGTACTAAATTAAAACCGGCCATGTTTGAGAAATCCAACTCTGACTCTGTGCATACAAATAGAAATAATACTGTCATTTACCATCCTTCTTCCTCAACCATGAAATTCTTTACCTCTATGTTCAAGTAATTTTCAAATTATTAATACTGCAGTTATGACAAAACAACTAAAATACATTTGCATGAAATTTTTAATAAATGATACTATTCTGAGAGGCAGGGTAATAGCTTATAAACATTAGATGCTACTGTATAGCACAATTTCAATCATAAAGGTCCAGCTACCTCTAAATTGCATCTCTGAAGACTAGCACAGAACATTTCTAATTTCAGAAGAAAGCGTACACCAGTGTGCACACGTATCACGATGAGTCAAGTTAACAGTTCACAAACTCATTTGTTACTGCTTATGTTGCATCCACCTAGTGACAACCTAAATCGAGTTTCCAAGTGAGCAGATAAACCAATTTAACATTAAATTTATGAGCTTCCTAGGTCACCAAAATAAATACACAGGGAAACAGCCTTAATGATCTCTTTCCTATGCAACTTAAATAAAAAACAAAAAAACCCAACCCACCCAGCTATGATGTTCCATTAGATTCTCAGTTAACCTGTTCTAACCTTACAGAAACAGGATCTCAGACAGTTAGGGACTACTTGTATTTCATTGCTCTTCCTGCATTCAAGAGAACAGAAACCTCCAATTTGGCTTTTTTGTTTTTCTCTTTTTTAGCATTATATCTTACCAGGACAAACATTATGCAGCTGCAATGGTAAGTAAAGACATAAAAAGATGATGTAAAAAATGAAAGCATTTCTCTGACAAATTACAGTTCTTTCTAATTATAGCCATGTGTAGACAAATAAAGTAACAAGGAAGTCTATGCCAGGAACCCTGGCAAGGCACATATGCATATATAAAAGGTTGGAGCTGGCTTGCTAGAGTCAGAGTCAACTGCAGCAGTAATAAGAGAAAAAATATATTTAAAAAAAAAAACAACAAAGGACTGATAGCAATTTAAATACTCACTGTCACAACTGGCCGTTGGAAACACATGCAAAGAAAATGAAAAGGAAAAACACAGTGTTATTAGATACAATTGTTTTTGAGAAGTCTCACATCTAATGATTGCTTCACAGCATAAGAAAAATTCAAAATTACTCTAAGAGCATTTGTGTGTGTCAAGTCAGCAGAGTTCAGCAAACTCTGACTTGCTAGCCTTAGCCTCAGAAGTTCATTATAAGATGCTTCAAATACTGAACAGAAACACAAAAGACATAGGGCCTACTCTTAGAACTTACTTCAATACTTAGAATTGAAAGTATTAAAACAAAGCAGTCACCTTATTCTAATGGACTACGAAGAGCTTTCAAACAGGCTCTGTTCTAGACCTTAAGAGAATCATTTCTCCCAAACCGTGTAAGACCATCCCTTGACTGAACACTGACAGCAAAACACACAGCAGGAGACCTACTTGTTCTACAGTAGGGATATGCGTTCCAAGCCTTCTCATGGAACACCAGGGAGCCTTCTGGAGCAATCATCCTTACAAAACCAGGAACTTTACTGTGAAAAACAAACATTGACAATGTTTTCAAAATTTCTGCCGGCTGAAGTTCCTCACTGATTTCTTCCACTCTAGTAAGAAAGGCACATTCTACCTAAGCACTTTAAAGGCAATGATGTACAACTTATCCACAGTTAAACATGCAGGAACTCCAACATTGTTACCGATCAAAAAATAATAAAGAAAAAAAATGGGGAAGGTAATAACAAGATAATGCAGAGTGACCTAGAAATATTTTTGGAAAAAAACTACGACAACAATGAAAGCTGTGCTTTCTTTTCTCTTCAAGAACAGCAAAGATAACTGTAGAGGGAGAGCACTGCATCAGGGATCCTGACTCCAAACTCTCTAGCAAAACTGGAGGCTGATCAGTGAGCAAGCTGTAACTTGGCTGGCCCGCAACACAGATGGAAGGTCATTCAGCTATTCCAGCCACACCTGAAGAGGAAAACTGCAGCTCGCCATGAGCAGCAGAATTACCAGCTCTGGAACTGCCCTCTAGTCCAACAGAGGGCTTGTGACAGTTGCCCAAACCTGGATGCTTGGAAAAAAAGTAACAAAACCCGATACAAAGAAAATTTGGTATTACCTAGGAGAGTATTTGAGACTGGTGCCTTTAAGTCAGCAAGAAGTGTGTAAGGAACAGCCAGAGTTCAATCTGTGTAAGTGTTCCATCCTCAGTTTTCCTCCAAGGATGGTGAGTGAGTTCCTGTCCTTTTTTCTTTTAGATTTAAGGAAAAAAAGCCTACTGATGATTCCTTTTTTACGTTGCAGGAACCTTAAGTCCCACCCATCTGGGACTTTTTCTAGAATAAGCAAACACAATTCTTTCATTTCAGCTCTTCCACACCAGTCACGCTGCCCACACTTCTCTCTACCCTCCAGTTCATGCACATCTGAAAGTCCCATGCCCAAAGCCAACCAAAGGGAATTACGATTCATACCTTGTGTGCAGCAATCCCACACAACACCGCCCTGCAGTGAGCTCGCCTTCCTGTTTACTTTCACAGAGCCGAGACACTAAACACTCAGATGCTTTGGAACAGTACTGCTGTACAGTATTTTTTTCCCACGTCATCGTTGTGTCTCCCCCAGGGGTAGCCAACCATAACTGTATTCAGTTCTTCAACTTTTAATTTAGATCTTTTTTCGCCCATTTATAAACATCTGGAACACTAATCCTCACAACTTGACAACATATTACAAACCCTAATGACATGGCTACCTTTACAGTACTGCAGCCCCCTGGAGTAACATCCACTGTTAATCCCTACATGTTCAGACCCCAGGTTGGTCAGATTTCCAAATAACCCTGGTTTTACCTGCTCTGAAACGCAGGTAACTTCTGAAAATGTTCTTTAACTTACTCATTCTCTCTGAGAAAAAACTACCCTACCACACCACAAGACTTTGTGTGATGCCTTACAGAGTGTTTTTAAGGAGCAGTCAGGCCATAAGAACTCTTTCTTAAATATCAGATCATATAAAAACATTCTTCCTTTATAACACAATAACCACTCATTTTCTCTATCCTTCTATATCAACATTCCTGTCCTTCAGGCTACCCTACAAAGCATCCGTGATACTAACCCATTATTTTGGCGATATACTAAGAATTCAAATTATTCCTACTTAGAGATGCATTTGTCTATTAACAAATGGGACATTTTGCACGGTTCTCTATTACTCTATCCCACATATTTAAAATCCACTGTATTTCACATTTTCCCACTCACCAGAACATTCATGCACAATTCAGCAAATTACAGAATGTAGAAAAATACAATTACCCCCGAACAGTAAAGAATGGAAGGCTGCCCTCACTTTTACACATTTCTCACTCAACATCAGGTGACCATGATACGTATCAGTTTTTCTCACCTCTTTAAATGATAGATTTTGTGAGTATATTGTCCCTTCTCGCCATCCTTTTCATAAGGCTCATTTTTTAAGACTTGAATTCCTTCACCACCTCCTGTTTCATTTTTGCTAGCTTCTGCCACAGAATAAAGTTGCCCAACTTGATACTGAAAAATTAAGAAGTAAAATTTCTGTATTAAAGTTAGCAAAAACTTTTAATGTATAAAAAAATTAGCTCTTTCCAGTGAAAATTTGGTGTTCAAACAAAATTATCAGGAAAGTAAAATACACCATGTAAAAAATACTTAGTAAAGTATGACAAGCCACTGGCAAAATTTATCTGTAGCTCACAAGTACCAGGTCTATAATCGGTTTGTTTCACATTAATGCAACACTTTGGTACAGCATAGCAAATATGCTGTTATTAATTTTTCCCATCCTAAAAGCAAAGTATATATGTTGCTCTTAATCGTATAAGAGAAATATGATTTTTAGTTTACAGATTTTGAAATGACTGATTTCCAGCACTCAGCCCCCAGACTCATACTTTTAACTAGATACTGCTCTCACAGGACCCATAAAAAACACACTGTCGGGGAAAAAGTGTAACACTTTCACAATAGAATGTCTGAACGTATTTCTGAGGGACAATCATTTAAACATATCTCAGTGCCATTTAAATTGCAGGCTTCAGATCTTGGAAGGCGATTCCTACCAGTGCCTTTAGGAAAAGGCTTGGAGTCACTCAGTGCCTTGATCAGCTGGAAAATTCTGCTGCCGTGCAGAATTGCACAACTAAAGGTTCTCTGCCGGCAGGCATGTGCCTCCTTTGAAATTCACTGATCTACAAGAGGTTAACTCTGCTCACTGGTGGCTTACACATCTGGTAACTTACCTGCGCAGCCTGGTGGGTGTACAGCACAGGAACCACTTGGATCCAGGCTAGTCAGATTTAAATAAGACACTAACATCCTCCCACCCATCACCCCGAAAGAAAAGCAGGTAGGATGAGGACATACCTCTTGCACTGAGCAAGGTAAAACCACTCGGCTGAAAGAAGAAAAGAGCAAATTCAACAAAATGAGTAATTATACTTAATCTGCAAGTAACTGACATAAACTGTAACAAAGACATTCAAGAAGGAAGTGCCAAAATTCCAGTTTTCGTTTTAGAAATGCTCTGTGACAGTAAGGCTGCATGGATATAATGCAACAAACCCAAGTAAAAACCAACAATAGATACATTACAAAAGGAAAACAAAACAAAAAAAAAAAGAGGGTTAAGAATGTTAGAACCTGCACA
Source organism: Falco naumanni (assembly GCF_017639655.2). NCBI lineage: Eukaryota > Metazoa > Chordata > Aves > Falconiformes > Falconidae > Falco > Falco naumanni. The sequence goes on along the minus strand of NC_054054.1, from coordinate 98,726,533 downwards.
GAAGAGCCAGGAAATCTAGGATCTGTTTCCAGCTCTGCCATAACTTTGTATTGTGCTGAATTTGTTTAAACTTTGAGGTGTGAGCTTTTTTCACATGTTACACAGTAAAAGTCCCATCTATACAATTTAAAAAGGCAAATGCATAGGCCCTCAGAGCCTACAAATTATTTTTGGCAATTACAGCTGTTGTGAATTGTTTAAAAACCAACCACAGCTCATACCCCACCTAGGTGGCAGAAGCAAGTGCATTTTAGGCAAACTGTTTCGCTGTACAGTTAAAAGCAGCATCAGGGACACAGAAGTTGATTTTTCACAGCAACAGTACGCTGCACAGACAGTATTTTCCAGTTTCACCTTACATTATAAAATGGACAGAAACGATGTAAATCACTATTATTGCAAAGCAACATCCCAGAACATTGTTCCTAGTGCTTTTAAGTGATGTTACCTCCCTTAGTGACAACCTTATAGCCATTAAGATTCAATTGCAACATAATCATCCCAAAAGCATGAATATAAATTAAGCCTGCCCACTGTTCTAGAGAGGAAGAAAGTTACAGTGAGCCGATTCAACTATTGCTACCTGCTACTGTGTCTGCACTTTGAACAGTGAGTTTGATATGCTTTTGTTTAGGTACTGCTGTGAAAATTACTTCAGCAGCTGAAGTGCTCTGCTCAACCCCCATCCCCCACCCACGGCAGAAAACGCCGCAACCTTGACAAGATAGAAATTATCATCCCTGCGGGTCAAACTCAGTCTTGCAATTTCCAAGTAACTTCTTCTTTATCCCTGACTGGACAAAGATTTTTCTATTTTAGCCTACTATGTGCCTCACTGAAACAATTTTATTTAAACTGTGAAACCTTCAGAGAGAAACTGAGAAAAACATAATCAGCCTCAAATGCTGGCAAGTGTCTGGCTGAAAGCAGAGCTTGCATCCAAACACAGAACGGCCAAATGGCAATCAAAATAAAATTCCCACAAGAAGCCCTAGTGTATCTTATTCTACCTGACAGAAAAGTCCTTAAACTATTTTTAAAGCTGGCTACCAAGACCAATACAGACAGAAGACAGCTGTCTTGGCACCAGCAGATGCTGACTCAATACCCAGACAGGACACATATGAGGCTTGCAAGACAGTACAGGAGATTTTTGGGCAACTTCAGTTTTAGTCTTCAACATGACAATATGTAAAATAGGGGTATAATTAGGAAAACAGCAAATGTACAAGGGAAAGCAAGGGATTAAAGGGAAGAATTTGTAAGGAACAGGTTTTTTTGAACTTAAGAACGATGACACATTGTGATAATTCAGAAGAGCTGAGTAGCAAAGGAATCTGATGAGACCTTACAAATAAGCACACAACCCACCGCTATCTTGCAGGAAATGCAAGACAGACAGACAGCTTCTCCTGTGAGGGCTGGTGTAAGCTTTTGCTAAAATGCTGGATGAGCGGGACACTTGGATCTCACACCATGCTGCCAGCTACAGCCCTGGTACCTCAGTGCTGCCCGTTCGCACCTACTCTCCTGAAGTTTAGGTAAATCTTTGAAGAGTCTTTGGAAGCCTGTTTGGAACCTAACACACACATTTGCTACTATCCATCATTTTGAACGTACACATCATCTTTACTGCTACAGCAGACACTAAATATTACTAGACTCTGAGGTAATTTAAAGCCAAAGGGGTGGGAGGGAGGAAGGAACCAGTCGATGGCTGGCTGGCAGAAGACCTTAGGGGAAGATCTACCAAACATGGAGCTCCCAGCACGACCAGGACAGATAACTGCAGCGTGCTGCAGGGCTGTCACCACTGCCACTCCAGCTCCTTCCCAAGCGGAATGAGGTTCCAGCCCGACAGCTCTCCAGACACAGCTCTGCCTGCGGCGCCTGCTGGGACACGTCGGCACGGCCGGCTCAGCAGAGCCTCAGCCGCGAGGGGACGAGTCCGGGATTCATCGCGCGGGGACAGGGCCCGCCCGCCCCGGGCAGTACCGCCTCGCCGGGGACCGCACACTCGGGGGCCTGTAAAGCCGAACGGACCCTCGCTCGGTGCCCTGCGGCGACCGCGGCCTGAAGCCTGGGGGGAAGCGGTACGTGGGCGCACGGCGGGGCAGGGAAGCATGCAGCGGCCCCGCGCCCCGGCCGGCAGCGCTCCCGGCCCCGCCGCCCCCCGAGCCCCACGGCGGCCCGGCCCGATGGGTGCGGCCCCACCGGGCCGCCAGACACTCGGCGCCCCCCAGGGCCCCGCCCGGCAGGAGGAGCGGCCGAGGCGGCGGGCCAGGCGCTGCCGGGCCCCGCGCAGCGGAGCCCAGGGAGGCCCAGCGGGGCGCGGGCCGGAGCGGGCCCTGCCCCACCCGGCGGCCGCCGGGCCCAGCGGGGAGAGCCCGGGAGGGCTCCCGCCGCGCCGTGCCCCACCGTACAGCACGGGGCCATGCCCCGGGGCCGCCCCCCCGCCACCGACCCCGACTCACAATTCCTTGATCAGCACCATCTTCCCCTCGCAGGCCCACACTGCGCACGCGCCACCGGCACCGCCTGCCCATGCTGCACCGCGCGCTTCCGGGGAAGTCCCCGCCCCCGCAGGCCGCCGCGCCCAATCCTGCCGCGCCGTGCGGCCCCGCTCCTGACCCCAGCGCACCCTGGGCAAGGCGCGCGTGCGCCGGCCGTCACCAATCCGAGGGCGCGCAGCTCCCGCGAGCGCCCCACCTCACCCGTAGGCAGCCAATCGGAGTGCGCTGCCAGGCTGGCTCGCTCCCGGCGCCGCCCGCGTCTCGCGTGCTGTCGCGGTGACGTCACCGGCGGGCGCTCCCCGCCGTGAGGCAGGGTCGGGGCCCCGCGGCGCCGTGAGGCGGGGCCGGTCGGAGGGTCCTGGCCGGGAGCAGCCGCCCCCGATCGCCCGGACTGGGGCATTGCCGGCTGCCGGTGTCCGGGCTGCAGCGGCTTACCGGGCAGCATCCCTCCTGCTCTTGGCCTCTGGCGGCCCCGGGAAAAACCGCAGCCGGTAATCAGAGCCCCGCTTGGGTCCCGCCTACCGACCGTGGCGAGCCGCACCCGCGGGGCGGCCGGCGCGCACGGCCCGGCCCGGCTCGCCGCCGCCTGCCCAAGGCCGGGCAGGGAGCGGGGCCGCGCGGGCGCTTCCCGCAGGTGCGCGGCGGCCGGAGGCAGCTCCCGGCCCGGGGGAACGGCCCGGCCGCGGGGGGCAACCCGGGCTGTGTATCGATGTCATTCCTCCCGCAGCCGGGGTCCCGGGGGGCCTGTCCACGCCCCCGCCTGCGCAGCCGGCCCGGGCACCTCTGCTGGACACGCCGCCGGACCGCGCGGTGCTTTTTGCTTTTTTTCTTTTTTTTAAAATTTTTTTTGGGAGGGGGGAAGCTAGAATGTCCTTCCGCGGTGTGTTGCAGGCAGAGTCCTTTCCTGGTGGATTGCTGTGGCCTTACCTCGGGGCTGCCCCCCTTTTGCCGCACAAATGGAAACACGGTAAATCAGACACAGGGTTGCTAATGCCGCCACAAAGGGAGAGACGCTCTCACTGATGTAAAGGCTGTAACACAAGGACCCGCGATCGCTGCGTCCAATGCTGCCCTCTTGTGAGATAATTTATTTTATCCTGTATCACACTCAGAGGTAACACCACCACCAGAAGTTAAGCGACACGCTGACATTCGTAAGACGAGACTCAGCCGTTGCTGGGCTCAGACCCACCTGCACCCTCTGGTCCCACAGACCTGCTGGTGATATGAGACCATCAACTTTCATCAAAAGTGAAAAAACGAAAGAAGCTTATAAGGCTCAGAGGCACTCAAAGCTGGCTGAAATAGCCTCAAGGGCAGAATACCCAGTGAAGTTCCTTGAGCCTGTAAAGAACCTGAAACTCGAGTCCTTGAGGAGAGAAACTGCCTTCATATCTCAGGGGGGTGCTGGTGCCCAGTCCCTCCACACCAGGCAGTGGACGCCACTCAATTTAGAAGTGTGTGTGGCAGGAGATGAGTTTTACTGAGGTACCTCACTGAGAGGCAGAGGGGTGGGACATGCTTTCACTGTACAGTGAAAAAGCGTCGACTCCCTTCTCATCCAACACATTTCTATTAACACAACAATCAAACAATAGAGCGGGGGCAAGAGAAATGGGGGGAGGGGGGGCAGGGCAGAGCAAACTAACTAAACTTTTACTCTAGGCATTTAATCCAAAAAGGAAAATATGCTGAGTTTCCTCGAGTCCAAATAAGGATTTCTCTAGTAGCAATAAATCTTTACGTAGGAGTCTCTCATGTACTGTGGAGACATGCAGCCACAGCAAAAAACTGAAAATGAAGGTGCACCTTAGAGACCTGGAATGAGGAAGGAATTATAACAATTGGTTCCAACTTGGCTGTTCAGAGCTCAAGCACAGCAGAACTAAGAGAATCCAAGACCGTATCCTGCAGTGACCTTATCCCTGGGATGAGGACCCAGCCCTGTTAATGCTCAAAGCTGATGATAAACCACTGGGATATACCTGGCTCTTCCACACAGGGCGCAGGAAGGACAACACGTGTCAACTTCTCCCAGGTTGCTTCTGGATGTTGTATTTGGCTTTATTGTTTTTCTATGGTGATTAAAGTTTCTCCGGTGGCAAAATGATGCTCCAAGAACAAAGCAGCCGGGTAATGACATTTCCATTTTGGGGTGCTCAAAAAATCATACATACAACTATAGGATTTACTGAAAATAATGTACTGTAAATACATTTATTTGCTTTCTAGTTTCTGAGTGTCAGTTTTTGTTTTTTCCAGATTTTTCTTCACAGCTATGCAGATTAGCCACTTCTGCTTTACTCTGAAATGTTCATAAGAGTGTAAGACACGGTAAACTGGAAAGAAAAAAACCCCACAATGTGTCAAGATCTGACAAAGGCGAGGGTAAAACTCTGCAGTTTGGCACTGCAGAAAGATGGTGATTCCTCCTCAAAAAATGGGAATATGTCTGGCTGTGGAACAGTTCACAGCATTTACACTTGCAGAGATCTTCACTGTGAATAATGCCACCCTATTGCTGACAAGAGAAAGGTGTCGTTTTAAATAGATGTTTGTGTCAGCTGTCAACCCATAGGAAGCTTACCTGCACAATTTTTGAGTAGCTACTGCATTTTAATTCTGTGCAGTAACTCTTGGTGTCTAAAACTGGCTAAAACAGTTTTTGCAGCTTGTTGAATTGTGGTCTCCTGTTTGGGTGTCAGTCTCCACACAATGCCTGTGCTCCCGTGCTTTTGAATTGCATCCTCGTCCCCAGAAGTGGCTACAGACCCCACTTCCAGGCTCACTCTTGCCTACCCGTTCCCTTGAGAAGCAGTCTTCCCCACGCCCCATTTGACAGTAGCTAAAACTAATACATTTACATATCAACTCCACTAAAGGAGAGCAGCAATTCACAGATAGGAAAAATAAATGCTGCCAAACAACGCTCCCACAGATAAACGGCTTTAAAGAAAATCCTCAATAGGCTCTGCCTTAGAAAACATATTTTCATTCAAGTCTCTTGCAACGTGAAAGACTGATGCTATGGAAACGGCTGCTCACACTTATGCCTGCACTGGCTTAGTCTACAAGGCAAAGAAATTACAAAGGGCTGTGCCAGGGCACAGTGGTGGGGCTTTAAGTGTCTGCTTCCCAAAGTTCTCAAGCATTCACTATTTTCCTTTACTTAGTTTTTCAAAATCCTGGCCGAGTACAGTCCCCTGCTGCTGCTCCTTCCCCATATGGACAACATTTGTCTTTTGTTTACTCAGCCAGCTGCAATGTGTGCTCTCCCCAAAACCCTTACTCCCTTTGTTTATATCTAGATTATACCACACACGATAGTCTCATCAGAGTAGCTGCATCCTGCTGAGTCCAGAGCCCATGTACAGACAAACCAATTCAGACCAGCCCATACAGTTCCACCATGGTCTCCACTTGTGGAAGGGAAGCTACCCCAGTGAGGTTTCCTCACGGGAGTCCTCCAGCCTAGCCTTGCTCTGCGTGGGGAGCTAACGCTGCCCGTGTGGCTGCACATCAGTGGCTCCTGGCTTTTGTCAGAGGCTCAGCCTGCTGAGACATCTTGCTGCTTGAACACAGGTTTGCATGCACATGAAGTGGCATGGTGGCCTTAAAACACGAGGCCACCATTTCAGGAACTCTGCAAGGGGATATGCTGGAGGCATAGAGGGCCATGCTCTGTCCCACCACGTCCCTGGGCAGCTCCGTGCTATCCCTAACTTTGTGTAGAGTCATTAGGAGACTGCTCTAGGTCTGCGTGTGATGTCTAAGGCACCTTGGGACCATGCCTGCCTCTGAGGTTCCTTTGACCCTCTCCTGGTCTCCAGCACTGTGCTGTAGCACGGGCTTTGCTCTTGCTCCCACACCTTCCCACCGCTGGCAGCAGGACATCAGCAGCAGCCAGCCAGTGGGGTAAGAAGGCAGAAGCCGCAGCACTGTGCCACCAGTGCCAGAGGTGTCACTGGTTCTGAGACAAACTACTCCCTTCCTTCAAGTTCCTCCTCCTGTGAGAGAAGAGGGATTTGTAACCACGGCAAACTTTTCCATATAATGAACTGAAAATGGGAATGTGTTTTTTAGTATTTGAATACCCTCTCTTTTATGCTAAAAGATCACAGTTGTGCACTTTAGCAGACGGGTTGTATTGCTGTGTGATTTAAGAACGGCAGAGGAGGTCAGTATACCCCAGCTCTGACACGTCCAAGGCTGCCAGCTCCTTTGCAGAATGGGTGCCCACATGCCTAACCCCAAGAGTTGGCTGTTTTCCGCTTACACCTCATAGTATCTTTTTAGGTATACCTGCATATTTTGGTCACGTGTGGGAGCAGCAAGGCATGTGTTCCTTCACCAGCTCACTCTCAGCCCCAAAGAACAGGAAGTCTGAGGACTATGCAAGAGCAGAGATGCTTGTGATGGATACTTCCCAGGACTGCTGCCAGCCACTGGAAAACCAACATCCCTCTCCAAGGGCTTCTCAGAGAAGGATACGGGAGAGACCTAAGGAGAACGCAATTCCCCTGCGCACTTCTGGTTTGTACAAGTGGCAACTGCTGCAGTTCCCTGTGTAACAGCTTACTTGGGAGTCCACTGAAATACCAGCCACAGACATTTACCAATAAACCCACATGCAAATGATGTCATCATGTAATAGAAGGCGGCTGGTACTTTTTTCTGACAGGGATAAACATTTAAATTCTTCTCTTTGGAAAGTACATAAAAAAAACAATGAGAAAGCAAGGCTGTATGGGAAAAGTAATATGACAGAACTAGAGCTGGAGTGTTTTAAGAGAATTGGAGAGAAGTCCACGACCATTCTCAGTAAGAAGCAAGGGCTGCCTGCGCGCTGAGATCACCAGGGCTGCAGGAAAGGGCACACGCAGGTTTATGCTACTGGTCGTGTACATCAACACACAGTCTGAACGTGCATATCAACACTCACAGAATGCTCCAGCCTGTACCTGACACAAATTTGCCTATTAAGTATTTGATACACAAATGTTCAAGGTCAGGCTTTAAGACACACACACACACATCCCCCTCATTTTTGCAGTGCTGAACTGACTTAATCCCACACTTGCTGTTCTAGAAGCATCTCTCTGAAAGGAAAAGGACTTTCTTGCATCCTTGCGATACAGTGGCAGTACCTTAATAACAAGGACAGAAGCCAAGGCACCCACACCGGCTGCCTGCCGATTCACACCGCACGTGTCACCAGGCTGCAGGTAACTGTAAGGGCATGGCCAAGCCGCGGCAGCCACCTGTCAGACCTTTGCTGGGGGGCTGCACCATCCACGCCTTCACACACAGAACCAGCTACTTCAGATGCACACCAGGGAGACTGCAGTGATTTACGTGGTTCAGATCACCTCATTCTCAGCAGATCGAGGATCTGGAGGCTGGAGACTGTAGGCCAGTAAGAGCCTGCTGCGCCATGACTGAGGACCTGGTTTGTGTCTTCTGTCAGCATGGCCAGAGGCTGCACTTACGCAACCGGGGATGGGACTGGTGTCAACGGACACATCCAAGACCATAAAAAAGCTCAAATTCTGCTTAGTTTCATCTGGTCACCAACACTTTCCCTAAGCACAAGGGCACCTTTCACATGGGGGAAGAAGGAAGATTTAAGTCAGCAAGTTCCAGCTGGCATCGGTATGGGAAAATAGATCATACCTGCGGCGCTCGGTTCTTCCACAGTGGAGGGATGGGGCTGGGCGATCCCTGAAGCTCCTTCCAACCCTGCATGTCCTTTTGCTGCTGACTACAAGACAGACATCGAGCACATGCTGACACTCCCACCACCTGCTAGAAAAAGGAAAAGCAATTTCCAATCATCATTTTTAAAGGAACACTCCACTCCGCCACCAAAAGAGGAGGAAGTTCTCAACGACCCCTCACTTCCACAGGGGACGCCGAGGACAGCTGCTGTAGGTTAGTCACACTTGGACAGAGAATGCGGATTTATACGTGACCTCTTTGCTTCTCCGGAGCAGGCTAGAGGAACAGTCTAGCAACCAGGTGCGTGCCCGGACAGAGAGCAGCGTGCTAACGCATTCCTTCCCAACACCCTCCTAGACCAAGAGACTGAAGTACTGAGAGAACTCATGCTTTAATAGACACTGAAATCACAAAGAAAGAAGGCCAAATGCCTTAGCAATTTCAATAAAAATATGAAAATCTTTTTACATGGTAAATTTCATAATATAAAAAGTTTAATGCTGTCTGGAAACAGAGTTTTAATTTACAAAGAAAGTCCGTATAGGCCAAACATGGCTAACACTGCATACAAGGAGAGCAAGTGCTAAAGGGCTGCTGCTTGGAAGAGTCTTTGCTGACAGTCCTCTCTCAGTTACCATCTTCAACGCTCTTTTGAAGGAGTTCTGCAACCAAGGGGCCAAGTTTTCCACACACATTTTGCAGCCTTTCTGGACAGCACGGCAATGCAACAAACCCGAAACTGCTCAAACCCATTATTACCATCTCGCCTGAAACTACCAGTGTTTCTTAACAGATTCACAAAGATTTCTGTGCACCTGGATCTGTTCTGCAACTTGAAAGAGATGTTCACAGAACGAGCCTGACTTAATGAAAGGAAATATGGCCTAGAGTGATATATGTGGGTGAAGCACCCCTTCAATGCTTTTTCCTTGTTTAAGTATGGTACGATTAAAAAGAAGGAAAATAGTACCAGGCCAGAGTACAGGCTAACCAACACAATCAAATTAAACAGGATTTTGATCAGAGAGATTGTTTACTGTTCCCATTTAGCTGAAGCTAAAGACAATAAAAAAAAAATAAATCTGTAATCCCACACAGTAAAACGTACTGGGCAAAACCAAACTAAAATACATTCTATGGCCTTGGGGAATGGTTGAATGTGGCAGGTTTAATGTGAAAATGGATAATACCTAGTTCTTATTGCTCACTGTATTAAGCAGTGTTGTCACTTGTACCATGCACAAATACAACAACGACAAATGCATTTAAACTCCACAGAAGGAATTCTAATATCAAACGGAGAACATGTTATTTTCATTTCCTGAATTTCTCCACATATTGGGCAAACCTGATAAAACTCTTTTTTTTCCTCACAAAGGGGTTGTTTCTCATTCAGGGGGTGGAGGAGTGAGGCACAAGGTGTGTGAAGTGTCTCCCAGCCATGAGTAAGCATGCATCTTCATGGCTTTCATTAAGCCAATGGAAGTGCCCTGTGTCAAGTCAATGGAAACACATTTCCCAAAGGACTTGTTCTAGTGACACTCACCTTCCATATTTATACAACACCAATTTCCCAAATACTGAACTTCCTCTACATCTGAACCCTTCCCTGTTTCTAATGCTCCCCCCTTAAAAAAACAACAGAAGAATCCCCCCCACCCCCCCACCCCCCTTGCCCCAGCCCCGATCTAGCTCTTTCTGAAAACTTTAAGCCAGTATGAAACTTGCTGGCAGCATGAAAATGGGTTGTACCAAAACGGCAATATGAAATTTCTACAGATTAAAAGATCCTTTAGTTATGGAAGTACACTACAAGTAAAGAGGCTTATTTCTGGCATGTTATGCAGCACTACAGGGAGTATTTGCTGTTGCTATAAACAAAAAGCTGCCCACTTCCATCCTGGATGTTCCTGGGATGTCGTTTTAAAACAGTTATGCTGGTTAGAAACAGAGTAGGTCACATGAAGTCTCTCAGCAGTCTTGTGACCGCAGCAAGCTGCACTGTCAGCAGTATCACCATCTACATGATGGGTAGACGCTGTACTGACTCATTTTGGCCCACTATTCCGATTTTTCCTGCCAAATGAGGAGAAGATGGTATCTAGCACCAAACCATCACAGAAAGATGTAATGTATAAATAACTTGCATCATATGAGTTGAGCAGATTTACTCAACTCTTTCGCTACATTGCTTAATACGAGTAGATGAATCACTACTCTTTTTGTGTTTCTGCACTGAAACTGTTGTGATCATCCGTCCCTTGTGAGTTGACTGTAACAACACAGCCCTATATTCTTTGCCTTTAGTACTTGTTTTAAGTTCTTGCAATGGCAAAAAGGAAAACATTCTCCCAAAACCAGTGGATTCTAGAATATACTCAAAGCAAGCACTTGATATATGCACCAAGAGTAAGCTGAGCCTAAGTAATTTTATATCCCGGTATCAGAACTGAATCCTCTGTCCTGCTATCATGCTTTTCCTCCAAGATCCCTAAGAAAATCACAAATTATCAGATCCATATTTTCAAGAAGAGCATCCAGACATGGTAAGTGCAACAATTACCTGCATCAGCAATGTGCCCCTCATACATTTACAGAGCTGACTGCACTCACCGTTCAGGTAGTCAGTTGCAAGACTGGAAGTTGACTTAAGATCCAGCTAAAACTCAGGGCCTAATTAATTAAGCCTCACTACACCTCTGTGAGGTAGGTAGGTAAATATTACTATCCCCATTTAGATAGAAAGGGAAGACGAGGCACAGAGAGGTGAAGTGATTAGCCTTCAGTCGCTCAGCGAATTTTGGGAGTGCAGAATAGAAACCAAAAGCCTTGGTGATCCAGTGCTCCGACTTCATAGCACATGGCCTTGCTTGGACCTAAGTGTGCAGTGTGGCCAAGTTAATGCTACCACACGCCCACAGTTTTCAGTGCATGTAAATTATCATTTTGATTCTGATTACATCACTGCATTCAACAGCCGCTTAAAAGAAATAACCTCCACTTGATCCATAACACCTAAACGCCACCTAGCCTAGGAAAGCTTACTTTACACATCCCCCCCTGGGGTGCTCTTGGTTCTCTTTTCTCCACGGATCAGAGGGCACACAGGTTCTGCATACAGCCACTCTGCTTGCTGCCTCATGTACGTGCTCTGACTGCACTGACATCTGCTTAGACTGGTATACTCGCTCCAAAAGAAACTTGCTTCCACAGCAGGGAAAAGTATTGCAGACCTGCCCGCGACGAGCTGTGTGGAATGATTTAGCAGGATCAGTGAAGGGTTTATTTGGTCGGGTGATTTCTAAATCACATATACTGATGTCACATTCCTGCCTGCTGTGGAACTGTAAAACAACGTTCTGAGCTTCAGTGTCTGTAACCCTCTCCTGTGCATGCTTAGCAGACAGAAGACACCTGTGCTGCACAAACACTTGCCAAGACGAAAATTTCACCTTCACAATGCTGCGTGCCAGAAAGATCAGAGCATTCAATAAAACCAGAGCTTGTCTGCCTGACACACGCTTGCTACCTCATGCTGAGGCTCCCCTTGCTCATTATGCCCCAAACATGCTTTTTGAGCTGACCAACCAGCAAAATATCACCTGAAAGGTTTCCCTCCAGGAAAGAGTTACCCGAGAAGCAGGTTTTAGAATGGGGCACCTCTGTCCTCTAGTCTTTGTTTCACCAGCCTCTAAATGATGCAAGAGAACTGCCAGTATCATGCTGCTATGGAGTTTTACTGCCAGCGATTTCTTGTGTTTGGCTAACTTGGCAGAGGTATCTAGAGGTACGCCATCTCGTCCTCTCTGTCAGCCTTTGCAAGCAATCAAATAAATGGCTTGTACTTCTCCAGGCAGAAACCTGTGCATACTTCCTTTGTGGTATACACGTGAAAGTCTGCCTGCTCTCACCTCCCTCTCCAATCCCTGATATGTACGATTTCTGTATAAAAGCCAGCTGGAAAACCTCCCGTTAGGTTAAGAAATACAAGTAGGTGGCTGAAAAGCTGGTATTTATGAACAGACAACTAGATTCATTGGACCTGTTGCTGCAAATACTGAGCGCTACGTAGAACCTGTTACCAAGTGAGTCTGGCCAAGGTCCTGAAAATGGAAACTAAACCCCATCTGTGTAAGGCCCGTGTTCCTACGCAGTGACAGACAGGGCCAATCTGTCACATCCCTGTGCGTTGCCAACTGTGGGTACGACTACGGCTTCTCAGATAATGGTTCTGTACTGATAAAGGCAAGTGGGCAGAAGCAAATACTTAAACATGACTGTAAGTCATCAGCTGGTACGCAAGACATTTCAACATTTGGAGGAAGGAAAAAATCTTCCCGGTGACAAAAATTTATAACCGTTCCCAGATGGCAGCCTCAAGGGGCGTGCGGTTCCTGGAGTGCTACTGGAGGGCGGAGAATGAGTTGATGTCACTGCATTTGTAGTTTCAGGGCGCCTGTGTCCATTGGGAGGGTTCTTTTGTGGAGAAGCAAGGTGCTGCTCAATAGACAGGTCCTTTAGTTCCAGCTTATCTGCACTTTCTTCTTTGCTGTGCCGCGGAGATAAATTGAGCAAGCTGAGGACATCTTTCTTAGAAGTCATTGTTCCAGGAGCTCCTCGGAGTATCTTTATCGGGCCAGTGGAGTGATGGGGAGTGCTCTGCCAGAACATCTTTAGGTTGTGAATTGCTTGCACTTTTTCATCAATGGCAGCCATTTTTAATTTGTCTATGTCTGGGGCATCAGCTGGACTTGAGCGAGCAGAACCAGCTGAGGAGTAAGAAAGAGCAGGAGATGGAGTGCTGCCACCAGGAGACTGATGCCCTGAGCTTGGGGAGATATTTCTGGGTGATTTAGAAATATGAGCGCTGTAGGGAGAGCTGGGGTACTTGAGTTTAAAGTGAGGCTGCTCAGTTAAGGACCCATGTGAATCACAACTTGGAGATGGTTGCCCGCTGTACTGGCCTGTGCCTTCTTTGTTTGACATCTCCGATGTCGTAGGACTATTATAGCCAGAACTCACTTTCTGAAGGGATGAACTCCTTGTTGGAGGCTTTGGTTTCATTGCAAGAGGCGAAGACTGATTCTTCTGACTAGAGCTGACTGGGCGACTGAATGCACTGGTCTCGGAAGATCTGAACGCAGACACACCTGCCGGGGTGGAAGCCCCATCGTCTGAACTGTTGCTCTTGTTTATTTGGCTGCTGCTTCTCTGAAGACGTTCAACAGCAATGAGGTGACTCTGAGTTTCCTCTAGAATTTTTTGGGCCAACTCTTGCGGATCAAGCTTTGGATTACTGTCCTCCTGGGATTTGACAGTGCTGTCCGTCTCAGTGCTAGACTGGTCAGATTCCCCAGTATCAGAACTTGCAAGCTTCCCAACTTTTTGGAAAGGTGAATTTGGACTGGGAATAAGAGTCATTTTAACAGGAGAATTTGGGGTACTCATGCTCCCTTTGGAGCTGGCAGACTCTTTAATGCCTCCAGCCTGACCAGTTTTGGGTTTGTGATCAGGGGAAAATCTTGGTTTTACATTTTCTTGGTAACTGGCCAAAGGCTCATTGCTTATTATAGAAAAACCTTCATACTCTTCCTCATCTTTGCTGGCTACAGTGCTGGTCTGTGGTGACAACTGGCTCTGCACTGCAGACCTATGTGGATAGATGTTCTTGGGCCTCTCATAGTCCTGGCGTCCTCTGTGCCCCACACCATCTGGCATGCTCTCTGGCTTGGAAACAAAACTCATGGAAGAAGCAATGGAGCTCAGGCTATACACAGAAATGGCATCTGACGCAATGCTGTCTGGACAAGTAGGAGAGAATGGAGGGTTTTGATACTGGGGTAATGGGTTGGAAATAGACTGAGCAGAAGCCAGTGACTCTAGCGATGAGGAACTGTCCAGGCTAAGGCGCTTAGGCAGCTCTGTAGAATCTAAAAAAGAAAAAAAAAAAAAGTACAAACATGCCCCTAGATACACAGTAAAATCAAACAAAACCAGGTAATGTTCTATCAGAATCAAGAGGAAAGGCTACAAAACATGCACTCAGACCCTATACTACTTCAAAAACCCCAACTGCTATTTAGGTGAGAAAAAAAATGCACGCAACCCAGGAAATGCACAGGCAGGAACCTCAGTCCAGACATCGTAGATGAAACTTGTCAATTTGCTATCATTTTATATCTCAAAACCAAGAGAGAGTTACACATCTTCCAGTTGCTGGACTCTATTCCCACTTTTGGCCATAGCCAAGTCTTAATGTTTGTTTCCCATATAAAAATAACATTTGCTGCACCTGTTGTACGATGTATGGTCTGTATGACACGTGTGTGATGATGTATGTATGATCTCTGCAAAAGGTAAGAGTGCAAGATTTCAATAGAAGCCATTCTAATCAAATCATCAGATGATACAGGAGCAGAAAGTACTGTAAGTAGCTTTACCAAAAAGTGCCAGCAAGGATTGCAGAGCAAAGTGCATGGTCCTCCTATTAGCTTGTTTCCCAGTTTTCAGAATCACCTCCTCTTGGCCAACTTCACAAAGGTCGAAACCTGTAGTGGAATATGGAGAGAAAATGACACCTCAAAGAAAGATCCCATGTCTTAAACAAGCATGACCCCATCTACAACACAAATGGAAAAAAGAGAAATGAGATCCTGCGGTGTCCTGGAGTGATGGCTCTTCACCTACAATGTACGGTTCTGCTGGTTTGTTTTCATTACTATTTAGCATGCCTTCTCCAGAAGGTATCGGGACCTTCACAGTGCTGGACTGTGAGCACGTACACAGAAACAACTCACTCCTGTCCAAACTGACAGACAAAACACACTAGTCAGTAGTTTTTTAGTTGCAAATTCCTTGGCATTGTCACGGAATGATATACTAACCACATCTCAGGGAACGGTGTCCCACATGCCCCTACCATTCATCATTAATTCAAAGGTTTCTCACAGAAATGGGTCTGAAGAAGGGCACAGACCTTGGGATTCAGCAAATGAGGGCTGGGCTGCAGGAGGCATGACTGTGTGTGAGAAGATGCCTGGCTTTTAACAGCTCCTCAAGCAGTCTTCTTGAATGTTTGGAGTTTTTTTCCAGCGTTGCCTCTTCCCTGCAATGCCTTTTAATTAATTTCAAGCAAGGTCCAAGCTAGAATAAAATTTAGTTTGGTATTTATTTCTCATCTGTCTTTTCCACAGGATATAGACCCTGGTACATACTATCACCCTGGTATGTCCTACGGGTCTCCCTCTCAAAGGAATGACTGGTCAACTTCAGGTAGAAGGCCAGAAGTAAACTCAAAAGTATGTATTACAAACAAGAGGGGAACAGGATCCTGAAATAAAAACAGTACCAAGCTGCTATCAACCCTGAAATCCATGTTCTGCTGACTGAGGAGGTGTTTTGGTGGATGAGACAAAAAGGCACCTTCGCACGGGCTTCCAAGCGAGCCAGAGCTCCGTGCGTGTGAGCTGGCAGAGATGTACTGAGCTGTCAGGGGTCACATCCAGAGATGCAAAGACCAAAGAGTACCCAGACAAACAAATCTAAAGCTGTGAGTCTCGTCACTACTTCAAGACACTAGTAATAGTTTTAGAAAGACAAGGGAAGGAAGTGTTTTCCTACCTAGAGCTGCCAGAAACTCATGGCAGCCAGGCAGCCTCCAGAGTTGGACACTGATGGAAACCTGGATTGGTGCTGAGGAGAAATCTTGCTCCTTCTCGCCTGCCTGAAGTTGAACCAGGACTTGATGCAGCTGAAGATAACAACACAAACATTAGCCATTCCTTACAAATCACATCACTGCTTTCCCAACAGTCACAGCTAAGGAAACTCACTGCAAACTTTCCCAGTACACCCGTTTATTCATCTGCTGCTCCGGAACAGAACAGTGAGATGAAAAGGTCTGGGCAGAGGGACAGTCCAGGGACAGCAGCAGTGGACAAACCTGAGCAGCAGCAAAAGGTAAGGACAGAACAGGGGTGAGGGTTGGGGGTGTGGGCCAGTGGAAACTGAGCAAGAAGGAAGCACAGCAGGAACATCTGTGAAGTGACAGAAAAGGAAAGAGATACTTTGGGGCTGCTCACAGAAATATACTAAAGCCCATTCCGTGACTGAGCCGTACGCCCTATGCAAATCCCAAGAAACTCATTCTCAGCATTTAACTGGGCAGAACAAGTCATATGAAACCACAGAAGACTTTCCTAATACCTCCGTGGCCTCCAGGAAAGAAGTTTCTCAACTGTGCCCAAGGGACGGGAGTAGCAAAGTAGAGAAAAAATGTGTTTATGAAGATCTGACACAAATTAAGGTGCCAGGATCCCATGTTCAAAAACATATTCAAAAACATAGCCAGGGCAGGAAGGATGGAAAGCCATTAATCAGGGCCCAGCTAACCTCAGGACCACCCATCTCTCACAACCCACAAAAGCTTACACAGTCTTTTTTCCACAGTAGCACTACGGAGCAAATTTCAGGCCTGAAAGCGGGTTGAAGACACTACACGGCACAGGGAAATGGGTCTGCAGTGACCAAGGCATTTTATCCTGCACAGCAGTGTCATTCCCCAGTGCATGTAATACTCACCATTCCCACCATATTTTTAACAGCCTTCGGGCAGCAGATAACAAGAAAGGAAAAGAGAAGGAGAAAAGAAAGAAAGAACACAGGTTATTCTGTGCTACAAAATGCCTGTGATCGGGAACCCTGCAGTGACACATCCACATGCAAACCAGCATCCTGACTGCAACGGTGCTCAATCCAGAGAAAGAAGGGAGCAATGGGCACGGCCTGAGCTGTGAACCAGGAGTCCCACAGCGTGGGAACAGGCGGCTGGAATCTGGGAGTGCCCGGCTCATTACAATCAACTCAGACACTCGGCGGGCAGATACTCAGGCCAACCCACGTTCCCTCAGAAGGCTGAGAATAAAACAAGCCCTTCTCTTGTCTTCTCTGGGATGCATTATCAGCACGTAATGCAGTCAGCAATCCCTAACTTTTCCTTGCACATGTGGTAGTACTGATGTTCTCTCTTTTGTGGTTCCTGCTTTCTGGTTTGCACTGAAAATCAGCACTTGCTATCTGGAGCAAAAGATCAGGCTCCCTGCCTCACAGCTTCACTGAAGCCAAGTGCCAAGAGCACCTGCTCCCTTACGATGCCTACCACTCATATGGAAAAAACAGCTGGCAACACCCGCTGACTGAACTGTCAGTCTTTACACTTCAGTTTTGAACAAAGTCTTCTCTGCTTTGGGACAGGCAGAGCTGTAGCTGCTCACCAACTGACCTGCTGAGAGGAAGGAGGGGAAAAAAGCAAGTAACCACAGAGGAAGGGCGAGCTAAGCTGAAAACCCCTAACTTGTAACTGGATAGACTCTTGTGCAAAAGGGAATTCTGGGGTGTGGGCTATAGAGGAACATATGCAAAACCAATGCAAAATCCCTGACAATATTTATTGCAAGGGGCAGCTGAGGAAATGGCGAGTGCATCTTCTGTCAGTTGTGTACAGCCATCTGAATATTCTTCTTTGGGTGATTTAACTGTCTGAGACAAGAAGACAACTGCAAAGTAATCTCATAGACCCTGTAAACACATTCCCATCTATCCCACGCTGTCTTGTGCTCATCCCCAGGCCCTTCATCCCCAGGCCTCCCTCTGGTGGCAACGAGGGAAAAAATAATCCTGCTATTCAACCACAGGAGTCTCAGGCCCTGAGAAGAGCCAAGGCAAGAAAGCAAAACGCCATAAAGGACAAGCCATTAGAGATATCTCATGTGCTACTGTAGATCATCACAAGAAACCCTTTCCTTGGAGCATACTCGGCCTAGTGGATTGACAAAGCAGGCTTCTTAGTGGGTAACAGCAAAGGTGGGGCTCTTATTTTGCATTTTGTGCAGAGACTCTACATGACAGAACACAGGGGAGCCCACTGAAGCTATGCAGAGATAATCCCAGCTACCCACCACGGTACTTCCCTAGAACACCTTTGCATGGGGAAAGGGGAGAAGAAAGTGAGCAATATGCCCATTCACTACGTGCAGCATGTTCATTTACTAAAGCAGGCAAATGACCAAGATAAACCTCAGTTTATCAGGACAGTAAGAAGCAGGTAATGGAAAGGCAGCTGGGCTGATGGCACAGAGAAAGCTTAGGTTAGGCCAGGCATGCTAGAAAGACTAGGGAGGGAGAGGAACGTGAAGGAGATTGGGGCGAGCAGGGAGGAGTCCCATAGCCATAGCCTTCCTCTTAAAGACCGTGAATCCTTTCAGCAGAGCTATGAGCACGCACACCAGGAAAAGCACAGGCTCAGCAAGTTTTCTGAGAGACCTTGCATTGTCCAAAGTCAGCTATACCCTGGGACTTTGGTAATCACAGCGGACAAAGACCAGCCAACATGGGCCCTACGTAGGATGGCGAAAAGCAATTAGTGGTTCTGCCACCCATTTCCCGTACTTTGCTTCCCCCTCACTGCAGCAGGCATTGTGTTCTCACTTCTGTCACTGAACAGGGAGACCCAAGGCCATGCAGCCCAGTACCATACCTGCATTTTTCTCTTCTGGACACACACTTTCATTTACACAAAGAGGCAAGCTTTAGAATTTCAACCCTAAAGCTTCCTAGCAAGCTCTGGGTTGATAAACCAGGGCATAAATCATTCTGCACACTTCTGAATTTACTGACCTGGGAAGAACCATTTGGAAACTGGTACTGGAGGAAAACCTCCCAACTCACCCTGTTGATAAGCTGTTCTCCTGTTTCTGAAGCTGTGATAAGCTTACAAAGTGCCTGAAGTGCAGGGTTAGGCAAACCTGAAAAACAGCAGCAGAAACATGGATTGTTCAGTATCTGTTTCTTGACTGCTAGAAAGGCAACAACCTGAACAGAATACAAACTTGCCTCATTCCTAAAACCTCTCCCCCACAGCACTGAACAGTTCTGGAAGCAGCAGCAACTCCCAGAAAGCAAAAGGTTTTGCCGCTTTGCAGGTAATTTCAGGTAATTATACCTTCGCTGGCTGAGAGCTGGGAGAAAGGAACAGTCACATCAAGCTGCTCAGGTATTAGACCCAGTAGTAAGTGATTCCCCTCTATGACAAGATTTTCAGTAAATATTTACTTTTACAACTTCTACCCTGTTAAATACTTGTATTTCATTGATGTAAAACATCACCAGTTTACAGGCTTGCATCAAAGAAGGGCAGGGAAAGGCAGATGCCTGCTTGGACAGAGCCAGTGGCTGAGCTGCCCCTTACCTAGGAGGGACTGTATGGTGGTGCTGCACTGCTGCAGCCGGTCCCCGGGGTCGGAGGTTGGGAAGAACACCGCTGCCGGGAGGCCACTGGCTGGAGGGTCCAGCCGAAATCCTACTGCAGTAAGTAGTGCCTGCCAGCCTGGAATGCCACCAACTTTATTCTCCACGCTTTGTTGGGAGGTATACATGGAGTTGTGCTGCCCATTCTGGATGCGCTGCAATGATTTTTCCACCTTTAGGGAAAATAATAACGTTAGCTCATTTTAGAAGAGATTTTTACTGACTGCCTCTTTTTACACAGTGAAGAGACAGGAACGGCAGGTTGAGCGACAGCAAACCCAGCGCTGAATCTGGCCTGTCTCACACAGAAGGATGTTAGCGTCCTTGGAAACAGAGGCTCTAGTAATTCGGCACTCACAGCTGCAAAATCACTGCAACGAGTGCCAGTATGCTCTGAGATGCTGGGGAAAGCAATACCACAGGAAACTAAGTGCCACTTTGTTTGTGACAGTTTCCTATAAGCCTATAAGAAAGGCAGCTGCCTTTCTCCCCAAAATATGACTCAGGTTCAGGTTCCAGTCTCCCATGTACACTGCTTATTACCAGGCAATAGTTTGCAGCTACATGAGAAGTAACAAGATGTGTGTCCACAAAACCCAGCAACTGGGATGACTAGCAATATTCACAGGTTTTCCTGATGCTATGGATGCTCCATGTTCCTGTGGGACCACAGAAAACACACAGGAAAGAAAAGTATTAAATCAGGAGATTATTCTAGTCACCTGGCAGTTTGGCATCAGTCCTGTGGCTCCCCACAACAGGCTACTGGCACGTACAGGGACCACAGCGCCTCTTACCTTCCACGTATGCAGAGACAGCAGTCACTGTGCTCTGCATTTCCATCACTGCGATGTTCCTGGCTGTTTTCTTGTAGGGACAATGAACCCCAACGATTATCTCCGTTTTAAAGCAGAGACCCAATTCAACAGCACATGCAAACCAGATGGTTTTGCATCTGGTACGTTTATATACATGTATTTTTTTTTTTTAAATATATATATTTTATATTTGCAGGATTTTGCACAATACAATGAAAGACTTCACTTCTTCTTGCCTCTTTTTGCTCTGGACACTTCATCAGGTGTCCCAACAGTCTTCTTATACTGACCCACAGTTTTCACATGGTATGGTGAGGTAAGGGAGAAGGGTTGAAAGTATATATTATGTAATATATATATATATAAAAATATACATAAATATATACAATACACTATATATAATTATATATAATAATGTGTATACTTATTATATATAATAAGTACATATTCTTATTATATAGGATATAACACATCAGAGTGTTTCTCTTCCCATTCATCACTTACAGATGCACACCCACAGGTAACATTATCTCACAGTTACAATGGCCCTCCGGGTACCTGCTGGGTGTGGTAGCGTTTCCTTGATCTTACCAGATGTAGCAGGACACGCAGAGCATCTCGTGCCCTTTCAGGGTGCTGCAGAATCTCAGTCAGGGCCTGTCCTACTAGTGAAGAGGGGCTGTTCAGCTTCATATCGCTCCCAATAAGCATGAAGCCTGCAGGTTTCAGAATAAGCGACAGTCAATCTCCTTCTATTATGGAAAATGTTCAAAACAGCAGCAATATCCTCTCCCCTCTCAGACTAACGGAATGATGGTTTACTGCACCCTGCAGAGTGAGTCTTTTCCCAGAGCAGCTGCCCACTCCCTGCCCAGTCCCATAGACTGAACTTCCAGAAAGCTTCTAGATGCTTCTTACTGTCTTCCTCTATTAAATCAATAGTATTTTCCTGTTCAAGCAAGTGGAAAAAACACTGTATTGCAGCTAAACTTGTCCTAGCATGTGCCAGGTCTCCTTTACAGCAGTGGAAATCAATAGATGCTCGCAGAAACAGAACTCAAAACAGAGAGCTTTCCCTGTCTCAGTGAGAAACCTGTCTTGGCTTATGCACCATCTAAATACTAGATTCTCCAGATGGCAGCCCAAGGAGCCCTGCCTGCCCCTTCTCCAACACTGCAGAGAGGTATGCGGCTGCCCATCCTCGCCCTGGTTCTCCATCCGAGACTCACCGTCAAGAATCAAAGATGGAAGTCAGGGATTGTGTGTAACATACTACGGAAGGCGCAGTACTAAGGCAGCTTGAGCAGCTGGAAGCCTCTGCTTGGTGGTGATGCCACACACCCATGGCCATGCGCATTCTGTTTTGCCTAGGAAGCAGTGACTTTTTTTTTATTTTATTTTAATGCCCTTGCCTTTTGAGACAGAAAAATCTTGGAAGGAAAATAAAATACAAACTGAACTGTGGACTGTAACCTAAACTCAGCATCCACCTGGTATTGTCTGAATCACGTTCTAACGCTGGACTCTGCATGCCTGAGACCGCTCTGTCAGACTAACTCCAAGTGTTCACATTAACAAGCTCTGGTGAGTTTCGCACTCCTCCAGCTACACAGAGTTTACATCAGAACCATACTCACAGCACCTTCCTGATCTAAAAACCATGGTACTGCTGCCTGTGCAAAAAAGAAAAAAAGCCATTTGGGGAATGCCTGCAGTTTTCAAAAACCAGGACTTGTGCCAGGGAAAAAAAAAAAAGCAGGTTGTTTGTACATATCCCTGTAACGGCACCGTTGAACTCCAAGACTTTGCCTTTCTGAATCTCAGCTCACTCATCTAATTGAGAGGGAGCGAGCCCCAGCCCTCCATCAGGAGCTCACACTGCTGAGAAATTTCCAGTGGAAGCAAGGGAAAACTTTCTCCTGAAAGGATCAAAGGAGAAAGCCCTACAAGGTTTATGTCACAGAAATCATAGCTACTGATTGCTGCTGCAACTTCCAGAAGTCCTACTCTTGGCTCTTTGTTAAGAATTCCCCTAAATACTCAGTGAGAAGGTTCTGAATATTTGCTCCAACTAACTCCATTCCAAGTACACAGGAAATGTGACCTACAGGTTACAAACACAGGGAAGGAGCTATTGTATTGCATGTTTTTTCTTTCCAGTCACGAAACCATTGTGATGAAACACACTTCACCACCTTGCAATTGCTTTAAATGATATCAAATTCATAACACATTTACTATACACAATGAAATGCTGATGCGTTCCATGATGCTGATATTCAGCCACACTCAGCTGAGTAACAGGGTCTGAAGCATGCGGGCTGAATTCTGGGAGAGCACAGGGCACATGCTGCTCCCAACTACCTGCTAGCACTGCTCCTTGCTTAACTCAACCAACCTGGCATTAGAGCACTGCCTAGAAACCCCTCCTCGTTTGCCAAAAAGCAGATTCTTCCTACCTGCCCAGTTGGATGGATGGGAGAACTGCTTGCTGTTCTGTACAGTTTTCATCGCTTCTCCAAGGGCTGCACTGGCTTTCATCCCATTTAAGAGGGAGGAATAGAAGGCATGCACAAACATTTTGGAGGCAGCCACAGGAACAGGCCAGAGTGACACCAGGACACACTGAGCCCCAGCAGCCAGGAATGCTCTTGTCAAGCCAATAACTCCATCAGCAGTGACTTTGCTGTTGGATTCTTGGTAAGAGCCAAGAACCACTAATTTGACAGGAAGCCGCAGATCCAGGACATCAGCTGCTGTAAGCAGAAACTCCTGAAGAGGAGGGCAGTCTGAGATGCTCTCCACATCACTGGCATCATCCTGCATCCGAAGGGATTCTGGGATTGTGTAAGGGTTCCCAAAAGAACTCTTGCTGCTGGCTGGATTGCTGTCAGTATTGGGTGTCAGGACCAAAGCAGCCAGTTTCCAGGAGACATGGGTTGCAAAATGGACACATTCTGCCTGAGTGAGGGCACTCATGACCCTCTCTTTTGTTGCTGCGCTGCCAACTAAGGGCTGGCAGCCAAGTAACTCAGATACCATATATGCTTCCTCTTCTGCAGAGGGCATAGGTCCCCAGAGCCACCTGTCCATAACTGCTGAAGGGAGCTTGGGATTTCCTATGACAGCTGCCATTGAGGTAGAACTGGAGTAAGCAGGGGTATTCTTCCTTGCATGGGACTACAAAGAGAAAGAGAAAATGGTGATCAAAGACATGTTTGTTATAGTGCTGGTAATAAAACACCCTGACTCTGGCTCTAACCAGAAGCCTGGTTGTCATAATTAAAAAAAAAAAAAAAAAAGCTATCTGCATTTCTTTAGTTTCTTCCACCTGACTATTCCAAGGAACACTTCTGCTTGAGTCCAGTCAGGATTTCTATCCCCACATCTGGGATGAACAGATAGGTAAAACCAGAAAGCAACAGACTTGGCCCAGCTCCTTTTGAGGGCTGCAGCAGAGCTAGAAGCATAAAGAAGATTCCAGCTCTCCATTTTATGGGAAGACTACTTGTAATCACTCACTGAGTGGTTTCTTGCAGCTGTATTTCAAGGATCAGCATCATCACTGCCGGCAGCATGGTGCTGCACGCACCTGATTACTGGGGCCTGGTACTGAACAGAAAAGCCTAATTCCCACAGCGGTAACACTGAGAAGGTTCAGACTCTTTCGCTGTTTCAGTGACTGTTTAACCCAGCGCAAGCCAAGCCACACAGCAGCACACTGCTCAGCAAAAGCAGATGTGACTTAGGGCATTCTCCCTGGGGCTTAGAAACGCTGATGCCAAACTTCAGCATGAAGACACTTCTGCATGATTTGCCTGTGGCATTTGCTTTGCCTTTAGCTTCAGTGTCATGAGATATCAGCAGCCTTCTCCACACGGAAAGCTAAAATGTAGATGAACATACCAGAAACGTGATAGGACAGACAGCTTGGCAAGGAAGCTCAATATAGATCACCAACTCCGACATTTCTGCAGTCTGCCACCTAGTTCCACACCCTAGGACATGCTACCCCTCACATGAGGACATCCAAATGATCCATTCCCCTTGTCCTTCCTGGCACACCTGGGGCTGTGATTTTGTGCTTCAGGAACTACATCAGAATCTACTTCACAGCTGTGGTGCTTAACGTGCTCATCAGAACTGGGAGTGCCTCGGCAGGGGGGCTACATATCTGTTTCTGTTCTTGTGTCTGGCATAGCAGGGCAGAGCCGCCGCTTTTCTAGCGGGTGTAAGAACCCGCACCCCGCAGGAGAGGTTCTGTGAGAGAGAGGTTTTATAAGGCAATGTCAGACCTTGGAGCTGGGATTCAGTGACTGGATGGACGGCACTGCAATGAGGCTGAAGCGCTCATAGAGGTACTCGTTGGAGGAACTGCCCTTCAGGAGAGCAAAAGGAATGAGGTACAGTTCCCCCTCCAGAACCAGTATCAGCTGGCGATGGCGGCCAACAGGCCCACTGGAATGCATCAAACCCTGAAAAGAAAAGAGAGAGCATCAGTTCGGCCCTTTCACTCCAGCAGGTGCCCCAGCTTGCACTTCCCAAGCATCAGGCTCTAGTCTGACCCCACGCCAGGTTTGGAAATATCCGTATCAGAGTTATGCTCCATGTGAGCACGGGTGCGGCGCCAGGCGAACACACGCTGGCGTTGGGCAGGTCTGCACGGCCGGACTGCTGCTCCCCTGTGCACCAGCGATCCCACCGAGCCAAACGAGCCTCGAGCGCACCGACACGCTGCGATCTCGGTCATCACCCCCAGCCCCAGCAAGTGCGCTGGGACGCAGCCTCACCGCAGCACAGCAGCTCCTCCCGCTCCACCATAACATCTCTGCGACCCCAACCACCTACACCTTGTCAATGTTACCACCTTATCCCTTGAAAGAGAATATTCTTTCTGATACTGAATTTCAAACTAGTGATTTCCTACATAAAAGCAAAAAATCTACAGGCTGTGCCCATGATCTGCGCTTCAAGACACTTGACACTGTCATTACCCAGAGCCTCAAGCAGGGCTAAACAGAAAGTACCCTACGGGGTAGCTGGGGCACCTTATGGGCCTTGCCAAGCAGGGAGAGTAATAAATAGGGAACATGCAGCTGGGCACAAAAGTGGCAACTGCTCCTGGTCCAATCTTAACTGGAGGAATTTCACTAATTTATCAAAGCGTATCATAAAAATAATTAGTTAGCACCCCAGGAAAGAGTAACTTCAAAGCACTGAAATTTGCTCCTGCTTAAACACTTGCAGCACACACCAAAAAAGTCTAAAGGACTCATGCAAAACAGCAGTAAATTTCTAAGCAGTTCTACACCTTTAAGCTAGCGTAGCAGCCGTAGCTTGGCATGGCAAATAAACCATTCATTTGAAGATGAAACTTTTAGCACAAGCCTGGATGAGACCAAATCCCCAACTTGACATATTTTTGTTGATAACCAGTTCAACTAGTGTTGTTCTGTTGCTGTCCAGACTGCTCGATGTTCCCAAAGGCAAGCTAACTCTGCACTGTCCACTGCAGGATGGAGACAAGGACCCAGTACGCAGGACTAGATTCTTGTCCTTAGATTCTCAATTCTTTTGAGAATTTTCATTCTGGGCTATTTTAATTGCCATCAGATGTAGCAAACATCTGTTTTGACAGGAGACAAACAGCTACTCGGGCTGCTCAGCATATTAAGACAAAACTGCCTGACTCCATTCCAAGTGGATTTCTGAACTAGCTTCCAATGCCTCCAAACATTACCTCTTCCTGATGCAAATTCTGGAGCTTTAACAGAACAGCAGTAAAGGAAGAGTATTTTTCAAACATATGGCTTACATTTCATAAATAATAACCGCCAAAACCTCTGAGGTGCTAGCTAGTTACATTATTATCTGAAGAAATAACATCCATGTTCATCATTCTGTTATTTATCAAACATTGCTCCCTTTAACATCTGTGCTTTAGAGCACGCTTATTTCAGTCAAGTCCCCATTTAAGTCAGGGAAAGAATAATATTCCTTCTTTCACTGCCAGCAGTGAACTACTACTATGAAACGTCCAACAGGAACACAGACTTGTGAAACGAGAGGGATGCAGGAGTAACGTCAGAAAATCTTGAAGCGTGGACATGTCAAACAACCAGACAGTGCAACAGAAAAGAAAGGGATTTTGTGAATTTTGAGGGCATTACTACTTGTGTGAAGCTTTATATAGAGAGCTCAGACAAATGCACCCTGGTCCTAACACACAACTCTTCCCCTCCGCCTTGCTCAGGGTCTGTCTGGAGCAGACTTCCAGACTGCACTGTGATGCACTGACAGCTGACAATTAATTTGAGACACATTGACCCCATCTCACTAGCAATCAAAGAATAACAGGAATTTGCAGTCAGTCTCAAGCTTTAGTTCTCAGGCAGCAGCAAAGATGAATGAACATCGCTAAAGAAACAGAAAAATCAGTCTGGCGTTCTCCTCCAAAGGGAGTCTGGGGCGAGTCAGAAGTACCAGAAAACAGGTCAGCTATGAGGGAGAACGTCAAACAGTAGAAGGTTGAAGAGAGACAGCAAGATGCTTTTAAAGGCTTCTTGCCATTTGAAGTGGGAACAAAACTGCTGAACGATAAGAAAATTTTCATTTAAAAGGAGTTAAAAATAGTTGCCGACCTCTTGCTGTTTCTCATGTCCTCCTTAGAGCTCTGGAGCTCACCCTGCCCCACAGACTGCAGAGATGCCAGGCAGCTGCTGACACACAGCAGGCTGGGGAGCCGTCCTGCCCGCCACCTCCACTCCAGCCTGACATGCTGCCTACCAGCCCAGCAGCCTCGAGGGAGGCGTCCCTGGCATTGCTGCCTGGGGTGAACCAGGCGGCTGCACTTACCCGCCTCCCTTTCAGCCCTGCCTCCGTCTGCAGAGCCCAAGCTGACAAGCAGCAGCTTCCCACCAGGGCAGTTGTTGCTTTCCAGAAATGCTTTTGGAGTTTTTTGGTTGTTTTGTTTGTTTTATTAATATATAATCCATTTTACTTACTGCTTCAGGAGCTTTAGCTGTCAGCAACACAATCAGAGAGCATCTAAGCCATAGTGACATGTGCCTAGCAGAATTTTTAGTTTGTATGTAAAACCCCTAGAGTTTTATTTTTTTTTCCTCATGAGGTCTCTGTGTGCATTGCAGAAACAGAAATAAAACTATAAGGATAATTTGTGTTTCATTATGTCTCCAAGAATTAATTTTATGGTGCATTCTACAAAAAAAAACCCTCTTCAACAAGAAAAAGGAGACAAGCATGAACTTGCCGAGCACAGAACACGTGCTCTACTTCACAGCAACAATACCAGCTACACTGGTGATTTGTCACGAAGGTGAGAAAGGCGCTGGTCCACCCCTTGTGGGGCACGTGGCTGTGCAGGGTTAGGCTGGCTGACAGCTGCTGGCTTGGATGGGTCCCTCGCAGCTCGTGTAGCTGTAATTGGGAGTCTCCTTATCTTGGGATTGCCAAACCACACACAAACCTGAACTGCAACTTCTTAGAAAGCAGCTAGTAAGGACCCTGTAACAGCTAATTCTGCACTCTCTGAAAGCCCTGCCAAGCCCCACCGTACCCTGCTGGAGACAACTTCGGGCCCCCGACACCCAAACCGACCAAGCAGTGCCCAGCCACAGTGTGTCCTCACCAGGAAGGAGAAGCAGCCTCCTGGGGTTCCCCACGAGGATTTTCTCCCAGCCTGTCTTACCTATTCACACTAGGGGCAGGCAGGCATCTAAGTCCCAGGTGAAGCTTTCTCAAGAATGTTGCAGAAGATGGAACAGAAAAGCCTTAAGCAGGGCTGATCTCGCCCTGCAGAGAGGACAGACGTGCCGCCTCTGTAGCAGAAGGCCCCGCTCCAAGATGCACGGCATGACCGCGGGATGGCAGGCTGACAGAGCTAACAAAAGCTCAGGCTCACACAGGTTATGCCTCCACAGCGGAGGTGACTTCTGCAGACAAGATTAAAGTGTCCAAACAGCCTTTAAAGTAACCCAGGGTAGAGCTGGTTTTCCCTCTCACATGACAGAAACATGACATTTTGATTTGTTCGTTCAGCTGGATACAAACTGAGAAAAGACTAATTCTTGACTCAGCAACTTTACCTCCTCAAGCTAGGGATACGGTGCGACAGAGACAGGACTTGTTAATCTATCCTGCCACTGTTCCGTGAGACTGGAACCTGCCCCCGGCCTCCTGCATGGCCTGGCAGAACGCCGTGCCACGCAGCTCCCCTTGGCTTCTGCATTCGCCCCATGACCCACCGACACGGGACCCTGCTGGCAGGTGCACCCTGCTGCAGCACCGCTGGGTCCCGAATGGCCCGAGTGCCAGGACAGTGGCAGCGAACCAAGCAGGCTGCCGAGCGCCTGACCAGCCCCAGCAGCAGCTCCCACCCACTGCTGCTGGCACCCACAGGAAACATCCACCTCCGTGCAAAAGCACCAAGCCCTGGGATGAAGAGCGAGCAAGGTCCGGCTTGCCTGGCTGTGGCTGGCTGCCAGCGTGGCACTGCAGGGCAGTGGGAGGCGCAGGGTGGGCCAGCAGTGCTGCCAGGCTCCCAGGACTGCTTCTTCCGTCCCCTGACCCAGACAAGAGCTCTGTCCATAGACCGAACTGCTGAGTTTGCCAATTAGTATCAGTGAACTAAGAATATGCTTCCTGCTTAGGTTCATCAAAAGCGTCACTACTGTGGCAGCTCACTGGAAGTGGTATCAACCACAGCATCCCTTGTGTCCACTTCCCAACACACCCAGCCTCACCATCTGGAAAGACCAAGTGAAAACCACCACGCTTCAGACACAGTCCCCAAGCTGCCTGTTCTTGCTTTCCCACACTGACAGAGGATTTTGTAAGTGAATCTCTACATTTGTCCACGCCAAAGGCTTACTCCTTCCATAGGTCCTATCAGCAAGTCGTAGAGCGCACGGAGTGGGGGTTTGGTGAAGGATGTCTGCCTCCTTGGAAGAGATGATGTTCCATCCTTAACAGGAGACATGGTACTGCTGAACAGACTGGTCATGCTCTGACAGCTCCTGTGGGCAAAAGGCAAGTGAGAGGTTACTTGCAGAAACCTGAGGTCAACTACAGGTTGCCCTGACTTTGTAACACTGACCAACAGGCCAGTTCCTGTCCATCCAGAGGACTCTCTTCTGTAACAGGCTTAACGGCAGGGCTTTATTCTCCCATTCAGCTTCACACCACAATGAACAATAACACTAATGGCAGGCTGAACCAGCTGCAAACAGCACACTAATTGCTACGGAGCGCCTGAAGTGCTGTTCACAGTTGTTACTCATAGGTATCTATAGCAGGCAGGCAGAGACGCATTAAGTATTGACTATAATCACAGGAAGACGTGTACTGGGGTTTTACACCAACTAATCTAGCATAGTACCAAAAGAAACTATGATAACAGGCAAACAACAAGACATGAAAGTTACGCTTGTGCTTGCTGCCACTCCTCTGAACGGCTCCATGAAGTCAGATGCGAGAGCTGACCAGGAGCCCCTTTCTGATAACCCCCCCAGACAGAGCTCTGCACGTGCTCTTCTGGCATCACCAGCCCCAAACACCGTCATGCTGAGGAGACCGAGATGGCATGGCTACAAAAAGTTACTGCCCTGCTGAGGAAATGATGTTGCCCCATTCCAGTCTCACTAATCCAGCAGCTGCGCTCCCCAGAAACATTATCCTTGGCTTGGTGCCATGAACAACCATTTTATGTGAAAAGGATAACTTTCCAGAAAGTTTTAACAGGTGGGCCTTGAAGAAAAGGCAGGGAGGGAAACAAGACATTGAACAGTAACGGTAGTGCAAGGTCTGAAGTGTAACCAGAGTAACCACTGGGGCTGTCCAGTAACAAAACAATCTCAAACATAAAAGGCCACCCATGAGGCAACACATGCCGCGTTGTCCTCAAGGTGCCAAATGCATTGGATGGAGGGTTCCATGAAATCCCAGTCCAGATCATGCTCTGATGGTGCCGGGCAGAGAAAGCCGCCCTCCATTCCTGGTCTCTGTGAAGCACAGCGCTGTTTTGCCTCTCAGACACCTTCCAATGCTATATGCCTTTGCCAATTTACACAACAGGAAAGCAGCTAGAGTTTCCTGATTCATGACCAAACTCATGCGCTTTATCAGGACGTTAGTCTGCAATGTCCGTTTTTTAAGAATGCTTACTCTGACGAAACGCCTGTCTCTGTTCTTCACTTTTACCTCTTGCCTGAATCTATTTTGGGCTATCAATGGAGAAAAGAAAAGCAGAAAGCGTCTGCACATCCAGAAAACCAAAAAGAAAACTCAGCATCCAACAGACACATTAATCAATGAGACGTATTAACAGTTGATTGTGTATTTACTATAGGCATATATATTCATATGTATATGCATACATATATGCCTATAGCAGACACACACACACACACAGAGGCACAGTGTCTCTTTGCACTACCAGATTAAGCCAACATGCAGGAAAAGACAAGGAGAGCAGAAGTATTGCACTCCAGTGCACTCCCTTACCACTGACAAACCATGGGCCTGAGACACCCCTGACCTTTTCTGACACAGACCAGACAGAGATTAAAAAAATTTCTCTCTTCCCTCACTTGCTGCAATGTCACCAGAACCAGCCCACATCATGTCTAAAACCTGTTCTCTAAAGAAAAAAACAATGCTATCCCCCATGCTCCCCACTAACAATGAATTTCATCTTGTGAGCCAACAGGAGTCATTTAAGAATGTGGACCGAAGCTCAGTGTCCATCTGCCCCGCTCCCTGACACAGAGATTCTGGTGAAGTGTGAGTGTGCTGCTGCAAACTTGACTGGGTGACTGCTGCAACACCAAGTTCACCGCAGGACAAGCATGGGCTCAGTGCTGTCTGCTCCCCCCCGGACCCCTCTGCCTAGCTTCACTGCAGCAGCTGATGAGCCAAGCACACTCTGCAGTGCTCAGCTGCTTCTGTACTTTACGTAGCACAGATTTTAAAATCAGATCGGGAAATCAAACCTGTGCTTTCCCAATCTCACACGTTTCTAGTGCCCTGAACCCTGTGCTCAAAGCCCATCCCTCTTGTATCTCCTGCCTGATAAGCCAGCCTGGAAGGGCAGGGATACCCACCCCACTGCTCACCCAGGATCCAGCGAGCGCGCAGAGCTTTAGCCCCAGCACAACAGCCCTGACCTTCCCAAGCAGCAGCTACTTGCCAGCAGGCGGCACTCGCCAGCCTCCCCTGCTGTATTAAGTTAATTTATTGCAGGGAACAGGGGCTTGATTACTCTAATCAGCAGAGCCTCCTTCATCTTAGTTTCACAGCCAAGCAGCTCTAGATTTATTCCTTCGCCACTTGGATTGCTTTTTATTAGAACAAAACCAAGGGAGTAACATAAATCTTTCGCATCTCTTGCCTGTGTGTTTGCGTACACAAAGAAGAGTAAGAAAATCCATACGGGGAGGATGGACAAAGATCTTCTGCAGCAGGCAGAGCAGACCTGAAGCCCTGGCCAGCCCGCTCCCTTCCAAAGCAGAGCAGCCCAAGGGCTCTCCAGGTGGCCTGTCAGGCACCTGAGTCCAGGTGATTTCAGTGTGACAACAGACTTCTGGTCAAACGCCCCTTCTACAAGGCACCAGTGCTGGCTTCTGGGATGCTGCACTGATCATTTTTACCTTGCTCTTGCAATGTAGAGGGGTCCCCTGATTTCTGGAAGAGTGAAATCTCTCCCCTGGAAGCCCCTGCACAGACTCCGCAGTGCTCTTTATTTATAACCCTTTGTGTAAGGCAGCCCGACCTGCGGCAAGCAGAGGAAACAGCATGAACTGGGGCTGGGGCTGCCTGCATGGAGCAGCGTGAACTCTGCTTCCGCCCTTTGTCTTGGAGATGCAGGAACAAAGCAATGGTCCCATGGCAATCTCGGAGAAAGGGGGAAAAAGCCCGTGTCACGCAAGCGTTGAGCTCAGCCTGGTCTGGCCAGCCACAAGCCCCACAGGGCCTGGCTCGGCTTGCTGAGGGTGAACATGGCCAGGCGCGGGCAGGAAGGGATGCCTACCAGAACCAGCACAGAGCTGCTCTTGCCTTGGCACTCATGGGGACACACCAGGCACTATGGACAACCGAAATACTACCCATGACCAAGCACGGCTGTTTGGGAGGGCTGCGAGTCAGACTTACTGCCGCAGTGATCTGGCAGCCTCAAGACAGTGGATGTCCATCAGGCCTCTCATTCTGCAAGCCTTCCTCAAAAAGACTCTTCCTAGAGATGCAGCCCCAAATCCACATTCGGGGCCTTGACACGCTCCCAACAGCAAGCTGTGGGAAGCTCCAGAAAACATTCAGATATGGGCTCCCTGTGGATGCTTTCAAGGATCCGCAATTATCTCCAGAACCCACCAGTGGTTGCACAAAACCCACAGACCACCCAGCACTCTCTGCTTGTGTGGTCTGTACTGGGGCAGCTACAGCACTGCACCCCGCGTGACAGAGAACCAGAGAGATAGGGGACTCCAGCCGCTGTTCCCATCTGCCTTCCAAAGAACTCACTGCGTCCCGGACCAGCCAGCACCCCCGGTGCACCCCCACCCCTCTGCTCCACAGGGTCAACAGCACGGTTCTCCAGGGCAAGCTGTCCGGCTCCTGAGGACATTAATAGGCTTTTAATGAGCAGCCCGAAGCTGGGGCCCCCACCAGCATGCCCTGCCCATGGGCCCAGGAGCTCCACGGGAGCTAGGGCCCAGTCTCTGCTTCAGCTACGCCGCAGGTGTGCCTGTCCCCAGGTGCACCAGAGCCCTGCCCGCGCCTGCCCATGAACCCTGCCCATCCCCAGCCCAACCCACCGACTAACACCCCCCGCGCTGCCCACTCCGATGGACCCACGCAGCCGTCAGCGGGCTGAGCCTGACCCCACGACTGCCACCAGACCTGATCCTGCACGCCTGGCTTGACCTCAGACCCACCTCAGCACCACGCACCCCCCCTGACCATGTGGAGTCCTGGCTGGCTCCGGCTGCCAGCCCCAGGTCTGCCCTGCTGGCTTCACTGGGCACTGTGGGACGGGGTCCTGCGGCGTGGCCCCTGCCCCGCAGGCGCTGCTGCTGCTGCGCCATAAGCACAGCCAACAGGGCCAAAATCAACACAAAGGCAGGGTCCCACACCAAAAGGAGAGGGGAGATATGCTCAGACATGCCATGATGGTCACCAGGATGAAACCACGAGCAAAAAAGATAATGAAATATCTTGGCAATAGTCACGTTGTTACTGCTGCTGAAGCTGCATGTGAATTATAGCCGATAATGAAATATCTTGGCAATAGTCACGTTGTTACTGCTGCTGAAGCTGCATGTGAATTGTAGCCACCTTGTGCTAGATTCCTCTGGCTGGATTTATAGAGACTTTACTCTTACTGGGGCACTGAGCTTGTTCTAGAAATGTCCAACAATGCTTGTAGGACTGGTCATGGACCCTGTGCATGCCAACTGTGCTGGCAAAAAACAAGCTCTTTGCAGCCGTAAGGGGGGCTGGGCAATGGCCCTGGCAGAAGTGAATTCTCATCTCAAGTTATACTGCTCCTTACTTCCCAATTTGCCTTTTACAAAATTCTCACCATGCTGCCTTGCAGAAATTGCCCTCAAGGAGGTGTATTTTACCCTTTGAGCAATGTCAGAGCTGATTCTCGTACCTTCGGCAGGTACATGGAAGGAGGACAAACTGTGTCCCCACGATAGTGGAGAGGCCAAAGAAAAGGAGGGGGACTCTGTTCAGGTACGGGCAGGGATCGAGTCCTTTTCTGGAGCAGAAGACAACTAGCAGGGAGGAAATGAGATTTTAATCTGGAAACCCAGTGAAAGTCTAAGAGTCCCAAGGAGCACAGAAAACAGAAGCTGTATAAGGAATGAGCAACTGGGACTACCTTGGGGGCTGTACCAGTGCCACCCACAGCTTAGACAGCTATTGCCCAGTACTGAGATCACTGCAGCATCCCCTCAGTGCTCCTTTCTCCTCCAAATGCCCATTTCTTCTCAGAAGTTCCCTAAGTTAATTGCCAAACCCCCACATTCTTGCTCTTCTAAGCAGAACTGCTGAAAAAAATCACATTATTCTCTGCTTAAATGCCAGGTTACCTGATGACAGCAGCCAGAGGGCACCCATCCCAAACCAAGGGCTCCCTTTCCGTCATCCGCTTGTTGCCAGACATGGAGACTGGCTGGCTCCAAACAGCCCCAGCATCTTCAGGGCCTCATTTTCTAACATGGGACCTTAACAGCATGTGCCACTCCTCTGCGTGAGGGAAGCTGCACTGGCCCCCAGCCATGAAAACTCCCTTGAGGATCTCCAACATTCAAGCACAAGATGTAAACATGCACTCAGGCCCAACATGAGGAATGCAGGGCTGCCTTGGCAGTAGGGGAGACCAGCTCTTATCCTTAGCTCCAAGCAGGCCCTGCTTCTCCTTATCCCCTGCAGTGCAGAAGCCAAAGCAAACACGCCATACCTTCAGTCACTGCTTGTGAGCTACAGTTCTACCGTCCTTTGAAGCACTACAGCAATACTAATCCACTCAACGCTGACCGACGGCTGCATGACCTCACTCCAGCACTGGCTGGCAGAAAAGTCGTTGCAAAGGAGGTGAGCTGGGGTCTAGAGCTGCAAGATCGCTTGTGCTCTAGCTGAACGTTCGATTACGTTGCTTAACCAAAGTCTAAGAGCTCACAGCTCCCAGTTAGAGCTCCAGGCCAGTGCACAGAAATGCTGCCTGCTCCCACTTTATTTATTCATCTGCTCTCTTCCGTGCAGATTTTCATCTGCTTCCTTCCTGAAGCTTCAGGGCTCTTGCAAGGTTGTCCCCTTGTTGTCCCAAGCTCAGTGTGCTACGTGCCGTGAGCCACACCACTCTCTACACAGCTTAATTATAAAGAACCACACAGTATAGCAAGAGACCAGCTATACTCTGTAGCCTCCAGTTTGACCACCTACGGGACTGGAGCAGATGTTAAGTACAGGATGCATTCAAAGGCTTGGGCAGGACCACAGCATCTATCCTGAATTCAGGGCTCAGCAAACATGGTGCAAAACAGCTGTGACAGTGTTAGCAAAGCCACCAGAGCCCCCTGGTATGTCCCATCTGCAGGCAAAGGTGGGCAAGCAGGCCAGACAGCAGTGTCTTCTTATTCTCTTCATCTCAGTGCTCATGGTGAGAACATCAAAGACACAGCTACTTCTAGTGCTCCCCTGATGCTCTTGTGAGGGTGCTTTAATGAAGTGCCCAAGTTGCCCCACCCCTGAGCTTCTCCTAAAAGCTGCAAACCAGTTACCTGACAAGGCACCTGAGATAAGCTCCTGGATGTGGGTTCAAGGTAATGCACTTGGCTCCTATGGAGCAGAAAGGCATAGATGCTGTATGGTTGGCCTCTGCAGTGCTCCTGAGGATTAGCATTCCCTGGAGCAGAACTGGATCATATTTTTCTCCTGTCATCAGAGGGCCATTCTCCTGTCCTTCTAAGCCTGACTGAAGCAGCAAAACATCTCAGCAATTCTGGGGATCTGCCTGTTTGATCCAAAACTAGCAAGTACTCACAGCTCATCATCAATGCAGCAGCTTGAACAGATACACACGTGGATTCTGGAAAGAAAAAACAGGCCAGTTGTTGGTGCCAACAGGCAGCTCCCAGTTTCATGGGGATGCTGTTACAGCTCACAAGCTCCATGTGATGGCTCACAGCACTGCAGGCTGATGGCATTTTCTTTTCCGGCTGAGAAGGGCCTGGGGTATCCTGTACTCACAATCCATGCTGGAGCACAGATCTAGCCAGAAACCCTGGTTACATCATGCAGCCCCTCATCACTGGGGCAGTGGTAGCACTGGAAAAATCCTGTCTTAAAATTTCGTTTTGATTGCTTGCCCTATGTCCTGGTTTCAGCTGGGATAGAGTTAATTTTCTTCTTAGTGGCTAGCGCAGTGCTGTGTTTTGGCTCTGGTGTGAGAACAATGTTGATAGCACGCTGATGGGTTTGGTTGTTGCTGGGTGATGTTCATAGTAAGTCAAGGGCTTTTCAGTTTCTCAGGCCCTGCCAGCGAGAGGGCTGGAGGGGCATGGAATATTGGGAGGGGACAGCTGACCCAAACTAGCCAAAGAGGTACTCCATACCATACATCATGCTCAGTATATAAACCTGGGGGGTTGGCCAGGGCCTGCTGAACGTTGCTTGGGGACTGGCTGGGCATCGGTCAGCAGGTGGTGAGCAGCTGTATCATACATCACTTGTTTTCTTTCTTCCTTTCCCTTTGGATTTTATTCTCCTCCTCTGCCCCCTTTTTCATGATAACTGTTATTGTCATTACTATTATTGTTGTTGTTCTTTCATTTTTATTCTATTTCAAAATTGCTCGTATCTCAACCTTCCAGTTTTACCTCCCTTTCTGATTCTCCTCCCCATCCCTCTGGGTGATGGGAAAGTGAGCAAGCGGCTGTGTGGTGTTTAATTACCAGCCAGGGTTAAACCACGACACCCTACTCAGCACAGTAGCGTGAAAGACTGAGACCTGAGCAAGTTCTAAGAGGCAGAAAATGACTGGAGACTGTGTGGCTAGTGCATAGCCCTGTAACTCTGGAAATGCAGCATATTCCCAGCTAATTAGTACAGCAGTTAAAAATCAACAGAAACAAGTATTTCTGCAAGTGTGTAGCAAAGAGCTCCAAGCTCCACACCTCACAGACAGCAGGGACAAAAGAGAGTTCTCCTGCAGTTGTTCAGAGCGCCAAAAGCAGTGCTTGGCCGGGTGAAGAACAAATCGGAAATGGCTGCCCCTCAGGACGGAGCTATCAGTTAATAATTGATGCCAAGTCCTTGCTGGCTATCACCCTAAGATATCAAATTCACCCAGACGCGCAATGAAGATACCACCCCCTACATCTTCTAAACCAAGCTACTGAGCTCTTAAGTGAAATGCATAGTCCTGCCTAGGTCTCTGCCTGTGCCTGGGGTCCCCCCTCCCACAAGAGGCACAGTGATGCTTTCAGTCCCTGTCCTGCCTCATTCTGACTGAAAATTCCTATTTCTAAGGAAGGAAGCAATAAGGACCCCGTGGCCTTCCAGGGCCTGGCAGGGCTGCTTTGTCCCTCACATTCAACACTTGCGTTTGTAGAACAAAACCAACCCCCACCAGGTCACCTATCCGTGGAAGACCACCAGGCCCCCAAGGCTCCTGGGCTGGATGCACATGCAACACACAAGGCAGTAATGGATTCCCAATCCCATCAGAAGCAAGATGCAGAGCTCTCCTGAGGGAGGGAGGAATTCTCATTGAACATGAACACAAAAGAAAAGGACAGAAGGGAAATGCCTACGGGCCCCTCTGCTCAGCCGGCGAAGTGCTGCGCAGTACTAACACACAGACCTTATTGCCAAAAGGCATTAATGTTAATGCTTAATGTCCCCCGTACATCCATGCTGCGAGGAATGGATGCTTACTGCACCTGTAAAGGACAGTATCGGTTTGCTGCTCTGTGTCCCCTCAACCTGGGGCAACAAAGAGACCACGAGCAACGGCATCGGCCACACAATCCTGCCATTTAGAGAGAAACCCACCACCAAGATGCTTCACGCTGCTCGCTGATGCCCACAGTGCAGCGCTGTAGTCTCACCTGTTCAAGAGGTTGTTCCTGCTGACCATCCTCAGGAAGCCCGTCGGATCAGTCATTGAGTTCAGCTTGTTATTCATCTCCTCAAACTGCTGATCCATGATATCCCCAGCTTCGCTCTCAGTCTCGCTACTGGCACAGGCTCTGCAGGGGGAACAGCAGGGTGAAGGAGTCATTGACGCAAGACAGAGCAACAGCTTTGTGACAAATGCTCAGCCAGTTTGAGAGAAAAATGTCTTTCAGACACAACCTCAACCAAATGCTGAAGTCCTGTTTTCCCTGGATTGCATCACCTCCTCCTGTTAGGCATACAAGAGAGTAACAACCCCATTCCCCTCCTCTTCTCCTGGGCATTCTTCAAGGTTTAAAGAGCGACACACGCTCATGGAAATACCGGACCCCAATTCCCATGCTCTGCAGGCATGGACTTTAGAAGCTGCAGCACAACGGAAAAGCTGAGGTCTGCAGGAAAAACCAACTCGGCCCTTGATTTGCCTAAGAACATGTGTTAGTGCATCCTTTTCAGATTTCCGCAATAACAGCTCCAAGCTCTGTATGCTTCCTTCACTGGCAAAGCACAACATAAAAAAGGGAGCTGTGCTGCTGCTCCTGTTATACAAACAGGGAACACACAGGGAGAGAAATTACCAATGCCACTAGGACAGCAGCAATAGAGACACAGAGAGCTCCAAATCTCTGAATTTTCCATATTCTGACATTAATATCTAAATTATCGTCTCAGTGTAGATTTTCTGTCAAAATGCTGTATTTTATCTTCTTTCTAAAAGCAGAAGGGAAACACAAATATTGTATGTGCATTTTTAACAACTCCTCCCTTTAGTAAATAATTTGCATATTAGATGGTGCATCACAAACCTTGGAATTTGGACACTTAAGCTAAAACTGCTATGCTACCTGCTGAAGCTGCCTTGCACCTCATTTCTGTTTCCTTTTGGGCTCCTGACAACTTGCAGTCTTTCCTCAAGGGCACATTTTCCAACAAAGAGGACATGAATTAAATTAATGCACAACACGCACTTGTGCTGGCAACTAGGGCCATCCCTATGTTGCTGTATGCACCACAGGATATCTTGTAAGCATACTTCCAGGTCAATATAATTTAACAACCTGAAGGAATAAGTCCTGACAAAAGCCAATCACTTCATGAACACTGAAATGGGGCTAGCTGAGCAACAGCCATGGCAGGGGGAGGGAAAAAAGGCAAAGAAAAGGTTGTCAGCAGCTGCCTCCTGCCTGTTTTTCCTCCAGCTGCAGGCATGCTCGGTTTTGAGTCCTGGCACAGTTTTGAGTAACAATGACAATGAGTATTCAGAGCTCCTTAAAGAGGCAAAAATTTTGAGTTCATGAACCCAAGAGAGCAAGCCACACGCTCTCCCTGAAGAGCAAGGACTCTGTCCCAACACAAGTTCAAGCAGACTTTGAAGTCCCTCCCACTGCTTTTTGTAAGTATGCGTTATTTGTCAGCTTAATTAGACCAGCTGAATGGAACCATTTCTAGCTGAAAGCGAAGGCTGCAGTGTGGAACTGAGCACCACCACAGCAAAAATCTGATGACACATCCCGTGACAGCATCTCTTCCTCTCCAGGAGCAGAAAATGGGAAGATGTGCCACTCTGGAGACGCAACAGTACCTACATGCATGCTCACAGCATTATGGCAGGCAATGACACTTTAACTTGAACACAAAAGCACACAAACTACAGCACAGTTAAGCAAACGAACTGAGAACTCAGAGGTAAACAGAAGTTTTCATATGTGTGCTGTACATATTTAAATCCCTCTGTTCTTTGTTGGTAGGCAGAGAACAGGTTCCAGGGACTGCAGATGACATCTTCTCCTGGGGGTCTGGCGTGCTGGAGTACGGTGGCAGTCTGCGATGCTGTAGGAAAGCACTTGATCCATGTGGGGAAGGAGTTTCAAAGTACAAAATGACGTTCACCCACATGGAACAGACAAGATTTGTTTGTTTAATTCCCTGCGTATAATTTTGAAGTGGGGAAAGAGCTTCTGCCTGTGATCATACCACACCAGCCCAATGATCTCAGAGACAAGCATTAAGCCCAGAATCCTTAACAAAAAACATACCACTACCATCACCCCGAAGAGAGGAGGAAGCTGACATCACAGTAAACTAAAAACTCATCCCAGAACCTAAAGACCAAAGGATTCCCTTTGCCAGTAGGAGAACCTGTGGTGACAAATGATTAATGGAACTGAAAACAGTATCTGCAAATCTGTTACACAAGGTGTAACTGCAGGTTGCAGTTGTGTATACACGTATCTACAGGGTAAGATTCAACCATCAACATGTGGAGATGTAATCTGAACCACACCACCCTGGTGCTTTAAGAGAAGGGTAGATGGAACCAATTCAGTCTGGGTTTTTCCCCTCTCGTCCTTCCCGTCAGTATTCACACCTTGGAGGGAGCGACTCAGTTCTCCCAGAAAGAACAGAACGCTCATGGGCCACGTGCACATACAAGACAGAACGGGATGAAGCGCCAACATCCGGAACACATTTGCAAAACCCAGGCAACATGAAGGCTGGAGGGAGTAACTTTTGACATTTCCTTTAATGGGAATCATGCAACTCGTTTTCAAGCAGAACCCGAAACAAATAGTTCAGAAGGTGTGACTGAAGCTAACAGAAGCAGAAGTCTCAGAACAGATTTTATGTAAGAACCCAAAACCCCTAGACACCACCAAGGATAAGCCATTTCATAAATGCACCATTTATAAATTAAATTAGCAATAATTTCATAATAATATTTGGATAGCAGCGCTTATGTGCTTGTAGCTTCTCAGGGCTTTAATATGAAGGAAGCTACTTCTCTGTGCATGTCTGTTCCCTTATGTTTCGAGTACTCAGCTGGCTGAGAGCCCCTTTGCTCTTTCTCAGAGTACTTAAAAATCCCAGACTAACAAGCAGTTTGTTACTGCTCACAGTGAAATGAATAATGTGACTGGCTGTAAAAAATGTTTCCCTTCAGAAAGTCACTACTACCATCATAAAAGGTTGTGCGCCTTTTCAGAAAGTACCAACCCAAAACGCACCCAAGTGAGATACAACTGTGAATCCAAACCAGGCAGATGTGGGGATTGCTGGAGATGAGTCGGCTGTCACTCCTTTTGGTTTCCAACTGTCTCAGTGTTATGAGCTAAGCACATACCCATCTCAGCAGCACACGCTGTTTATAGCACGCAGCGAACACAATCCTGCCAGTGCCCTTGTGAGATCAGTGGGTAACTTCACAAAATGGCAAGCTCAGCCTGAGCTCAGGACAAAGAACGGGTCCTCATGTTAAGTTCACCCTGACTGCAGGCTCGCTGTGCCAGATCCATCATTTCGGCTACCGAGAGCAGCAACTCACCTGTTCATGCTCAAAACCCATCGCAGATACTGCCAGTATTTCAGTAACACTTACAAGGCCAGCATTAGCGAGGCTGCATCCCTGAACCCCTCCTCTCCCCAGATGCCTAAAGCTTGTCCTCCGTAACGGCAACACAAAATGCTCAGTGATGCTCCAAAGGAACTTCCAGATTCCAATGTCATGCTCAGATAAACAGGATCAAACACCATGTTCACCAGAAGTTTTCTGAATAGTAGTATGGATTTTTTCCAAATCGCTTTGTACCTTGTGCTTATGGATAATCGGTGTTGTAGTTACAAAACTGTTTATAGATAGCAGTAGAAGAACCAGAAGGGAAAAGAAAATCACTGTGCAGCTACTTCAAGGGAATGAAAACCCTCAGTAGAGGTACTAAACATCAGACCCCACGCCTTTATCGATCTTCTAGGTGCAAAACCACATGGATTACTCTGACATCGCTTCCCTCCTTGGAGAGCAGGGCTGTGAAGCAGAGAAATTTTCTTCTAGATACACACTGTCCATCTCAATATCTTTCGCCTCTTTCTTACTAAGTTTCCTCTCACCTGGGAGACCAGTGCGTGGCTCATTTTAGGGTTTTCTGGTCTGGGGAGAGGTTTACTTTCCTTCTTTATAACCTGGCCAGGTCAAATATGGTCACAAATCTGCTTTTATTTGACTGCTCACACCTCTTAAGAAAACACTATGGGTTATAGAGTGCAAGATTTTAGTGCTCTGAAGCAGCGTCTTATAGATTTTGGTCTGTCTTCAGTTTGTCTGCATGAAAACTCTGGGACTGTACAACTTGTTTAGCTCTTAGAAGATCAAGTTAATTTCAATAATAACAGCAGTGTGTCTAAAACAATCTCCAGGGATTGCAGAAACCCCCAAGTTAATTCATGTAGCAGGTGACTGGCAGTTTTGGGGGCTGATTTCCACGAAAAGAAGGGGAAAAAGCACCTTGTGTTCTTTAGGGGACTGACACAACAGCCATCATGTTAAAGCAAAACACCAACAAATCTAACCGCCCCAAAACACAGCAAA
Source organism: Falco naumanni (assembly GCF_017639655.2). Lineage (NCBI taxonomy): Eukaryota > Metazoa > Chordata > Aves > Falconiformes > Falconidae > Falco > Falco naumanni. The sequence goes on along the minus strand of NC_054054.1, from coordinate 98,684,114 downwards.
AATTCCTGAGATCCCCTCTCAAGCTGGCAGTGTTACGGACAGGCTTGTCTCTGGTAGCGCAGGTGACAAACTTCTTTATCCACGTTGGCTACAACACCAGTAACAGCTCTCGGGCCTGAAGGCATTATGTAAATATAGACAATTATTGGGAAATGAATTCCATTCACAGATTGCATATAAATGCCTAGCCAGCTGCCAAGAATCTTCCAAGCAGCGCACCAATATACAGATCCTTCTTTTTTTTTGTCTTTTTTTTTTTTTTTACTTTAATGAGCTTTCTTGGCCAACGACTCTGAGCTGAAATCATGCGAGGCCCAGCCAGTGTCATTCTGCAGATTTTTTTCTTGACAGTTTTAAAAGTGTGACAATTCTTTTATCTCAGCTGTTCCTGGACCAGCAGGAAGAGTGGCTGCTTTTCAGCATTTTCTACGGTTGAACAGGAAGACGTTATTTCTGCTCGAACTCTCTGCTGTTTAAGCCCTTGTGCAGCCAGCGCGGGATGGCCGGCCGTGCTGCCCTTGCGCAGCCTCAGCGTCCTGCCCGGCAGCACAGAGAAGGTGCATGCAGCCGCCTGCCGCCCCGTGTCACACTGCCCTGTCCCCACACCTGAACCCCAGAGGTCCCAAAGCCTTCATGGTCTCACCAGGGAAGCGGGGTACTGCAGAAGGGAACGTTTCCAGCCCAAGAGCAGGGTGGACAGCCCCACGGCGGACACCTCAAGCAGTCCACTCGATGGAGGGTAAGCCAGAGAGGCAGCGCCATTTTGTTGCTGCTCACGTTTGCAGCAGTGGGCCAAGGCGGGAGAGCGGCCTTCTCCTTCGGAGAAGCTGGACAACAGCAGCAAGGCTCGGCCAGGCCTCCGAGGTCACACACGAAGTATGCAGTGCTGATTCCTGACTCGCAACCCAGGGCTCGTACTAAGCAGCTTGGCAGTGGCTCTTTGAAACAATTCCTCAAGCTGGCCCAAGCCCAGAAACAGGCTCCAGGAGCAGGAGGCCAGGCTGGGGACCCCAGCACGTGCATTCCCCGGACTAGCAATGCCAGAGCACCGGGAAGCAAAGATATGCCTGGCTCTGTACACCACTGATTTATTAGACACAGTCACTTTTCCCCAAACCTTCACAAATCCAGTATTTTTTTCTGGTTGTACCGGGTCTGGCTGAGCCCCGCAGCAGCCCACAGAGCACTGTGCTTTGCACTGGCAGCTAGCAAGGTGGTGGTAACGCACCAGTGCTTTGGCTACAGCTGAGCAGGGCTGGCACAGCATCAGGGCTGTCCCTCCAACCTTCCCCCCTCACCGCTGGGCTGAGGGGTGGGCAGGAGCTTGGCAGGGGACACAGCCAAGACAGCTGACCCAAAGTGACCAAAGGGATATTCCACACCATATGACGTCTGCTCAGATATGAAAGTTAAGAGAGAGGAGGAGGAAGCAGGAGGCATTCGTAATTTATAATGTTTATCTTCCAGAGCGATCGCTACATGCACTGAACCCTGCTTCCCGGGAAGTGGGCGAACATCGCTTGCTGATGGGAGGTAGAGAATAACATCTTCTGTTTTCCTTTGCTTCTGCACACACAACTTTTGCTATTGCTCAATTAAACTGCCTTTATCTTGACCCACAAGGGTTCCGTCTTATTTCCTCCCCCACTCCACCCCCTGTTCTACTGAGGAGATGAGTGATAGGGGGCAGGGGGAAGAATCTTGGGCAGAGCTTTCTCTTCAGTTCCCTGAAGAAAAGTAAAACCATGAGAACGTGTCACCACAGCCTGAGCCCATCCTGCCCTGCAAAACTTTCAGGACACACTCAGCATCCCAGCAGACACACATTCTTTAGTTTACTTTGAAATCAGTGAAAAAGGACAAAAGCAATCTACTAGGCCTGAGCCCAGAACCTCTGAGGGCTTCCAACTCCCTTCCAGCATCCGATGCTCCCATGAAGGAAAAAAAACTGGAGGGACTCACTGTTTGTGCTGAGCACATGTGTCCACAGCCCTCTCAGAGCTTCAAACCCAGCCAGCTGACTGCTACCGATTTCGTTACTGGTACTGGGGACGTAACATAAGCAAGTGTCATGTCCCCCCTACCCCAAAGGGAGAATTAATTTGTCAGTGAGAGACTGCAGCAAGCCCTGGGGAAAAGCAGTCGGGAAATCTGGTACCATTCTGCATAGTTGAAACACGTAATGGGAAACTTGAGGCCTGGGGTTATGTTCTTATTTTGATCTGATCGAAAATTCCCTTCCTGTCAGATTAAGGTGTGAGCATCACGGGGCGGAAGCCAAGGACGCTGCTTGTGAGCAGACTGCAAAGCGCAGCTCGGTTTTACTGCTGCCTCCTGCACAGCAATGCCCTAAGCGACACCACTGCAGCGTCAGCTGTGCCACTGCACTTGCTGCCTAAGGTGGCTGTAACAAAAGATGAACAAGGATTAATTAGGAGAGCTGAACGGCTTCCCAATTGCCCACACAACCCTGAGCACAACTGATCCGAGGATCAATGCCATCATTTTGTCTCTCTTGGCCAACGTCATTAGGCAGAACACCAGGCTTGGGTGTGCACTGCCTGTGGGACTGTGGGTCACGCACCCAGAGCGGTCTGCAGGGTGGTCGCCTCTAACACGGCCTGCTAACAGCTCGTGGGGGCTGCGGCGGCACCGGTAGCACTTTCACCATCAAAAGTGGACAAGGAAAATGGCATTTGTCCACAGCCTCAGGAAGTCAAGAGTGTTTCACTCACAAATCTCGGTGCTGCAGAAAAACACAAAACAGTCTGGGGGAAGAAAAAGGAAAAAAAAAAAAAAAAAAAAGACTAAAACACAGTACAACCTAAAAGAGCCAGCGCCTCCACTCACACTGGGTTTGAGGGATGGTTAGCAAGTCAGCCAACACATACATTTAAGTCCTCTTCGCACTAGTAATAAACTAGACCTGTAAACTGCTGGTGTGTCACTAACCCACCTGAAGTAAAGCCATTTATGACTACGTAGCAAGGTTCACTTACAACAGCAAGCTGAACTGTCACCAAATCCTTTGCCCTGTATGCCTCACCCACAAAGAACATACGAGGACAGGAACATCCCCAATTCTGCTTTTCAGATAGAAGCATTCAGAGAAAAACTACTTGTAAATATCAGCATAGAAACTACATTCATACTCATCCAATCAATAAATCAAACCAAATACCATGAGAGATCATGAGACTGAGTATAAATAAGCAAAAAAACCTGATGTGATAAATCCATAGGATGAAAAAAATGAGGAAACATAGTTGTGGGACCTATCTGAATAACTGCTTGGAGTAAGGTTCCTCCCTCTGCTGAAATTCATCAGACTGATTAATTAACTGTAAATTATTTACTCAGCTATAGCCACAAGGGAATATATTTGGAGGGGGAGTGGAATTCCTATGATATTTGAAGTTTTTCATAAGTAAACCTTTGAAAGGGAATTAATTACACTGGAAGCTGTAAGTAGGATGGAATCTGCCCATACACAGTCAGACGTGGCACTTGCCTCCTCATTCAATCTACAGATTCACTACCCAGCGTGTGGGTTCAAACCTTATTTGCATGTGCATCTAGAGTTACTTGGCAGAAAAATAGCCATGGATACAAAAATAAAGCATTTTTTTTCGTTGCTGCAATGAAAATTTGCCCCTCCCTACTCTTGACTCTCAGTTCTCAGACAATGAGATCATCCTGAACTGCTATAAATTGCTTTCAGGTGGGAGAGCAGGAACCAGGATGCTGGACCCCCCTCCCCAACTTACCGGGTATAGTAGGAGTCCACACCCAGAGCCTCCCGCACACTGGAGATGTACTGTTCCAGCGCAGAGTTTGTTATTGTTTGCAGGGTCACGCTGTTGGCTTCATGGAAGTCCCCGGCATTTTCTGTCAGGCTATCACCCAGGTAATACTCATGAAATTTCAGAATTCCTGCAAGGCACCAGAATCATGAGGTTATTTCTGCAGGGCAGGAACAATGCTGCCAGCAACTGCCTAGGAAGATGGCACAGCATTTGGCATTTCCAGTACAACTGGGGCAAAGCATTTTATGCCATGTCTCCACAGGGCTTTTCCAGCAGTCTGTAACAGCTTTGCTTTTAAAATCTGGTTTTGTACTTTGCAGATGATTGCTCAAAGGTACAAAGGCAGAGCAGTGCCTTTATGTGATGCTCAGAATGCATTTGCTATTGCAGCATTCTCATATAAATTATAAAACAGATCCTTCATACAAGCACCTACCAGAGTAATTCACATTTCAATAGATGCATATGAAAAATACCTATTAACAGCCTCTGATCACATAAATTGAATACACAAGGCTCAAATGCTAACAAGAGTGTTATTACTACAGCAGAACCTTCTCACATCACACAAAGATTTTTCATTTCACTCATATGCATGAAAATACATTCTACACAAAGAAAGAAAATTATGGATTAATGCATAGTAAAATATAAAGACAGCATTTCACAATGGATAAACCAGACAAAGGACACTCACTGTTTTGTTAAGAATATAACTATTACAGCAGATAAAACCTTACTCCACTCAGACTGGCATATCCTTCCTGATATAATTAATTCTACAGCCTGTGATCAACAGTAAAAGGCTGCTCTGGATGCCCTGTTTGCCTTGACAGCATAAATTATTAAACCAGTTAAGAAGAGTGGAGGAATAAAGCAACTCCTTCTGTAGCAACAGCAGCAAATATAGAATCGGCGAAGAGGGTCTGAAAGTACCATCTCACTGGGATAAATGAGGATCCTGGCCAGCCAGTGAAGCTACTCTCTCCGACAGCACTAATTAAACAAGAGGAGGTCACCGTAGCTGGGCTGGAGTCACTACTGAAGAGCTCCTCAGCGAAGCTGCTCAAGTGGAACCCTTGAAGCACCACAGCCCCTCTTCTTTCTGACACCTGGCAGTGCCTTCAAGGAGGGGGTCACAAACCCACGTACTTGAAGAATGCAACTGCTTTTCTACCAGACCCAGTTTCAGCAAGGAGGAGACTGGTCATGAAGCCTAGTGGCAAACCCTGCACTTCTGATCCATATAATTTTAGTAAGCTCAGCTTGGTGTTAGTATTATAGCTTATTGTGCAAACTGCAGGCCTGAAGAGCCAATTAGTGACTGGATGCGTAGCACGACAACACCATCTCACACCTACACATGCAACATTGCAAAAAGCCCCCGAACAGCGTCTCTTTCAGTCACTGCCATCCCATCTGAAGTCAGAAATGTGTGAATGTTTGCTTCCCTTCCCAAGGAATTTTTGGTGCAGTCTAAATAGTGCTTTTTATCTCTTTAGCTTTGTCATGGTGAAGGGCTGCAATTATTACATTATATCCAGAAAGAACTCATGAAAATTTACAGTCATCACTTTATTAGATAATGAACAACAGCTGCCTGCAAAAAGCAATCCTCTGCAAATTAATCCTCCTTGCTCCTTTGTGATAAGTGTTTCCACATTCATATGAGGAGAACTCAGAAGATCAGGCAGTTCAATGGCATATCAGGAAGTGGGGACGCCCTTCTGTTTTCTGCAATCCACTTCAGTGAATAAATGTCAAAAGCTTTTGGAAGGATAAAGCGCAGAAATATAATTAAAGTAGGGATTCTTGTGCCTAGAAGATTCTCACAGAGCCAACATACTCGGAATCTCATTACTGCTCTGCCCTGTGGGAAATATATACAGATTGGAGGTTGAAAAATGGAAATATTAAACGTGTGAAACATTTCCATCTCCAGGTGAACATCAAAGCCCTGAACAAGCACTTGTAAGTCATTACTGCTGTGGCTATGACAGTTTTCAGTCTATTCAGCTTTAAGGTACTAGATGGAAAGGATTCCCTCATACATTCACTCTGGTCTCAGGTTAATTCCTAGCTACAAATGACAACAACCCGCCCTTTGTAAGGCTTGCTCACAGGCTCTCATCTCCAAAAAGGACCTCACCTGCCCCAGGAGCCAGCAGCCAGCTGTACAGATAACCTGCTGCCAGTGAGTAGTAGAGAACAAGTCCCCTTTGGCCATTCACTGTCTCCAGGACCTGGTCAATGGTCACTGGAGAATAGGGATCAGAGTCCTGCTGCCCAGTCTGACGTTCCACAAGCAGGTCAGCAAATGCCCTCGTTCGTCCTCTCTCTGCTACTGCCAATGCTTCATCGTGGTGACCTGAAAAGACAAAGCCATCTCTCAGACCTGACACTAACGTGGCCTGCAGTGCAACGTGCAGGAGCAGGGACAGCTGCTATCCCAACCCAAACTAAAACCTGGGGAAGCAGGGTCACAGCACTTATTTCTGGAAAGAGTAGCCTCCGAGCTGGCATACAGTCCCACAGATCATCTTGGCTGCAGGCAATAACACAATGTATGGGAAAACAAGCCACAGCAAGGCAAACAATTGGAAGAAGCAAGAGAGACGATCCAAAGGTGCCTCAGACCCGATGCAGAACACCATTATTTCTGTCCCAGCAAGGAAATGCTGTGCTGTGTCAGACAGATGGGGAGCGAAGGATGTATCACGAACTCCCTCCTTGCAACTTCAGCTGAACTCGTCGTATGAGTTTGGAGTTCAGACTCACATACGACGGCATCTCTTACCGAGACTGACAAGTACTCGCTGCAGGGCCTGGTAGGAGGATGTCTGCAGGTCGAAGAGTGACAGCTTGTAATCTGTGCTCAGCTGCACCTCGTGTCGGATGGTTTCAAACAGTGCCGAGGCCCGGTACAGCTGGGGGGAGAAAACAGCTATGGTGATTTCCTTACAGACACAGCACTGCTGGGAGGGCAGGAGGACCCAGAGAAACATACCCTCAGGCAGAGGGGTCTGCCTCAGACAGCCCCCCGGGATGGAAGCATCCCTGGCAGAGGGAAGGTGACTTTGGATGGAGCAGGGAGGCACACGGGCCTGGGTCAGCTCAGCACTTCACACATTTCCTCCCGAGGACAGGAATACCCGAAGGGCTCAGAGAACACAAGCCCCCCAGCATGGAGCTTATACCTGGTGCTGAGACTCCTCCAGGTTCCCACTCGCCCAGAGGGAGAGGCCGAGGCCGTGGCGGATCTTGGCTTCATCTTCCCTGCGTCCCAGCTGCTCTGCCAGCCTCAGTCCTGCAAGGCAGTCAGAGTGAGAGAGGGGAAGGGGCTCTGGCAGCCCACTGCAGCACTTCTGCCCCAGTGGGCTGGGGGCTCAGGCAGGCCCTGGGGGCTTCGGCGGCAGGCAGAGGCAGCCAGGGAGCTGCCGAGTGGAGGGATGCCGAGCAGGGCAGGGCCAGCACTGCTGACACTGGAACTGGCACTGGTGAGAGGTGCCTCAGCAGGACAGACGTGTGCATGGACCAAGACCCCCCTAAGTGAGGTGAAGGTGCAGTCCCCTGAGTAAGTAAACCCCTGCCGGGCAGTTCAACTTCTAAACCTTGAAAGCCACACAGACAAACAAAATCACACTGAGCTGCCAAACTGCCAGAAAATACACCTCCTGCCACATTACTGGCTCACTTCCCACCAGCTCTCCCCAGCCTTCTGGCAGGCTCCGCATGGTTTACGTACTGAGCCAGAGCAGAGGGCAGGGTCCCGGAGTGAACAACCTGGAGCTTGTTTCACTTCCAGAAGCACCTTCTCTGTTGTCTCCACTTCCACCACGCTCCAAACCTCTCGCCTCCATGGCCTGGGCTGACAACAGGGACACCTCCGTCCTCTTAGGCACCTCAGGTTTCCCATGGACTAGGGAGTGGGAGTGGGGGCCCAGGCCATGACCACGCAGCTCAGCAGCAGCTAGTACTTACAGGCTTTTCAGGAATTCTGTGTCACACCAGGAGTAGGAGCTGTATTTAATTTCTCCCCTTCCAACTTAATTGAATTCCCTCAGCATTCTGGAATCCTGCCAAGGTCAGTTTCAGGAAAACCAGACTAACTGATGTAATTAATCCTTCAGCTTCCAGCTTCATACACTACAGTTACACTGCTCATCTACTCCATCACAGAGCTACCACCTTGAGCAGATGCTGCTTGCATGCAGGAATCCCTTGCAACAGCACAACTCACAAGCCAGCGCTGGCCCCTGCGCTCAGCAGTGGCAGATGGCTTCCACACACCGAGGGCTGCACCTCCCTCACCTCCCTATCAAACACAACTTGTTTTCACTCACAGCTTAGAGGACACTCACCCACCTGGTCTCACTCCCACTTGAACACAGAAGGAAAAGCCAGGTGGCTATCGGCAAGGCACACAGCAAGGCGCACACAAAGGTTTGAGACCTGCTCTCAGGATCAGAGAGATCTATCACAACCTGCTGTGGTTTTCCCAGAGCCAGTTCCTGGCATGCAATGCTATTTATACAGAAGGTTTACAGCTTCTAGGCTCAGGCACAGAAGAGCTTTATAAAGAGCCTCTGCCAGATGCAGCCTGGACTCAGGCTCAGAGCTAGCCGAGATGCCCCCAGGAAGGCACAGATTGAGCTTTGCAATGCTTTGTCTACAGTACGCCAGGAAGGCTCCGAGTGACGTGGCGGGCTGACCATAACAGCCCGCTTGGGCAGCTACTCACACGGATGCTCAACAGTAGCTATGGATGCCTGCAAGAGATCTTGCATCAAAGGCTACTGTCAAACACATCCTCTTAGTGCCACGCTCACAGGACCTCGCATGTCTCCATGTCTTCAGGCCTCCTTCCTAGCCCACCGCACGTCCCACTACATGCTGCATTGCACAATTCAGCCTCTTACCTTCCTGCAGGTACATCACAGCCTGAGAGTAGTTCTGCAAGGCGTGATGAGTCCTCCCCAGACTGCTGTAAGACACAGTTTTGGCTACAAGGTCATTCATTTGTGCTGCAATGCTGAGGTGCTGCTCCTGATAAACCACCGCCCTCTCGTAGGTGCCCAAGGACTCGTAGGTCAGGCCCAGGTTGCCGTACGCCCGGCCCTGGCAAGTGGGGTTGTTGGTCTCCTCCGCAATCTGCAGGTCGAGCTGGTGATACTGCAGGGCTGTGTCGTACTCCCCCATCTGCTGGTAGACCCCACCGAGGCCGCAGGCAGCATCACTCTCCAGAGCTCGGTCCTTCATCTCTCGAGCAATGTTGAGTTGGCGCTCCAGGCAAGAAATGGCTTGCTCGTAGTTCCCCAGCTGGCTGTGCAGGCTCCCCAGCTCCCCGTAAGCCTGGGCTTTGTTAAATGCCTCCCCCAGCTCATGTGCCACCACAAGCCTCTTCTCAAAGCACACCAAAGCCTGCTGCAAACTTCCCATAGCCCTACAAGGGAAGAAAACAGCAGCATTTATTTTGCCAGTATTTTCTTGGAAGAAGATGTCTTGCCATTTCCTCTAGAGACCAGCTCAAAGCTCTGAGGCAGAAACAAATCTCCCCCCAAGAGACAACCCTGGCACCTCTGAATCAATCTCCTTCTTCTGCTACCCTATAAACTTCTCTTCCTCTCAGGGCAGAGCAACACCGCTTCATTATTTTTGCTGGTAGCACGGTCCCCAACACCCAGAGGACTCTGTTACTCGCTCCTGTGCCACATCCCTGTGCACGTGTACAGTAGCCACACAAACACCCCCATCAGTAACACAACACATCCCTCTGTACTTGTACTCCACTGTCTGTCATTAGAATACAGACGGAGTGCTCCTTACCTGTGCCCATTGCCCAAGCCCCGGTAGGCCTTTGCCTGATCTTGCATACGGTTCAAGCTTTGAGCCACAGACAGGTACTGTTCGTAATACTTTATAGCTTCCTCAAAATCTCCCAGAGCCTCGTAACAATCTCCCAGGTTCCCATATGCTCGGCCCCGATCTAACACGGATTCATTTCCACTGAGCTGCTGCAGCATGGCCAGCTGCTGCTCAAAGTAGCCGATAGCTTCCTCCATGACATTCATGTTCATCTTGGTAATGCCCATGTTACCATAGACTTGAGCTTCTATGCTGGGGTCCTTCAACTTCTGCCCAAGCTCCAGCTGTTCTTCGTAACACTTGAAGGCCATGGTGTACTTCCCAAGTGACATATATACTGCAGCAAGGTGACCGTGTGCTCTGCATTCACCCGGCATATCTCCCAGCTCCTGGTACACCTCCAGCTCCTGTGTGTGGTAACCTAAAGCCTTGTCACACTTCTGTACCATTCTGTATGCAGAGCCCAAGGCTGCATACGCACTGGCTTCCAGTCTCCTGTCTTTAACATGATGGGCTAAGCTCAACTGCTGCTCATAAAATTTTATTGCACCATTTACGTCTTTTTTACAGACAAAAATATCCCCCAAGTTTCCCAGAGCTCGGAATTTGGCCTGGGAATTGTTCAGAGACTGGGCCAGTGACAACAGGTACTTCTGACACTCCTCTGCTTTGCTGAAGTCCATCAAGGCTTTGAAGGCCAGGCCCAGGTTGCAATAGGCTTTGGCTTGGCTCAGCTTGTCATGAAGATCCTTTGCTAAGGCAAGATCCTGCTCGTAGTACTTGACGGCTTCCTCGTAGTTCCCAAGGCAGTAATGGGCATAGCCAAGGTTGTGGCAAACCTTCCCCTCCCCCTCCATGTCCTGCAGCTCTGGGGACAAGCGCAGGTACTGCTCGTAGTAAGGGGCTGCCTGCACGTACTCTCCTCGTGAGCAGTGGAAATTGCCTAAGTTGCTGAGGGCGCGCGCTTCGCTCTGGATGTCCCGCAGCTCCCGCGCGATGTTGAGATGATTCTGGTAGTGCTGCAGCGCGCGGTCATGGGCACCCAGCGCTTGATAGGCAACTGCCAAGTTCCCGTGCGTAGACGCCTGAGAGGCACGGTCATTTACTTCCATCGAAATCTGCAGCTCCTGCCGATGGTATTTGACAGCCTGGTCATACATGCCGAGAGCGTTGTAAGCGTTGCCCATGTTGCCGTAGGCCCGGCCCTGGGCCGCGTAATCGCTGAGCTCCTGAGCTATGGACAGGTGGGTCTTGTGCAGCCGCAGCGCAGTGTCATAGTCGCCCTTCATCTGGTGAATGATTCCTGAAAAATACAGAAACGGGCTCAACAAAAACACTCCTCCACAACACCCTGCCAGGCCAGGATGCTCCTGCAGCCGGCCCTCAGCAGCTCACGACGCGGCCCCTTCCCCAGGCCCCCCCTGCCCCGCACCCCATCCCTTCCCCTCAGCACCCCGACATGGCCCTTCTCAAACAAACTGCCTCCTCGCTCCTGACGGGCAAATCCCAGAGAAGGGTTCATAATATACACGAAGCACCCCTTCACCACAACAACTGGGTGGTCTGGCCTTACAAAATGCCCATTTTCTTTTTAAATTATGCTATTTTTTTCCCCCATCCGTGATATCTGGTGACTCCAGTGCTCACACCCAAGAGGCTCAGCAAGAAAGCACTCCCACTTGCTTTTCCATCCCAGTCACACCATCTTGTACTTGTTACGAGACATGGAACCAGAGCTCTGAATCTCCTAATGTCCCAACTTATCCTTCAATTAGCTCTGTGCTAATACATGTGGCTCCTTTGCAAACACTCCTGAAGAAGCCACCAGAGGCGGCCCTGGAAGCACAGACCCTGCAGGTTCGCCACAGTTACTCGATACCCGAAGACGTCAGGTCTTTCTCTGCCCCTAAAAGAAAACAACTTCCAATTTCCGACTCCATATTGCAACCAGTGTGTGGGAAGGAAGAGATGTAGAGGGTCAGGAGGCAACTGCCTGCCCCGGCCACTGGCAAGCACAGCATGCTGTCATCGGCCCTGCGCATCAGCCTACTTTTTGTCAGTACTTTTAAAGAGAAATTTGAAGACAGAGGCTTTCCAAGTGAGCCTGGAACATGACAGCCAAGATTTCCTGAGGCAATTTGGACCTCGCAGATTCATTTTTTAAACTCATGCAGGACTGAAAACCTAAGTTCCATTACCTCAGCGTGAGGCACTCTGGCTGGATTACTTGTCTTTCTATCAAAGTCAGTCATTCAAAAATTCTGCTCATTTTCCAACTAACATGAGGCTTCAGGAGAAGGCAATTTAGAAAACACGGGCAGAACAAAACAGGATGAAAATGGCAAATGCTTGGTTGCTGCTGACAGTTCGTTTCCCTCCCCCTGCACGGCAATTGTGATCAAAGCCAGCGCTCATGGCAGGAGGGACTGGCTCCCTGGTGCCTTAGTCCAGCTCCTGGCCAAATCCTTCCTCAGCTCCAACGAGCCTGCGGCTTTAACTGATGAGCGTTAGCTATTGCATCCCTGGCTGACGCATGCTGATGTTTCTCTCCAGCATGGCGAGGGAAGGTGGTGGCAGCACGGACGAGATGAGCCAAGCTAAGTGACCCCACGTGGATACTCTGGCCCCCCACCTCTGATCTGCAGGCAGAGGCAGAGCCGGGGCTCAGCGCACAGCCGCAGTGCCACGCACGGCACAGCGCTCGCCAGACAGACCGCCCCGTTCTGCGGAAAAAGCACAAAGTCATTACTGGGGGTGGACTGGGACGGGACACGAAGTGATGTAACTCAGAAACTGCAAAAAACAGTCTCTTTGAAAGCATCTCATTGCTTCACAAACTAAGAATTTGCTCAATCTTTCTTCTGGAACAGCAAGAGGTGTCTGAGCTGGATGCAGGCAGAACCAGTGCTGCCCCAGGGAGCCCGCGCTCCCAGCCTGCCTCCCAGCCAGCACCCCGGGGTGCCTGGACCCCAGCACCGGCAGCCAACGCAGTGGGCTCCCCCTCTGAGAGCTAACACACGCTCATCGGAAACACCCCGAAATCCCGGCATGTCCAGATTAAGGGAGCGAGCAAGCTTTTCCTAATCACTTACTGCTAAACGGACAGACTCCTCATGGAGACCAGACATGCTGCTGCTCTCCACCAGCACCGCTGCTCCTCCTCGGAGGAACCAGGTGCGGGGAAGCGCTCGGTTTGAAGTGACCGTAAAAGGGAGAGAGAGGACAGAAAACAGGTTAAAAGCAAATCTTTTTTGTTGTGATGTTCTTGTTCTGTGGTGAGGTGGTTCTTAATTACGAGTCAGAGAGCAGAAATGAAGACAAACCTTATTAAAAATTTTTAGTGGTGACTTTGGCACAAAGGAAGGGAGCGCTATTCAAGATACGCTGTGAAACCTGTTAAGAAGCACTGCTGACACAGAGAAGGATGGGATTATTATGGAGGAAGGACTGAATAGCCTTACGTACCACAGCAACAAGAATGGGGTGATGAAAATTAGCAGTAAACTATGCAACGACATGCACTGCAGGACTACAAGGCCAGGGAGTCATCACATGGAAATGAGACGCAGTGATCCAGTGAACTGATGTATTTCCAGTACAAGAAATCCAAATGTGATTCCTGTTGGATGCTGAAGAGTTAACCAATTCACAGACCAATGCTGGTGTAAACAAAGAGGGGCATCAGCCCTTGAAATTGTTTTCACCCTCAGAGTGCCAAGGCTCCAGAGCAGCCAAGCAAACAGTACATCACCATTGCAATGGCTGGTGGTCATGGCATGTGCAGTACCAGCAGACTGGATGCAGCACCCCAGGAGGCATCCTTCACTTCTCCCGGTTTAACCATTGATTCCCCTGGTAACTCTTGTGTTTCTACAGCTTTTCTGGGAGAGTACCTGAGGCCAGCTGCAACCACTCATGGGCCAAAGAATTACACCAAGAACATGGACATCCCTTACTGCTGAAGCACATGCTGCCTCAAAAACACGCTGTTTGCCTCCCAGTTGCTGCTTGCGCTGGCACGGTGCTGCAAGCACGCAGACTCTTGGCTCTTAGGCCACCTTCCCAAAAACGCTTACCACCCTCTCAAAAACACTTACACCACCCAGTCACAACATCATCAACAGCATCCCAGGCAGAAGTGGCTGCTGCAGGATGTGAAGGAGCTCCTCAGCAAGCCTCTCTAAAAGCACATTCATAGCCCTAATTTCTAAGCATCCTCCTGTCTCCCTCCCATTGAATGGCCACTGTGTTTTCCTAACCTCAGGCTCTCCTCAGCTACACACTTAAACAAAATTCCTGCCAAAACCAGAGACAACTGTGGCCCTGGACTGCAGACACTGGCTGGCTCAGAGGGGATGCTGACTCCACACCTTTCTACTAGTTTCATGTATGTTTTATCTGTGAGCCATGTGAAGCCTGGTTGTTTCACATTCTTTCCCATGTCCTGCAGGACAAGCTCCTTCACTGCAATCTTTGGCAACAAAATAACTGCAAGAAACAGACCAGATGTCTCTTAGGAAAAAAGAGAGGCTCATTTTGGGCTGCAAGGGATTCTGCTGGTCTGAAACATGCAATAGTTACTTTCTTCAATATCCATCTCCCCAAAACTAGATCAGTTTCCACGCTGATACCTTAGAAACCAAGACGACACCCAGGCAGGTCTGGCCTGCCATTTGCTGTTTCTGTTGTCCACACGGCATTTGACATTGGAAAATTTAGGTCAAGAGAAACAGCTGCAAATCTGCCTGCCCGCAAGAGGTGTTGGAGCAGCATGGAACGCAAGTTCCTGCTTTTAGCAGCTAGTACATTAAAAAAAGTATTAAGAGATAACATCAGGAGCTTGGTGTTAAATCCGTACTTTAGCTTACAATTTCTCTTGTGCCCAAAAAATCCTTCTAAACAGCTCTTGTACCAGTGTATCCATTAGCCAATACAGTCCTCAGGCCAGAGCACTGCTGTTTGCAGAGCACAAGATGCTCGATCAGACAGGGGCTCCTCTGGCAAACCCGTGGATCACCAGCCTTAAGACACAAATCCCACTCCTGTCACAAAGTTCCTCTCCTTATTCTTCCATCTCAGCTCTCTTACCCTCCACAGATCAACATCTCTGGTAGTACTGGAGATTATTTTGGCAAATACTCAGCTAACTTGACAGAGAAGGAAACACCTCCAGTTTCCCAGGTCATGGAAGAGGCCCTAGTGAGCAGACAGAATGCCACAGGTCAGCCTCAAAGCCTAGGCACCCTGAAGAAACTCCCCTTCACTGTGAGGAACAAGAGAAGTCAGTGCACAGTGGTGACCACTAAAATGCCATTGACAGCTCAGGTGGTGTGTCCACAGGCGTGGTGGATGCTAGCGAGACGTCCTACGCTCACAGTAATTACCTCTCTCTCAACATGGAGCAACTCACAATGGAGAAAGAGGCTGACCCAACCCAGACTCTCCCACTTCATACTGGAGGACAGGCAAGAAAAGGAGTCCCTGGCGCTGGAGATACTAGGAATTCCTGCCCCAGGACACCAACCTCTCCTGTCCTGCATGAAGGAGAAGGAAAGTGGGAGAAGAAGATGGCAAGTCAGACACAGAGCATGGCTTTGAAAGGCAAAGGGCAGCCAGAGAAGTAAAATTCATCCTAGAGATCAGGGCAACAAGTTACTGCAACAGCTTATGGTGCTGCTCTCTGGAGAGGCTGTGGATGGAATTTCACCCTGGACACTATGTCCACTAGAAAGGCTGCTCTCTGTCAGGACCCCTGCTCGAGCAAATTCCCAGAATTTCATCTAAAAAATTCAAGTTGCTTTTAGGAAAAAAGGAATCTGATAAGAGACCCCACACAGCACCTCCTGGTATGTTTCCAGCATTTGCCAGGGGTAGTTACAAAGGATGGCCCACGAAGGAAAGGTTCTGACTCAGACTCCAAAATCATCACCTACCAAATATATTCTCTCTTTGTGCATTCCTCAACAGACAAAAATGAGGTTCGTAGATGGATGGGAGATGAAGCCTTCACAGTTCTAAATGATTTAGTCAGCCTCTTTACTGCCAAGAAAGGAGAAAAACAGTGAGCAAATGTTTACCAGGAGATACCCAGGACAAAACCAAGCAGCATAACAGAGAACAAAGCTGTGCTCTCTTCACCCATGGAGCCTGCTATCATATTAGTTTGCTCAAGCTGTCACCCATCTGTTGTGGCACTTAAGGAAGGAGGATCCAGAAACACACTGTCACTTCAAAACATCAGCGTTCTGACTCATTCTTACAGCTATAATTATTGATTTCAAAGTACAAGATAGCCTTCTGGTCAAGCAGCTAGGCTACACTCCGGAAAAGCACACGAAGGATACAGTAGAACAGACCCAAGACAAGAACCCAGCAGACATGAGGGGAGATGGCCAGAGATGGCCTTTACTGCCTTATACAGCGTAAAGCACCAAACCCAGCACAAATTATGTTAACTCCCAAGTTTTCTTTCCTTAATGATGAATACAGTTAGAACCATGTAGCAACCTGTATAAGACATCAGCAAAATAATCATAAAAGTTACATTCTGCCTGCGCAAATCACCGATTTTTCCAATTCAGGCAACAAATCAGCAATGTGAGAGAGAAAGTGTCAGACTAACTTTGGAACAAACAGCCTTTGCAGCTCCTGTGCTGGAGCCTGGCGGGTGGTTACAGCAGAAGTCAAAGGGACCTCCAGCCTCCTGCTAGCATCAGCCAACAGTGCAGAACAAAGCTCTGCGTCGTGCCGGGGTCACTGCTGCACCACAGCTTTCACCTCACCCCGAGCTAACACCGGTCTTCACTGAACCTGCTCTTTCTGAATGAAATACAAACATGCTGAAAGCTGAAACAGAGCCGAAGTGGTTCTGAAGCTCACCCAGCGGTAGGAGAACCATGTCCCAGCCCCTCCTTGGTGCGGACAGGAGAGCCTAATGGCACCCATCGTCTGATGCGCGCTCTGCTGCAACGCTGCTGGCTGGATGAGTGCGCCTGTGAGCGGGCAGGGATAAGGGAAAGGAGTCCTGGGCGAGTTAGCTAGTTCTTCAGCCATCAGGGAAGACACGACCAAACGTAACCACCATTTTTTTATCCCAATTGCAAAAATGCTTCAAGAGAAAATATCTCGCACCGTTGGGCAACACACCCAAGCACGTGAAGACAGGCACAGAAGTTCTCTTGGAACTGTGAAGATGCTAAGCACCAAGGGAGAGACTGAGTTTTACTAATAATCTAAAGTGTCCCCTTCTCCATCGCAAAGGGAACCCTCACGAGCTGCAGAGGCTGAAAAGCCAGCTCTCTACATGGAGCCTTGGCATTTGGAAACACCATCTGCTTTGCAAAAGTTGACAATCTGAGACTTCTGGTTAAACTCCACATCCCCTTGTTGTGAAGGGCTTGATAACTTGTGACTTGCCCTCAGTCCATTACCTTCTGCTTACTGAGTCACAGAGCGCATTATATCTCCCTGCAGAGCACTGCAGCAGCTGGGCTATGTTATATTCCGTGCCTGTCTTGCTCAGCATTAGATAGTACACTTAAGAGAGTCTTCCACCTAAATCAGTGAAATGCAAACAGAAAATGTCTGTTGCTTCAGCAAAGAGGCCAACTCTAACATTCTGGCTTGGAAACACACATTTAGACACATTTTTTTGCCTGTCAGCATGGTTATTTTGACGAGGTTTTGTTTTGCATGTGGATTAGATGAAAGAGACAATTAAGACTTGACTTTTTAATTGGTACTGGATGCATTTTAAACAACAGTAATAGGCTTCCTCAACAAGAACTGCATGTTCTCTTTCTCCAGTATAACTTAACTCTGACAGAGGAGACATAAAACTATAGCCAAATAACGGCTGAAACGTGAGATCCTGCACTCAGAAGCTAGGAAAACTATTCTAATATGGAGTGTAGGGCGGCTGAGTCAGCATACCAACTGAAAGTTATATTTAGGCTTATATCCAACACAAGAAAAACATTCTCCGTTGCACCAAAACTCTTGCCCTCTTTTTTTTAAACAAAAATCCCTGGAATCACTAAATCCAAAGCTGCTGTAAGATTAATAATGATATTAAGATGAATTTTTCTAGTCCCAACTTGACTGATTCTGAGACTGCAAAAGGGTAAGAGAATTTAAACCACAAGCACCATGAAGGCTGAGGAACAAGAGCAAGTTGCTTCCTTTTGCAGTAGCGCTTGTTTTATTCTAGGATGATGCAAAGCAACTACAGCAAGTATCAGCACTTGCAGTGACCTGCTAAGCCCACTTTGCCTCAACATTTGTGTTCAGTTTGTTGGGTTTTCTTTTTTATGATGCAGAGTAGCACAAGAGAACATACAAGCAATTAGAAGAAATACCACAGAACTGAATCAAGCTTCCTCCTCACAAAAGAGCTGTGGTCTGCCCAATGGCAAAGGGCTCACAAAAACAGCAGGAGACAATACGGAAAACCCAAGATGGCTCATCACTACGCCGACACAGGGAAGAAAATCAAAACCAAGTGACAGCTTCCATTTGCCCAGACTGTATCTCCTCAGTTTCCTGGATTTGCTCAGAGAGAATCGGGGCAATTCTCCAGGAAGCAGCAAGTGCTTCGCAGGGGAAGCAAATCAAATGGGTTCTATCCCTTTGATCAGAAAGGACCCTGAGCGGGGCTGCTCAGGGCACATCCACCTCACTTTATAGGCACTCACAGCTGAACACAGCTGTGCCACCTCCCCATGACTGCGCCATCAGAACAGCCTGCACACCCTCTGCTCAGCTTTCACTGGAAACAAAACACATCAAGTTAAACTTCTCAGCAAGAGGAACTTTCCCTCAGTCCTGGCCATGAGCTGGGAAGCCCGTGTGTTCCCCAAGCACAACCAAGGACATCTCCATCTCCTCCACCAAGGACCCAGAGTTCACCCCTCATCCTGCTCCCTGCCTGGACAACATGAGGTCCTGCTCCTCCACAGGGGCCCGTCTACCCCTGCCCCAGACCGGTGGATCCCTCACGTCTTTGCATCTCCCTGGGACCAGCACCATGCTGGCAGCAGAGATGGAGGATGTAGTTTGTGCTTTGCTAGAGGCATCTGCTGTTGTTCCGCACAAAAGCATAAACGTTACAGCAAGCCAGATGCAAGGCTTCATCCCCCCAAACCCTCTTGCCTGTTGGGTGCTCTGTCACACTAAAAGAAATGTTATCAATGCTCACTGTTCTTTAATGCTAAGTACCCCGCAAGTGCTTTTGCCTCACAAACCTATTTTGCCTCACACATTTACCCTAATTTGTGTAAAGGAGGAGATTTGCAACAGTAATTAGAAAGCTAGGACTGTTTTGTTTTCTCCAGCTCACCTTATCTCCTTCATTCAGCTTCTGAAGACTCAGCTATTAAGAGAAATTAAGTAATTCATCAAGCCCTTTTCAATTACCTGCTGTTGATAACATCAGAGTACAATTAGCATCTACAAATGAACCAAGTGCCAACTGCCAAGCAGAAACAGAAGCTAATTTACAGCGTGGGGCAGCCTGCAAGAGCTGAGATTCAGGGGCTGCCAGCAAAAACATGTTTTGTTATACCAGCAACGGCCCTGTTCTGCCACTCCCAGCCAGCTGAGAACACAGCCTTAACGACAGCTGGAACGTCAGCAGCACAAACAGCGCATCCCACGGCAGAGATGGAAATGAATCTTTGGTTGCTTCCACATCTGGTGCTGTGAAGAAGCAGCAGGAACGGACTTCACTTTGATGTAATTCAGTCCTTTCCAGCCTGCCAGAAGGATGCCAATGCCTCTCCTTAGAAACCCATGTGTCTCCCAGCTTCCAAGACAGCAGCACATTGACATAATCCAGGTGACAAGCTCCCAAAGAAACGGCCAGGTCACTTCTGGCCTTATAGTACAAGACTCAATGTTTATTTCTGACACCTGAATAGCTCTTCAAATGCACTTCACCTTTTCATTCCCCTTCTGCCATGAGCTTGTGCTTTCTGGTGCCCTTCTGAGCAGGTTAATAATTGAACATGGGATACATTACGCTACACCACCACACATCTGCCTGTTTAATTTATGATGACAGTCTGGTGAAACTGGGGTAACTAAGAAGATAGTGCACAGCAAACCTCCTGCATCCTGGCATCAGCTCTGAGAGTCACGGCATTTCCTGACAAATCCTGCTCCATGTCAGGACCTTACCTAGGTTGGAGGAGGCTCTGCCTTCAGCAGCTCGGTCCTGCAGGTTCTCAGCGATGTGCAACTGTTCTTCATGGTACTGCTTAGCCCTCTCCAGGTCCTGCATACACCTAGCTGCATGGCCCAAGCCAGCATAAGCTCGCATCTCAATGGCCTTCTCAGCCAGCTCCTGGGCCAACTCCAACACGTAGTTGTGGTAGGACATAGCTTTGTCGAAGTTCCTCCGGTAGTGGTAAGCACTGCCTAGGTTGCTGTAGGCTCGAGCTTCCTCCCGCTTGTTCCCCAGCTCCTTGGCGATCTTAAGATGTTGTTCATGGCACTGCACTGCATTTTCAAAATCCCCCATTGCAATGTACACTGCTCCCATGTTGCCCAGCTCCCGTGCCTCAGAGAGCTCATCTTTGGACTGCTTTGCAAGGAGGACACACTGCTTGTGGCTAGCCAGTGCATTTGGGTAGTCCCCAATGGCTGTGTACACGTGACCCAGACTGCTCAGAGCTGAGGACGCTGCCTGCAGAGATAAAAGAGAAAAAGTAAGTACAAGTATTCATGGAAACAAGTCAGATGGGCCCAGTCCTAGAAATCAAAGCCACAAAAGGCCATTCTAGAGAAAAAAATGTGGCTACCAGCTAGAAAAGCTGCTCTGCAGTTCTTCTACACCCTCAGGGCAGCTCAGGTGGAGGCAGCAGGAATGAGGTTGACTCAGGAGAACACGGCTAGGATTACCTCTTTCTCTGAAGCGTACACAGGGTGTGTATGTGTATCTGGTAGAGGGGAAGGACAGCACTGCAAAGACACAGAGACCACTGGGGAAACAGGGAGGGATCACTGCAGAAAACTGCTCTCCAGGACCAGCCTGAGCTGTCTCACAGAGCAGCGCTTCCCCTGCAGGCAGCTGGTCACCTCTCAGGACAACTTTAACTTCCACACCAAGTCCCGCTAACAGAGCAAACCATCCTGTGTATGGCAGTTCTTAAGAAAGCTGACAATGATAAGCACCTGTGGAGAACTGCAAACGAACGCTTGCTCTGCTCCAGCCTCCGCCAAGCAAGCTCAAGTCAAAGCAACAGACTCCTGAGACCCCACAGGCTGATGCCAAAAGCGCCGTCAGTGACCAGCAGCAGAACGTGTAACCTGACATAACCACACTGCAGGCTCAGCCATCATGCAGACTCTGCGGTCCCTTCTTTCCAGACTGAACAGCAGCTGAATACTGCTGCTGAAAAAGGTACACCCTTGCAGCCAGCCCTCAGCCGGGAGAAGGGAGCCGCCGCTGCCGTTTGCCTTCTGATACCAGCAGGCCAGAGAGAGCCACCAACATCTTCACGTGCTTCTGCTTGGACACTCACACCACGTTCCAAAGAGCGCAGTTCTTACTGTGCAGCATCAGGGTCCTGCAACCACAACGTTGTTTGTTACTGAGCCCCAAACAACCTTGAGACTACAACAAAGACAACAGAATTTCAGCAGCTGGAGCCTCTGTGCCCTGGGGACATCTTAAATAAATACAGCTATCTGAAAACCTGAGTTCTTACCACCGAAAAACAGCTGTATTTAACAAGACAAATTATCTGAGAATCAGATTCTTTTGCCCGCTGCGTTTACCAGGACGCAGCCCCTCCTTCCACCTGGCAAAGCCAGAGCGCTCACAGCCAGACAGCGGGGCAAGGAGCCAAGAGCAGGGATGTGCTCCTTCTGCCCAACACACATCTGCTGCCTCAGCGTGGCTGCTCACTCCAAAGCCCTGACCCCTCGTCCTCCATGCTCCCTGCACGTGCGTTTCCTTCCCTGCCCAGCTGCTGCTGTGACCCAATTCCACAGCAGCCATCTTCTCCAAAACTCCAGAAAGGAGCGGCCAGGGTGAGCAACTGCACAGAGATCACTCCCACCCCTCCCCAGCACCCTAGCTCAGCAAAGATCCCGTCCACCCTTCCACCGAGATGGTGACAGCATCTCAGGACACTTGTCCTTGCTATACGAAATGGCATAACCCCGTGCTACCAATGAAGGGGCCGCCTCACCCTTGTCCTGGCCTTAGCTGCGCACTCGCAGAGGTTGGCACTCCTGCTCACGCAGCAAATTCTGCATTTCCTAACAGGCACAATCTCTGCACTGAGCAGTGGCGGGGGGAAGCAGTTCAACCGCACCACCAAGCTACGAGTAGGTGCGGCCCCTTCAGCTGTCGCTGTCAGGAAGAAAGGCATGCTCCCTCTGCTCTTGCTTTCTGAGTTCTGCCACCGGAGCCACCCGTGTGGCCATTACTTCCATATTTTGCTGCCCTCCTCTTGCCATGACTTGCGTGGCCCCCCAGCGCAGCCGATACCGGTGCTTTTTGTTTAAGGAGCCAGCATGCTTTACCATCCCAGGCGCAACAGCCTGAGGCACCACACCAAGAGCTCCCCCAGAAAAACGGGATCCCGTACGAGCGCACAAGGCACGCAAGGGAAAGCGCCTCACGGGTCGTGCCAACCAGCTCTCTCCAACGTGAACACCACGGAGCCAGAGAAAGGCTTCAGTGCGATACTACTGATAAAAGACACCAGACTGCAAGACAAGCTGTAAAAACTGAGCTTCTTGCTCTGCAGGCATGAGACATGACTCAGAGCACAGCTCCGCAGCAAGGCTCAGCCAGCCAGCGGCCTGCGGGGGATCAACTCACCTGAGGCTTTGCAGGTCCAAGCCCACCTCTTTCAGCTGTTGTAAGCAGCCGCCTCTTCCGCACTACAAGCGCACAGAAACGCACTCTGACATCAGGGTGGGAAAGAAACAAGTTTGGGAAGAAAACACTCACTCTAATTAAGCAGCTGGAGTAGCTAAGGGATGGTGGTGGCTCCCTGCGAGTGGCCATGCCGAACCTCTCTAACCCACTCAGCATCAGCCCAGGGAGCCCTGGCACTTCTCCCCTGCAAAGCCATACATCTGGCCCAGGAGCAATGCGAGTCAGAGAGCTTTCCCTCTTCCTGGGCATTCCCTTGGGACACTCCCCTCAATAAATGGGTACATCCCTGCTTGCCTCCCACCTGCAGACTGGCTATACCCCACAGATGCAGAGCTGTAATTCCTTTCCCCAAGGCAAACGAATAACCTCTTCTTGGATACGCTATCTAGAGACCAGATATAAAAAGAAAGCAGATCAGAAAAATCTCTTATACAGGAGGAGGGTTGTGTCAGCCCCTCTCAACTGGAACCACATTTTGCTATTGAAATTGTGTCCCTGAAGAAATGAGCCTTTCATGACTTTAAAAAATGGTAGCAGGAGAAACCTTCCTAAAGATTATTTTTACTAAAATTATATCACAATTGGAAGAGTAATGCAAAGTCAGAAAGATCTATGGGCCAGAGCAAGAGGCAGAGAGCCAGAGGCAGCAGCATTAACAGAGCAGTACTTCCACACTGAGGAACTGTAAACATGCTGTGCTGATTCAAATTAATAGGGAAATCATCTTTTCTGATACAAGAACCTGAGGTGACAGATTAGCTATTAAACACAAATTATAGGTCATAAGATAGAAAAGTTGTAAGGAAGCTCTCCCTTGGCCAGCTCCGTAAATAGCCAAGCTGCATTTGTTCTCCCTGCGGCATCCTTTCAAGCAGCTTAATTATAATGGAAGAACTGCCAGAATTCAAAATGTCTTAATTTTTTTCACTTAGCGTTGCAGACGAACTTCATTCAACGCAAGGGACAAGGCAAGAACAGCAGCGGCAGCCCGGCAGCATCCCTGCGCGGCTGTGGGACCGCTCCGCGTGACAGCGGAGGGGAAAGCCTTGGGCTCAGTCCCACAGATGGGGAGAGCGGCACTGCATTTCACGCTGCCAATACACAACATAACCAACTGTAAGAAAGTCGCTTTTGCTGCTGTAATTACCACAGATCAAGGAGGGGAGCAGCTAGCACATCTCGGTGACACAGCGACAGGCTGGGGACAAAGCTACTGAACATGCTGCCAATGGACAAATGGTTTCTTGTGCTTGGGAGGTGTTTCTCCAACAGCCAGCACCACAGGTGGTGTGAAAACCAGCTAAACCCTCCAGAAATAAATAATTTACAGCCTCTGCAGAAGCACAGGCACTTGGCTCAGAATATCAGGGACCAAAGCCATACCCACTCCAAAAGCCACCTCCGCAGGACACCCCGCGATGCGCCGCTACCTTCACTCCACTCCCACCTCCCACAGCTCCTACTCCCAGTGGAAAACCCTTACATCACCAGCTGGAGCTGGGACCCAGCCGGCCACCACAAGACGGGTGCCCAACGGGACAAGCATGTCTCAGAAAGGGACCTGGACCTGCCCCTCACCGGTGCTGCCACAACCACACCGGCTGCCCCCGCGCCTGCAGGAGACCCTGCTCCACCTTGGCTGGACACACTGCGGTTTGGCTCTGGATGGGCTCTCAAGCAGCTCAGTGAAGTAACTCCTTGGCAGACATCAGTGAGGAAAAGCTCTTATCTAAAGGAGGGTCCGAGGCTGCTACAAAACCCACATGAATATTTCTGCTCTGGATTTTGATCCATTTTTACACAAATCTTCATGAAGATTAATATATACATAGTATTGAGTCATTTGCAATCTCGCTAATAAAAAAAAAAAAAAAGGGAAAAAAAGATAGTTGCGTGCAAACATCTTGCACAAGCCCAGACCAAAATACTGCGTGGGGCCCGTTACAGGCTTCAGGGTGCACAGGAGCTCCCTGCGCCTTGCTGGTGCGCAGCATGCTTGCTGCTGCACAGAACAAACTGGCTGGCTGTCCTGGGCAAAGTTAAAACCCAGCACAACACAATCAACAGAAGTGATTCAGCAGCCTCAATTAATCCTGAAAGGCAGGCCACCACCACCAGCAGCACTTCTGAGAGAACTGGGAAGAGAATGGAAATGTCTTTCTGGAAAACAAGGAGTCAGTGAAAACTGGTGTCTCTTGGGGCTATTAAAAAAAAAAAAAAGTGGACATTTATGCATGCAGATTGCTGAGTAAGATGAGCTATGGCAAACAGCCATCTAGATGGAGCCCCAGATGATGTTACTGGGCTGTGGCTAAGGAAAAGGCATAAATGGAAAGCAGCACATCTCGGACTTTCTGTGCAGCAGAAAAACTTGACAGCTGCAGAGACTGCTCATACTGTACATGGGAAGAAATCTTTAGGAGGTCTCCTAGACGGGGAATCGGATCATAGGAAGTGAAATTGATGTGGCTGGAGATGTTTATTCTCAGGGCTCCTAATCCCTTTGCCCAACAGCGTTTCCAAGCTCACAGTAAAGCTCAAGAATGAAGGGTACAAGCTTGGCAACCGTTCCCAAGGCACGCAGAAAGGCTTGGCTTACACATCCGAGTGCCCAGGGCCAGACTGTCCAAACCAGGACGTGGGAGGAGGACAACAGAAAAGGTAAATAAGCAGAAGGAGACAAAAAGAGAAGTGGAAGACAAAGGGTAAAGGGCTGACAACAAATAGCCTGACCTGATTAAAAAGATAGGGCTGTTTCCAGAGGCTCAGCTGCTGCTCCCAGGGCCAGCCAGCCAAAGGCAGGAAGGCTGCCTCTACCCTCTGACTTGGCCGTCACACCAACACTCCCCACCAGTTTTGTTCTGCAGCAGCCCCCGCTGTTAACGGATCCAAGTGGTCCGAGAGAAGCACTTCTCAACCACAGCAGAGCCTGCCTGAGCAGAGCCTGTGGCACTTCTGGCTTCCCCGGGGCTGACTCCATGCAGCATCTCTCCAGCAAGACCGCTATCAGGACTTGATGTGCTTGCGGGGGCAATCAGTGGCAAGACCCTGGAGTTTGACACTAAAGCAGTGTTCAGGAACAATTTGGTGATTCCATCTGCTGGGGGACACCAATGACTCACATCAGGGGGTTAGGATTCCAGAAGATAAATTCATCACTGTATACTTAGTAAAATCCTCCGCATAATGGGATCCACCAGGAACTCTAAGTGGCTTGTGCACTGGGCCAACAAGATAGAGGTATTCCCAGACGCGCTGGCAGGAGAGTCAAAACGTTGCAGTGAGAGCACAAGGCTGACACGTGAAACAGGCTCCAGCTGTGCTAGCACAAACCTCTGCTGGGTAGCAGGGTGATGGGAGACTGCAGCTTCACACCAGTGGGGTTTTGCATCAGCAAACAAAGAAAATCAATGCTTTATGTATCTGACAAAGATAAATTTTACAGTGGGGCTTGCTTACACCTCCAATTATGCAATTTATCACTTTAATAGAAGGCAGATTCTTCTGCCACTGAGATGAGGCACAGAAGGGAGTTCGGAAAAAGGTTTCTAATTGCTCTCTTTTTCTTGGATGCAACAGCCAGCTTACATTTTTCAGCTGAATAAGGTAGAGTCTGATGTTAAGCAGATGTGCATCACAGAATGACAACTAATAAGGACCTGGTGCTTCGGAGAGATGCGTTTCTTAGATATTTCAGCCTCGCCAGATAACGGTCATTTCCCAATTATGTTACATTTAAACAATTATTTGACTGATTGCACAGCTCCCTTAAATGAGAACACCATACAGTAATTCTAAAATGGGCAAAGTGAAAATGCTCTGCCTGGTATCTCACTATAAAGTAGCCTTAACCCCCAAACACAGAGACCAATTTGGATTGATCACAGATCGGCTTTTACAGCCAAGGTGGGGAAATCACTGGCACGGACTAAGCATTTGTGCATTTCAGAAGCCTGACTGCAGCGTGCTCTCGCATGCTGTTTCTCTCCACTCCATTCTCCCTCTGGGCACGCGGTAACAGCAGCGCCTGATCCTACAAGATGCAGTGGAGCTGTATCCAAAAAATCAGCCACGCATATTCCTAACATTTGTCCCCAAGACAGTCAGCAGTACGCTCTTTTCAAGAACCAGTGTACCTCCTTATATGCAGGGTCTTGCTCTTGAATGCAAGCAAAGGTTTCCTGGTTCACCAAGTGTATTTTGGGGGTAGTGAGGGGAAGGCAGCTTCTACAGATTGTTTCTGAACACCTAC
Source organism: Falco naumanni (assembly GCF_017639655.2). Taxonomy (NCBI): domain Eukaryota; kingdom Metazoa; phylum Chordata; class Aves; order Falconiformes; family Falconidae; genus Falco; species Falco naumanni. The sequence goes on along the minus strand of NC_054054.1, from coordinate 98,657,299 downwards.
ACACATGCACGCACACACACACAGAGAAGAAATACTTCAATTTGAAAGCATTAACAGGATGAGTTCTGCTGGCTTCACCATGAGGAGTAAAACCTCACCGTATCTTATATCAGTGCAACTTTTTTGTGTAGGAAGTACAGAGTTTGGCTTACAGTCACGCAACGCTGTGTAAGCACTTAAGCTTTCTGTATGTAAGCTCTGCTTCACAGGTATGGACTATGTAACTGCTGTGCCCACAGGCAGGACAATATCATAACAGGGGTGAGTACTTTCAGAACTCACCAAAATGATCCAGTGGCTGTAAATTGCACTTTATCTCCACTTCCATTAAACCCATTCATCATTTCCTCAAAATCCACCAGTATTCCAGCTAGGCTTTGAGATCTATTGAAGCGTGCACTAATGCAAGTTTCACACCCAAATACAGTAGGTGCCCCACCACCATTCAAAGTTGCCCTTCCCTCCTCTCTCAACAAGCCAGGCTGATGTGCCAGTACCACATCCAGCTTTTTCCTTTGTGTGGCATGCTTTTGAAAATAAGAAAGGAAGCAGCAGGCAATATTATCCTCCTGTACATTATCTGTACACAGAAAGAATGAACAGATTTGCTTTTAGGTAATTATTTCCTGGGGGGAAAAAAAAAATCATGCTGGAATCAATATCCCTGTCAAATTCAATTTATTTGTAGAAGGTCTCAGTCTTTTACATAGAAACTACCAAGAAGCAAATCCCAAAGAAGCCAAAGCCATGGATCAGAAGCACTAGTATCTGAATGGCTGGAGGGAGCTCTGTAACTACCGCTAACTGAACGGGAATAACCAGGAATTAATGACACAATAGAAAAACTCAAAATACACAGCAGGAATAGATAGCTCCAGTCCCCTCTTGATTAATGGATTAAATGCACAGCTCTGCAGGTGTCAAGGACTTGCTGGTCTTGACAGAGACTGCCATGAGCTGTGCTTACGATCCACCCCCCTCGCTTCCTTACTTATTCAGGGAAATGACAATGTCCTAGAGGATTGATCATTCTTCCAGTTTCATGGCAAAAGAATCACACCAATTATGTGAATCCAGGCAAGCCTGAACAGCACCATGGCTCGACTGTCAGGTTATACGCCATCGGTCACCTTCCTGAAATCAAAGGCTTCAGAGGGAACGCTGACCTTCAGCTGCTCATTTGAAGATCAAAGTAATGCTGCTCCAATGGAAAAATCCATTTACTGTATCTCCTCCGTTATCATTTAGGAGCTAGGTGTCCAGTTCTGCTGAGAAAACTTGTAAAACCAAACCTGAGTTACTCCCTTAACAGACCTGCAAATATTTTTGACCAAGTTAGCAGGGTTTTGCTGGAAAGCAGAAGCAGCAACTAGTCCACACCAATGCCCGTTTCCGAAGAGTAAAACTACTCGTGACTCAGTACTGAAAGGGCTGTTCACATTCACTGTGCGAGCTGGCACAGAACCGCTCACGGTGCGAAGGCCAGGCACCCCGGGGGAGCGTGCTTCTTTTCTGGGGCAGGCTCTGCACCACTGAAATCTCATTCCACAAAGAAGAGGAAATCACACAAAATGCACCAGCCCAGGAACACAAAGCAGACCTCAGCATCAAGTTTAAGCATCACCTGGGGCTCACTTACCTTCACTCTAAGTAGCCAAAACTTGGTAGCTTTTTCTAAAAGGCTTCTGTGTGAAATCACTTTAGGGAGGATGGCTGACTTGACATTTTTAGTGATGATGTAAGAAAAGACGCCCTCATTTAAAACCACAAGCTCCTCTGAGACAGTGACTCTGAGCAGTGACTCATGCCCTGGTCAAAGTCAGTCCTGGAGGAATAAGCCAGCATGTTACAATCTTGGACCCCACAGAAACCAGAGAAGTTCTTTGTGCAGGCAAAGAAATCAGCTCCCACAGTGGCATGCTCACCTGTGCCAACCCTAACACTACTCCTGCTCGTAAAGCTGGATACCGCTTCACTGCAAAGTCCACGCAGGAAAGCCTTGGCTGAGGTGGGCTTTCGGAAAACCCAAAGTGTGCTGCCCTCTGAGTTGCTGCCCTTACACATATTTTCTGCTTCATTTCTTTTACTGCAATCAGGTACAAGCCTCAGCAGAGTGCTAGGTTTTGCAGATACTGTGAGGGGTAAGTAAAACCAGAAGACTGCATTTCTTTCAGCTAAAACCCCGTGTGCTGTGGAGGTCAAGTGGGGACATTTAAAGGAGATCCTCAGGAAGTATTACATTTCCCTTTTGAGTCACAAGTCCAAAGAAAACAAAGCATATGGCCTTTTAGTGCATTCCCAAATTTCCTGCCCTGGTCAGATTTCCCTTTGTTTTGCTTAATCCTATCACATTTGAACCGGACAAACCTGTACGAATCCAGTCAAGCTGACTTTCTCTAAAAAGAGCTGCTGAAGACAGAAAGAGAAGGGCAAAGAATTCACACTCTCTTACACAAATCCACCTACTCGATGCTCAGGCACTGTGGTTGCTCACATCACTTGAACTCCTCTCAGCCATGCAGGTAATTCAGTCTAAGATGTAATGCAGCAATAGTGCCCTGGAAGACCCAGAATCCTCAAACAAACCCATGTGGCAAGTGTTTTCCTAGCAGCTGGTACTTGGCCTTCCTCCAGGGTATGAGGGAGATTGCCCCGGATCCCTAATGAGAGGCTGAAATCAATGAGGCAAAGGAAAGCACCGCACTTTTTAACGAGGGTTTCAATGTATACCTACACCACAGGTCAGGGGTTTGAGTCCCAGAGGCCCCTCAAAGACCAGCTGTTTGAAGTGTAACTATACATGGGAACAATATGAACTGGGAAATGCATATCTGTAACTTTGCTCGCCCAACAACAGAGCCAAACATCTGGGCCAGACAAAGGCTGAACTTCAGTGAACTGAACAATGCTGCAAAAAGCGTCCAGGAAAACATTCTGCAGATGGAGTCAAATCTCTTACAAGTCCTCATTAGGCTGAAATCACACCACCTGCGGAACCTGAGACTTCAAAGGCAGTACGGGTAAAAAGAAAGCTTCTGTACCATTAGGAAGCCTGGAAAACCAATCTACCCCATCCCCACTTAACTCTGTACTGGCTGCTTCACACCCCTTCCTCAGGCGCCCTCCGCAGAGGGATCCAGCACCGTGCTACCCTGATCGGCCAGCCAGGCCTCCCAGAAAGCGGCCAGTGTTGAAGCTTCAGTTCTATAAACTGGATCACCCTCAAGTCTAGTAAAAATCCGCAATGATTCCAGAAGACATGGACCAGGATCTGCAAATGCCTCCTCAAAAAGCCAGGAAAGTGTTAGTGCCTGTCTCCTGGTAAAGGAAACAAACTCTTCGGTCCTGGGATGCCGGGGGCTGAAGCTGCACACTGGGCAGGGAGCGACTCGGCAGCTTCCCCCGGAGTAATAATGAAAATACATATAAGAACCAGCTTGAGATCAGCAAGAAAGCTCTGTGATGACAGGCTTCATGCTAGGGCTTGGATTAGACAACAACATTCAAAGGAAAAGTGACCGTTTCTCTCTGCAAGTATCCAGTCCAAGCACTGCAAGGGCCTGATATTTTTACCAGTTTCTGGTTTCTGCGGGTAATTTCCCACGGAGTTCCTAGGAACTGACGCTGGTCTCTCACCTCTTTGGAGAGCAGAGATTGGGAGCAGTCTTTTGCTTGAGTGGTTAGCAGCCTGATCAACCATTCTGTTGTTTGTAAATCCTGTGTAAAGTGTCGTGGGATTTGGAAAGCTGTTTCTCATGCAGAGGCTGAATCAAAACCCAGCTTGTTTCAATTTCTTGAAAGTACCTCCAGGACTCAAAAGATCCCCTAAAAGTACCCCAGAGAAAAACAGAAAGCATAATGGAGAAACAAGAGTGAAGAGGTAACCCCATGCACTAAAAATGTTTATGAATACAGACGCACCACAGTCACCTATTTATCTTCTCGGTGCTTGACCTTTTTGATAAAATACTGGTGGGTTTTTGACAAGAGACCAGGAGGACACTCCTGCAAAGTTACTATCTCTGCAATACATACACATGGGGCTGATGCAACGGGCTGTTGTCTCTTGGTGTTCTTGTGGTACCTGTAACAAAGACACACTGATTTCATAACTAAAGTTCTCACGTTGTTTCCCATCTCTTCTCTTGAAAAAGCTCAAGAAGTGAAAGCTAATTGCTGTTTAACACAGTAGCAGTGGTCACACCCTAATGTTGTCATTCCTGCACTTCTATTAGCAGTGGCTGCATTAACTGCCAATATAGATTATCAATTAGCAAAGCCCTCCTCGGCCTGTTCCTTACTTCTGGAACTCCAGTCAGATGTGATAAAGCTGTAAGGAGTAAGGTGTGTTCTCCTCGTAGTCTTTCCTGCTCATGTTGCTACAGGCAGCAGATAATCCACTTCCAGCAGACAACTACGCAGTAAATTATTTTGAAGCAGCAGCTTCACTACGGAAGAGAAAAGGGGTCAGAAAATAGAAAAGCAGTGAAACAAATACGTTCTCTGCTCGTTTTCTGCAAAGCTCTGTTGCTTACTGCAGCAACTACTACTTTCCCACTTTTGCCTCCACAGCCCGTTTCTGACATCTTAGTCAATGTTTTCATGCATGACAAATTGCTTTAGCCTGAAGACTCTTTCCAGTTCTCATTTGTGAGGTATTTATATCCTGTCCTCATTTTCCAGACTGTTTGCAAACATAACAAGATAACTGTGGTCATAAGATTTTCAGATTTTTCCTTTCTGAAAAACCTGCGGGCCCAAGGACAGACCACCTCTTCGTATGGCTGAGCCCCGCACAAATGCCAGGGGCAGAGGAACTGCTGCGGGCTTCCTCAAGCTGCAGTTAATGAATGAATTTAATTCCTAGCATGCCATCTGAAACTGACGATAATTAAGCACAAACAAGGAAGCAAGTGACCGGGTGATGATCACTTCAGGATTCTCAGTGAGAAAGAGACAAAGCTGGCCCTCTAAGAAATTGTATTTTAAAACACCTGAAAGCCACTCGAATGCAATGGAGAAGGATCACTGCTACGAACAACCAGCCATGCAAAGCTAAATTCTGCACAGAACAGGAGCAGCACCCAGCCTGCTGCCGTGCACCCCAGTAACTAACGATACAGGAGCAGAAAGGTAACCAGAAGAGGTTTCCTGGCAGCAGTTAAGATCCTGCTCAGAAGATCACACAGGCACAGAGTGAGCCTGTGTCACTACGCAGTATGGAAGGTCTTGGCGTGCCTTCTATTTTCCCAAAGCTGGGCTACAGAAACCAGAACCTAACGTCAATGAGATTTTCCAAACACGTTAGCTAACCAGAAGAGCCTTTACCTCACTGCATACATTTCTCAAGCTCTCTTTATCAACAACGGTAAGAAAAACCACACACGCACACCACGTCTCATGCACGCTGAGCCCAGGCTGTGGCTGGGAAGCGTGATGGGGTAGTGACAGACCAGCCCATCGCACAAGACGGGCTACAGGACTCAGCCGGTCTGCAACAAGCTGGTATCTCATGAAGCCTTCCAGGATGGCATGAACCCAGCCAAGAGAAGGGACAGCACAGTGCACTGCCACGCCACAGAAGCCAGACAGCTCAGATATGACTGCAGGGGCTAAATCAGTAACAACAAACAGCCTTCCACCTCCTTCTCCACATCACCTCTCCAGCCTGTACAGGTAAGAGACACGGAGGTTCAGCACCCTCTCTGGAAGCAAGGGGCCATTGTTCCTGGCTGCTCTATTGTCCCCACAGCCCCTTTTTAGCAAGATTATGCTCTTACTAGTTGTTCTCCTGGCCTTCTCCACAAAATATAGGATGTAGCACATGCAACAAGATATTTTTCTCAATAGATCACTGCCCCACGTAGCTAGGGACAGAAGTGCCACATAACCCATTAGCAGAGTTTAAATCAGCCCCAACCACCACTTAACACATGTTCATCACATAACTGAACATTTATGTTACAAATGCGCTGGACTGATTACAAGCAGTATGGAGAATGAAGACCAAGAAACTGAGAAGACATTCCGTACCACAGAAATATCATTCTTTGCTTCCTGAACATACATGGCAGTACAGAGCCGAGTGCACCTCTGTTTGCTATATGACTGCCAGCCCAGGTTTTTGGTACAGGCATGGAAACCTTTACCAGTACCATGTCAGAAAAGTCCTTTTTCCAAACCTCATCTCACAGTTGGAACAGTTCCTGCTCAACACATGTGCCCTTAGCAGCCATATGTCTCCTGGGGCCTGGCTCGCACCAGGATGCCAGCGGTGCCTGCCCTGAAGGAACCGACTGACCCCTGCGTGCTCCGAGAAGGCGATGCACAGGCTCCTCGCTCTCGGGGCCAAGCAGCTGCAGCGAGGCTGAGGAAGCCGTTCACAGCTGGAAGAGCAAAGCTCTGTGAAGCGACTTGGCTTGCTCCAGGGAGAACAGCAATGGCAGAGCTGGGCGAGAGGAGAGCAGCACCACTGACTCTGTGAAGACGTGGCACAGCACACGGAACGTGCCGGCTGCTTGCATCCTGGCTGCCAGGTCAGCACCAGCACCGTGGGGAGGAAAAGCTGTGCTGGCTATTGAGCGTGAGCTCTACTCCAGCCTCATCTCGGTGACAGGCTGCAACAGTATGACCCCGGGGGAAGCCTACGCAGCTGTGGAGGGACTGTGGATGCTTGACAAGGTAAGCAGGAGGGGAAACTGGCCCACAACTAATCAGCTGCACATGTTCTGGTGAGCTCACTCCACACTGACATGCCCCATGATGGCTTCTCCAGAGAGGAAGGGTTGCACAGATTCAACGCTTCCAGCCAAATCCGCAGCACAACTGAAGCACAAACAGTTGTAACTTCACCTCTGGCAGGCCTGTGGCTGCCAGCACAGTCCGAACACAGAAATCATTCTGGGCCAGGCAGGGATGCGGGCAGCAGCCAGGGAGGCACCCCACGTGTGGGAAGAGCTCCTGTGCCGTTCATTCAGAAGGAAGTTCAGCCAGGGGCACGCACCTTGCTCAAGAGTGACCCAGAGCTGATACCACCCCGATACATCTGCTTGGAGCCGGGCAGCTTGCAGTGCTGAGGGTGACCAGTTTAGGGCACTGGCAGCACCCCGGGCTCAGCACAACCACCCTGGAGCAGGGCAGCTCAGAGCACGGCAGGCAAGGTTCAGATCGCACTGGAAAGCCCCCCAGCTTGTATTTCAGGAAGAACAAAGCCAGAATTGTTCCTGAAGGACAGCTGTGACACTAACTCAGACTGTGTTCCAGTCTTTTTCCTTATCCAACTTAGCAGAATAGATATTTCTAAAATGATTGGCAAAGAACAGGGAGAAAATCTCTTTTCTTTTACCCTGCACCATAATGCACGCAAGAAGTTCAGGCAAAAGGCTAAATACTTACAGCTTTGTTATTTGCTGAAGATGTGGCTTGTATAGACAAAGCACGGCAGGAAGGACACCTGGAAAGCATTTCCCCTTCCCTTCAGGAAGGGGCAGAAAACCTTGGCTTTACAGAATTTACAGATTTCAGTAGAAAGGAATGATCTATCTTTCCTTCTGCATCTCCTTCTGGAAATAAGAAAGTGAAATTTGATATTTGACTTGCACAGCCTGACAGTAAGTAGCTGTAGTTTACAAAATGTAGGAGCTTTATGCTGTGTTTGATTGCTGGCTCAGGCATGCTTTAAAGAGGACTGGGAAAAAACTCCTAGAAATGCAAATCTCAGTAACCACCAGCAGCTGAGCTGCACACAAAGTACGTTCAGACAGTTGCAGAATCTGCAAATTCCCAAGTGAATCCAGACACTGATTATGTCTGTCACAGCAATCATATTTCACTAACGCTCCTCCTCCGGAGATGCACAGCAGCCGGTTACCCGCCAGCCGTCCATCGAGGCAGTCCTCTGCTGCCAGCAACGGCCCCTCACCGCAGCCAGCCCCGCGGCAATGCTGCCGCTGCAGTACAAAGAGCAGCACCTAACCGGCTTCTTGAGTCTCCTGGGCTTCGAGCCCGCAGTTTCTCCTTATAATGGGAATTTCTGCATTCTAATGTTTCCCCCCAGCACACAGGAACTCAAGCCACATCCAAGTGCAGCGGGCAGTGGCCATAGAAACGAAGTCGGTAGCAAGGGGGCATTGAGCCCTACCCAGTTCTGCATCTATTCCTTCCAGAAATAGCTGCTTCTGGAGGGGAGGTGGGGGGAAACCCCTTCAAAGCCAGGCCAAGAATGATTGCTGCAAGCTGTTGGGCATCCTGAGTCAACACGAGGTCTGTCAATCTGTCCTCAGCTCTCCCCCGTGCCCCACCGCCCTCCCTGTGGTCACGTGCCCCAAGAAAAGGGGCAGCAGGAAACAGACACGAGTCGTTCAGCTGCACCCTCATGCCAGCCCTGGGAAGAGCTCAGGGGTGCACACAATCCTCCTCACCCAGCGCCTTCTGCCCATTCCTGCCTAGTGAAGAGGGTGCTGCATCTCTAACAACAGGCGCAGTGCAGCCCTGAGCGTGCCGGGCAGCCAGCACACAGGAGCTGCCAGCACCCAGTGGCTTTCTGGCAACTTCATCCTTCCCAAAAGCTCAGTGCTAGCAATGCACTTTCACACAAGCATTAATTTTATTATGGTTAGTTTATGATTTTGCCTTACTGCCCTGCTATTTTTGAATGTGGGGCTGTAATAGAAGGCGTCTGACGGCCCAGGAGAGAGGGGAGCTATTACACTGCTGCGTCCCTGCGGTATCAGTGGTCTCTGCAAGTCATGATGCAAGCACAGCCGACATGAGGTCTTGGACACTAAACCCGAGGGGTCCACAGCTTTCCTTTCCCTTTCCATTTCTGCTCGTCAGCCCTCACAGCTTCAAAAAACTCCCTCAAGTAGTACTTTTCCAGATGAAATGCTTTGGAAGGAAAACAGGTCCTTTCAAACAGTCATCAAAAAGGGCCACTCCAACCTGTCCTGAGACATCACCCACGGTGAGCTCTACCTCTGCACTCCGCCTTACAGAAGGTGTAACACAACAGTTCTGCACACCTGGGGAGCAGCTAGCAATTAAGAGGAGATTAAGAGGAATAGGGACACGGGAGACTAGAGCCACAGGCATCGAAAGCTTTCGCTTTTACTTTTAGATTCCAGTCTTCCCTCTGATCCTGCCAGAGCTCATCAGTTGCGTTTCCCTTGTCTAAATCACAGCTCATGATGAGGCATCAACACACGTTACGTGGGTTATTGGATGGCTTTCAGAAAGTCAGGTTACCTAGTGTTAAAAACAAATTAGTAACTTCAAAAATATAGTACAGACATAACATTCTGCATCTCCGTTATTAAAAATAGATAGATTTGCAGTGCAAGACAACTGACATGCACTAGCTATCCTACAAACCCCAACAGAGGCCAGACACAAACTGCTTTTGCCCTGAGGCAGTGAAGTGAACTCTTGGTCTTCCATCTGCCTTACAGCGGCACGGACATACCCATACGAGCCAAAACTCTGCATGGGAGCCAACATCTGACTCTACCCTCAGTGTCACCTGGCCAGTTTCTTGCAGCAAAGACAGGGTCAGACCAAGTATTTAGCCATCATGCCTTGAAGCCTACCATCAAGGAACCAGGCCAATGAATTTGGCAAAGGAATTCGTGACTTCTGCAATTTATGATTTGAAGGCCATGGCTTCTCTGGCATCCTTAGGTTCTTGAAAGACAAATTACCTTGTAGTAATACTCCCAAGATGTAATAATGTCTTGCATTGATCTTGTAACAGGCAGTCTAAGAGACTGAATTCACCACCTATTTTTCCTGGGAGGTGATCACAGGACACACATTTTACGTTCAGCATCAAGTTCAACTCAGCAAGTTATACTAAAGGTTAACTTGACCCTCCAAGTGAAACCTTGCCTTGCAACCCTGCTCCACCCTAACTCACACATACAAAGTATTTATATATGAAGACACAGCAATTCATTAGAGTTTATTTTCTATCTGGACTTTAAGTAATTACTGAATCTGATCTTCTGCCCCCCACCATCCCTCCCTCAAAGCATCAGTTTGAGTTACCCTGTTTTGAGAACTCTGTTAGCTGGCAGAAAAATAACTCTTCTATCAGAAATCCTGTACTAGCATAACCGCAGGCCTTAGTCCTCTCTGAAGAAAAACTCAGAGGCTGCAGGCTTCTGATGCTCAGAGCCAGCTTCTGTGATGGGCAAAGGACAATGAGCAAGATAATGTAACCCCAGCCTTCCCTCTTAACACGGTCTGTCACTCTTCCTCCTGCACATCACGAGTTCCTTGGCTGCTGGCTTAGGGAACTTCTCTTTGTAGAACTCCCAGACCTTTCATGGGCACTGTGCAAAGACTGGAACCAAGAGCAGCAGCCCAAGATACCAGATCTTCCTCTGCAAGTTAACAACAATGTGCACTCACATTTTAGTAACAGAAAGTACAGAATAAGTCACAAGAAGGTGAGGCGACTGCCGGTGTAGTACAGGGCTCTAACCCCTCAACCACACCTCATCAAGCAGCAAGGAAAGAAAGTCAACATTCTGCTCCACCGTAGCCCGGCGGGCTTAGAGTGTGAATTCCTCTCACCCCTGTTCAGAAACAGTGACCCCCGAGCAGGACAGCACGCCTTCGTTTCCAGACAGGAGTGGTTGAATTCTAACAGCCTGCAGCTGGCTCTGAGAGCAAGCAAGGAAGAGATAAGCCTGTGGCCCCACCATCCCAAGAGTGTTTTATTTCCACCTCTGTGAGTGAATTAAGGGGGTCTTGGTTGGTGCTAGTGCTAATGGAGCTGCCCAAAGGTGGGCTCCCCAGGGCACGCACGGAGCTACGGTCCCACTAGCCACCAGTCCCTGCGGTCACCCCGTGTTCAACCGAGCTGCGTAGCATCCCCCGCCACCTCGGGAGGCATGGTGACACTGTGCTGCGACCTCGGGACTGTAAAGGCACCGTTCAGTGACGTCCACCCAGCCACCGGTGGCACGGCTGAAGCACGGGTAGGTATATCCACATCAGCTTCGCTCCGGCACAGGAGACAATTGTTAAAGAAAATCTATTTTGAATTAAGAAATTGAAAATGCTGAAGCTGCTAACTGGCAGAACCAGGCCTCAGCGCTTGAACAGCCCTAATCCAAGGCTGGTTTAAAACCCAGTCAAGTTAATCAGTGGGAGAACAGAGAAACAATAGATGGTCAATTGTATACACAGGTGCTCTCAGAAACACAGGTGTTTCTAGAAAAAATTAGTATATGTGAATAGGAATTGCTTGTTCAAAGTGTGCTTGAAGGAGTGTGTGAGTTAAAGCAGGCAGAAAGAAGATCAAGATCCAAGGAGGAGCACGGAACCAAGGCAAAGACTGGAACTGAATCGGTGAATCAGCTGGGACAGTCAGGTGATGGATTCACAGAACTGACAGGACCAAAGGGAACTTCTAAAAACTTTGGACATTGACCAACGATTTGGTAAGTGTATATAAGCTGTGCTGTATCCCTTTGTTCTCAGCCACCCACTGAGGTGGTGGCCCAGCTCTAAGCTGCGATTAAAACAAACCTAGTGGTACCCACGTCTGTGTGAATTTTTCCTTTAACACACCGTTGCAAGCAGAGCGGCAGCACAGGCTTCATCGGGATTCTCAGCTTGAGCACATTGCCAGGGCCTGCAGCAGGCCAAGACAGCCCACGCTGAAATCTGCTCTGCTTCATCTTCGCAGAGAAATGACAGACTACCAAGCTGTGCTGCTATTTCCTCTTTAACTACATCCAAACAGGCTCAGAGCTGAACTCCTGCGCTCGCCTCCATCAGAAGAGAGGCAACCGCCCCTCTAGACGGTCCTGCCTACCTTCCACCCCTGCATGTCCCTTCGGTTGTCACCCTTTTCCAGATGGCATCCTACTGACCACAGTGACCATCTGCAAAGCGCCACAGGAACCAAAGAATGCACGGAAAGAAAGACCGAGTCCCTCATGATTTCTAGTTTCCTGAATCAACTGTACTTTTAAGTCTGCTAATTCTTTCAGAAACAATCTCACAGAATTAGCTCATCTGAATTTCTTGACCAGCCACTGCAGCTGGTCAAAAAATCCAAACCATCACTTAACTGTGATGGGAAGCATTGACATGGCACTAGAGGCGGCTATTTCACGGTGCCCATCGCAGTGTCTTGCTATGCACCAGTCTTCTTGCCCGTCTGCTTAGACCAGAACCACACGTACGTTCAACGATACCCCAAGGCATCTCTCCAAGACGCAAGAGGTATGCCAGATGCCAGCTACTTCTGCTCCGCTCTTTCTCTGGGCACAAGTATCACAAACAGCCTGAACCTTTCCCCACGTTGTGACTGCAAAGAGCAGATGACCTGTCCAGCCATACAGACCGTGCTCGGTACGATACGGTGCCTGTAGCAGAAGCTGCGCAGACTCCCTCTGAGGGAGAGAAAAACATTGAAAGTATTCAGTCCACCCGAGCATCTGACATGACTCCCTGCTCAGCCGACAAAATTTCCCTTCTCCAGGCTCAGGGGGGGAGGACAGACCCGAGCGCTCCAGCCAGACCCTCCGCAGCTTCCTCCTGGCTTCACAGGTGACGCAGCCCAGCAGAAGCTGCCGGTACAAACGTTTTCGCTCCCACAGCCTCCGACCCCAGCGCAGCCTCTGAGGGCAGCAGTGTCCCGTACAAAGCAGTGCTTTTCACCTTCCCTGCCAGCTTTCCGTATGGTCGGAGGTAAAACAATTACCTCATTACAGCCGCACACCGAATTCCCTTCTGGTGGAATTCACATCAGCATTACTGCAACTTTATAACATTTGCATTATAAAAATGTCTGCAAAGGAGGCCAAGAAAAACAGCTTTTTGTTCAGAGGAAGCTCTGTGGTCAAGATGATGTCATCAGAAAGCGCCAAATTAATTTCCTGTGGTTACATCCTACAGGAAATCCAGGCAGCTCAGCTTTCTTGCTAAACCAAGTAGTCATTCGTTGTCAATAACTGTTAATTATGTGCCCAGATGTGTCAAACTAAGAACAATCACGATTAGCCTTCGTTCCCTGGATTCCTCCCAGATCGATGGTCGGGATCTGTTTAGATCAGCAGCCTGCAGACTGTGACATGCACCAGCACCCGCGTCCCGGGGCCAGCCCGGGGCTCTGGGCGCGGGGGCTGCTGTGCTCGCACCACACACCAGCACGGTGATGGTGACCTGCCGGCTCCTTCAGCCCCCTCCTCGCAAAGGGGCTCCGCTGCTCAAACACCACACAGCAGAAGCAGCTAGGGAGGTTAGACTCCTAGCAGGAACAGAGACCCTTAATCAAGAAAACTATAAAAACGATGAGTAACAGCTTTTCTGCTCTGCGTGAACAGAAACAAGGAAATCAGGAGTGATTCAGGAGGTTTTCCAGCTGGTAAAATCACTGTGAGGATGCCTAGCAGGTCCTCGCCCCGTCACAGTCCTTCCACAACCTACGGAAAGATTCACCTCTGCAAGGCTCGCTTGGATTTAACTCATAAAATTAACGCTTCAGTAAAGCACTTGGCTACTTCAAATGGATTTTTCAATGACTTATCAGTGGGAAATTGATCTCCCCCAGTCATCAGATCTCCCCAGACTGGTATTTACATGAGGTCACACCTGCCCTGCTGCCTCCAGCCACTCCACCTGCTGTGCAACCCACCCCTCCGCCTTCCCATGAGCAGCACAGGGGAATCCACTGCGGGGCAGGAGGAAGAGCTTTTGCATCTGTAACTTGCACTAAAATTATGATCCTGTCCTTACAGTGAACTTTCAGTAGAAACCTCTTGGGACAGACTCTTCGTTCCATGCAGCACGCTTCCCTGGACTGGCGGGGAGCCCAGCATAACTCCTTAAAAGCTGAATGGTGAATGGTCAAGCCAAATCAGATCTAGTCCAAGCAACCCCTACACTTTACACAATGTTGTATTTTCAGGTTTGCACGGATTCTTTTTCTTTTCCCTACTTTATTTTACGTGAACGCTGGGGACAGGGAGCTAGCTCATTACTTGTCCAGAAAAGGCACAACAGAGGATGCACTCTAACAGAGCTCCAGTTGGTAGCACCTGCATCACAGGGTACAGCAGAGTGGGTGACCGCCAGGGCTGAGCTGCAGAGGTGTTGTACCGACACCTGCTCAGCAGCAGCTCCCACCCTCGGACCCCAGAGCCTGTGCACTGCGGGCAGAACAGACAGAAAGGGTAAGGGAGGCGGAATGACTTGCCCAAAGCCACACGGACTAGAGACAGGGGGAGGCCAAAGGACAAACCAAGCACCCTGCCACTTGCACTCACAGACTGTATCTACTGTACCAACAATTTCCTTAACACAGTAAGTGAACGGCTGGGAAAAGAAATCGCATCGCTTCCAAACTCTCAGGATAACATGGGGCAGACAGACAAGACTTCTTGACATGTTCACATCTCTCCAGAAAACCATGCAGTGCTGACTCCCAATTCGGTCCATTGAATAAGCTTCCTACCTCTCTGTCCTTGAGTTTCATGGCGAGCACCAGCTGATGTCTGTGGTTAGTAAGGGCCTCCCGGTAATTTCCTTTGGAGAAGAATGCGGAGCCCAGATTTCCATGAGCTCGGCATTCTCCCGTCTGGTCACCTGAGTCACATGCAAACAAAACAAAGGTTAGCTAACAAAGGCATTGCTGGAAGCATCCAGCAGAAGCACTGGGACACACTATACAAGCAATGCTCCAGTATGAGAACCAGCATCAGCACAAACCCATCCTTATGTTTAATACACAGCCAAAACTCCTCTTTGCTGGACTTCAGAAACCTCTACAATAGCCATCAACCTTATTTTTAGAATTGTTTTAACTTCTTTGGCCTAACACTTGGCAATTTCCCATTCTCCCATGTTTATTCCTTGGCTGACATCAGCAATTTGTTTGTGAAAGTCAATGGGCCAGGATTAAAACAAGCAAAGAGCATGCGAGCTTTCTCCAGGAAGCAATTCCACAGCACAGCTCAGCTCAGACACAAAGCACATCCACTCCTGTCTTCAAGACCGTAGTCCCTATACTTTCAGAGAACTCTCCTAGCTAGAGCCCTCAGTCACTATCTTCTCCACTTCTGCAAGGTCATGCCTTTCTGCCTCACACTCTGTCTCCTCTCCCAACGCACCCCAAAACCCTGAAAATCTCAGTGTCGTGCAAGGTATACGAAACACGAGAGGGATTTTCCAATCTGCTTATTTTTAGACCCTCTTGTTCATCCATTGTCTCACTCCCGATTTGTTCCTTCCCTGGCCCACTGCCTCAGAAACTCAGACTGAGAACCTTTTTCCATCAAATTCTTGAAAAAAACGGATTGCTTCATTTGAGACTCGTTTAAGGTTTGGAGCCCAAGTCTACACAGAGGATAAGACCAGTTCCCGCACACGACACCATAAAATTACAGGACCCTGTAAAACCTTGGCACGTTCACTGATCATCTGCCCCTGCACACACACAGGTAAACAGGGCTGCACAAGCCTGTCAGTTTGCACATTTCAGAAATTTCAGATTTGGGTTAGCAGCTTATGAAATCCCACAGAAACCTGAGCGTTCTGGAGGGATGTTGACCATTAACACAGCTATTAATTGGTTCCATCTGAACCAATCCAGCACTTAAGCAAGTGAAATGAGGACCCTTACCTAAAGTCTTGGCTACATCCAAGTCCTGCTGCATGTATCCAGTGCTTTTCTCCGTATTCCCGAGGGACCAGTACGCACTGCTCAGTGCCGAGAACACTGATCCCCGCAGCTTTAGGCTGCAAGTGCCGATCTTCAGGGCAGCCTCTAGCACCACCACCGAGGCTCCATGGTGGCCCGCAGTCAGGAGTTCCTGGCCAATCACCGACACCACAACAAAGGGGCTCTTGTCCAGCTTCATCTTCTGCAGTTGTTGATAGGTGGGCTCCAGGGACTCTGAGACACAAAGGCAAAAGCAGAAGTTATTTACATCTAGACATCACCTTCACAACTCATCTTCCTTCTCTGGTAACCAAATGACAGGCGAGTTAAGGACCAGAGTGTCCAAATCAAACCAAGATTTATTACAGAGCTCAAATGCACCATCTAATACCTACTACATCAAGACAGATCAACTAGGAAGCTTCTGTTTTCCTTGCAGAAAGCACTTCAGGAAGACAGCACAAGCATGCCGAGTAGTCTCATAGTGAGCTCTGAAAACTGGCCTAATGGCAGAAGGAATAGAGAAAACACGTGTAGGGTTTTGTAGGGAACGGGAAATGGGCCGCCAGCAGTGTGTAAAAGCGCTGCAGTTTCTGCTTCTTCAGCACAAACTGCAGAATCTATGCCTATCCAGACGCCACAGCACACAATGTACTCCAAGAGAGGTGATGGAAACTATAGCAAGAACCTCCCCCTTATTCTGCAGGAGAAGGTACTCCTGCAGAATGACAGCACTGGACCTGCCAGACTACTTATAACTGGTCTAACTGCCTCCATCATTCAGATGATAAAACATCTTGGCCACGTGTTTCAGTAATGACATCAATATAACAGGACTCCAGAATCTCCTGACCAAGTGTCATTTCTTGATTAGATGTTCTCATCCAAATCAACACTACCACAGCAACCTCAGAAAGCCACTTGTTCCCCATTTTCATCACTTCTGCCTCTCTACGATCAGCAAGTATATGAACAACAAAAGAGGATTTCAACGCTTCTTTGAAGATGCAACCAGTGTGAACATGATGCCTGTTACTGACATCCGAGTAGATCCTGGGATTAAAGGCAGACCTAAGAGGACAGAAATAATTGCTGTAACGTGCCACCAGTTATGTTTATCACTGCAAGAGCAGGTATGAACTCAGTTCTTGTCTTAAGGGGCTTACAACCCCAGCCAGGCAATCCAGGCAAACATAGGGAGAGAGGGGTACAGACAACGAGAAAGGACATAAAAGGAAAACACAAGGGAAGTACTCCTGGCAACCCTGAAGTCCAGTATGAAAGGGAGAACCAGCATGGTAACAGAAGAGCAGACATGGAGCTCACTACTACTCTTGTGTAATTGCAAATGGTAAGGCAAGAAACACAGCCACAGCCGGGTGAAAGATGCAGCAACAGTGATTCAGTTATTGGAGAAGGGAGTTTCATCTTCACCTCTACTTACTGCGGACCCGTGCTCCCCAAATCCCTCACCGACTGCACTTAGTGATCTGTAGCGCGCCAATGACACTTACAGCCTTCTTCCCTGCACAGTTGCTTCTCTTCTTTCTCTGAATGCAAGTATCCTGGAAGCTACCACTCACGTCAGCCTATCACGGCTTCAAGCAATCTGTTATCCTGGTGGAATCAAGCCACAAAGGACTGGCTTTACACCACAGAGAGTACCCGGGGAGGGGGCCAGAACATCAGACTCTGAATAGTCATTACAGTGGTACAGCATACACACTCTCAAACTAAAACTAGTACTTTATAAGCAAGGCTGATCTAAACTCTGCCAAAGCGGTCAGTGGGAGGGTAACAACTGGAAGGCAGCAACACTGAGAAGCACAGCAGGGAGCAGCAGCACAAGTACACAGCCGCAGTGCAACAGGCCAGCCAGATCAGCCAGCCAGACTTGGGGATGCTTACACAGAAATACTGCATCACCTGCATTCTAAGCAGCAGCCACAGCACCTCTGGGTATCAAATGAAATTAGCTTCACAAGGTAACTGCTATATAGGACAGAAACTTCCAGATGAATTCATTTTAAAGAATGAAGAAAAACATTGTAAAAAATGAGACCTACAGGGACATTTTTTCATTTCAGCGCTTCTTGGCCCCTAAGCCCTGGGGCCCCCAGCAGCATCAGCTGAGGATGAGAACTGCTGTGTTCCCTCCCGGGTAATGCCATTAGGACACCGCAACACAAAGCTTGCTAAAGAAGGAGAGCAACAGAGAAACAGAGCAGAGACTACCTCCTTCGTCTAGAGCAGAAAATCCTGGAAATGGGGACGTTATGAAAGAGGCAAAATGTTGTACAGCTAATATGGCTTCAAGGTCTGTGTGACTTCAACACTGTTTCTGAATATAATTGAATGAGCAGAATAGCCTTTTCTGCTTTCTGGAACAGTGTTTTGAGAGATGTTAGTACCAGGCAAAACTTGCTGACGTGCTCTTCTGGGCAAACACTGGCCTGGAGCACTTAAGACTCCCTGGTTCCTGATGGTCCAGCACCAGAGCAGTGTGGGAAGTTGTTCCAAGTAACAATAAAGCCAGGGCCTCAGCAGCGCACACCTCTCTATCTGCACTGATAACTGACAAGAGACAAACGAGCAAGGTCTTCATTGGAACTGCTGCACAACACCAGTCTGATTCATCTCCAGCACCTCTCGAGCTGGGTATCACCACCCTGCAGTTCCACTGAATCAGGAGAATAGTTTTTTGTTTGTGCTCCAACTTTGGGGTCCTTTCTCAGCACCTGTTGACTCAGCACGGAAGCCAAATCCTGAAATCTTTCCCTTCAAGGCCTCCAGCTTCTCCCCCCGTCAGATGCTGACAGAGTCACCCACGGAGTGAAACTACTGCTCCTAAGTATCTCAGCAGCAGGTCACCATCCTCAGGAGGACCTCCTGGTGCTTACCTCGCATGGGAGATTTCATGGCGGCCTCGACCATGCCAACCAGAAGCTGAAGGCTCTTGGGATCCTGAGCCAGTCCCGACGCGAACGCTGCCAGTGCATCTGCATGACGTCCGAGATACTGCAGGGCTACACCCTGTCGGAAGTATGCCTGCAAAGCCAAAGGGAAGAAGAGACACCAGTTACTGACTTGGTACAAGTCACAAATCAGGAATCCGGCCGTGACCTTGTGTTGGTGGGTGCTGGGCTACACGCTCACACCCTGGCTGCTCCGGTCACACTGGCTATCATCAGAAGACTCCCAACACCGCAGTCTGGTTTGTGACTGCCACCCAGTCGCTATCCCTTGGGCGAGATGGCTTTCTCAACTTTTGCAAGGCCTCAACTGTTCTGGAGACCAGGGATGGTAATTACCACGAAGGCAAAGCTTTCCCCTGGGACTTGGCCAATTACTTATTCTTAATTACTTATAATCAAATGCTCATTCTCAAGATCTCCACTGCTGCTCTCTCGGCTCCCACAGCACACAAATAACTCGCTTCCTTTCCCATCAGCTCTTGCCAATGAGTCCGATATAAACACCCAGTGCCAGGGGAGACCAAAATGCACTGAAAGCTCAAGGTGCAATGAAACACAATGCAAAGATCCAGGCAGGAGCCAAACCTTCTTTCTCCACACACATCCCCTAACGTGGACACCACTCAGCACTGTCCCACCTGTCGGGTACACCATACAGACACACACATAGAGATATATATTTGCACTTCTTCAATTGAGGCAAAACACTTGTAACTTTGAACATGTTTAGAAAAGCATTTTTCTTTGTGTTTTCCTTTCCAAGGAAACCATTCACAGGCATGTACAACACCTTCAAAGTAACTTAAATCTCTTGTCACCATGTATTTCCATTTCCACATCAGCAACAACACCGGCACGCAGCTGCAAAGCATTCCCAAAGAAAGCTCCCGCATCTCCATGAACGGGAATACCAGGAACCGACACAGAACACAAGAAAAGCAGAAACATGTTTGCTCACACATGAAGCAATGGCAAAGCCCCAGCTCCAAGGGCACCCAGAACTTACTTAGGAGCTACTGAGTAAGAGATCAAAGAAACTATAATCCCATCTTCACTCAAAGTACTCGCGTATATTTGTAGTCCATACATCTGGACATTATGTTATAAAAAGCTTTTGAATCTTCAAGCACCTTTGATGCCCATTGTTCAGGTTTTATCTTCACGTCCAGCTAGTACCACTCTGACAAAAACTTTGCTGCACTTTTGGTTCATTCAAAGCTACTTTGACAGCACAAATAAAGCTGTCAGAACAGAAGATAAAACATTATTTGTATTTCTTAAAAAGTGCTTTAAGAACATACTACTGGTCCTTCAGACGGGGTCCTAATACCGCTTTCAGGGACAAGACCCCACCACTATTTCTCTCCATCTGTAATAGAAACCTGTCCTGAAGACGCATTAAGTATACATCTGTGGAAGTCTTTTTACTTAAACAGGATAAATCTCCAATTAATACCCAAACTGGTATTTCATTAGAGCTTTCAGACACTTTTGGAATCCAATCCAGGGAGGCAGAGATTAAGTAAAATCAGAAATGACATGAGAAATTTATAGACATGAATATTTAATCTCTTTTCCATTAGTAAGCCTTGATTGTAGAACCACTTTTAATGAATTCGATGAAAGCAAAATTCTTTTCATTAACCTTTAGTATAAATGTGTTCTTATTGAACCAAACAAGCTACTGTACTGGAAACCCAATTCAATGTTAATTAGATTACTAGCATGAAGCTTTAAATCAAAGAAAATACAAAGATCTAACAACGAGCAGTGGCCATCAAGCATGAGCTCTCCCAGCAGTGAGCAAGCTGTCACCTAAATCACGGCATACACTTTTAAGTCCTTTTTTCCCCCCGATTTATCATTTAACTACTTTCTTTGCCACCTGATGACAGAGGCAGTCTGAGGCAGCGTGTCTCTGACGGGGACCTTTCCAGCCCACAAGGCTGGTCCAGGACAAACGTGCCTGCCTGATTTGTTATCAAGGATGAGGGCACAGACACACAGCAGCCAGCAACGGAGGCATCCCCGACACCTCGCGCTTTGCAGGAAGGCAGCAGCCTGCCATCCCCCGCCTCGAAACATGCTACCAGGGCAGGTGGTCCAACAGGGAACACGCAGCTTCCTTGCCACTGCAGCAGGTCAGCTAACCCAGGAACCCCAACTCACTTCGCCACAGGGTTTCAAGGAAAAGGCAGGAGGGAGACGGATGCTACGGGCAATGCAGACAGGCCTCCCACAGCCGGCAGGAATATCACAGCTTCTGGTCCCAAGGTTTAGGAGGGACCCCACAGTGCGATCCTCTCTCGCAACCTGTCCTATAAGCACAAAGGTTGTAGGACAAGAAGTAACACCCTCCTCAGGTATAGGTACAGCAACAACTAGTTCTCATGTCTCCCGGGAAGGAAAACAGCCCCTGCGAGGAAAACTGAGCTAAACCACACGAGGTGAAGCCTCTGCCCTGCTTCCAGTTCTCACACGGAAATCCAAGGGCACGTCCATTCCCAGCAGGAGAACACACACCGCAGGTACAACATCACAAAAAGTGGAAGATAAAAAAAAGGAAAAAGGAAAGAAAAAACCCAAGTCTGGCCACGGGTCTCGGAGCACCCCGCAAGGCAGCGCTGCCCAAGAACCCCAGTGCCTCCAGTGCAGGAGGACCCTGCCCAGCGGGGATGCACCGCAGCCGTGGGGGACACTGGCCTCTGCATTGCCCGGCCACGGCTGCCCCAAGCAGCAGCATCCTCACCCCCGAGCAGGCGCCGCAGGTTCCAGGTGACAGCAGCAAACAAGGCAGGGATGAGATTCACAAACAGCATGCAATTCAGTACCGCACATTTCCAGCGGCCTTTCTGGAATGTGTTTTTATCCCCTCCCCACATCTATTCCTGGAACTCCCCCCCACCCTGGAAACCGCTTAATTTGAATAGAAACACAGCATTCAGAGCTCAAAAGAAAAACCTATTAATCATAACTGAAAGAAAGATTTTGGCTGGGTTTTCTCCTGCAAAAAACCCTTCCTTCCTTTCTCCTCCAGTTTCCAGCATATACACAACCCTCCCCACACACTGTGTTCCCCGGAGACCTTTAACAAAATAAATAAGAAGCATTTACATCACCTATTTCCTCCCCAAGAGGCATTCACAAGTTAGTTTAGCATTGAAACGAAGACACCATATCAAGGGGAAAAAATCTACAAAGAGGAAACAGTGAGAATCACCCTTTGGAAGAGGAGAGGAAAAGGAAAGGACAGGAGCCAGCAGCTGCAGCTGAAGGAATGAGACAAGGAGCAGCTTTCCAGTCCTGACAGTCTTCCCATGGCTCAGAAAACTTTACATTTTTAATCACATTATGCAAAGATAGAAAAATACTCACTCTACGGTAAAAGTTACATGAATTTTCCAGTGATCCCAGGTAAGAAAAACCTAGTGATTCCTTTAAAGAAGATTAAAGCAACAAGAGAATGATGCTTTGCTGAAGACAAGACAAAAGAACAGCAGGTGTTTTCCAGCCCATGGCTCTTTGCATCCTCAATGTAGCTGGAACCATCTTTTTCATTTTTTCCCAATCTCTGCATCATACTTTCCAGGAACAAGGCACTGTGCAAAAAAAAGTCTCAGCTGAAATCTGGCACTACATCTCCTTTCCTTTTCATCCATCAAACCATTGAAAGCACTGTTCATATTCTGAAAGCAAAAAAACAGTTCTTCTAATTAATAAACTTGAAAAATATATTTGGCACTTGAGGCTTCAAAGCCAAGCAGAAAGCTGGCCCTTAACAGGCTGCAAGTCCAAGTACAGAATGGCAGCAACACGACGTCGCATCA
Source organism: Falco naumanni (assembly GCF_017639655.2). Lineage (NCBI taxonomy): Eukaryota > Metazoa > Chordata > Aves > Falconiformes > Falconidae > Falco > Falco naumanni. The sequence goes on along the minus strand of NC_054054.1, from coordinate 98,634,824 downwards.
TCCCCGGCACAGGACCCATCCAAAAGGTAACACGTCTTCCCGCTTCACCCAGATTTTGCACACACACACACACCCATTTTTTCAGATTTGCCTTTTTGCCCCCTGCTTTCCAGAACCTGCCATGTTTTCATGGCAGGAATATAGTTTTTAGTGCTTTTCTCTACCCTTAACTTAATTTTACAAAACTCGTACGAACAGATGAAGAGCACGGAAGCCCTCCCTACTTGGACGCTCCAGTTCCATGGAGGCGGCTGATGGCTGGGCTGCAGCAGAGCCCACGTCTGCCTAACCAGGCGTGATACCTCTCTGCAATTCTAAGCACGAGTCCTATTTGTTGTGCTCAATTTATTGACCAGTGTAGTTTCTGTACACGTTAGTATTTTTCATCTGTGTTTATTACAGCCCATTTAATGCCCAAGGAGAACTTCTACCTGTCCTGCCAGGAGCTGCCACTGGACTGACTGCTGCAGTGTCCAGGCAACGCAAATATGAACAGGCTTGTTAGTTTTCTGACCCTCATCATCTGAGATCCCATCTAGGTAACTGTCTAGACCCCAAATATTAGATTTTCATGTGCAATCTGAAACAGGATTAGAATGTAAATGTCATCATTGAAAGGGCCTGTATCAAGAAGGGTTCTGAAATTTCTGTTAACCCTTTTAATAGCAACGTGCAAGAACTTTCAGGCAGAGCAATAGTAATTGGTTTATAATTAATACAAAACATGCATTGAAGATAAAAATACACCACAAAGAAAGAGCATATACGAATATGAATGGGACCTCTATGTTTCCCAGGATTCTGCTAAACAAAAACAAGCCCAGTAAAGGAAGCCCAGAACAAGTCAATGTTTTTATTACTGGATAAGTATCAAAATTTAATACAATTTTTCAGGCCAGGGACCTAGGCAAATACTCATGCTGCACCGGCATCTGTAGCAGGGTCTGGTACACCTCTTTGGGCTCACATCATTTTGGCCAGTAGAATCCATGGCAATAAATTGTTCAGATTCTTAGCACGTCTCACAGACAACGTCTGCAAGAGTTAGAGGGAAGCAGCAGCTGCAGGAGCTCAGTCCTGTCTTACCACGGTCTCTCGTAAGTCTGAAGCATGAGCTCATGTTTCTGGAATATGATTTACTGCCAGGGTACATGCATTTTTCTAACAGTAGCCCGCATTATAGTCTTTACTGGGCAGGATGGGTATATCGCTTATAAATTTTTTACAACAGCTAGATTACCTGGCACGTAGGAGCCCTCTGAGAGCATCCCATCACTCGGCTGAGCTGGGCAGGCAGCGCCGCGGGAGCCCCGACCTTCTCCCTGAACAGGGTGACCCTTTCAAGAGCTCTACGCACAGACAGCACGTGCACGGCTGCTCCTCTCCGAGCTCTCCAGCAGAGACCCTCCTGGCTGCCCACAAGGAACACAGCGACAAAGGCTATCCCGGCTTCGGGATGTCCATCTGCTGAGGGTCAGGGGATGCCCGGGGGCTCCTGCCCCTCCAGCTGCATCCCCCCCGCAGGTGGTCCCTCGGCAGGTGGTCCCTCGGCCATCGCACGCAGCGACACTGCTGCCCTCCCGCGCCCACGGCGCTTGGCTGGGGCGCGTCCGAGAATCCTGTCATCAAACTTTACGCTCGGAGACTCATTTACATAACGAATTGCTGGCTGATTTGTAAGTGGATAATGGCGACAGAAGAACGAAACTGGAACGGCATCAGAAGAACTTGGAGCAGAAAATTACTGTCAAACAAACATGGAAAACTTGGAAAAAAGCCTCCGCCTTAGACAAAGGCTCGCATTGTACACAGGGGAGGAAATTCAAAACACCTTTATATTCACGTCAGCTTCAGACCCTGGACAACCAGCTATCTGGGCAGGAAAGGCAAACACATAGAAAAGGCTTTTTCCACAATGCTCCCTTGGTTTGCCAGATCAGGAGATGATGCCAAAAATAGCACGAATAATCTATGATGCATTTAATAGGCCTGTTGTAAGCCTGCAGAACGAATGCCTCCTGGACCCGTGCAGGACCCAGCACCCACCAGCCAGCCCACCCCACCAGCTATGCTGCCCGCCACCCAGCACACCATGTGTGAGGAACGAGGAGGAGGAAAATGTGGGAACAGCCACTACAGCTTCCTGGGGCCAAGCACCAGGTTGAATCTTTCCTCTCCCCTTGTAACTGCTTTAGAGCCAAATTTTAGAGAAAACTACAGGACAAATCTCTGCTGTGGGATTTCAGGAATGTGAGGAGAGGGAAGAATGCGCTTTAATTCAGAACACATGCAGCACATGCATAAATACTGCTTGCTGTCCGTATGAACCGAACTCCCGCTTTCACCAAGCTGAGGTTGCACCCCAGGTGACAATTCCTCGCGGTCCCCACGCTCGGCTGGCACCCGAACCACTACCACCGGCCGTCCTACCGAACGAGCAGGAAGCTGTCCGACTTGCTGCCGCTGCAGCATAGCTGCCTTATCTTCTACCGATCTCCAAGGTGTCCCTTACAGGAGCTACGCTACTTGGAAATGGAAATTTCCTCTAAGCCCCACTGAGCCGACACAGAAACCCAGGATGGCCCTGTTTTAGCCAAAGAGCATTTAATTATTCTTATTAATTGTGCTTCCACTACCTCCAGTGGGAGACTCTGCATAGATTGCTTCTGCATCTGAATTAAATGGAATCACCAGTACTAAAGAGTCATGTCTCTGCTTAGATGAAACTAACAGCCCAGCTTTTCACTTAGCTTATTGCTGTTGCTCCATTCTTGCCCATTCCGGGCTCACTCTAGAAAGAGCAGCTACAGCTTAGACCCCCTCTTCAGGGGGCACCCCCACCTGGCACAACAGTGGCTGGTAACAGCCAGTCTCGCTGTCTTCATCAGCTACAGCTCTGAAGCCTCACTTAACAGCAAGAACTCGCCGTGCGTTGGGGGAAGCGCTGCGGACTGGCAGCAGCCAGCCTGTTGATGCCCAAATGCGGCACAGGAGAAGCACAATCAGCCTCCTGCGTTTCAGGTGGACAGGCACAGATGCAAGTACAGCATCTTCTGGAATTCCTCCACAAGTCCACGGCAACAAAATTTTGACCAATTTCTGGTTAAGCAACTCGGTTTAGAAATCGCAGAAGGAAAGATAAGCCACCTTTCACCCCGCTCAGAAGTAACACTGACCTTGGTAAGATATTACTAGAGATTTAACAGATACAGTACTACACTAAATTTAAAATAAATGGATTAGATGACACCTGTAGGCTGCTTCTCGGTGAAGTTCAGGGCAGCGGCAGGACTGTTTTTAACACCGTATTGCCAAGTGCTTTATTTAGTTTCAGCACTGTACTGTGATTTAAATTGTATAAAGGTTTGATATTTAACTACCAGTGTACATCTGCACGCAACTCTCCCAATTCTAACAATGCTGAAAGTGTTGAGAACCTTTGCAGAGCTCAAGAATATACAAACAGATGCTGCTATTTGTTCCTATACCCTTAAAAGCAAAAACAAATGAAAAAGCAGTATAAAGGGAAAAAGGGAGTAATAAAAATCATGTCCTAAACTGGAAGGCATCCACTGCAAGAACTCTTCTTGCTATTCGGCCTGACCATTCCAGCACAGAGTTTCATTGTCTCACTTCGAATTACTCATCTTAGTAGCAGCTCAGATGACTCCCCCCACGCCACCCCCCCAGCATTTCTCCATTTTGCACGTTGGCAGGCTGTGCAAGTTTAGGTGGATCACACTGCAAACCCCCCACAAAATCCAGAAATGAGACATTAAAGCATCTGGTCAGCCCACAGTGATGAGGCTTGGCATTCACCACCACCCCAGCAGGGGATATTTCAAAGACCCACATTATCTAGCACAGCGCCTGCGGAGCAGCCAGACAGTCCCGACTTCAGGCGACCTGGATTCACAGCTCAGACAACAGGTCTTACCCCAGTGCGCGACCGCTGATTAAACTAACACTGCGCAACAATTTGTAATTGTCACCTTGCAGCGAGACTACAGAAGATTGCCAAAATCCTGACATCTGGACACAAGAATAACTAACGCTTGGTTGTTGTCAGCATCACTCCATCCTTCCCAGGCCAGCAGCCCCAGCAGACGTTACTGGCACACACGCAGGCAAGGTGCAGCACAGGGCAGCCAGCTCTCTGGCCCCCGCAGCGCCCGCTCCAGCAGCACACAAACCACAGGACAACACACTGGAGCAGCACCGATGGGAAAACGCTGGCAAGAGCCTGACAGCAAAGCCTGCTTTCGTTCTCACACCATGCAGATGCCAGACACCCTGCAGGCCAGTGTTTCCTATGCAATGGTACCTAAATTACTAGGAGACAAATTCATTACAGTCCCTGTCACCGCTGAGGTAGTCCTCAGGCTGCCTGGATGGAAGCCATCAACAGACCATCTTCACCAAGAACAGTCAACCGCTTTGCCACCCCATCCCCACTCCCACTGCTCCCTGGCTCCCGTGCTGCACTCCAGGCGGGTCCCGGCAGTTCGGTCTCTCAAAACTACCTCCACACTTTTGGATTTCTCCAAATCCAGGCAGTCTTCCTCTGCCCAGAAGACTGGACCCTTTTGGCTTCACTCTCTGTCTATAAAATCCCTCCGTGTCTTGCATTTATTATCCACAGTACATCAGTCTGTTCTCAGCTGCTGTCCGATTGCTGCCACTCTGAAAACTATTTAGGGCTGTTTTAGAAATGCAACCACTCGTCCTCACTGAAGTAAACCAAGATACAATGAGATTCACCAAAAAGACAGCTGGAAGGCAGAGACAGTAACTCGCACAGCAGCAATCTGGAGCCAGAAAGCACCATCTCCAAATTTGAGTCCAACAACTAATAAAACATTTTTGTTTTCTGTCAGGTTTCTCCTGCTTCGTGATTGCAGCTGTGATCTCCAAACCCGAGCGTGCTTAGGTCTAACAGCTGTAAAGGCTGGCCATTCCACAAAGGATGGAAAGCAGAGGCCTCCATGGGTACAGGCTGCTTAGTCACACCAGGTATTCCAGGACTTTGCCCGTTTACAGAGGCACTTACCCACAGCAGAGCACCGAACCTTGCCAGATTTCAGATGGCTAAAAACTGGTAATTACGAAGGGAAAGTACTGAAGTCATTGCAAAGACTAGCTAGTCTAGCAAGATTCAGCCATGATGAAAAGAAAAGCAACTTTGTTCTCAGCTATCAAGAAAATCCTAGAGAGAGAAGCTCCCGTTACAGCGGAATTTCTTTCTGTTCCCTTTCCAGCATTATAGCAGGGGTAACTGAAGTCCCTTCAAAAACCACAGCTACTCACCTGGACGGATTTTAATAACAAATACTTCTGACAAAGGAAACAAAACACACATTTAATGTAATCCCTCCATAGAAATCTTATGCTGGCCATACAGCTGATAATGTAGATAGACTTTCACTCCACTGACAATTAAAAGCCACAGGCAGGGAATACAGTTGCTTCATTTTTATTTATTTTTTAAAAAATGTTTCTAGTAGAGCCTTGGCTTTTCTCTAAATGTCAAACTTGGTATCTGAGAATTCTTGTTTCTCTTTCTGAGTCACTCTGATGGAGCGTACCTGAACTCTGAACAAAGACGCACAACAGTTATTAGTATATTTGGGCAGCAAGTCCAACTCGTTAGCTCAGCTGGGGCACGCAAAAGTTCCATCTCTCCAGAACAGAAAGAGTGGGAGATACAGGTTCTGCAGGAACAGCCAAGTCTCAGCACAGTACATTTTCCATATATTTCAGTTACCACCGATGAACTTAGGAAAAGGAAAAGCACAACCTTAAAACAATGCCTATCTGCCTTAACTCAGGGAGAATAAGATTCAATACTGTCTATGCTTGTTTAATGCCTGAAGTCACACCTAAGCTATTTAACAGGTGAAAATTAGGAAAAACAAGTACCAGAAATAATCACAAGCCACAGCAGAGAAAGTTCCCTGGGAATTTGCCTTTCAAAGGAAGATCAGCCACGTGTCCCTTACCCTCTTTCTCACATGCTCCATCTAGATTCAAGCCCAACCTCAAAGTCAATTTCAGGTATTTTGATTTCAATTTGAAAAGAAGCAAAGAACTTTTGGCCAGGGGAAGCAACACAGCCAGACGGAACCAAGCAGCACTGCAGAAAGGACCCCGGAGGCTGTGCTCAGCAACGGGCAGCTCTTAACAGGCTCTCAGCAAAACCAGAAACTTTGGCTCCAAAAAAGCCTTCATTATACTGAGCCCATCAAGCACTCTTGAAAATAATGACTTCTGAGCGATAAGTCAATTAGGGACCCGACTACCACCACCTGCTCAGGAACCCCGCCAGGCAGGTGCCTGCCCTGCCCGCAGTGTGACTCGTTTCTCCGCCAGCCGCGGCGGCTGCTGTTACCTGCTGAGCGCGCAGGCTGCACCAGCCTCGGCGATGGGCGCACGGAGCGGCGCGGTTCCGTGCTCCGGAAGGCAGCCACTGCCCCGGCACAGCTTCAGCTCTGCCTGGCCTCTCTGGAGCACTCAAAGGGACTTTTCATAACACAGGTCATTTCTGCACCGAGCTCCTATCTCCAGGCATCACTTCCAGCAATGGATTTGTTCAGGATCGTGGTGTTTTGCTTCCGTGTAGGTGACGGCACCAGTATAACTTAGTGAAAGTACATTCAGACTGGCAGAGCAGACCTCCCAGGTGAATTATAGCACAGCGTACAGCACAGGTCAGGCAGTGAGACAGATACAAACAATAGGGAGTAGATTAAAACTTGGTAAGGCACTGTGGTATAACCTTACCCAAGCGTTACAAAACAGAAGACTGACTAGATGGGCTGTGGAAAAGCAGCATAATGGATCTCCCCAGCTTTCTAGTTTTCCTTTGTTTGTGACAAAAGGACAGGGCTCAAAATTATTTCAGGGTAGCGAACCACCGGCACAGACCAGCCCAGCAGCAGCTCAGCCTCCCCCTCAACTGCACACCAGTCTGGCCACACCACCGAGCAATCAGGTATCTGTCAGTCATCTTACAAACTTAACTCAGGCACATAAAAGATGATCTGTTCAAAGTCAGTTAGTAAGAAAATTAAGCTTGCTAGTTACATACGTTGTGATCAGCTTACGGTTTCAGCACCACAGTTGTGTAGCTTAAATGAACACTGGGAAATCAAATGTCATCTTCCTGAAGCATCCCATCTGGAAAGATGAATCAGATGAGAAGGAGAGGTGACAGCTCGGCATTTCCACAAACCATGCGTTCCCTGATGTCCCCAAAGCACCTTAAGCAGACTGCTTCCGACCTCCCACCAAGCCGTCCTCCCTCCAAACAATCACTGAAGGAGCACAGGGGACTTCTGGGGTCATCCAGCAAGTTCACTCCTCATTTTCACCTGGAAGTATTTGCTTCAGGATTGTTAAGAGAGAAGTGGATGGATATTAGGTGCAGCAGTCACAGTAGAGTGAAAAGATCCAGCAGAAATCCTCTGAGATTTCACTAAAGCTACCACAGTCCTAAGATTGTATAAAAAGGTGGGGAGGGGGAGGTGTAGAGAATCAGGTCTCTTATCTTTACTACTACTCACAACCTCCATAACTACTGCAAGTCAGATAAAACTTTGATCAGCATCAAACGTAAACAGCAATTTGAATGTCAAAAGAACTAGTGCATTACAGTATTTTAAACAGGCATTTCAGGATTTTAACAGACTGTTTTCCTAACAAACAACACACATTCCACTGAAACAACAGCTCTGCATACAAGCAAATATTCCTAGAGGTGCAAGCATGCTGGAACTGACTCCAGAAATATGCTGGGCTTTGCGGTAAACAAGCCCTGAAACCATTTCCCTAGTGTACACCTCCATGGGTCCCTTCTAAAGACTGCCCTGACCTTCAGCTACATCCCTATCTCAGAACAGAGACAAACGAAGAAAGAAAAAGAAAAATAATCAGAACAGCACGATCTGCAAGAGTTGTCAAAATAGAAGACAAAAAAATTTAAGATGAAATGCACAGCAGTAAAGGCGCAGGGTACCGGTGACATGCAACGTACCCATGCCCAGGTGCCATGCAGATGGCCCAAACCCCACAGAGGTGCCTCGTGCTCCGGAGGGACTGCGGCAGAGAAGCCCAGCACACATCTACTGCAGACACTGGCTCCCGCCCCTGGGCTCACAGCCCCCCGTCCTGTCCCAGCCCCGACTGCGCTCGGCCAGCGCTGCCTGCCAAGAAGGACAAAGCTGATGATGGGTGAAAGGGGAAAAATCAAATTTGCAAAAGTACTAAATATATAAATCTCTTTGGCCAAGGTGAACGTGGGAAAAATTCTTCAGGAGGGGCGTCACATTTAGCGAGTTTTGCCAGATCATTACTCTTCTAATGCAAAGGGGAGAAACAGCAACACCATGTTTCCTTATAATGACTCGCCTCCTTTATCACAGATCTCTGAAGCACCAAGTAATATAGTAGTTGCTATGGAAACTGCTGGTTTTATTGAACAGCCCTGAAAGGGTCAAGAGGTACCATCGAACTGGCCAACTGTAAATTATTTTGCTGCTAAACATCTGCTTCATTTCACTTGCCCTACCACTTCTCTGCTTTGTTGTTAGAACACTATTTGGACCGACTCCAGAATAGGTGTCTCATTCTTCAGTGGGGTGCAACAGGTAAGTCCAAAAATAGCAGTTTTCATGCCCTAATACACTGTAAAATCCCTCATACAGGAGCCACACCGAGGGCAGAATGGCTAAGAGACTGTGGACTGCTCCTTCTCCCACACATCAGCACTGACATGAGACAGTGGGAACTAGCCTCATTGAGGAGTTAGTTTTCACCGTGATCCTCAGAGGTTTCAAACTGCTGCTTACAACAGCCATGAAATGAATAACCTACCAGACAGCTCCGCTTGTGCCTTCAGAGAAGGGACGCAACGGAGCAGCAGCAGACACCCATCCCAGCGCTCCGCCTCGTGGCCCCGAGATGGGGCAGCCTCCCCTGCCAGCACGGCTCCGGGAACACAAACCAGCACACTGCCTGCACTGCACTACCAGAAAACAATGTAAACTACCTTCCTTTATTCATCACAGAAATTAACACCCGAAATTACAAACACCAGTTAGCAGCATGTGTTCCTACAGGAAAGAACAGCAAGAGCACTGGCTGTATTTCCAACTGTGCTATTAACTCACTGGATCGTTTCAGTGTCACAAAAGTGCCTTGCTTCCCCAATTCCTTGTTATCCCCACTTCTTGAACGTGTGTCTACTTTAAACCCAAAAGCATCAGCAAAATTAATGAAGTGCAGGAGCAAGGTTTCCTCCGACAGATGCAAACAGCTTCTCCCGGCTTCTCTTCCATGGCCAGAAAGCTGCTCCAGGCAGCATCACCTGGGAATCCTTATTCCAACATCTTGTACCTTCAAGTCACAACTGTACTTTAAATAACTGGGATGGGCAGAGAGAACATTTTATTGCAGAACAAACCTGAAGTTCAGAGGCTGCACACTTTTCTAATGACAACCATGCCCACACTCTCTGCCCAGGGTGAGTAAAGGGCACACTGCTCCTTCCCCACACGTTCTCTCCGTTCTTCGTTTGGCTGAAGTTATCCAAGTGATGACGAAGAAAGGAAAAGCTACATCTGTGTAGACAAGTTCTGGTCTTTCTCACATATCCCATGAGCTCCATTACTTCTGTAAAGTCCTGGCTTGGAAGAAAATATTCTAAACTCTGAGGCATTTGGCGTGCCTTGGTATGGAGACTCCAGCCCTTATTCAGACTTTCCAACCCAAGGAACCCCAGGAGAAATGAAGACATTTCTCTGCACATCCATAGGAAACATTTCCCCTTCATCAGGTGGTGAGTTCATAATATTAATGTTGGTTCTCTTTTCCAAAATTAGCCAGCGTGCACTAAAAGTCCCAGACACCAGAGCACAGCACATACCTTAGCACCGCTTTGCTGGGACATGCTCAGCAGAGGCAGAGCTGGAACCAGCTCTTCGCAACAGCCGCTGCCGCAGCCTCAGGCAAGGCTGGTGCCTCTCACAGTGCTGGGGCTTTCCTGCTCCCGGAGCATTAGATCTGGCCTCCTGAGAAAATTATCAGTGGGTGGGTCCGTTCAGACCAGGCCGCCGTTCCTCAGAGCACACGCTCAAGCTCTTGCGTTACCAGACTCTTATTTAAGGCTTGCAATCACAGCCTCTTCGGGAGGCAGATCCCCCAGCGACCTGCGTGACATCCTTCAAAAAACCTCCCTACGCAATGAAGACTAATGATTTTAACTGTAACGGGAGTCTCACGACTGCTCTGCCCAGCGGAGACAGGAGGTTGCCTGCAGGGCTCAAGGCACGAGGTGTGCCCTGCACACATCCTCTCTGCAACGGCACCGCATCACTCCCAGCCGGCAACGAGCACGGTCAGCCGGCCCCCAAGATGTGCCACAGCGCCAGGGACGGGCTGGAGTACAGGGCGCCGGGCTGGAAGCGTCTGAGAGAAGGGACCAAGTGCACGCTTAGTTCTTTCTAGTAACAAAAGGGCTCTGCACAGAACGAGGGGCCTCACGGCAGGCGGAGGGAGGAGCAAAACATAGGTCAAGTGAGATAAGCCCAGAAGGTGCAGAGGGTGAAGGAAGGGACCGTCTTCTCATAGTTGCTCGTAATGCTAGGACCGTACAGAAACTGCAGATTGTGCAGACACTGCTACAAACACACTCAAACCGAAGAGGAACGTTCATGCATCACTGTTTACTTCCAGCTAGCAGGAGTTCATTACATCAGGACTCTGATGCAGGCAGGTGGCAGAAAAGCTTCCACACATAGGGCAGGACTTGGCCAGCAAAGAGAGGTCATGCATGCCCAGAGGCACGGACTCGGGAATGCCGCAGGAGAAAGCCAGGCACTGCCCTCCCCCAGGGACAACGCCAGGCCAGAGAATGGCAAGTCCCAGTTTACTGAGGCTGCTCAACAGCGGAATGATCTCAAGTGTTAATTCTCCCCCGACTAATAGACACAGCAAAGCATCCCTACAAAACCAACAGCGTGAGGTTTTTTGCACCGAGGATCCGTTCGGCATTCAGCAACGAAACACCTCGCAGTAACGGCCCCCGCACAACCAGCTCCTGCTTCCACCAGGAAGGCGGAAGAAACCAAGTGGGTCCTTGAGTGCAAGGCACACACCACCCGCAGAGACCTCCTCAGCAATGCTCCTGAGGATAAATCCTTCGTTAGCTGCTTCTTGCAGCTTCCTCTTCCACTGGCCTCTCTTTTGGCATTCCCACAGGAGATTTTCTGAAACACAGTATGTTGCTGTTTCACTGCGGCATTCTTGCAGGACAAATGCAGCGATGGCAAAAACGAAAACGTACCTCTAGGGAAGGAGAAAGTTATAATTACAGTTTGCTAAGGAAATCTCCAGACTATAGGGGTGGCTGTGGCCTCTTCACTTTATGTGAATTATAAAAATGTGAGTAACTTTGGGCAAGGGGTTAAAGACAGTAAGCAACAGGAAAATTTCCTCCACAAGACACCAGGAAAAAGCCATGAGAACAAAGAGCAGAAAGCACTGTCTGCTGCTTGCCACCAGTCTACAACTCCATCAGGGTGCCACGAGGTGAACAAGCAGGCTTAGTGAATAATTGAAGAAACAATAATGAAACCTCAGAATGTCAGAGACATAATACAGTTTTGGAGGTTTCACCACGAAGCCTTTGAATTCCCAAATAAGACACACTGAATAATTTATCCCTGTGTCAATACTGGGTCAGCAGCTGTTCGCTCATAACTAACGATGGTCCAACACGCTTCAAGACACTTGAATGAGTCTGAGCAGATTAACGAGCAGGATCCGGAGGGAAGAGGTGATGGAAACTCAACCCACTCACCCTTCCAAACACTAAGCTCAGATAAAAACACGTAGACCCAGCAGTCATGCCCCGAGCACTGCTCCAGTGCCACCCAGCACCAGCAAGGGAGGAGGAAGGTGCCCCATGCTAGGCTGGCACCCACCACTCTGCCACGAGACCCGTGCTCCAACAATCCAAGCCCAGAGGCTCACCCCAGTTTATGGTGCCCTACCAGTTGCACCAGCCACAGCACAGGGATGGGGGAGGAAGGGGGGGGTGGGGGAGGAAGGGGGGGGGTGGGGGGGGGTGGGAAATCAAGCCAAAAGAGTCAGCCCCCTCCCTGTGCTGTAAAGCACTCTCTCTCTCACACAGCTAACAGACATGCATCCCAGGAACCCGACTTAATGGCCTTGTTAAGTAGTAAGGTAAGTATATTTGGGGAAAAATAAACATGACTGACAAAATGAACTACGAATCTGCTTCTTTTATTTTGGAATACCCCCTGCAGGCTCCTGGCTTCACAAGGCAGCGTCTGCCGCCCTGTAGCTGAGCCCCTCCAGCTGCACACCGGCATGAGCTGTCCCCGCAGAACTGCTCCACGAGGCAACGCCACGAACCCCTCGTGGACCCGCTGCGCTCCCACGCCAAGTGCTGCCAAACAGAAACGTCGCATACTGTGTTGCGGCCGGATGGACAAAAACTGTGAGGAAAAAAAACAACCTCACACACGCAGTTTTATTAGGATTCCACACCAGTTTCCCAGTTCTTCTGCAACTGCCTGAAGTACAGCATTTGCAGCTCTGGCAGAGGTCGACTTCATTTAATTATGCATGTTCCTCCCAGCATCCAAAATGAACGGCGGAAAAACAGCAGTCCCCAGTCACGGCTCTCCAGTATTAAGTACTACCCACTCAGCAGAATCGGCTGCGTCCGGCACAGCAGGTTTCAGTACCTAATTGTATGTGAAAAACCAGGTAATACACCAAGTCAAGAAGAAAGTGTGAATGAGGACAAAGACCCCACTGAAATACTAATTCTAGCATGATGAGCACTGCACAGCCTTTGTCTGGCCATCATCTGGAACTTGCCAGGCATTTATGTGCCTTCAAGATTTTAACAGCTGATTTTATTGGTTTAGGTTTAATTTCTTCATGGGTTTAGCATTCACTGATGGGCAGGCACACACGCAGCAATCCATAGCTGGTCTGTTTAACTGTATGGCAGCAGGTACAAATCCCGCTCTTTCCAAGGGAAATCCCACAATTACCACACCCAACCACCCATGATAGGATCAAAGAGCACCACTTAATCTGCCCTGGAAATCTGCTTTCCTAGAAATCTGCTTCAGATAATACGAATACACGGGCACCTAACACACACAACAAAGCTTGCAGGATTTAAGTCAATTCTCAACCACCAAGGACTTATCCATACATAACAGTCCTGAAGCAGCCCCCATCAATACTAACTGACCCGGTGGCATGAGTAATTACCTCCTAGTTCATCCTTTAAATGACAGAAGAATTCTTCTCAGCTGAGCTATTCCCCTGAGCATCTCCCTGGGAGGAAAGAGCAGCACATCAGAAGCAGAGCTGTGCGCTCATAGCTTTCCCTGCAGAAAAGGCAAGCACTCGCTAATGAATTCCCCTTTCCACCTAGGCTTACCTTAGCTTTGTAAAGCATCAGATTATTTGGAGGGGCGGGGGGAAGTAATACATCTAGACTGTGCTCACATTCTTTTGGCTTTGACAATAATAAATGCTTTCTATTGTTTCTCTTAAAAATCTTTTTATCATTTAAGTGAAAAAAAAATAAGATATTTACAGTAAATTTCATGAGGTATTAGTTAACATTTTTAAGATACAACAAGTTCTTCAACATGAGATCTCTTGTCTCCTATGCTAACCAACAGTCACTGATTCTGCACCACCTTTTAGGAGAGGCTCCTCTTCTTTCTCAAAACTTGACACATGTCGGCTGTTTCAGACCTTGCACGCAGCCCAGCTCCGCTATGTGCTGCTAAACACAAAGCGACCGAAGACGGCCACTCCGCGGGACAGTCACGCTGCGAAGGGCTCCAGTTCCTGCCTAGGGCTAATCCCTGGCAGCTTCACCTCGGTCAGGCGGGTTACACAGCCAGTTCTGTGCCCATCCCTGCTTCAGGCCCTGGCTCACAGCTACCACACGAGGTCTGGAAGCTGCTCGCAGGACCTCACCAACACCACTCAACAATTACTTTATTTATGATTATCAAGATAAGTTACAATAATGCTGACGAAAGCATCAAGTGCCCAAATACCTACCGCTGGAGAGCAACCAGAATTCACTACTTGTGCAGAGAAGCCAAACCCCTCGTTGTGCATGGGGAATGTCCATGGCACTCCGAACGGTCCTGACAGCACTCAGTTCAAAGGCTCCTAGTGCCACCATGGATAAAGTGGGACTGCGCCCCAACGATCTTCAGTAACGCAATACAGAGAAGATTCAAACAACGCCTGGATGCTAAAAAGGGGAGATGGAATGTTTTTAAAAGAAACATTAAAAGTGAGAATTAAGAGTCTGGAAAGATTTGGTCATCTGAATAACGTCAGACAAAGGCAGAAGACAAGGAATGAAGAAATCAAATTCAGCTAAGCGTGCACGTGTGTGCGCTCATGCATATGTAACAGAGAAAGACATCCAGCCACAGACCGGTCGTGCTAGCATCATACTGACATCAGAAAACTCAGATTTGTGTTAGCATGTGTACACTGGCATAGAAACAGGGACTAAGGAAAGGTGTAGTTGCCACAACTGCACCAGGGTCACTATGTCCCTGTTCTGTCCCGCAACAGTTTTTCCTGCAGCTCCATTTTTTTAAGCAGTCCTTTATTTAATTCTTGCATAATGAAGTGTAAAACAAGAACATCATTCTTTAGGTCTTTGTTAAATACTTCAATAAATAATTCCAAGCTTTTCACTGTATGTCAATCTTTCAAGGCACCTACCCTTTCTCATCACACATCTTCAAATGTACTTTTTGCCATGTGTCAACATGGACATCGCTGTGGAAGATCACAACCACACACTGGCCCTGACAAAAGCCCCTCCAGACCTGTATGTGCTTCTGGCAGTGGATTCCATGGGCAGAACAGGGCAAGCGTGCAGCGAATGCCACCAGAGCACCTCCCCACACTTGCTCTGTCTGTAACTCAGTACCACCTGGAAATAACATGCCCTACATTACTCCTTTATTGTATTTTTAACTCCTTCTGAAGCTTTAATGCCGTTATGTTTCTTCTGCGGCACTGCTGCCCGCACCTGTATGCTCCAACAGCTGCTGGAGATTGAGGATGTACCAGTGATGCCCGGGGACCCAAGGAGGATTGAAAGCAAGTTTCTCCGAGACAAGAGCTGCTCTAACCACAGGCATAGCAAGACTCCTTAGTAGCTGGAGACATCTCTCTGTCACTTCAGGCAACTGGATTTCACAGCTGGGGACTCAGACAACCAAGCAAGTGTTAAGCTCAGGAAACACGCCACGATCTGCCTGCTGGACGGTGGCATTGGACCTCACAGACAACCGGCTCAATGGGATCCCAGCACTGCAGCTGAGCAGACCTGCAGAGAACACCCACCACGCTCAGCACCACAGGGCGCCTGCGTAAGGACATGCACGAAGTGCTGTTAAGCCAGAGACAGCAGTCCCATCACGGCTCACGGCACTAGGCAGCAGAGTTCTGCAGAGGTGCATTCTTCATTTCACCAGACAATAAACACGGGAAAGCTAAAAACTCTTCTCTTAATTGAAAAATGAAACAATTAGGAAGTGCCTTTTTTCTGGGAACATGCTGCTTCCACTGCAGCATGACAGAGGTTATTTTGAACTTATTACTTTGGATTCAGCTGTAAGTAATTAAATTTAGTCACAGAAGTCTGATCTATAAATGGAACCTACAAAAGCAATTACCATAGCTTCCATTAGATCAGTAAGCAATAGCAGCTCTGTTTGATGTAAACCGAAAGGAGCATTATTTATACTGCACGAGAAATCACAGTAACTCAGTCCTCTTGCAGAGGTTTCCTTTGAAAATTACAGTTTTCAGTGGAGAGTGTCACAGGTTATAAATTTCAGCCATGCTCTGTTCTTTTGAGTTTAACAGCCTCATGGGCAAAAAAGGCAATCGCATCACACGATTCAAAGGGACCTGTTCTGGCTCCTGTTCTGTACTCCGAAAGCAGACAAAGGAAAAGATAAATTAAATATGCAAGAGACAGAGTAACTAAGCATCAAGATTTTTTGTAAAAAAAAATGTATTTTTACACATGTTTTGGCTGCTGTTGCAACCCCAACTATGCAGAAGCTGATGGACCTTTGAACCAGTTGGTACCTCAGCCCAGACCCTGAGCATGCATGTATCCACTTCTCAAACCACCGCTGCAGAACTCGACTTGAAATGTGATTTTGGAACGGGAATGAAACAAAAACACCGAAGACACCAAACTAACAGCCAGGATACTGGGAAGCGCAGCCCTCTGCTCCCACCTCAGGGCACCAGCAA
This sequence comes from Falco naumanni, assembly GCF_017639655.2. NCBI lineage: Eukaryota > Metazoa > Chordata > Aves > Falconiformes > Falconidae > Falco > Falco naumanni. The sequence continues at coordinate 98,618,465 of NC_054054.1, read as the reverse complement.
GAACGGGCAAGTAAAAATGAGCATGTGACAAAATCACCTGTCCCAAACACACCAGCAAGGTGCGAATACAAAACTACGTGTCACAGCAGAGCAGACAGCACGTCCCAGAGTTAAGATGACAACCTGATGCTTCCCATTACATAGTCTCCATTTTCTGCCACCTACAAAATTCTGCCAAAGTGATACAGCTGAAATTTCCCATACTGGTTATTGACATGAGATTAATTACCTCAAGAAAGGGCGAAATGGTACGGCCGTTTCTCTGAGCTGCATTGTGGGGATTTTTTTCCCCCTGAGTTTAAAAAATAGTTTTTTTTAAAAACCTGCTATTTATTTTCCCTCTGCCTCCTCCAATATTTGGAGCCAGAATCTGAAAATAAGCAAGGATGTCAGAAGTAAATTTGGACAACGTGGAGATCTCATACTCAGGAGGGTCTTGCTCCAGTTCAGCAGTCACCCAACCATCCGAGTCCCTTACGGGTGTTTTTTCACCTCAATGCTGCAAAATATAGGGTCAAAGGAGGACAGATGTTTGGGTCTGGGTGGGTTTTGCCTTTGTTTTTTTTTAAACACATCTGTTGAGTTACACTAACAAAGTAAATTGAAACAATATTAAAGTATTGATTTATTTTTTAAAATCAAATTTAAAATGTTACAAAAATGGCAAAAACAAAGGTGTGCAGGCAACCAGAATTCAGGCCTTCCATGTATACATGGTCTCTTTCCCTACTCATACCAACACATCCCCTCCTCCTGGCAAACTGTAAAAACACTAACCAAGACCAAACCCACCCAAAACAACCCAACAAACCACTTGCATTTGGTTTGCATGGCAAGGGTTTGGTAGCAGCGGGGCTACAGGGGCGGCTTTTGTGAGAAGCTGCCAGAATCTTCCCCTATGCCCGATGGAGCCCACGCCAGCTGGCTCTTGGCTGGACCCGCCGCTGGCCAAGGCTGAGCCCATCAGCCATGGTGGCAGTGCCTCTGGGATAAAGTATCTAAGAAAGGAGGAAAAAATGGCACAACAGCAACTTCAGCTGGAGAGAGGAGTGGGAATATGTGAGAGCAGCAGCCCTGCAGGCAGCAGGAGAGCAGGAGGGGCAGCAGGGGCTCCCAGCACCAGAGCAGAGACACACACACCCCCCACACAGCCCAGGGGAAGCCCACGGGGAGCAGATCCCCCCTGCAGCCTGGGCAGGACCCCATGCCGGAGCAGGGCAGAGGGTGAGGACCCTCCTCCTGCAGAGGAAGGAGCAGCAGGAACAGTGGGCAATGGACTGACCACAGCCCCCTCTCCCATCCCCCTGCACCCTGTGCTGCTGGCAGGGAGGAGGGGGAGAATTTGGGAGTGAAGTTGAGCCTGGGAAGAAGGGAGGGGTGAGGGGAAGGTGTTTTTAAGTTTTGGGTTTATTTCTCATTATTCTACTCTGCTTTGACCGGTAATAAATTGAACTAATTTCCCCAGGTCGCGTCTGTTTTGCCCGTGACGGTAATTGGTGAGTGACCTGCCCGTCCTTACCCTGACCCACGAGCCTTTCGCTGGATTTTCTCTCCCCGGTCAGCTGAGGAGGGCAGTGATGGAGCAGCTTCGGTGGGCACCTGGCCCCCAGCCAGGGTCACCCCACCACAGCGCTATAAACAAACTCTGGCATTTCCTATTACGAGAAGGGTTGTTTGACCCAGCAGCCTTCAGGTTTTACAAACTCCTCCGTTTGTTTTCAATTCCCTTCTAGCGATCCTGCTAGTCTTTTACTTTTAAAAGTCAGATTTTAGGCACATCACATTCCCTATCTCACCCAGCAGGGACCATGTAATGGCAGCTGAACATAACAAAACAGGATGTTCCTTTAGTATAATAAATACAAACCTCTGCCTGCTGCCTTGTCCCTCACAAGGGAAATTCCAGGCTTCAGCGTGCATTACACACACCGCACAGACGAACACAAAAACAGAGGGAGAGAAAGGGGAGTGATTTCCCACTCTCAGGAAGACGTCAGGACCCTGTCTTTGCACGACCACTCACCCATGAGCTCTGTACTCACGAGTGCGTTTATATTGCACGCTGCAGGTAGCAAGCGCTTGTTCTTTTTAGTCTACAAGCTGTGAAAAACCCTGAACAACCACAACTGCGCAGCACCAAGACTGAACTAATGGAGTCTCTATTTCTGCTGGGCTCATTTGCAGCAGAGATGGAAGGCAGGACAAGCCGGTGCCTGCTTGCAGGACATAGCAGTGCTGCCTGAGAGCACAGCGCTTCACACCCTGCACGCTGCCGCACAAAGAGCCAGCTCCAGACACTGCACTGTCTGAGATGTCTCCTTTTCCCCTCCATTTTCTATCTTTCTGCACAGGCAAAGACATGTACTGGAAGCACAGCAGTGACTGATGCCGGAGAAACAGCTTATATGTGCTGCCTCTTGTCAAGAAGATGAAGAGCCTGCTTTTTGCTGGAAGTGAGATCTGCCACATGCTCAACAAATTTGAATCCCCAGCTGGAATTGCAATCCAGGGAGCCAGGTAGCAGAAGGTCATTGCAGTAAACTCCTCTGTGCTCAGATATTAGTACCGCCGTCAATATTACAATGCTCACCTTCATGGTACTGGCAAGGATAACCACCTACTTTTCTTTATTGCAATTCCTTTTGCTTCACAGAAGAAAGCAGAAAAAATAGTTTGTTAGCAAGGACAACAATTAACTGAGTAATAAAGATCAGAAGCACTGCACATTGTAAAGCCTTTGCTTGGTTTTAAAGGAGTTCTTTGACTATTAATGACATTGTGCAATGAGGTCTGCAGCAGCACGGCAGCATTAGAAATGATTCACTGCCACAAGTCACTTCTCAACCAACGTACCCAGGAATGCACAATTCCGCAAGCTTTTCCTGATCAATTTCTGTGCATAAAAACTCAAGGAAGACACAGGATCCGTGAGGAATGAACACAGTTGTTACAAATATCTTACAGGACATTCACTATCAGATGTTCTCATTTTCCATGCAATCCAAAAATTGTAATTCTCATTTGATAACATGCTGGAGTCATTCTTCAGCGGGGCTGAACACACAGGTATTGCACATGTTTATGCTCCTGTGGGAAAACTGCGAACACATAGCCTGGAAATCTCTGGTAAGTGGGCCATATGACATTTTCACACAAGAGAGTCTGCAGTCAGAAAACAAGTCAAATGTACATTAGTAGATCAGGAAATCCTCTAACAATCTCTTCAGGACAACTGCTTTGAACTAGAGCCTATTAAGCCTGACTAGGACAAAATTATTCTGAGGACCATCTTGGTATTTGCAGTCTAACATTGTATTAGAAGTCTCTCATGAAAAAAAAAAAAAACCAACAAACCAAAACAAAGAACCAAAACAAAAACCCTAACAATCCCAAATTAAAAAAACAAAAACAAACTCACAATACACACCCCACCCCCAACAAAAAAATATTTTAATAGAAAACCTGAAAAATTTCCTGTCTGGAAAAAAACAGTTCACCATAAGACCGCCTTCTTGCTAGTGGAACAACCACTGCCCTACATTAATATCAGCAAATACCCATTTGGTTTCTAGGCTGACTGCTCACACATCTTCCTTTGGGGAGATGGAAAGCTTAGAAAAGTGGCATATCAAACAATGATGTTGAGATGTTATTTTGTGACTGCATTTCCTAAACAACTGGGAGATTTGTATAGTTATCCAGTGGAAAGGCACCCAACAGCCACCAAATCCTCAACAAGAACATCTGCTCCGTACGTGGCAAACACAGTCTCTCCCCTCACCCCTCACCTGGCATTTTCATGCCAGACACAGCGTTTTAACCCTGCAACCTCTTATCACTAATCTATCCTAGATGGGGATGCAGTAGTTAAATAGGGATCTGGGTAGCTCTAAATGTTTGTTCCTTCAATAGTAGTTTTATTTAAAAAGAAAGAAAGAGTAATTCCTCAGGGTCTGATGGTTTAAATTTTAATCATCTCCCTTTTGCCCTTTCACATGACTGTTCCCAAAGGAAATTCAGCTTCAAAGCACCACTACCTCAAGCACCTGAATCAATAAGCTTTGCTCTGAAATACACAATAGCAAGGGAACACACTATCCCCATTCGCTTTTGAATACACGTCCCCATCCTACACTCATCCACTGTTCCCCCCTTTCTCCACACACACACTCCTGTCACATCAGACACACGCACTGCTTGCCCCATTGCTCCTAAGCTGCTTCTCGCTAGCGCTGGCCCGCGCCCGAGCTGAGCCAGCCCCGGCAGAGGCCAGCGGGTGGCCGGGCAGCACAGCCGGCGGTGGCCGCAGAGAGCAGGTGGGCATCGGCTGGGCGAGGGGGAGTTGGGAGCCCAGAGGTGAAAGCGCCCTGTGCTGTTCTCGCTGTCCACGTGGAGGGTTACAACATGAGGACAGGGACAGGGCAGGCTCACAGAGGAGCAATACCACAGGCATGCCAGCAGCAAGCCCAGGACCCCTCACGCCGGCAGGCAGCAGGCAAACTTCCAAAGCGGCTCTGGCATTTAAGAACCTGAACTAACACCAAAGTGGAGTCTTTCTTAAGCCCAGTTTCCCAGCTCTATCTGCTACACCCTGTCTTGCAGGGTTGGTGCTGTGGCTTAAGGCTGGCAGGCAGCTCAGCCCACCCAGCCGCTCGCTCACCCCCCCCACCCCCCCCCAGGAATTTGCCCACTTCTGCAAAGAGAAGCAAGCGCAGCACTCGGGAAGGCACTGACAGATCACACTGCTCTGAACACGTGCATACGTGGGCTCACGCCCCTGTAACTGCAGTTTGATAATTATAAGCTCAGTCTTTCCCTGAACTTCTCGAAGGTTTAATCCTGTTTACCAGTCACATGAAGCATACCAGTCCAGAGCAGTTGTAGTCTCCTCAAACTGAGGATTTATTATTCCCAGCTAGACAGGAAAAATTAGAGTGCTACAACAGCTTATACTGGCAAAGATATGATAGAGTAATGTAAAAGATTTGCTTTAAATTAACAATGGAATAGAAAATGCAGAGTTAGTGATGACACACAGTCCTGCTCCCAGGCTTTGGTACTATAACCAGCTGGGAAGGAAAACTTTTAAGCCAGCCCAAAAGACCCCATACAGCCACCACTTCAGTTAAAATAAATTTTAGCTTGAAGGCAAAGATTCAGCTGGAACTTAAGTTTGAAATTGCCAAAATGTGTTCTGCATTTATTAAGATATTATTAACATCAGTAGAAAAAATAACCAATCAGCTCATACAGAAGCCTAGACTCACTTAACGGTTGTTAGGAAAGTGATTCAGTGGGAGAGGCATGAACGTAACTGCCACGAGGTGCAAGAGCACAGAACACGCCTGGCAGAGTATACACTCTGAAAGCACCGTCCCGGAAACATCACCTAAAATATCACTAATCCCTGCAATTGCTAATTCTGAAAGTAAAGTCCTAGATCCCACCTTAATATCTAGGCTGTAGTCCAAACTTCTGAATCATGCAACTCAACTACTGGCCCTGCCCAGTACTTATCTTTTGAAATCCCAGATAGCCGCAGAAGGATGAAGGGTACAGGCAGGTGACCTCCATCAGCCCGATTACGTTAATCCTGATGAAAAAGCTGGGAAAGGCCTGTTTCTCACCATGTCCTACCTGCTGCTTTGTCCAGCAAGTCTCACCTAAATCAGATGCTAGACCTTGTAGACGTGGCCACCAAGGCTGAAGATACATACAACCACCGGGTGAGTAATTTCTGCACCAGGCTTGGCTTCATACTCTTACCTCTATCTAGAATATTTTATGTGTGTTCATCAGTGAAACTAAAAGCAGTAGCTTAAGACGTTGCATTTATAGCAAGAGACAACTAAATACCCTAACATCTTATTGTTGGGAAGTTTCCCTATTTAACAGCTGTCTCCCTTGCTAATGTAATCCCATTCCCCCCATCATCCCACCCTGAATAATCTCTCCCCAACCCTTCCCTGTTTATACACGTTCAATATTCACAGACTTTCATGTTCCCGTTCACTGTCAGTTATCCAAATGATACAAATTTAGCCCCTTTGATCTTTCCTCATACATCAGTCCCTCCAGGCCCCTAATCACTTTTTTCACTCTTCTCTGAACTCCCTCCAGTAATGATGTGATTCTAATCCTCTGAAAGGAGAGGCTTTTGGCTGCAGTTCTTCACACAGATGCGAGCAAACTAATTCAGAGAGACTTCACAAGCTCCGTGCGTAGCACTGTCACCAGCCGCCAAGCATTAAACCACGACACTGAAACAAAGATGGAATTGTCTCATGAACACTAGCCATGCCAGAAGCTGAAAAAAAAAAACCACAACGAAGATTAAAACGATGAACTGATCAGCACTTTATACAGCCAACAGGACTTTGTGTAAAAGCCACGTTTAGGAGACAGGCACTGTTGCCTGGGGGAGTCCCAGGATCTTACAAACCTGCAGTTTATGTAGCAGCCTCACAATAAATACAGCAGCTGAACGGTGTAGAGTAAGCACTGGGGTCTTGCTCACAGCGCCCCAGACTTGTTTAGGAGTCACCACGTGCCATCTTGCAGCGGCTGCATTTCAGTGACAAGTGACCTGGACCCTGCTCGTACCAGCAAAGTCCCTGGCAGCCCACCAAGGGAGGAGATGCTATGAACGCTTCCACCGAAGGCCCCCAGGTGGCATGACCTATCAGTGCTGTCATTCAAGTCCATTTTGGAAGAGTTTCCAAATTTAAAGATTTGTTGTTAAAGGAGTTAAAGCCCCATTTTTAAAAAATAAATACACATGGGTATATTTGTAGCTGACAAAACCCATGTCTTAGCATATACCAGTTGGTGTAGCTGGTGTACCACTTCCCTTCTAAAAACACCTCTTGTGTATCGATCTAGACAGACCACAGACACGAGGCACGAGTAGCAAAAAAGAAACCAGAGGTGCTATACACACCACTTGGTAGAGTCAATTCAATAAAATCTAAAAGACAGTGAAGTAAAGTAATGAGCTCTAACTTTATCTGCTCAGTTTGGAAATAACCTACAAGTTGGAAAATAATATTAAATCTCTCCCCAAAAACACAGCAATCCAATTTTTAAAACTTCAATTACTGTTAAAATATTGCTTTAATTAGTAGTTCACTGGCTGACTGCAGTAAGTAGCACATCTTCACGCTGTAAGAAAATTTTGAGGGTTTTTTGCAGTTTTCCTCCTTTTATTACAAGTTTCTTCCTCTACCACCTATGAGACAAATGGAGGGGATCTGAGACAACTTCCTTGCACAAATTGGGAACAAATTTGTCCGTATGCTACTTCCAGGCGTTTTCACTACAACCGGACTGCAGCAACGCTATGACAGCTCCAGCTCCTGCCTTTTCCTGCACAGACAGAGCAGGGACCCAAGCTCCCCAACTGCCCCAGCCAACCTTCTGCTTCCCCACACAGTCACCCCCGGCTTTAGCAGGCAGGTTGCAAAGGAGATGGAGGAATAACTAACACCAAACACGCTGCACGGTCAGATTTGGGATGCGGAGGACAAGGAAGGAAATGCATTAACCAAGAGAACCAGATGAAGCCGCAGCTCCTTTTGTCTCCCTTCAGCACAACTCGTCTCGAAAGCGGAACAAAGCAGCAGGATGTAAGCACTGATTGCTTCAAAGAGGTGGTTATATTAATTCCACTGCCCAAGAGACCTAAGACTACTAATCAGAAATTAATCCTGATGCAGGGAATCTCACGGTAAGGGAAGACCTCATGTAGAAAATTAGGGACACGACACAGTGCAGTCAGGCTACGCAGACATTTGTGCCCGTCTGAAGGGCACCAAGCTTGCCTCGTGTTCCAGCGCCAGGCTGCCTAGCTGAGTCAGGAACAGTTTCCCACAGTCAAATTCAAATGGACAAATGCCTACTGACCTGAGAGGCATTGCAGCATGTTTCCGGGTAACAACACAAGGCACACTTTAACGTAACAAAGAGTTCAACCGCAAGGTATTCCTGCTCTCCTGCCTCAAGAGGAACTGATCCAGGTCACACAAGCGCATGCACAAATCTGTGTCTGGTTCACCGACCATCAACAGTACAGCTCCACAAACATCTGTGCTGGCCCTGCTGGCACGGAAACCATCCCTGAGCAACGAGTCCCCTACAAGAGCGCTAGCAGCGTACACCTGCTTATCCCGAAACCACAGTCTGCAGGGAAGGCAGTGTTTTCAGAGCACACTTCATGGCTTCACGTACTGACTGGGGCAGACTATTCCAAACATGCTGCGCATCACAGCGGGTTTCTGACCGCTGAACAAGTTTTTACGCTGTACAAGAGCACCAAAGCCTGTTTGCCACATGCCAGTACAAAACACAAGGTAACTCTAAGCCATCAAATGAAGGACTCTAACTTGACTCAGTATTTCTGCTTTGATTTAAGGATTCTTCCAACTACTCTACATTATCTCTCCCTGATTAGAAATCCATCAGCAATGGTCCCACATCCATTTGAACCGCAGCAAAATCTGAATTCTCCCTATTCTTATTACCACCAGGTAATTCACCCCTAAACCATTCTAACCCTCTCAGTGTATCTCACATCTACGTGGAAGTGCGTTTAGCCAGCGTGCAAGCATTTCTGTGTCCTCAAGTATCAGACTTGCAAACTAGTTCAAATGCCTCACCAGTCACGCTGAGCAGAGCCTACTTGCAGTCTCCAGGAACTCCTCACAATCGGAGCCTGCTGGGGCAATGCTGGGGCCTGGGCACCCAAAGGCACTGCAGGTAAAATAGCACATGGCATTGCTACTGACATCTGAGAACCAGACAGCCCTGAGACTCCGTCTGCTTCATCAGACAGGACACAACGAACCACCCATGCTTCACACAGCCCAGCCGCTAACCAGCCAGCGGTTCGGTAACCAGTGGTTACCAGTTAACTAAGCCAAATCACTCCAAGTCCGACCAAAAGAAAGGGGGGTTTGGAGCAGACAACCTTTAAAGGTGCCTTCCAACCTAAACTATTCTATAATTCCACGATTCTACAATAAGTAAACTAAGTCCTGAGACTCTATGGTCACTGAGGAACAAAACCAACTAATACGGCGTTACGGATTTCCAGCAGAACAGCCTCTCTCGGTGGTATTTTCCATGTTCATAGCTCATTGCTCATGAGGCTCAGAGGACCACGATCCTACCCTAGCTTTCACACGAGTCAAAGCATTGATACAACCCCTCTGCCACCCCATCTAACTCCTTACATGCTCTTTACTACACAGCAGCAGTCCTCGGTATTTTAGACTGTTTCCCCTAGCGCACTTTCTAGTGAGCACATGAATAAACTATGACAAATTGACTAATTTGACAACCAGTAAGTAAATACCTTTTAAAGTCTTTCTGCAGATGTGCTGCCTGATGAGCGTATTCTTCGCTACAGTTAAAAAAACAAATTTCTGACAAAGTAAGGCATATTTATCAAAATCCACAGGACCCTGCCTGTCACAGAACTTCCCACTTAATGCACAGGGTCCCTAATCATACCAGAATTCCATATACTCCTGCCTGATCAGTTACCCTCTCATAGCTGGACCCCACGTGCACACCAGCACTTCTTCTCCGGGCAGGATGCAGATCTCCTGCCTCCTCACACATCATGTGAAAGCCAGGAGAAGCCTTATGCAAAAAGCAGATGGCAGAGACAGATCACAATGCTGCATTTCAATGATTAAAAGGTATCAAAGGACGAGCGAGTCAGCTTCTGTTGGGCCACAAAGTGTTACATCCAAGCGCCATGTGCCTGGAAGGGCACAAGGTACTGCGCTCATAGCACGGAGGAGATGGAATTCATCAAAGCAGGATTCAAACCAGAAAAATGCTGACGGAAGCGCAGCGATAGGAGTCACGGCAGAGGGAGACGCCATCTCAGCGCCAGTTTAATGGCCACTGGTGATACGTCTCCATGGCAGCGAAGGCTGCAGCAAAACTGCTGCCGAGAAAGGATGGGTCTGATCACTGAGGGCTGGGAGGCTCCACAACAAACACCCCAGCTGCAGCAGTCTGGCTCGCTCCCTTCTGCGTCTCGGAACGGCAGACTCGAAATAAATAGAAATGGAAACCCTCTGGGAGCCGGTCCACAACAAAGACAGCTCATGAACCTCAGCGCCGCAGACCTGTCCCTTCAGATGGGGGCTCAACAGAGAACAACCAGGTGCAGGGCTGCAGGGTATCAGCCCTGGGACAAGAACCCCATGAACAGGTTCGGGTGATTCAGGGACAAGTGATTTTAATGCAGATTTAAGTCATCTTCTGCACAAGTCAAGAGCTTCGATGCCATCTGCACCCAAACCACCTAACAAGTCTGGGCTGGACGCCTCCCGGGAGCCAATGCTGTTCAAAGGAGAACGCTGTTTTCCAACGGAAGCAAGTATCAGGGCAAGGACGTGCCTGGGTTCCACTGGAACCTGCATTTGTCAGATGGGTTCAACTGGGCACAGCGAGTCAAACAGCAGCAAACATGGAGGGGAGCGGGGACACCTCCCTGCACACTTCTGCCGATTCCCAAAGACCCAGACAGACCTGGGATGCAGCCTGACGTTAAGACAACCACTGTTTTGACACTTGGCACAAACGGCACTAGGCACATTCTGGCTCCAAAGGGATGGACTAGTACATCGGTGTACATGGCACAGATTACCTTGGGCTGGGGTCCAGATTTTTTTAGAAGCTACTAGGGAAGCCACAGATTTTCCACAAAAGTGGATAGGTCAATGACCAGCAGGACTGTACAGATTCTAATAGTCTGGCTAATAATGTCTCTGGAGATACCTGCAAGATCTGGGGTCACTTATGCTGCATTGAAGCACAAGTCTACAAAGAGGGTACAGGTTAATGCAGCTCACAGGAACATCTACAATGGGGTGAATCCTAGTTTTAGCTGCTTATTGGAACAAAAACATTAATCAGTCAATGCTGAGATGATTAACGGGATAAGATTAAGGTTAAAACTAGAAAATCTATTAACCTATTTAAGAAATAAATGTTGTACCTGGCAGGTCATAAGTCTTTTAAGCCTCAAGGGTTTAGATGCTCTAAGCAAACAGGAGACTGACTCATGCAGCCAAAGGCTCTGCACGACCAACTGAACTGCATTCATCTTGCCACATCAGAAGCCACATTATCTTCTCCCTAAACTGAGTGGGGTGTGCCACAGACCATCACTTCAGCTTCAGCTGCCACAGACATGACGTACCACAGCCACCGCATGCGGTGGGACCTGGGAGGAAAGTCTGAGCTAGTAAGGGATCGCTACGTACTGCAGGAAGCAGAGAAAAAAACCAGAAATCAGCATCTGGAATGGCAGATTCAACTTTATGTCTGTATCGTAACAACTATGAATTCAGCTCATAACAGAAGTTATAGTCAGAAAACTAAATTCACCCAGTCTGCCTGTGCCAGTCTGCATATACGCTTGTCATTCAACTGCCACACTTATCCATTCACTGTATGTTGTCAGAATAATTGGAAGGAATTTTAATTATGCCTCAGAAGACATATCTTCTCATGGAGACAGTGACACACACAGAGACAGGTCCACCTCCATCTTTCAGTCTAATTTCCCTTAGGAAAATTTCCTTCTAATGCATTCATTCACATCAGACAACCTACACAGAGCAACTCTCCTGACTGCACTAATTGTCAAAGTTTGGTGTTTATCACTTCCTGCTTCTGAAAGCCACGTACGGAGCCAGTCAGGATTGTGAGAGCCCAAAGACAAACTATGCAGGAGAATAAAGAACCACAGAAATGAGAACAGAAATGCTGAAGATGCCAGGGGTCCAGTACTTTCGAAAGGCAGATTTAGGAATATCAGGAACTTCATCACCTTGATAAAGAACACAGCTCAATACACAACCCGTACATGAAATTCCATAATAATCCATACCCCAGCCCTGATGAGAATGCTCAGTTGTGAGATATAATGTAAAAATATAGTTGGATAACTGGAATCAAGTAGTAATATAGCGCATTGCACTTTTCACAAGTAACTAGAGGTTGTCATGCCTGCTGGATTCTGAGGTGCGGGCAACAAAAAAAAAGCAAAGAAAAAAAAAGTCCAAAAGGCTCAGCTGGAAGTATTTACTTCGAGACTTATGACAGATGGTTTTCCTCAACAGCAGAGCTAGAATATGAAGAAGTAACAGGAAAACAAGCGAAAGGGCTGTCAGTCCTGACCAGGCAGCCCCTGCAACTTATTCTGCACCCACTGTTCAGTAGGACTGCCAAGCATCTCCGAGACAGCGCCATCCAGAAGAGACAGCAGTTGACAATGCTTTTGTGGTTTGGACCTTGGAAAAATGGAGGATGAAATGACAGTGAGTCAACCTATACCCAGGAGTCTCAAACTTAAGCATGACTGCAATTAACCATGTACCACCACAATGGCATCAAGACCTCATCTCAGGTGAAACTGGACACGGCTGTCTTTGCTGCCAAGACCCTTGTTCTGCAACAGTGCAAACCAAAAAGCATTCCTACTCTCCGAAGACTAGAAAACAAGGGAAAAGCTAAAGTAGTATCTGGAGAAATTAGTAATAGGAAGAGCACTGGACTTCTTAGCAGAACTGTAAAAAATTTACCTTGCCTTCCTCCTTTACTCATGCATCACATACTAGATTCTCTTCTTACAAAACCTGCTTATTAGTCACCAGACTGTTGAAGCACATGGCTGTCCTCAGCAACGTGCCTCCCCACACCAGCTGGCTCCAACACCCGTGTCAGTCTGATGAGCTGCCATCATTAGCCTCCCAGGGAGAGCTCCTCCACTTCGCTGGAGGCCAGATGACGGTCTGGTTCCCCTTCACTCCCTGGGTGCCAATCACAGTGACGTTTGTCAGCAGCTCAGACTGCCCAGAAAGGCTGACACCAAAGCTCCAGCGAACTTCACCTCCTGAACCAGGAGGGCTGGTGACAGCACCCATCCCGCCCCCCGCGCCAGGCCAGCCAGACCCACCTGCCAAAGCACCCCGAGACTTCGCCCAGCTCCCACGCTCCTTCTAGAAGCAAAGTCTTGATGCAAAGCTTCCACGCACAGAAGAACAAGCTACATCCCTACAAAACCTGTTCAAATGCTTTTTTACGACCAAAACTGTACATTTCTTCTATTTGAAATGAAGCTGTCAAGCATGAGCCCTTGTTCTGCCTTACCTCAGGACAAGGCTGTTGGGTGACAAGGGACTTCACAACACAAATTCTTCCGCACCTGAGCGCGTGGCAGGGCTTTCACACCTGGAGCCCTTCTCGTGGTCAGCAGAAGGGCCAAACGCTGAGATGGGAGTTGTAAGCACAAACCAGCTTCTGTTCACAGGGTCGCTCCCCAGAACCCTGTCAGCTCGGCCCAGCTGTAGGCCAGCGATCGTGCACGATGCTGTAGTCTGACACTGCAACCAACACATCCTAGTAGGCGAGGTCCCCGCTAGTGCCCCAAGGACCATGCCTCGTATTGGTCTGCCAATTCTCAATCATTTGATCACGTCATGGCAGGAGAAGAAGACATGCATGGGAAGAAAGGAGTAACTCCCTGCTTACTGCAAGCTACATGACACTGGGTATCCGAGGAACCTGCGAAGACTACGCACTACCTGCGTTCCCCGAGAAACCACTGACAACCTGCAGCAGCCAGCAGCTAAGAAAAACACAGACGCTCACCCGCTTGTCCTGTGAGTGGGACAGAAGAGCAGAGGCAAGAAGACTTGTAGGTCAAGGCAGTTTAATAACCAAAGGAAAGGGAAAGAAAACAACACACGAAGCAATGCAAAGGCAATCACTCACCATCTCCCACAAGCAGACTGATGCCCAACCAGTCTCTGAGCAATGGCTACCCCCCTCCCCCCTCCATTTCCACTGCCGAGCGCAACATCATATGGCATGGAACATCCCTCCAGTCACTCTGGGTCAGCTGTGTCCCCTCCCAGCCCCCAGTCCACCCCAGGGGCCAAGCGAAAAACAGAGAAGGCCCCGATGCTGCACAAGCCCTGTTCAGCAATAGCCGAAACACTGGTGGCCTTACCAGCACTGCTCTGATCACAAATCCAAAAGACACCACATGCCACCGTAGCCAGAGCCCTCTGCCAAACCGACACAACCACCCCAACCGTCCTCCTCAGCACGGAGCTCACCTATCAACCACAGCACAAATGCTGGGTTTCATGGCACACATAGAAGAACAACCAAAAACTCCAGGCACACAGCTAGTTTACCTGTGCCAACTACGAATGAACCCAATACGATGGCCAGAATCTCTGTGTATCATTAGCACGCGAATGGCTTTACCATCAGCCTTCCTAGCCGCTATGTCTGTAGTTAACTACAGTCAAACATGGGCAGTCAACTTACTAGTGAAGTACTGAGCACATCAGGGCACAGTGTAAACTTCAAAGGCTGCCCCTCTGGGATGAAATAACAGGCCAGAACAACTGTAGCTTTGGGGAACTTCACATCTCTCTCACTGAGTGCCTGTGAGAAATGTTAAGTCTTTCCCTACATTTCTTTACCAGCCAAAACATAGGTGTATTGATTCTAAGCACTGCACACATCCATGTCCAAAACAACAGACCTCCAAACTTTGGGGAGAGAGGACTTCATAGGCACACGGCTGCAGAAGACAGTAACCAGGCCACCGGAGCACCGCCTTACTAATTATCTCAGAGTGGCCATTTACTACATAACCAAGCAAGAAAGAGTGTCAGCCTTCAGCAAAGCTGTCCTCAGCAGCTTATGGAAAGCTTCTCTAAGCCATGATGCAATTAACTGTCAAGAAAGTGCTGAGGCAGGCAGAATTAGGAAGCTGTAACAAAACAAGTATATAATCCTACACCATTTACATTTAAAACTGCTGAATTGCTTATAACAAAGTGCTGTAGCATGTTTACAATTTTATTTCATAAGATCTAGATGTTTCATCCCCTGAGCAGGACAAATTGAAACAATCCAGCTTCCAAGCCAAAATGGGAAAAAGACTCAAAAAAAGGCACAACTCTTCACAGCTTCCTGACCTGGGTGGGAACACTCACCACCCTGAGCCCCCAGCACACCCCCAGAGTCACCGTGGCAATTCAGAACCACTAAAGAAGCAGTTACCCCAGACGTTCTTGATTAGCTCAGAGGAGATCTGAGTAATGTACAGTACAGAGATCACCGGGTTCAGGAAACACTTTTGCATAAAAAGAAGGGTGCAAGAGCTTCAACATCCTTGATGCAAAATCCAGTCAACTGGCAGAGAAAGAAAAGCAACTGTTGCTAAATTGTTAAAAAAGCCTTGAAATCTTGTCTGTTTCCTCAGCATTGAAACAGATACCAGAGGGCACACACAATCAACACAGTAACTATCCTTGAAATTAATTTATAGTATAAATAGCCTATCCCTTCTTGCCTTAACTCTCGAAATTGTAATTGTCAAAATGTTATCCTCCCCCAGTTCATGTATTATCCCATGACAGAACACCAAGAGAGCTCTTTTGAATCACTAAACTGTACAAAATTTCCATTACCCTAAAAGCCTCACAGTACACTAGAAGACACTAGCTTCTTTTAAAAGGGGGGGGGGGGGGGGGGGGGAACAGACATTTCCTACAGACTCTGAAGACTTCTATTGCAGTCTATTAAAAAGGAAAAAACACACACACACAAATGCATCTTTTTTAAAAGATAGTAGAGGTATGACAAGGTCCTAAGCTTAAGCTACAATGTCAGAAAAAGAACATGCACTATTCACGCTGACGCCTTCGGCAGTCCTGGCATAAAGATGGTAGGGCAAATCCAGATCCAACAGCTATCAAAGCTGATGGGAATTTCACTGCTTACTCAGATGAGTTTTAGATTGGACTGCTGGGCTGAAACTGCTGCTACTGATTGCTCAGAAGATAATGCCTGTTTGCAAGGAAAGCAACACACAGACCCCACAGGAAGCTTTTAATTTCTGCCAGCTACACACAGGTACAGAGTAAACATTTAAGAAAAACATAAGAAGTGACACCTGTACTCAAAAAAACTCACCATCATACAACCAGCTGCACCAAGATGTGTGACACACCATGACCTAACGCTGAAAAACTTTGGTAGCCCTAAGAGCTGGCCTTACCAACCCTTGCTCCGACAGAAGGCAGGACACAAAGCAGAGCGGGGCTCCCTCCCCAGCGCTCAGAGCAGTCACCACCGTTTGTAACGGCCGGCATGCCGCACATTGCAAGGTGTCAGGTACTCGTTCAGGGTCATCAGAGCTGAAGCACAGCGGGGCTTATGCCCATGTGGCAAGTTTCTTTCTTTAATGCAACTCTGATACAAGATGTGTTAAATCTTTGATTTTATTGGCAGATGCCGACTGTATTTGCCTAACCTCTGATGCCTGCTGATTGACAGTGCTAATGCACTTTTTCACAGATGAAAAGGGAAACGACAGCTTTTGGCTCGCTTTCAAGCACGATTCTTCACCGCAAAAACACCTTATAGCTCAATCTGCTTTTCATACAACCTAACAATACAAATTATTCTTTATTGTGTTGCTAATAAGTGGTGGCATACTGACAAAAACAGGAGCTCGATAGGAATACTTACTGCAGGAGCCACTTCCAGAAAGAGAGATGTTCTCTTCTTTTCTTTAATTGGAGCTGCATTGACCTGATCTCAGAAAATCCCAGACAGAAGTTAAACATTAGTTCAAAATAATTTCTCAGCTTTCTACATCAAACAAAGTTTACCCCCGGACTTTTCAAGAGCAGCTATGCTAACAAGAAGCTGGTGGTCCAAGTGTCAGAGCTCATGTGCATGGACTGCTGTCCAAAATAACACCTCCAAGGGCACAGGGACTGCATTTTTACACATGAAGGAGAGTGTACATAGAATCACAGAATGGTCTGGGTTGGAAGAGACCTTAAAGACCACCCAGTCCCACCCCCTGCCACGGGCAGGGACACCCCCCCCAGCCCAGGCTGCTCCCAGCCCCATCCAACCTGGCCTTGAGCCCAGCCAGGGATGGGGCACCCACAGCTGCCCTGGGCAGCCTGTCCCAGCGCCTCGCCGCCCTCACGGGGAAGAATTTCTTCCCAGTATCTGTCTCCCCTTTTTCAGTTTAAAGCCATTCCCCGCTGTCCCATCACTACAGGCCCTAAATAAAGTCCCTCCCGGCTTTCCTGCCAGCCCGTCAGGCACTGGGAGGTGCCGTAAGGTCTCCCCGATCCTTCTCTCCTCCAGCTGAACAGCCCCAGCTCTCCCAGCCTGTCCCCACAGCAGGGGGGCTCCAGCCCCTGACCATCTCCGTGGCCTCCTCTGGACTCGCTCCAACAGGTCCGTGTCCTTCTGCTGGTGACCCCCGAGCTGGAGCCGGCGCTGCGGGGGGGTCCCAGCAGAGGGGCAGAGCCCCCTCCCTTGCCCTGCTGGCCACGCTGCTGGGGATGCAGCCTTGTTCTTTGTTTAATGCAACAGCAGCCGATGAGTCCTCACGATGGAGATTCAGCTAACGGGAGAACGACCGTGACTTCTCCAACACAACTCCTCCTGCACACCCTTCAGCTGCCTTGTGCCCCACTAGTTTATGAACACTGCAATACTACATACGGCCCAAGAAAAACAGGCCCCCATTGCTCCTGGCACTGTACACACTCACACAAAGCAGCAGCAGACATACATCACTTGTGGCTTAAGGTGAGAAAACATGCAACACAGAGGGCTGAACAGAATAAAGCAGAAGTGTCATGGTCAAGAATTGCATCCCAGTAAGACTTTATTCAGCAGCAGGAAGTGAACTGGTGTTAGATAAAAGTGTATCAGTTTAAACGGATGAGCACTAGAGAAGAAAAGACTGTACTGTCTCTAAGCACAAAGTTCTGCTTTGCTCACCCCTCTCCTAGGTGGGCTAGAGGCTGAGTGACCCCGTCTACCAAGCTTCTGCAAGATTAGGCTGCCAGGCAGGGTCTGCAGAACATACAAGGCCAACTGAACAAAGGCAGGCAACACGGCAAGAGACCACAGCACAAATCTGCCTCACGCAGTCTGCTGCAATCGCAGTACAAAGCAGGGACCACAGACAGTGCACCCCCAGCACAGCTTTCAGAACCAGGCCTGTCCAGTGCACGTGTAGACACTGTAACTGCCTGCAGATCCCAACCACATACCTCCTCTGGAAGCTTACAAGTCACCTTCTCCATCTGCATGCCTCTCCATTTCATAAAACCATAGGACAATTCAGGTTGGAAGAGAGCTAACAAGGCCATTAACTCACATCCCCCTCTGCCTGTTCGCCTCATGCCGCTTCTTTCTGCATCCACGTACTCAGGTCCAGCTGACACATATCCACAGTGCAATGCTGAAACGATTCGGGGAGGGCAGGAGGAAAGGCCTAAGAATGAAATAACCACTTGAAAATGCAGAAAGTTCTGTAAACAACCTAAGGGCCTACCTTAGCTGCACATGCAATTCTCCCTGCTACAAGCAGTTTGATTATCACATCAGTAATCACAGAAAATACCAAGATGCAGTCAGATTATTTAAGCTGCCCTCAACTTCCAGTGGATGCAATCCTATAAGCAAACAAAACTGTTCAGAAATCCAGACAGATATTTTTTTTCAGTACCCAAGCAAACTGGGACAGAACAATCTTAAAGCCTCCCTAGGAAAGTAAGGAATTTTTCTGACAACTAAATTTGTTATGGACATCCACAGCAAACTGAGACACATCCCTTTTGGGATTCCACAGCAAGGAATCTCCTATAATACATTTAAGTGACTCTGCTGGAAAAATACATTAAAATTTAACAGAATCTCATAAAATGAGAATTCTGGTACAGAAGATTGTCCCTCTTTCTCTACTGGCTGATACATGAAGCTTCGTCAGACCCACGCAGGCTGAGTTTTGTTGCTCGCCTCTGCCCTGGCCACAGAGCATGCTGCCATTATCAGGACTCTCCAGGTGGGGAAGAAAGCGCTGAGCCTTCTTGGGAACATGGCTGGAAGCCCACCAGTCATCCTTTACCCATCCTTAAGACTACCAAAGCTATCTGCTCTTTTGTGTCCCTGCAACCATCCTGGAGTCTGAGCCTAACTATGAATCTCATTTTACTCTATGAATGCCAACCGTGATGGCACCTGCTGTTGGCAGCACCCATTGCATAGCAAAAGCCTGACTATACGCAGGCCTAGAAGCCCGTGACAGGGCAAAGACGACAATTAGCAGAAAGAGAGCCTAATCTAATTCAACAAAAGCTGGCTCTAACAGTGGCCATTTTTTTTTTTTGCAAAACTGCCTATCTAGAAGGTAATAGCAAGAACAGAGGCAGAGTTTAAACAAAAACGGCTTTTCTAAACACAGAACTGATGGGGTTATGAGAGGTCTGGCTCGCTGTCCACGGGACTCCAACCCACCAACACTCACCAGCATGGTAAGAGCATAACGAAGGAAGCTGTGTTCCAAAGTCCACTGCTCTTCCAAGTCCTGTAACTCTCATGTCTTTTATGGTAACAGGACCTGTGGCCAAGGAAGCCCCCACTATGCAAGAACTCGTGGCTTTACAGCCCCTTGGTACTTCACAGGTATAGTCAGGAAACCAGAACTCCCACTGCCAGGAAGGCACCAGGGATGTGCCAAGAAACCAGCAAGTCGGGGGAGAGAAGACCCTGCGGTGTGCATTCCGCACTGGGACAGACTGGCAATGGGGCTTCCCTGCCCAGACATGCCAGGTATGGGTCTGCATCTGAGCAAGAGCTAAAATTCAGAACCCAGAAATTCACGAAAGGGCTATCCAACCATCACAGTTTAACATTTCTACGGAAAATGGGATGGTGCCAAGCCATAACAGTCCCTGTAAAGTCCTAATTAACATGAATAACACAGCTGGATATTTTTATGTATCAGCTTTCTAAGTCCCTCCTTCCTGCCACTTAAAGAGTAAAAATAGTAGAATTTATGGAGGTTAATTCATGGCTGCTTAGGTGTGATTCCACTTTTAGAGAAGGCTGAACTGCTCGCCCCTTGAAGTCACCCACAGGGGAGCGTACGGAGAGCCTGCCTTAACGGTGCTGGCTGCAGTGAGCTACAAAACAGCAGGTTTGCCAGGGAAATGTGGGCACCTGGCACAGTATCAATGGAGTTACCTTTCCTTCCATTCCAGACTTGGGTTTCAAGGCAGATGAGCTGATATCATCACCTGGCAGGTGTACAAGATCCTCACAACAGAGAAGAAAATAATAATGACAAGGTAAAAAGAAGAAAGACAGAAAACTCTGAAAGAAAACCAGCATAGTTCACCGTGAGATCAGACAGTTGTTTTATCACTCTGACGGCAGTTTAGTTTAGAATATATTTGGGCATGCTTCTTTACAAATAGGTAGCATCTGAATTAATTTGCGGAGATGGCAGCTCCCAGAACTGCAGGATTTTAATTGGGTCCTGTACCAGCAGAGCTGTCCCAGAGCGGCGCCTCAGCTGACCAGCACCCCGAGTCCAGACAGAGGAGCCGGAGCCAAACAAGCACGTGCGTCCAGGAAAGGTCAACCAATTTGTACACTAACTGCAAGAACGGCTTTTACAAACTATTTTCCATTAAAAGGACAGAAATTGTTTGCAGCTAAAGCCACAAAACTTAATTCTGATCCTAGCATTTCAGATTAGGCTTTCCCATAAACATGCCCAGCTCAGCTGTAATTTTGTGCCAACGTAGTGTTCATCAGGCAAGAAACTAAACAAGTCTAGATCTGAGCTATTGCTGAAGTCACTGAACTGTTCATGCTCCTGGGAAAGGCATGTAAACACAGTCTGTAATTAGATGTCACACTTAAGTTCATCTCACAATCCTCATTTACTCCATTAAATGTAGCAAGCTCGTAAATAATGAGATTAAAAGAAACAACAAGCAACTTTGATAGGAAGAGTCACACTTCCATATAATGGGGAAAAAAACCACTTTTTTTGAAAACTGTCAAAAAAAAAAAAGGTTTTGACAACTCATTGTCCAAAACCAACCCCCAAAACAAACCAACCCACCCAACGCAGTAACACCAAGACGAAGCCTCCAAAGCAGCACGGCACTGCCAGGGCTGGCAGCAGCTCGTCCCGCCGGCTGGGCAGCACCGCTGTGCCCTGCTCCCCCCTCGAGCTGAGCTCCCGAGGGAGCCGACCCCCCAAAAACACACGTGCTCCCGCGGGGTCACTGCCGGGTGGCCCAGCGGCATCAGCATCGATGCCAGCGCCGGGGTGTGGGGCTACGGCAGCGTTTGTCTAGATCAGCTCAGGTCACACAGCCCTGCCTTTGGGGGGATGACTCTGAGCTACGCTGCAGGCACAGTCCCTACAGCTGTAACAAATACTCCAGGACAAACGCTGCCGCCGTTTCTATCTGTGGCTAACCGAAGAGTAACGGTCTCGGAAATGATTCCAATCAAACTGATGACACAGTCAGGTATTTTATTATTTATAAAGTCCTGATTTTCTAAGCACAGGAGAAAGCAATCAGACATTTCCCTACTCGTCACTCAAAACCCTTTTAAGCCAGCACCCCAGCAAGAAACCCCTGCTATCCTGGGCTTCTGCTGTTATCCCATAGGCATTTCTCTAGCCTTTGGATCATCTTTTTCACCTTCTGTAAAGAATCCCACCCTTCAACAGGCAAGCTCTCCTTCCCAGATACTTACTCGATGGCTGAACCAGCCCACCCAGCCCATATCAACAAACTGTACCATCTCCCTTTGCCCGCATTTTGTCAGATTTGCATGCTTAGCTGTTCCTGTCAAACCAACATTCCATGTTTCCAGTTGGAAATACACTTAACAACACAAGCTGCTGCTGTTCTTCCAAACCGACCCAGGAATCCCTATTACGAGGGTCCGTTAACCAGAGCAGGGGATAAACTTCTGCTTAAATAAAGATGCACAGAGAAGAATATTACAAATATGCTAAAAAGCGCTGATCTCATTTGGCAGCCGAGGACTCAAATTTTTCCACCTAACATTGGGAAGTGACGTTCAAACTTGTCAGAAAGACTCCAAATCATGAAATTCTTTTCCAGCGCTCAATTCCAATACAGAAATACGATAAACATATACAAAACAAGATAAAAAACCATGCAGAGCAGTGTTGACAAGGCGAATTTGACCCAAGCGTGGCTCTCTGCAATAGGGGACGGAGACATCGGCCTTTCGGCAGCTCTGCAACGCGGGGCGCAGCAGGGACGTCAGCCTCGCTGAGGGGCAGGGTGCCGGTACCTGCGCATGGCACCGCATCCGAGTGACCTTGCAGG
Organism: Falco naumanni; assembly: GCF_017639655.2. Taxonomy (NCBI): domain Eukaryota; kingdom Metazoa; phylum Chordata; class Aves; order Falconiformes; family Falconidae; genus Falco; species Falco naumanni. Next base: position 98,596,215 of record NC_054054.1, on the reverse strand, counting down.
CAGGCAGAGCGGGTTCACGTCCTCTCCACACAGGGGAAGAACACGTCACGCTGACCTAGCAAAGCCAGCAGAGCCGTACCCATTTCCTCAGCCCATCTGTTTACTCTGTTACCATCTTCTCCAGTTTGCCCCGCACTGAAAAGGCTTCTTACCCACACAGCACACAAACCATGCTCGCGGATGTGCTCTGACTTGGCATCAACGATGACCAGAACGTGTCTACAATGCGCACGTCTCGCACCTTTGCTGTAAGGAGTAAGTTCTTACCTTTTTTCCTTCACCTTCACCCACATCTAACCCTCCTCTTGTGCTCTTGTATGCTCATCTTTAACCTCTTTTATCAGCTTTTGAAATAACAGACCCAGTTTGACAGAAGCTTTGTGCATGTTATTGATTTTTCTTCTAAACCAAACTAAGTTTTAGTAGAAATTCAAACGGATGAGCAGGATTAAAAGGGTGATTTCAGATATACCAGAAGGTTACAAAGCCCATTCACAGTAATGAAGGAAGATTGCATTAATCTCCTAAAAGGATTCAAATGCTGCAACTAGAGCAATTCCATTTCTTAACAGGAACAAATTAAGACAATTTCCCTTGCAGAAATTTCCATAATTACAAGTAATTATCTTCTACTCTGAACGTCTCCAGTACAGCACTTATTGCAAAGAGTATTCCTATCAAATACTCTATTTAGGAAATATAGGAGGAATTGTTTCTCGCTGAATTGTATGTTGTCATCACACTGATTAACCCACAGTTCTGCTCTGCCAGAATATGCATCTATCTCTGAGAATAACAACAAGGATCACCAATCCCTATCTGATGACCCTATCATTAGGTTATTATGAAAGCCTAAAAACCCCAGACTTTTAAAAGGGCAGGCAGAGAAGAGAGGGAATAAACCACATCCACAGATGAAAGTCAAAGGAAGATCATTTAAAATACTGCATCGGACAACACAGTTCTTTTCTGCCAAGTAAATCAAAGGCTTGAAGACAGCATTTTGATGAGCATTCTTTTCAGGCAATAAGGACAAGTATGGCAACAGCTGCTGCAGCATTTGTGAAAACTGTATGAACTCAAACAAAATACCAGAGGTTACAAGAAACTAAGCTTTGCATTTGTTTTTCTTGTGCATAAGGAAAATGTATGTCAGTTATTCACTATTTTTCATAAGAAGACATGTACAATCCCACGTATCTTGTCACCACACGTGGGAACAGAGTCTGCTGGACTGCTGCTGCCTCTGCACGTCTCTGTTGCCATGTAATATCCCCATTTGTGCTTTACTCCTAATCCCAGGCTGCTAGGGCACAGACTGGGCTTCCAGCAGCACAGCAAAACGGAGCCTGCTCTATGCCTACGACGAGAGGTAGCGCGGCATCCACTGAACTTTGCACTACCTGAAAAATCAGTGGCAAATTGAACTCGCTCATGGCAGACCATCTTCCGAGCATTTTAGACCATCGGTTTTCAAAGGAAGCATATCAGAGCTCATGCTCTACCCAACAGTTAAATAGCACTACCAAAGGGCCAACTTTTACCATGCTGAAAGACCCTAAGTATTCACAGATGGGTGGAAGTCAGTAATCCATGCTGCAGAAGACCATGAAACACAAGTACCAGAGATGACAAAAGGCAACAGCAATCTGATAGCAAAGGACAAAATGACTATGTTTGTGGGGGCTGTCCCTTCAAAAACTGCTGGCTCTTCACAGTACGGAAAGAGAGTTTGCAAAACCAAGCGGGTGTCCCCTACCTTATTACATCTACGAGACTGAAAGTCTGTCAAGAGAAGATGCAGAAACTCTTATCATGTATTAAAAACTTTGAATGATGCACTGTAGTCACAAACTGCACATTACACCCCACCAGAACGTGCGGGGTATGGGGCAAAACTGACCAGGACCCTCCCCTCCTGTGCCAAGCAGAGATTACCGACACCTTTCATGGCCCACCCACATATCACACCACAAAAGAATAACACTTAGTGAATCAAGAACAAATCAACAAAATCAATTGCTGAATATTAATTTTTTGTTTTGAAATTCTGTGCTCTTCCAGAAGTCTGATCTACTACTGCACAGAACACGTCACAGACACAATACCCTACTGGCAAGCTCTCCTCCTCTCACCCATTCACCGCTGAAGCATCCAGGACCCGACGCAATTTTAATCACTGCTGAAGAAAGGGTATACTCAGGCAACACAGCCTACTCAATGGTATAAATGAACAAAAATGTAAACTTAAGCAGCAGTAACTGCTAGTAATGTGTTGAAGTTAGACATAACCTTGTTGCAATATTTGACAACCTTCATTGTAAAACATTTTCTCCTCGTACCTAGTCAGAATTTCCTATATTCAGCATTGTAGCCACTGCCTCCCATCTGCTCTCCAAGGAGAGTCTCTCAATCTCCTCTACACCCTCTCATTAGGTGACTCCTTCTGCTCACACAGCAGCAGGATCTCCTCTTAGGCTTTTCTTCCCAAGGCCTTCTCCTTCAAAGCCACAAGCAAAACAAAACAACCCAAACCACCAAACAAATAAAAAAGGCCACAACCTTCTGAAATCTTTATCCAGCAAGCCTCCTGCAGTCAAGGTTCGTAAAGGTTTGGAGATAACGTTTATCCTGCAAAGTCCAAAAAGCAAAGCCCTGTGAGCAGCAGCTAGCTCAGCCGCGGAGCCTGCATCACCTTAGACCCGACAGCTTTGGGAAGAAGCTGCGCCATCCCAGGTCCGTTAGAGGAAATCAGGACAGCGCTCTATCACTCCGCAGAAAGACGGATTACCAGCTCAGATCGCTATGAATTCAGGCGTAACATCATTCCAGAGCCAAGTACTGTATGGCCTTAAATGGAAAAGATCTACAATATTTAACAGGTCAGGAATACTCTCCATTTCTGTTTGTTTAAGCGCATAAGAGGGTAGATTTAGATTTTAAAAGCCTCTTAAGAAATACGAGATATGAAAGCTTACTGTGAATGCTTTTAGGTTTAAGTGCTCTCTGATAACTGCCAGTTATAAAACTGGGGGAAAGACGCAGGGGTGGGAAGGGGAGGAGGGTCAAAGAAAAAGGAAAAAAAAAATCAATTTACTTATTTTCACCCTGTGTGAGCAGAAAACTGCAAAACAGGCTTGATTTTCCAGCTTCAAAAAACAAGAGCACTTGCCACATCAGTAAATCCTGATGCAAACCGCAACCCACTGATCTGTGGAGAAAGGAACCTAAGGGTCAGCTGAGCTCACACTGCTCTGCAGAAATTATCATTGTCTGTCAAGTACTCCTCAGTCCTTCTCCGTTCCGTAGCACAACTCATTTCACCCCGCTACACAGAGGGAAAAGGTTACTGTCACACAAGCAGCCTGCCCATTCCATTCCCTACGGAAAAGAACTCCGCAACCTGTGACATTTTACAAGCGATACAATAGAGATTGCATTCACCACATCTCCCCAACAGCGCTACTGCACAACAGGCTGCGCGAGCACCATTACTGGCAAGAACAAGCTCATGAAAAGATACTCCATTGTTTCTGATGAAATTAATAAAGGCTGCTTCATGAACCCAAACACCTCCCATTCAGACTCAAACTCTAAATTCCACAGGGAGGAAACTGTTCCTCTCCATCCAGGCAGAAGTGGACGTGTATGCCCAGATTACACAGCAGCACGGACAGATGGAGCCATGAACTGTGGCACACAGTTACAAGCTAAAAGGGAACCTGAAAAGATTGAAAAAAAAAAAAAAAAAAAGGAAAGAAACAACAAAAGACTGACCTTCTGGATCTGTTACGCTTCTTAAAAATGACAGTGACCAAAATGAAATGCACTGTTACAGTCTGTTACAGTCTTGAGCACATATTTAAAATCCTAACAGGATTTGGACATATTTGGATGTATCATAATACTATAGATCCAGATTTCACAAAAGCAATACAGGGCTTAAAAAGGTTAAGTTATGGCAGAAATATAACGATACGTGTGAATTTACTAAGAGCATATTTTTTTCTGCGCTGCAGGAAAACCAAAAAAGCTACTATAGAGAAGTTAGTACATATGAATGCATGCTCTTACTGAAACGCTCTTGGTAACTACACCTAACTTTTGCACGTCAGTAACAAAGTGATACGGCAGTTGATCACTGTGTTGTTATTAATGATTTATTGAATCCTTCAAGAAATCTGCACCTGATATAGCCTGTGATTTCAGGTTTTGTCCAGCATTTAGGCATCACAGCTGAGTGGCAAATGACTCCCATACACCGTTTTTTTTAGCACCTGAAACAGTTTCTTTTATCAGGCTTCTTAAGCATGCAAAATTTACCACATGCTCCTGCATAACAAGCGAGGTACATTGAATAAACTTGAAGCACCACTTTTTCCAACTTTGCTGGCTTTAATTATTTTGAAAGTAGCCCTCTCTCACCTGAACTCCAGTATTCCATTACGTGATCACAAGTATAATGGCTATTATTGTTATTATTCACAGAAAAAGAACCATCCAAGCCATTCTCTCCTTGCCTCAGCCGAGAGGCTGCAACAAACCTGAGCCAACGATGGTAGGCGCAGGCTGAGCCAGGTCCAGGGAGATGTGATCCAGCAAAAAGCACCATGGTACAGACAGTTTCATTCGCTGGGAAGCCAACTGAGCAAGCATCCCCAGGACAGTACACATGGCACACTCATCCTTCCAGCAAACCATTCCCAGAAGCAGAAGGAAGCTACAAAAAGAGGTTGTAGTAAGGGACACACTGGAAAGAAAGATGTAATTACTGCAGCCTGAGCCATCCAACGTATTAACATGGCTCGGTTTATGCTTTTCAAAGACTATAATCAATATAGCACGTATCCAGATCGCATATAATTTAATTACTAGCCTCCTGAGCGTTTGTCATGCAGTTGTGCTCACCCTAATGCACTGAACATCTTACACTTGAATTCGAGCCCGGCTTCCCGCGAGGAGAGGCCGACACATGGCACCGGCAGCCCACCTGTGCACCCACCCCAGCTCCCACGGCTGCTGGGCCCGCTGACCGTTTGCCAGAGAAACGTATTCCAGTGGCAGTGGCCACCCAGGCCACCAACACACGCTCACTCTGGCCAGCCACCTGCCAGGCGGCAACGCAGGGGGAACCTGAAGGGGAGTCAGGGACAAGTCGCACAAGCCCACAGGAAAAGGGTCTATTAGTTCTGGTGCTTGTGGGAAAATTTAGGAAACAATTGTTCATAGTTAATAAACGTCAAAAAATATATGTGGTTTATAACAACAACAACAAAAAAAATAAGTCCCATGCAAACTTTTCCTCATTAGCTGAAGGCAAGATAACGCCTTATACGCCACAGGCGATAGTCGCATCTTAGCATCACCAAACAAAAGAGCTTACTCCGGGTTTACACACAGGACTAATAAACTGCATGCGATCCACAGTATAACAGTTGTAAAAGCAAAAAATCCTCGATGAACAAAACACCTTAAACATCTAACGATATAAACAAATAAATAGGTAAAGCAAAAGAACATGAGTACAAATACATCAAACAAGACTCCTAATTCAGCACAGCAGCACACGTGTTCAGCTTTTGCACTGACAGCTCTTGCATTTGGGCATTTTAACAGGGAAGAGGCAGGCGAGTCACTTTCCAGAAGTCACTCACAGAAACGACCAACAGCTACAAACAACCGAGGGCTACAGGAACGCCAGCAACTATACTGTCTGTCTCATTTTGTGTCCCGTTAAGACCTGGAGCAGCAGTGCCTTCTCGAGCGGTTTGCATGAGTCATTTTGTTGAGACCGCTCTGTAAAGCACATGACTGCAACACCACAAAGGCGGCCAGGCCAGGCCAGCAGAAATCCTGGCTGCACCCACGTGAGTATGCTGGCAACACTGACGAAATAACCTCTGCTGAGATTTTACTGGTACTACAGTTGAAAACAGAACCTATTCCAACATGAACATAGTTTCCATCACATCATAGCAGGAGTAGGAATTATTTTTTACTGGGAGTAGTAAGCTGTCTGACAGTTCAGGCAAGTTCAGCTATCTTCTGTACCCTCTACACCATCACATTTGGTTGCCCAAAATCAACTCGATTTAGACACAGATAATAACGCAAAGAAAGAAAAAAGAACAAAAATCTGACATCATGATTTAAGCGCAAGCGGGTGGGCCAATACTGCAGAGTGAATCCTGACACTCGAAACGGAATCTTCCAGAGCCGAGGAGTCCAGCCAGCAGCCAAGAATAATATTTCAGTGGTTCAGTCGATACTGCTGTAACCATGGCCTGGAGGGGTTTCCATAGCCATAACCACAGGAGTGACTGCACATTCAGTTGAAAATAGTAAAAACAGACATTTAAAAATCTATAGCTTGTAGACATCTTAAAACCAGTTTGAAAGGCAGCACAGAGGAGCTTGCAACAACGCACAGACGCTCCCAGCGAGCTTGACTGTCATCTGCTTATCCTGCTGAAGACACAATGATCTGAAATAAGAGCTCCTCTCACTAGAAGCAATTGCCTGCTTGCAAAAGCTAAAGGGCGGGCTTGGGAACAGCTGAAAAGCGGAGGTAGGAGTGACACGGAGCCCGAGGGATCACCCCGCGGCGCGGGCGGCACAGCTCCCACCAGGACCCCCCGAAGCACCGTCTATTCCAGCCCAGCGCTCGGAGAGACGCTCTCATGCATTTCACATATGATTCCTATTTCTGCCCTGATGTAAAACACAGTATCACACATCGCTCTACAAAGAAAGAAGGAGCCCTGCTGGTTCAAGCAGGTTTTTCCAAAAGAAAAAAAATAAAAAAAAAGGGGGGGGGGGGGGGGGGGGACACGACACGACGTAGAAAATAAAAAAAAGTATAATAGCCTACAGCTGCCAGGAGCAAGGGGTCACTGCTGAGGGGGCGGCACGGCTCGCTAGGTTTTCCCTTAAAAGAATGTCAATAAAAAGCAGCGCCAGGCGCGCCGGGAGAGCGCGGTGCCGAGCCCCGGAGCCCCCGGCGGGCAGCGGGCAGCCCCGGGCCCGTCCCGCCGCGCTCCCGCCCAGCGGCCATGTTAGGGACCGGCCCGGGGCCGGGCGGGCCGCGCCGAGCCGAGCGGGGGGCGCCGGGGGGCTCCGGGGCGCCCGAATCCGCGGCCGCTTCCCCTCGCCGGCCCCGGCGGGGCGCGGCGGCCGCCGGGGGGATCGGAAAAGTTCGCGGCGCCTCCCGGGACGGGGACACGCGCGGCGGAGCGCGGCCCGGCCGGCCCCGGGACACACAGCCCGCCCGCGGGACGGGGCTCGCCCCCCCCCCCCGCCCCCCGCCACCCACCTTCTTCCGGGGCTGCCATTTCATCATATTTGTAGAGCGGGGACGCGGAGCATCAAGGTCGCGCTTGGGTGCCGGCGGCGAGCGCAGCGGGGCGGCAGCCCGCGGTCATGCTGCCCGGCCCCGCCGCCAGGCCCGCGCCGCGCCCCGCCGCGCCCGCGGGAGAGGAGCCGGCCCCGCCGCGCCGGCCATAGGAGCGGGGCTCTCCTCCGCCGGCGGCCGCCAGCCGCGCTGCCGCCTCACGCCCGCGGCCCGCAGGGACCCGCGGCCCCCAGGCGCATCGTGCGCGGCCGCACCTGCGCCGAGTGCGCGGCCGAGAGCCGCCGCCGCGGCACGGAGGCAGAGAGGGGCGCGGGCGCCGGCAGAGCCCCGCCGGCAGCGCCCCGCCGCCCCGCTCCGCTCCGCTCCGCGCCCCGCCCCGGCCGGGAGCCCCGGGACCGCCCCCCGCCCCGCCCCGCCCGCCGAGGCCCCGACGCGCGGCCTCCGGGCCAGCAGGCGGCCGCGGCGCACACAGGCGGCGGTGCTGCCCCGCGCCGGCCGCTCGCTGCGGGAGGGACGGCGGGACGGGCCTGCCCGCCGCCCCGAGGGAGGGAGGGAGGGAGGCAGGCACGGCCCTGCCCGCCGCCCCGCCCGGGGGCGCCGCCGTGCCCCAAGGCGGCCGGCGCCGGCCGGGCTGCATCCCCGTGCGCTGAGGAACGGCCGGAGGCGGGCGCTGGACGAGCCGCAGGGCCAAGTGCTGCGGTTCTGCCGCTGGTTTTGCCACGGTGAAAGTTGCAGACGCCACCGAGCGCCCGAGACGCGGCCGCTCCCGCCGTGGTGCCGAACGCCGAGTGCCCCGGCCTCGCACCGGCAACAGCGCGGAGCTGCGCCTCCCCCCCCGGTACGTCCGTTCCCCGGGGGGGGGCCGGGACGGTGGCTCAAAGCAGCCCGTGATGGGGTTTACAAACGCAACGCTCAGGGTTCACCGGGGGAAGGAGCGTTTGGGCTCCCGGACGCGCCGTGCGTTGCCGCTCGGGGGCCGGAGCACCCCGCGCACGAGGGGCGAGCAAACGCGGTGTAAAATGCGATCGGTGGAGCGGGCAGCGGAGGATGTTTCAGGGAGAGGAGCCTGTCCGGTTCCTGCGGCTCACAGCCAGGGAAAAGGGATAAACAAACTAGGATGAAACTGATTTTCCCATGAAACTCCCTATTCCGTGCATCTGTTTCTTCTGCTCATCCTGGACTGTCCCACGTGCATTGAACCCGAATTGCCGCGTCCTGCTGTTACAGCGTGCTGCTGTTGGGTAGGACCTGCAGAGCTTGTTAGATTGAAAACAATCCCAATTCATCAATTTCTCAGCACTGAGCTTTGTTTCATCTGGATAAAAAAGATCGAAGATTCAGAAGTGGTCCATAAAGTGCATTCTTAAGCAACATCCCCCTGTAGGATGTAAGATCTGATTTGATTCTATGAAGCTCTGGCTTTTCTCCCTGTAATAGCATTATTTATTTTTCCAAAATGCAGATTTTATCTGGTTAAAGGGAAATCTGCTCTGTCTTTCTTTTCCCCAGTAAATACAGCAGAATAAACTTCTTGCAGCAAAGTGGGTCACCCAAAAGTGGGTTACACCACCTGCTGTAATCTGCAACCTAATGTTTTACTCTCTCATTAGGATTCTTCCAAGAAAAGGCGGCTGTTTGTTCTTGGGAGAGGATCACAGAGAAGAAGGTCTGTCAGCATCCCATTCATTTACGCACTGGGTCAAGCGTGACTTGTCTGTGATGTAAAAGGCCACCTCCCGCTGGCTCTCAGGCAGTCGGTGCCTCCAGCTGAGCCAAGATCCAGCACGGCGGTCACAGGTGAAACGCAGTTAGTGCACACAGCGCTCCTCCTGAACGACTGAAGACACAAGGCAGAACCACAGACAGATGCAGCGTCTTACCTCTTGTTGTTTGCTTGTTCAAGAAATTTAACCATAAGTTTATTACTGGAATGTCTGTGTGGTTTCAGCTTTATATTGTGGTCAGAGTATTTGTTCCCACTGTGACTTCCTCACTGATTAACAATGCTGCACGCAGAAGGTAAAGCTGGGCAGCTTAAGCGTTCTGACCACCTCTGAGAAGTAGTTTATGCTGAAGTTGCACAGCTTTAGCCTGAGATGTTGGTCCCGAGACCATTCTTAAAAAAACCAAACAGAGTATCTCAGGTGACTTAAAAATCCTTAATACATGAACACACCACCATTTAACTGGGTTTTACGTTACTGAAGTGGTGCAGAGTTGTAGTTTTCATTGCTATGATGAATGACCAACAGTGCAGCATCTCAGAGGTAAACAATAAATGTAATGTCAAATGTAGCATCCAAACACAGATCAACAAACCCTCACTGCTGGGCCCCTTGGAAATAAAAGAGTCAGCTGCTTTTCACTGCAGTTCCTCAGTCCTGAAGGACGGTATGCCTCAGGCCACGCGGAGGCAAGAGCAGCAAACTCACATGGGCTGTTTCAACTCGGAGCCTCTGCGGTCAGAGGCTGCATCCCTTCCACAATCACTGCACGTATCCTGAAATGAAGCCAAACCTTGGGCAACAGTTCCAGAACACATCAGCCTCGGTCGCAAAGCTGCCTTCGGTAGTTCACATCTTGTCCTGTGCTACCCTCAAACACCTGCTCTCAGTTTGGTGTTTCTGTTCGCCCACCTTCATCTGGATTACTGACAGCTTCTGGCAGCACGCTATAAATTAAATCGCCGAGAAGATGCAAGTGAAAAATAAAGCTTTGAAAAGCAGCAGGGACAGAAAAGAACAGGTGTGGCAGTGCAGAAAAGGAACTCCATCTGGTTTTACTCATCAGAGCTAGTGTATCATGGAGCTATGCCCTTCTATTACACTAACAGTAGAGCCAGTGTGCCCGGAAACTCATTGATTTCCATATATTTTAAAACCAGCATTGGCAATTTTGAAGAGTTCTGTAAATGGCAGAGTCGGTACTCAAGTAAAGAAAATAAACGCTCAGAATCAGACAATGCCATTTACCATGATGCTGTCAGAAAGAAGCTTAATTTAATTCATGGACAGATTGCGAAATGTGTTGTTTTGACATGATCAACAGGAGATTTTGAAATTCTTCCTGCCTAAAGATAATTAACAGGAAGCAAAGCAGGAGCTGTGCATATACACCTGTCACAAAAAGGAGTGAGCTGGTTCACTCCTAATCTTAAGTCTTACTCCAGTGATTGGCATTTCTGCTATATTTAAACTGCTTTTTTTTCTGCTGTTGAAAAAGGAAATTATGTTGGCACTATTTTCAAAGCCATAGAAAATACCCAGAATAAAGGCAGTATAAATGCCAGGTATCTGAAGGAAATGGCAGACAGTCTTTACTCTTTCAAAGTCAGAGAGTTGTCTGACTTCTTTAAGATTAAAGAAAACGCAGCATGTTTTTTTGTTTGCTTTTAAGGTCCCAGTTTCTCTTCCCAGGTTGGAAGCCACTCAGTATGTCGTGATTCAATCGCCAGAAGATGCTGAAACCATCCTCTTATGCTGGCAGCTTCCATCTCCTCCATCATGAGAACAGAATCCTCATGTCCATTTCAAAGTGAACCAATTCATTTTCTCAAGTAATCAGCAAAGCCCAGAAAATTCAAGTGCAAGTGCTTCATACAGTTCAGACTGAATCAGTGGACAAGCCATGTAAGAATACGAATACGAAGCAGAAGATAACACTGGTCCATCAAAGTTAAATGCCTCTCAGTTCATTAAAGGTGAAGTGGCTGAAAGGTACCAATCAGCTCCCCATCCCAGCATCCCTGGCTCAAAATATTGCTTGTGTGTGGAGAGCCAAGTGCCATCATTTCCCATACAGGATTATGCCCCAGTCATAGAGCCTGTCACAGGTTACCGACATCTCTTCTGCGTAAGAAACACCATGATGAATCCATTCTGAATGAATGGTCCAGCCTTCTGGACACTGTGACAGCAGCTCCCAGGGAACAGCGTTTTCTCTTCCAAATGTGCATCAATAAGGAACAAACATATTTTATTCCTTCCAATATTTGTGAGTGAATAACGGTCAGTATTTTGGCAGGCTGGCACAAAACCATCCACCAAAATGACTGGCTACGCCAATACTGCCCCCTGCCCAGCCCCGGCCCCATTTCCCTGATTTACTGGTATGTTTAAAATTCAGACGGTGGATCTGACAGTCCAGTATATTGTGCCAAACACCTGTTCCTTCTCTCCTAAAGATGCTGACTAACAGAGAAGAAAGGGGTGTGTTATTAAGACATATCCGATATTGGAGCTCAATCTTACAACTCAATGAAAAAAATTGGAAAGTGTCTTTTTCAAATTAATCCTTGATAAGAACCTACAACTATTTGATGTACTACCTCTCTTCTTGAAAAACGCTTCATTTTCAATAAAGTTCTAATACCTTTGTACACCTTGAAATTCCCTCTACTCAGCCAAAGTGCATCACCTAGAAGCAATCACATACACTGCAAGTAGAAAAATGTCCGGTTGGAGATGGCTTGGTGAGAAGAGTGCAACTTTGGCTAGCCAAAGCATATCAGAATTTAGTTTATTGTGTCATTCTACCATTTAGCAAGCAGCTAGATCTGACAGTATTTGGCACATACATAAAGATTTAGAGTAACCACTTGATCTTAGGATGTATGCTTTCCCGTGAACTCACTGGACTGGTATCCTGACAGATGCCAGCATTTTAACAGTTAACAATACACCAACACAGCAAGAGGGATGTAGATCAGCCTTCTAATAGCCAAGTCCCCTGGCAAATTCATGAAGCATAATAAAATCTAATCCTTTTATTTCTGAATTTATTAAAGCAGCTTTCAATTCATTACAATGATTCTGTGTCTTATTGTTTTGTCTGCCTCAAACTAGCATGCTGAATGCAAACATGGCAGCTTGCAATTGTTTAAAGATACAGCACACTTGAGCTGAGCAACTGCAGCTGCTAAAGAAGGGAAAGGGAGAAAGTATTTCAGAAAATTCTCCTGGTCTGGGAGCAGGTAACTCCCCTGAAGCGTAGTAATTGGTGTACTGGAGTTCTGAAAAGAATCTCGCTTCTCTGAATTACCAGAAATCAACAAATCCTAACTCATCTCTAGGTGTCAATTTATGGCAAGTACTCAGGTGACTTAGAATCAAAATTTACTTCCAGCCTCCTCACTCCAGGTTCTCTGGGCACGCAACCTGCCATTTCTTTCTTACATGGGAAGAGAGAAGTACCAACTCCAACCGCAGGTGCTGGCGTCGCTCGGCATTACCCTGGCGCACACCTCAGAGTGCACGCTGAAGGGTGAGAACACCGCAGGCCAAGGAAGCGATTCAAGGTCCTTCAAAGTTTTTGCAGATTACACCAGCCCCTTCTGGTCCATCTGCCTTTTGTTCCTGTTGCATTTTGCTACTAGACTGAACCATTTCACCCTGTTCTCTTGATAATAAAGATGGATTGTTCTGTGCCGTACAGCAGTAGCGTGGATTATTTTCATTATTAGGTTACCTGGGGTTCACATCTCAGCAGCTGACTCTCTTCAAAAGACTGAAAATCACTTCAGAAAATGCTTCGTTTAGTCAAGCAGAAAAAGCTCTTTTCACAGGGGTATAATCCAGGCTGAAACACCAAGGACAGGGCTTTGAAAAATGAGGATATACCTATCTGGAACATACCACTTCTGACAGGAGAAGCAGGTGAGAAAAACTGGTTGCTTAAGACTAATTAGAGAGTTGTAGCACAATTTTGTTCAAGGAGATGCAGAACTGAAATGAAGATAAGGAAAGAGCCTTCAGCATTTATTACTGGCAACTGCATTCATGAGGGGTAAGGGGGGGAGGTGATCACACAGGCCAAATTGTCTGAGGGCTGTAGGTGCCTGTTACTAATTACAAATCATTCAGAGGTACCACAAAATGATCCAAGAGGTTAATATAAGATTAGGGCTAATCTTGTTGTGATAGAGTGCCCTCTCAAGCACTGACATCTGAGCTAGGATGTAGGGAACAGACGCTTGCAGAGACCCCGGCCCCACGCTGGTCGCAGGGAACACGGGACACTGCACTGCATGTTTTGCTCCTTGCGATCCATCACCCTTGCTTCCAGGCACTCATTTGTAAGTATTTTCTTCACACACACACAAAAATATCTCTTGGAGTGGTATTTCCCTAATACCAAGGGGGTAGATTAGATGGCCTTCAAAGGTTCTTTCCAACCCAAACCATTCTGTGACTGCATGGCTCTGTAACACAGCCACAGACGAGCAGGAACATGGGAGGCAGCCAGCATTCCCACCAAAGGTTTGCCTGCAGTGCAGAGAGGGGTACGCCAGGAATGCGTATGGAAAATAAACCCACCAAGAAACACTCATTTTTGGAAGGCATGCAAGTGTATGTCCGTATTTTCTACCTCATTTAGGGCTTTTGCCCTAAAATTAGGCAGTTCTTTTTTAATTCATAGACCAAGTCTTGTGATAAAACTCCATCCCTTTCCCACCCTTTGGGAAGTAAATGGTGAAACACTGCATCGTTCCTTACACTGCTCTTTGGTATTCCAAATGAGAGCCCTACTCCTTACTTTGTAAGAGAAAAGGTGGGGGGAGGGGAGAATGAAAAGCAAAAACAGGGGGTGGGGGTGGAGGAAAAAAAAAAAACGGGGAAAAAAGGAAAGTGAAAAAAGAGAACAGCATACTGCCCCACTTCATCATCTTGCTTTTTGCAGCATAGCTAGAGAGTCGTTGTTGGCACCCCGATTGTGACTGTAAGCGTTTACACATGCACGTTTATACACATAAGAGAGAAAAGGTGCAAGGAAACAAGCACTATCGCAGGGTGAGAGAAGGCCTTGGTGCTGTGCAGGCACAGTTCAGCAATAGCTAGAACATTTGTGTGTTACCAACACTCGTTTGGTTACAAATCCAAAACAAGGCACCATATGGTCTGCTATGAAGAAAATCAACTCCATCCCCACCAAACCCGGTACGCTCAGTGTCCAACGCTTCAACAAGGAAGATGCATGTAGAACACGTAAATACTTCCCAGGTCTCCACATGAGGAACTAGAAAGAACCGTCCACACAAGGGTGAGTCTAATATTAAACACAATAACCAGCCAAACTCATCTACAGCAGGAACAAAGAGTGACAAAACATGGGGAAGTAACTAAACCCCCATGGAGGCGGCACTCAGATTCTTCATGGGCACACACTTCAGTCGATATTCTAAAATATTCAGAAATGAGTATGGGGGAGAGGGCAAATCCTTCTTTATTTTGCAAGGGGAAAGCGAATCATACACAGCACCCTACAAGGCAGAGGTGGGGAACTCCCAGATCAAGAAGCCTAAGGATGCGAGCAGGAATCTTCTGGCTAGTGACTGTATTCATCAAGACAAGCAGTTGTGCCTGTGAAATATTTATGTGATAGTCTTACGGCAAAACAAGTACTTCTGTAGTTTATTGGACAGGAAACAAATCCTAACTGTATCTTACAAATTTTAACTGTATCTTACCAAGGAATGCGTTTGCTTTGGAACTGTTGGTTGTGACTCCGTTATTGGCTTAAGAAGCTTCAGCTCTTCCATTACATGATTCTGAGAAGAAAACATCGTGTTTGGGACCTGCTTCTAATTATGGCTTCCCCCTCCTTTTTTCCATAGGAAGCACAATTACTGCTGCTATGGAGACAAGTGTAATTCAGTCAAGATGTGGGTCAAAGCAATACTTGGGAGGCAAAGATCTACCAAAAAAAGTATCCTTTCTGCTATCTCTCCTCTCCCGGAGAAGGGTCTTCTCTCAGTCTTCCCTTGCTGACTTCCATCACCCGCTGCTGCCTCAAGTAAGAAATTCTAAGAGACAAATAAATCACCTATTTAACACATGCATCACACCAGGACAATAGGGCAACCGATTTGCCCTGCTCGCAAGGCTGGTGACACTGTGGGGATCTGCCCATGCCACGGTGCAGCCACCAGGCTGCCACAGGGGGACTGGCACCCTCGCGGGGACAGGTCCAGTCACCTCCGCATGGATATTTCTGCAGATCCTAATGGAACGTAGCTTGAGGTTGAGGGGGAACTTCCTTTCACCTCAGAGCACTGAAACGGTGCCTTATTTCTCAAGGCATGTTATTTATTGCTTAGTAATGGCAGAACTAACTGCATGACAGGCACCTTCCAAGTCTTTAAGGACAGTACTTTTTCCAAAGAATCCACAATACTACACAGTGAGCCAAGAAGAGACATTAAGGGAAGGAAAGTATTATTATCTGGGCATGCTGGAAATTAATTGATTTTAACTAGTACAGGATGGCCCTATACATGCCCGTAACAGGAGTGGAGTGCCACCAAGTCACTCCTGTAATTCCAGCCAAGCAGTTTAATATCAAAGGAGAAAATTTCATTTAGATTCCTTCTAAGCAAGGAGAAAATTCATGCAGCCAAGACTGCACATTCATCCATCCCAGCAGGACCATCTCACTCCATCTTTTTCCTCGCCCACCTTTATCCTGAGAATATAAACTGATGGAAATGTCTGTTGCTACAGACGCTACAGTAAAACCAACTGTTTTTCCATGACTCTTTGGACTTCCTCACCTTACGTCATTATTTACTAGGATGCTTTGAGACTCGTAATCAGTTTAGGCTCTTCTTCCCCACATTTCCTGAGCGCTCATTTTCCAATGCTGTGGATACAGGGGCGATCTGATCAAATTGCAGGTGAAAAGTGCTACCCAGCTTTAAGAGCTCTTGTGTTTCTTCCCTTGAAACAGAGATTCCTGTACACCTCACTGCCTTCAGTTCTCTTTTTTTCCCCCCTAACATCCGTAAGTTACACAGGTCCACTTCTAGCTGGTTACGCTAAAAGGTCTGGCAAGTAGATTTAGCACAGAAAAGAACAAATAAACAGCTGAGAGGAGGAAACTTCTAGTGAGAACCAGCTGTCAAGGAAATCAGTCGTTTCTTTAGCAACACTGCTAATTTGATCAAAAAACTTGACAGATACAGTCTGACATCATGCACAGGCACGACTTTGGGTCAAACTTGCGTCACTGCTCCAAAGCAGACGCAGGCAGCAGGGGGTTGCCCACTGGAGAAGGCAGAAGTGCCCTGTCCCTTTGTAATGCAGTTCCATGGTATCTTTCTGAATGCACAAGTTTAAACAAGCCAATAAACACCCCAAAGGAGGCAGGTTCAACTCGCAGGCTGGTTTTCTTGCTTCTCCTGCCAGAAACAAAGGGGCTGCAGCACAGTGGGGCAGGAGGAGGAGTAAGGAGCTGGAGAGTGAAAGCACACACAGGAAAAGGAGCAACACATCAGGGAGGGGAAGAACAAGAGAACGGAATGCATGCAGGGGCATGCCCATGTCTGCGCATGTGTCTGCGCGTGCTCATGCACGTGTGCGTATCCGTTCTTGCACCCATGCTTCATCACACTCCGCAGCACCTCGTCCACCCGGTTAAACAGCAGCACTGATGAGCTTCAAAGAACTGGCAGCAATGCTGTGGAGCCAAGAACAAGGATTTAGACCAGGGAATACACAGGGAGTACTGCCAGTCGGACCTCATCAGCAGGGACTTTAGAAATAAATAGTTTTGACGTTAAGTAGCCAAATTCAAAGGCAAGCACAACTCCATTCCATGTTCCGATATTCACAATATTCCCTCACGTCCCCGAGAAATCTTCCCCAGTGCTGTAGGTCTTTGAGGAAACTGTCCCATTTCGCAAGCCCGTGATTTCAGGGGGGATGCTGCTGCTCATCCCTTCGGAAGCTGCTCTCCCTCCCTCACCCCCCACCCTGCTGCTGCTCGTTGCCAAGCAACTGGCCACTCCGCAGGGCCTGCCTCCCAATGGCCAGCAGCTTAAGCCATTACCATTTACTGAAAAATAAAAATTTAAGAATGAAACCAGACATGGCTAAAACAGCAAAGCCTACTTTCCTTTAGCGCTTGGATCATTTTGTGGGAACCTTGGAGGCTGCAGTTTGTCTGCAGGCAATAAACCACGGACTCCCAGGAGGGCTGAGGTGGGAACGCATCTCTGGAGGTAGGTCACCTCCTCCAGCCTCCTGCTCGGGCAAGCCACCCTGAGCCATGTCCAGGGGCTTCTGACCACCCCAGGGAGGGGGGCTCCATGGCCTGGGCAGCCTGTGCCACTGCTCGGCTGTGCTTCCCAGGGAAAAAGTGTTCCCTGATGTCCAGAGGGAACCTCCTGGGCACAGGTTCTGTGCTTTGCAGGACACAGAACATACTTTCTAAATGTAAAGAAATGCAAGGTTTAATTCAATTTTTTTTTTTAAGTTTCCTCTGAAAGGGCTACACAATAAAACTATTGTGTTGTAAAAGATCTGTTTTGTCTATTCAAAAATTTCTCTTCCACACAGTGGAAATGCAGGTATATTACACCAGCTATCCTACTCCCAAGCCCTGAGATACTCAACAAAAGATCCGGTAACAGTCAGAAACAGCACTTGTAACTCTCTCAGGAGTCTTCTCTTACTGATTTACAATGATAGACAGTCCTACTGCTGAACTTTCTTGTAAAATGTGGAACAGGAATTCCGTTTGTGTCTGTTCACATATTCAGTTGGGACTCTATGAATAAGAGATGTGACACGATTCATCCATATGCAGTATCATCTTTTCCCCAAACCACAGTTGCTGAAGCTACAGAGCAGCCCTTTCCACTGCTACAGCATTTGAGAACAGAGGAAAGGAATAAACCGAACTTCTGTACAACAACAAAGTCTCTACAGATAGACAGGCAATGAGGTCTCAAAAAAAATCGAATAACTCTTCTTTAGAAAGGTGTTCAAAGAGCAATTCTTTCTTTAGGCTACAGTTAATGTGGATAATAACTTGTCACTGCCATGTCAGAGAGAACCATTTCAAAAGTGGGAAACAATATTCAGGTGCTGTAAAACTGCACAGTATCACTGAAAGCACTGCGGCAGGGGCCGTCTGGACCCTGAGGAGTTACATCGAAGGTTCTTAGAACAGAACGGTTTCAGTTGGAAAAGACCTACAACAACCATCTGGTTGGAGAAGCATATCCAGGTGGAGGTTTACCTTATGTTGTCCTGCTTACAAACACCGCTGTCAGCCCAGATCTGGCCACAAGCTGTCCACAGCCAGCAGATGTGCCTGGCCCGAAGGGTGCAGCACCCCCTCCGCTCTCACAGAGCCCAGACTCTCAAAAAGGGGGTGTCTCTATCAGATGAGTAGTTGTAGATGTAGTCTAGGCCACTTCACCACCATGACGGCGGGTTTCTGACACAGTTTTATTTAACTTCGCTACTTTGGCCAGTAAGCTTAGGGGAGCTCATCAAAATAAGAACATAAGAACCTGCCAGTGATGAAGGCAAGTCTTGGCCGGCTCCATCCTGCAGCACAGAGGCCAGCACGCCACTACAGCACAAAACACTTATGCAGAACCTGACTTGCAATTACGTTTTTCAGC
Source organism: Falco naumanni (assembly GCF_017639655.2). Classification (NCBI taxonomy): domain Eukaryota; kingdom Metazoa; phylum Chordata; class Aves; order Falconiformes; family Falconidae; genus Falco; species Falco naumanni. Next base: position 98,577,454 of record NC_054054.1, on the reverse strand, counting down.
ATAAAGTTGTGAGAGCATTTAAGAGTAACTAGGACAGCTGTTGGCTCCAGCCTAAAAATACGAAGAATATAGCTACTTCATTTAACTTTGTGTGTTCAAGCATTCAGCATGAAAGAACATAAGGCTTAGAGAGGTACTGACATTTTTCTGCATGGAGAAACAGAAGGACCCAACCATGCAGCAATTTCCATCCAAGGCCTGACAGGAAAGTTGAGGGGTAAGTTATTCGCAAGAACCAAAAATAAGAAAATATTTGATCCGTGTCTACATAAAAGTGGTTACTGATGATAAAAGATTAATTTTAAATACTTTCTAAAGCAAAACCAAACTGGCTAATGAAAGATTATGTAAACAGACATTTGCTCCATAATCTATTCTTGCAATTAGCCTCTTTTCTTACTAGACTTATTACAAGGGGTGATCTATTACACGGGATGAACTCACAGCAGACCCAAAACAACAAACTCTACTTGAAGCGTCACCTGTACTCACTTTACCTTCCTTTTTCTCCAGCACAGATTTTGCCATTTTAAAAAAGTGAGATTAGCAGTGGATGCCGCTGAAAGAGAGGGTCCTTGCACATGCACAAAGCAGACAGAAAAGAGTGAGTAACGTTATAACACTCCCCGCAACATCATTTCTGACACATCTGAAATCCTCAGAATAAAGATTACTTCTTGCGTCCACAGCAGAACCCAGTGCCCAGGCTCCACAAGCCACTTCATGTAGGACCCCCCTGCTTTGACTACCAGCCAGCTGGGACTATCAGCCAGAACTGCTTAATGCCAACTGAAGATGCAGCTCCTCTCATGCAAATGCCATCTGAACAGACCACCAAGCAGCCAGCAACTTCTCACAAACCTACCCTTTTTCAAACCAGTGACCTGTGTGTGAATGTCTAAATCTATACAATACATTACCAGTCCCCTCAGACATCCAACCAACCTGAAACTTTTTTTTTAAAAAAAATCTTTATATTAAACCAAATCACACTGAGCTTGTACCATGATAATACAGAGCACGTTGTAATGCAGGTCGGTAGTTGGTAGTGGTCTTTTCAAGCTGTGCCATGGCAAGTAAAGCTGTCATTAGACTTGAAAGGATCAATAATTTGTTTTATTTGCTAAGTTTACAGACAGACCTTTAAAATTAAGTCTTGCCATTAAAAAAAGATCTGGTTTATGCTCCTGGACTTCATAAAACTATGATTAATTCAAAGTAAGGAATTTTTTTTCCTTTTGAATACAGCACATCAGCAGAGGAAAACATGGCCATACTTCCTTTCCAGAGTTAGCTTTGAGGAAGCATATTAACGGTAAAATTCCTTTATACCATTTCCTTTCTTCAATTCACATAATCACACAGTTAGAAGTAACTACTTTAATGACTGACAGTTCCAGGCTCCTGTGACTTGAGCATTAGTATGCACAGAAACCAAGGCTTTATCCAGTTCAAACTGCTGAACAGTCACTACGAGCAAATGTAAAAGGAATAAAGGAATAAAAATAATGTAATGACCTTCTCTGTTACTTCTAAAAAAGGATTCTTTTCTAGCCATGTGTAAATCAGTTCATCAGCAGTTTCGCATTGAAAGTTCTACTGATGCAAACCAATTAAACCTTGATACTCAATGGCAAAACCAACTGCAGAGCAACTGGGAACTGAAAGAGGTAAGAATTATAACCAAAAGTTTTGAATAGCTGCAAAACACACCATTTTCATCTTTTACTATGTAGATTCTACCACAGATAGGATGATCACGATAACATTTTATTCCAGTTCTAAGGCAGCCTTGCTATTCCTCTGCTATTGCACCCATTTCCAAGCACTTCACCAGGCAGTTACTGATAATCTAGAAACAGCACAGAAAACGTAAATAGAACTGAAAATGTAATAAAGGAATTGTATATGGAAAAAAAGATGTGGCAAGAATCTTTAACCTGATAACGCTGCAGCTCTGGCAGCAGATATTGGATGCGTGTCAGAGATTAAAAGAGCAAGTGGGAATGAATTACTCGACTGCTATAAGTAAAAATAAGAAAGGGCAAGAATGAACTAAAATTTACTACGTAGATTCTATCATGGATAGGATGAGGGATGGAAAAGGCCCTCTAGATCTTGAATTTCCCTGTTACGTGTGATGCCTTCTTTATGTGCTGCATATACAAGCGATGACAGACAAGTGAGACACAAATTAGTGTGATCTATTCTCTCTGCCTGGTCACAGACTCTTATTCTGGTCTACGTGACAACGCAGCGGGCTGTCAGGAATGGGGTGACTCAGTTTTCCACATCACTACCCAACTGCCATTCTGTAAGTATCATAATTTAGGTAAAGTGCTGCCAATAAGCTCATATTTGCACGTAGGAGAATCTTACTATTATTCTTCTAGTTAAAAAGCCCCTTCTAATTAACCTGCGTAAAGGCTTAGGCCAAACAAGCATAACTTCAAAGTCCAAAACCTAAACCAATTTTACAATGGTTTATTCCAAATCGTTGAAGCCTCAATTAAAAGACAAAAGGAAAGGGAAAGGGAAAGGGAAAGGGAAAGGGAAAGGGAAAGGGAAAGGGAAAGGGAAAGGGAAAGGGAAAGGGAAAGGGAAAGGGAAAGGGAAAGGGAAAGGGAAAGGGAAAGGGAAAGGGAAAGGGAAAGGGAAAGGGAAAGGGAAAGGGAAAGGGAAAGGGAAAGGGAAAGGGAAGAAGAAACACGAAAATAAAAAAGACAAAAAGGAAAAAGAAGAGGGGAGGGAGAAAAAAAAGGGGGGGAGTTCTTGTTGCTGGATTGAACTGAGCTGCTACAGGAACCACATACCGGAACAGACAGGTTTTCCCTAAATCCCGTAGCCTGGCCTACTAAATCAGCCATTTAGCCTGCTTGGTCAGGATCCTTCTGGCACAACAGACAAAACCAGTCCAATCAGTCTGGAAACATACCTCCCACAGATCTTCCTTCTATAGAGTGATATATGTGCCTTGTATATGAGGAAGAAAACCCCTTTCTGATGCCACTTGGTAAAAGTTCATGCCTTGGAGCCTGAAGCCTGGGAGCATTTACCATGTCTGTCCAAGCACAATGACATTTACAGGGCTGTGCTCTTCCTTATTAAAATGGCACAGAACATCATTGGCCTCCTTAGTTGGAAGCTGAGGAGCAGCGATGCATACGCTGACAGGGTCTCTCTGCCCGCCGCTAGTTACCGTCTGCCTGGCAGAGGTGCCCGGTATCCCAGCGAGGAGGAAGCGGATCCCTTTTGTGGTGCATGGTCTCAAAACTCAGCAGAAGAACAGTTTCTACTCAATGAGCATAAAATACAAGTCTCCCCCCAAGTCACAGATGTCACATTCCTCTGAGGCAGTGATCAGGGCACATCTCAAACAGACCTTTCCGAAACAGCACAGCTCCAAAGGTTCCAAAGTGGCAATTTCTGTGCGTAACTGTTACAGGAGACTTGTTTGTAGTCTTGTATACAGACCAGCAAGATTACAATACCATCAGTTAGCAATAATCCTTTTAGCAGGAAAAACCATCAGTAAACATGAAAAATAGCACAAATACACAAAACAGAATAAAGCTCTCAAGCTTGAAATGCTGTCCCATTTGGATAAGGAATTCCTGACCTTCTGTAGGCGTTCTCCTGCTGCTGCCTTCCAGCAGCTGCCCTCCTCCCTTTAATCTCTCAGAGCCAGTGCAAAAGGAAGAAGCAAAGCCAAATTTAACTCTTGGCACACCAGTGACCAGGTAACATATACTGTACTGCACACCAATATTCTTAGCTGACATCAAAATCTAGAATGAAATTCTATTTTTGCCCCAAAATACAGAAAAAACATAAACCCACCTTTGGTTTTACTGCATGTGAAGCACTGTTGGGTAAGAGATGGAAATCATTCCTGGAAGCCTGGTGAGCTGTAGAGAGGGCTGTGCATCAGCAAAGAGAGCAGTGCCTGGCACCAGAAGCCTCTGCCATAATAACGCTGTGACCATCCGTAATAGGAAGCAAATGAAAAGCGGAAACTGGAGTGAATGGACTCCTTTCATTCTCCTCTGCTGCAAATAATTCACACTAAGATGCTCTAGAAATGTTCTCTGGGTAAAACAGGAGCTTCCCAGAGCTCACCTCTGAACAACAGAAAAGCCCTGACTAAGGCCTTCCATACGGAGGGCTCCCAAGAGCAGAAACCTAGGGTTTAGGGGTGAGAAACCCTACAGAGTCTATTTTACTGTGGCTGAGACCAGGCTCCGCACAGGACATGCTTATATCATTTCTCAGTATCTTTATAAAGATGGTTTTTCCATTTCTCAAAGTGCGTTCCAGCACACACATCTGGCAGCGCGCTGCAGTGCGAACAGCATTTACTAGCTCTCCGTGCATATGTTATGCATCCAATGACATCATGCACTCCTCGGCTTGCCAAGGCTCAGTCTCTACTGTACAGACCACCAAAACAGAGCCTCGGAATCCCCACGGGGAAAAAGGGCTGACTTCCAACCCAAAAGGTTTTCCCCTTGCAAAACCTTGCTTAATACTTCATCTGTTGTGCCGTGTTCTCTTCGGCTCACACCCATTCTACTTCCCCATCTACTCAAAAACAGTTTTCAAATCATTTCTAAATTGCTTATGTTTTATCCTGCCTGTAAACATTTTCTCTTTGCACAAGGCCTTAAGCTCTCTGAATGGAACATGCTTTTTTCCTTTTCTTCACAGCGGGTTTTTAACTCTTTAGCAACCTGAAAACTGGAAAATCTGCATTTCCCCAAACCCCCTACGTTCTTTTTCCTTTGCTATGGGTAACACTGGCGATGCAGGACAGGCTCATTGTTCTCTGGAGATGAGATCAATGGCTCACCTCGCGTAATGCTCATCACTTATCATTGTCTCCACGGCGAGGAAGCTCTCTAGTGCACTTAAGAAAATAGGTTTTACCTTGCAGGGCAAATCGGAAGAAAAATAATTCTATTATCTGAAAAATGTTTGTGTTCAGCCATAACTAAATCATTCAAAACCTTTTAAAGGCAGATAGACATATGCCAAGACCAAAGGCCCATGACCTACACGCTCACCTGTGATGTGGAAAGCCCCGAGCTCAGGAACAGCTGCAAGGTTAGACCGAAGCCCACCCACCTCAGCAGCCTGCCTCAGACGGTGGCGACTTGACGATGCCTACAACTCCAGGCAAGTCTAAAGCAACCCTTTGCAACACTCAGCCAGCTCCTGGCAACCTCGCATTATTGGGACTTCCTAAGGCACATCCGGACCATTACGTATCATGCTCTTCAACAGTCTTCTCATCTATGAAGTTATCTAATTAATAGCGGAACCCAAATACTTCTGCAAGCTTCTACCACACCCTACGCTTGCATATCCCACCAGGTAATTAAGTTGTGTGTGGAAAAAACACCCTATTTCCACACCCGCAGCCTGAAAGCTGATGGCAGCACCGAAATTCAGCCATTACAGCCCTCACCACACACGCATAACCAAAAGAGACATTTTCTTCCATTCGCAACTTGACCTACAGTGACGCTGAACCCTCACTGCCTGCTTCCCTGAACTGGCTGTCCTCCAGTCTCTGACTTGAATAGCTTATCAGAAAAATACCTAGAATGCTACGATTTAATTTCTTTTAATCTATTGCTTAATCATTTCATTAGATGCCCTATTCTTCTTGTACTACAAAAAACTCTAAATAATCATTTCTTATTCTCTACACATTGATGAGTTTATAGACCTTTTCAAGATTATCCCAATTATCTTTTTATTCTCTACACATTGATGAGTTTATAGACCTTTTCAAGATTATCCCAGTTATCTTTTTCCTGAGCTGAACAGTCCCAAGTCTGTTTAGCATCTCCCTACATGAAAGCCTTTCTACACCCTCAATATACTTTCCACTGTATTACTTGAAGCTCTAATATCTCTTTTTTTTGAAATGGACAGATACTGCATTCAAAGCATTCAAGAAGACAGAAATACCGTATTTTTGTCCTCTCTTTTTTTCCCAGTTATTCCTGAGAGTCTATCTGGGGGCAAGGAGGTTAGGAGGACTGGAAAGTGGGATAACTGCTGGTCAGGCATCAACTGGAGTTTCAGGGAACCACCCATACAGACTTCAAGCGTGTGTCCCACCTGAAAGCCATGTGGCGACAGCCAACTTAAAAGCCTGTCACAACGTCTGTGCAGTCAGGGTTGGGTTTTTCCCCACGAGCATTACTTTGCACTTACCAGCAGTCAATACCCTAAAATCTTACCACCCAGTCATTCAATGAATTGTTTCTCCACAAGCCTTCACGTTTTGATGTTTTTTTCTTCCAAGTTCACCATTACAGTCATCAATTTTTATTTAATCTAGCTACAAGGATGCTGAATTCTGTCGCGGTTACAAAGTACCTTTCTGAGAGTCACATCCTGAATACAGTCTTGCCAACTGTTCGGGACTTTGTTCTTTTAACACTTAAAATAGATGGAATAGAGCCAGTCAAAAGCATTTTTCAGTGAAGTTGTCATAGATTGAAAACACCGCCTTATAAAATTTAGTTTTTCATGGGAGTTGCTGTTTCAATGCAAAATTAATAAAGGGATTTTTTCACATCCAGGAAGATTAAAGGAGACAAAAAGATACCAAGAGATCTGATAACCCAATGTTTAAAGAATTCACCTAGAAAACTGGGAAAAGAAACAAGTAGTAACTTGAGAAATGCATCTCCAACATCTCTGGTGAAGGTCTTAAAAAGCTGTAAGATTCAGTCTATCACTCAATAAATAAATATTTATAATCAGTGGTATGTACCCTAACTGGTGCTGGGTTTTAGAGTCAGTCTTTCTCAAGTTTCCTTCTTATATCTCTTTATTTTCCCGTCTAGCAAAGTGTCAGATGGAGCCACCACCATGAATTTGCACAAGTTCCAAGGAGGATCCGGTTCGGGGTCACAGAAATTTAAGCTGGCTGTTACCCACTTTTCTTCTTGTTACCTGTAGCTCCCAAAAAATAATAGCTGCAGCCAAAAGATCTGAGAAACTTCAGCAATCTTCAAAGTTGCTGCTTTATCTCAACAAGTGACAGACAATTCCTTCCTCTTATTCCACACTTTGCACCAAACCCCTTGCCCCTCCAAATTCTACCTCAAGACACTATAAAGCTCTGGCTGAGCTTTTTTTTTTTCTTTGAGGTAGTTGGGAAAGGTGGGCAAGACACACTGAATGCAAACAAATATTTATTTTTGCTTTCTAATGTGACACCATCAGTAAGTACAGCATAGAAACGAAAGCAAACTAACTGTCATTTATTCCTTCTTTACTTCTAAGCTACAACATAATAGGAGGATTGATTGATTTTAAAGGACTCGGGACACACTGACACATAGTTTCAGGTTTAGAAAACAGTCTACCAGGGGCAAAAGCAAAGAGGCAACTTGTAACCACTTTGCTAGGAGGGGAAAGATGTTAGCAACACGTTTAATGAGAAAATACTGTTTTCCTACTTCAGCATCCCCATGGTGTTTGAAGACTTCCCTGAACAATAATACATCCTAAGGACGGACCTGCAGTACAAGTTAGTATATAACCCTCTAAAGTGTACATATTCCACTACACATGAACTGGGTGCACCGTATTATTTAAGAAGTTTGTACTTTGTGCTTATTATCCATTAGGTCAAGAATACCTGAAGGACTTCTAAAGCCAGTAATTCATAGCTATTTATCACTTACTTTTCCTTTGGTTTACTTCCTATCACTTTTGCACACATTGAGGGATACCATATGTACACACGTATGTATTCACACACACAAAGACATACAAACACATGCATTTTCTTGAAGCTTTTCCAATCTCATTGCAAAAGAAAGAGGAAAAACACCTATTGAAGAACCGGTTTATTTAACATGCCATTTCATAAAGCTGCCTGAAAACGTTAAGTAAGAGCACATACAGGCACTAGCATATTTCATCTGGATGCTGCCTTTTCTTAAGGTGCCTTTTTTTCTGCTCATTTCTTACAGCAGAAACACACTGTGCATGAGCCTTCACTTGAGTCAAACAAGGAGGAGGATAAATCCCACCACTAGACTCAGGACAGGAGTTTGGTCTCTCAGATCTGCTAGAGCTCTGAGGCTGACAGAGAGAAGTCGATAGTCATCATAGTCTAGCCTGTCATGAAATGAAGACAGTAGCTCTAGGTAATTGAGGAAAGTTTTATGTGAGCCCAGAATTTTTGAAAAGAGCAGTCAGTGTTTTAATAACAGCATCTGAGCAACGCTAAGCCCAATGTAAGACCAAAGGGCAAGAAGCAGCTGGAAACCACTTGCTTGAATGACAGGCTCTGGAGTGCTGTAAATGCAGAAGGTTGTGCAGTTTTCAGCGCTCTGGCGTGGGGTGCCACTCTGATTTCCTCATTTTCATCCCAAGTACGTGGAAAAAACTAGCAGGGACTTACCCACTCCTTGCGGGACACTGTGTTGCCAGGACAGCGATAGAGGCAACATGAACAACCTCTAACTGGTTTACTAGCGCTCTCTCTCACATTACAGCGAAGAACTGATACCATGAATGCGTTTGTCTACCTCTGTATACACAAACTGCCTCCCACTACCACAGAAATTCTGCGATTTACCAGAACTTGCTCTCTGTTTCACCTCCTTTTATCAATCCCAAAAAGGCCAGTCAGAAGGAAACACATACACAGATACTGCAACTGGGAACAAAATAATGATGAGAGGTAAGCAAAGGCTGTAAGCTTTCCCTGCAATAACTTCTCTAACAGAGGTGAAAAACACAGTTTACAGGTCTGATTCCAACTCAGACAGGCTTAATTGTGAACTCGAAAGCAGCTCAAAAGGTGGAGAAAAAGTGCAACAGATTGAGGTTTCAAAATGAACAATTCTATTTTCCTCTCATGCAAAACAGTTTCATGTGCAACAGAGCCAACTCACTCGTCAGTCAAGGGTCACTCCAAGGTTACCCACAGAAATATGACAAAAGCTAGAAGCTAGATCTATCACAAATTAACAAGCATGTTGGCTCAAGGCAACGGCAGCCCATAAATCCCCTTCTCCCAAGATACTACTTGCATTTCTAGATCTAGCGATTCTGTTGAAATCTCCCTTGCTTGCCACCAAAGTGTTTCCAGATATCAGTCTAATGTTCCAGAACAGAAAAATGAGGGCATTTCCATGATGTCAAGTCACCCTGCTTCTAAATGAAAAAGCGATTTTTTCCTATTTCCTACGCTAACTAAAAGGCTTCCAAGCTTCAGCAGCTGCACTTGGCAGCAGTCAACTGTACTTACTAATTGCAGCTACTGACGGTCGCTTCAGACTGCTCTTTAACAGGTCAACTCCAGAGACACAGTTAATGCCAACAACCTAAACAGGCAAAAGAACAGGTCTAAGAGCAATTAGTTAAGCCCGGCATTTCCAGAGTAGTTGGGCCTGATGAAATCCAGGTTAGCAATGTAGAGAGAACAGACTAAGAGCAATATGTATTCCTGAAAGATGGTGGGATTAACATTAATTCCTGGAAAAACACCGGAATAAGAAATCTCACAAATTGTCTGTAAGGATATGGAAAACCCCATGACATGCTTAACCAGTAGCTAAGTGTGTTTGGTTTTTTTATCCAGCACAGATCTCAAGCTAAACTAATTTCTTCCTTTAACATGGTAACTGCATTAAGGATAGGAAAATTACAGTAGGTGTTGCGCTTTCACTGTAGCAGGGCTTTCTGACAGTTCTACAGATGCCTCAAATATAAGAGAAATGTGGTCAAACAGCACGATGCAGAGAAGCTTGGTAAAGTGCAGACACAGAGTTACCCAGAAACGGTTCACTATCAAATGAAATAAGTACCAGTGAGAAGTGAAAAGGTTTATGCTTGATCAGTAATTAATCAATACCTACTCAAACAGCTTACGTGATAAAATGGAAGGTATTTTTATTAATTTGTAAATCATGACAAGTTAGGCAAAACTAAAAGCATTACTAAAGACAGGGTCAGAACAGAGGATTTTTTAAGAAAATGATAAATTGCTGTTAAAACCAATCAACAAAATTCAATAAAGGATAAAACAATTTCATGAAGAAAAAACTATGTAAATAAAACAACTGACTATGCAGCAGTACTAATTGAAAATTTAAAACAAGAAAATATAGCAGATTGATTTTTAACAATGTGATAGTATAGCAAAAAAGGGCAACTCTCTACATAGGATGCATTTACATAATTATAAACTTAAGGCATAGAGTAATTATTCCATTCCACCAAGCAGTGGAGAGCCTACTGGCTACATCAGTCAATCAAGTTTTGTGCAATTAAAACGAACATGAGAGAAGATAAAAAATACACCATTTTGAGAAACACAACACAAAAATATTGTCAATTAGAATTCAGAACAGGTAGAAAAATTAAAAATAATAGAGAAACATTTCTGAAATTGACTTCAAGAGGCCATCTATCTAATCCCGCAGCGCAAAGGTGTCATCACCAACGCCTGCACTGTATTTAACAGAAGCTTGTTCCACCTCATCTTAAACACCTTGCTTGGTTGGTATTTAAGAAATCAAAAATCGCAAGAAGCAATCATTCCTGCTTCTTCCAAAATTTCTTTTTGACTGGACTGGAAAACGTATCATGCAGAAGCTCTTTTACCAACCGCTGCACTCCGCACAGGATACCCCTAGGCACCAAATCATGCCATGTACGGATCAGTATCCACAGAAACATTCTGAAAGAGTAAATGGTTTCTTCAGATTGTTTGGAAATCAAAAAACGTTCACATGAAACGGATTTACACGCACTCGTAACAACTATTTTAAAAGGATCCACTATCCACTGATCAGCTGATAATTTATTCTGCCCATCCTGACTCACCTGCAGAGTCCCTTTTCACCCAGTATTATGCCACATAACGAATGATTGTTCTAGCATTTTTTCCAGTCATGACTAGTGTTTAAACTAAACCATTTGCTTCATATTCGTAAAGACAGATATGTATTTGTTTATAACTATGTAGTGCTCCACAGTTCCACACTGAAATGCAGACGTTTTGTTTCCATTTCCTCTTCAATGAGAAAAATCTCAGATTGTCACATACGATACTCCAGTGATTATGTATTTTCTATTTTACTTTTGATGGGGAAACAAACACATTATACAAAGAGAATCCCAATCGCAGATAAAGTAAAAAGACCTTAGAAATACCAGATTTAAAAGACACTGAAACAAGGAAGAGATCCTAAGGGTCGGCCTTGCACTCCTAAACTTATTGTTACAGGGTTAGTTTGTTTTAACAACACATCAGGGAGTTCTGAATATTTCTGGTCCTTCCTCACTTGTACCAGCAATTCAGGGGGAAAAAACATAGCGCATGTCAGAGGAATGGAATTTGTGTTCCTGAATTTCAGTCCTGTATCTGTTTTCATGGCAAGTTACTCCTGACAGAGTCTTTATAGAAGGTTTAAAGAAAAACTTATCCTGTTATCTTACAGATGGAGCACTAATGTGTTTAATTAGAATGCGGTGCAGCAACCTAGATGGAGACATAGCCCAACATGATTAATTACCCTGTTGGAATGGCTACAGCAAAATAGAGGGGGCTAACGAGGCCATTGTTTAATAGCTGCATCCACTCACCTTTCCCCACGTGCACCAACCATATGCTTGGCTATCACTGTGGCAGCTGTGGACGGTGTAGGTACCAGCTCAATAGAAGATAATCTTAATTCATCATCTTCTCTATTAGCAATTACCCTTGTTCTTTTCAAAATCAAGGTCAGCTTTATTTAGCAAATTTATCTTTCAGAACAGTGTCAAAGTTCTGAGTACTACTCATTACTCAGCTAGTATTTAGTTACATAAAAACTGGAATCTTCACAGGATTCTTATTTCCCAGCTAAGTTTATAACCACGTCCAATCAAACTAATTCAAAAATTATCTCGATTAACCCTTTGAAATGCATCAGCCCGTTTCCCCACTTCACTCACAGTTACAACAATAACAAAAATCTTGAGTTGAAAATATATTTGCTTGATTATTTGTACATTTGCTTGATTACTTTTCAGGACATCTTGTAGAGCTACTTGACTATAAAAGATATCTGAAGCAAATCTGGAAAGCAGACTGCAGGTTAACCCACAGCTGCCTGAAGTTTACTGGCAGCATCCTGAAAGCTGTCACGTCCCGCAGTTTTAAGACGCCCCTGACGAGGGTTCAGCCACGCACGTTAGGGACCAGAACGCGCCGCCCGTATGCCCTGCAGCCCCCGCAGCCAGCACACTGCCCGCTGAACGCACGGCTCTCGGCCCACCTCCCAGTCAGGCACTGAAATGAAAGATTTTCAGTTATAAAATCTCCTCCATATCTGAGGCAGACTGTTGTACACCCCATACAGATGCAAAGCATCTCCACTACACGTTTGCTTTCGGTAGTTCGGGTTTGGACTTGCTGGTCTTTCGAGGTCCCTTCCAGCCCAAACCATCCTGTGGGTCTGTGATCCTGCGTTCCCGTGCGCAGGGAACGGAGAACTGAAGCTCACAGAGGGTTGAGTTTTGTACTGCTGCGGATGACAGAAATTTCATAATCGTCTTCCCATGGTTTTCAGTATTTAACATGCCCGCAACATGTGGTAGAGGCCTCCTTGCTGGGTATTAAACTTGCTATGCATGCAGTATAGGCATGGTTGGAATGTAAATAGTTCTCACATGGTTATTTCTGATACAAGCCTGTCTATACCACTTACTATTATTGAAAAGTACTACTAAACCCTACTTACGCCTCTCAACATCTGCCAAAAAGCTGCATACCACACCAGCTCCAGTTCAGCTCTTCCATTTGCAGCACATCTAATGAGCAGATGGTTAATTTTTGTGAGGGGGGAATAAAAAACAAAACAACTTTTGTTGGTGCAAGTGATTGGGAGAGCTTTAATTTTTAAAAGCCAGTTGTTTCGGACATCTGCTCAAATTCTTAACTGCAAATTTAGCTTTTTCTACATTACTAGAGAAAAATTCATATCCTGAATTTGTTTTCAAGTAAAATAAAAACCTATTAGATATTGTTGAAATGGTTTTAGATATTTAGCAGTTGGGAAATACTCCAAGACTAACAACAGTTTCTTGTGCCTGTTCCTTAAAGTCCTTGTACCTCTTGATCACAAAGGGCATGTGTTTTTCCATCTTTACTATTGCCACCTCATCAAAAGACAGCAGATGAAGTTCCCCTACAACTGCAAGTACCTCATCTTCAGAGTGCATTGCTCAAATACAGTCTTAGACCGAACCTGAAGGCTACACAACACCCAAAGTGTGACTATGTGAAATACACTGCTGTTCACTCCTGTTGTTTCTTGAAACTAGATGTAACAAGTATACTGGTTCCCAATTATAATTTTTTCCTCAATTCAGCTCAAGAAGCTAGGGTTTTATTCAGACATTGAGGGACTGGGGTGTTCCCCAAAGTAAGGGAAAAAATTAGGTAACAAACTTTCTGTATGTCGTACTGTTAGGATTTTGGGGGTTTGTAGTAATATTGTCGTCATTCTCAGAGGTACCTAAAGTAAATCATAAACACCATCTTTATCTTTACTGTGATAAAATGCAGAAAAATAGGCTAAATGAACATAAAAGCCTCTTTAGAGGCCTCGGCATTTGAAAGAGCAGCTAGCTTACCACAGTTACCTTACTAGAAAAACTGTCTTCATTTCCCAGGTTAATAGAATGAAGATTTACCACATTCAAGTTGCTTCTTTCTGTTCTACAGTGTGATTTTATAACACATGAATTCACAGAAGCTACAGTAAATTTTTAATTAGTGAAATACAGATGGTTATTTTCATACAAATTTTAAATTTCCCTGTTTCATTAAGCATCAAAACCAACACATTGAACAACACATTTACAAATGCATAAAAATATTTATAGCTCCAGAAATGATTTATCACTGTACTTAACAGTGCTGAGCACTTTAAATTACCAAAACTAAAAATTACTTTTCAGGTCTAGTTTAAGCACAATTTTGTGTGGCGAGACAGGAGGAAAAAAAAAAAAAAGGCATCAGCATTTAGGAGGAGAAATTGTGTGAGAGCATAAGAGACAATGGATGTTTCTGAGCCAGAACTGAGTTGCTGGTTTGGATCACTACCTAATAGCTCCAACGCTTACTACTCCTCTACACAGACTTCAGAATCAGTATCATTCTTCAGTGTAGCCAAGCGTGAGACAAAGCAGAACAAATGTGGGAGGGCATGAAATCATACAGTCAACTGATTTCTTTTTTATTCTCTGGAACATTAATTTAGGGTCTTTAAAAAGCTACGTTTACTATACACACTCCTCTTATTCACATTCCTTTTCTGCTGCATTCCCTATTCTGTTACAGCTTTCCAAAGCCTTAATGATTGTACATTGCCATATCAAACGCTTCCCTCTGCAGTTTAAGTGCACATATTTTCTGCTTTTAAACCCTGGAAGGTTCAGAGCTATAGTTGTCCTTTCCCAAACCATCACAGAATCCATTATTTCTAGGCACACTTTCATAGTGCAACCAAATCCAAGAAGGTGACATATTTTATTTAGTACCCGTGGACTATAATCATGAAATATTTACTCTCTGAAATACAGTTGCATGCATTTCATATCCACCATACTCATGATAAAAAGTAATTTCCTTGAACACACTGGTAACAATGGTAACTTAACAAAATGTATCAACATAAAATAAACACGAGCCTGTAGCACATCTGAATTCTCCAGAGTGAAACTACTAGTCCATGTTCTACCAAAGATTTAAATAAGTAAATAAGTAAATAAAAAAGTAAGAGGCCTCAAAGCTTGACACATATCTCCAAAGGCATGGGAGAGGATTCAGGGAAATTGTTATTGAAATAAATTGCTATTAGTGACTACAAACCTCCAGTAACTCTACGGCTCACTGCAGGAGAGCTATCAGAGGCAAAACCAAGATGCCCAATGAAAAACAAAAGATAAACAAGCAGCTTACATGTATTCTTGTCTGATAACTGAGGAAGGCTAAAGGTTACATTTACAACAGAATCTAATATTAGATTACTTGTGTTCTACCCATCTGGCGAAAGGAAAGCAAAGGAGGACTGTTATTTTTTATTCTGGACCAGTGCAGAATGAATTATGATCTGAGAAACAATAACAAGAAAATAAGAGAATCTGTCCAGAATTCCTGTCCTGAATAATTCCCGAAGTCCGGCCAAGTGGCAGCAGCAGGACCCATGGATGCTCTGCCCAATTCACGGGGGAGCTGTCCAGCAAAACACAACCTGAAAGTTAGCACGATAACGGAAATCAAATCATGTATTACTTTTTTCACACAACACTTCTAATTTAGTTTCATAATTTTTCTACTAAGTGTTATGGTTCTATAGGACAAATGGGCTCAGAAGTGGCTAAGTTCTTGAGGAGAAGTCCATCAGTGATAACAAAAATACAACAGCGCAGATGCAACCTTGAGGTCAGAAAGCCCCTGAAACTTTTTTTAACAGCTGGGAAGTAGAAATGTTTGTTCACCCCGCACATCCCGCTTCCTTAAACATCTCATACCTACCAGCATTTAAACTCCATTATGCGGACCTTCAGTTCGATCTTGCGTGGCAGCTCTTATGGAAGAAGAGTTCACCATCTAGCAGCTGAAGGGAACAGAGCATTCCAAGAGACAGAAGGCAGCTTTTTCCTCTCTTTGTTTTCCACACCATACTACACTGTGGCTGTTGTTCATGCTATCAACACTGTTTGTTCTTTCTTAAACAGAAAAATAGAAGATGACAAAACAAATCCTACAAAGAGGAGTTTAGGCTGAACTGATGACGTTCTCGGCAGGATTCTGAGCATTCCCTTTCTGCTAGGTGTGCCTACTCTGCTGTGATCACATAACGGGCTGCTCGTCCTGCAGCCAGCACAGCCACGAAGGACTGACTGCTTTTGAAACAGACTCTCTGTGTGCATTAGACAAGTAAACTGTCCTATTTGTCTTCTACTTTATGACCCTCATTTTGGATCTGTCTCTAGCACCTGAAAGACACCGCCTAACTTCAGCTAAACATCAAAGAGCAGCATAAGCAAGGTCAACAAAGAAGTTAGGAATATTCAGTAAGCTGAGACACATTGGGTATTTCATGCTATACAACAATTTTACATAAAGATACGGCCATAACCACTCATTGCAGAGTAATGCAATTTTTGTTCGTAACAAAAATATTAATATCAGTGGGAATTTGAATTGAATAGACATGTGCATACACAAAAGCTTTTGGAGAAACACCACAAGGGAAAAAAAAAAAAAAAAAAAAAAAAAAAAAAAAAAAGAGTAGTATAGATCAATAAATAACACCATTTTCTGTTACTTCTCCTAGCAGTAACATTGAGGAACGTACTGTACTATGGGATGGCCACAAGATCTATATACTCTAACCAGACCACAGCACAGATGACTGATTGGCCCAAGACCCCGTACTTTAACATGAGGATAAGAACAAATCTGAAGTACATCACGTATGCCGTTCCTTCTCCCATCAGTCCCCCAGGGAAATCAGACATATATTTCAAACAAACACGGAAAACAGACAACAAAAAGCAATTTTGCCTACAATTTATGGAAAATCAAGCAAGTAAGAGTGTGAAGCAAAGGATCACACTGTGACAACTATTGACTTCTAAGGCATATAAAAAGATCTGTCCAAAGACTTGTTCATTGCTGCCAGCTGAGAAGGACCCAAGAGACACAGTAAGGACTAGACAGCCAGCATCCCCTGTCCTCCCTGCTGCAGAAAAGTGATGCTGGAAGAGACTACTTGCATACATGTGTCTTAGTGCTTGTGAGGATGTGGGTTTATAAAATCATCTTGCTTGAATATTTTTTGCAATATTCACTATTCTTGCGATATTGCACTCCCCTTTCTGCTACAGCTTGCATTGGCTTTTGTGTTTTGTTTGTGAAGGGCAAAAGCCTACAAGCAGACAGCCATAATGAGTAAAATACAAACTACTTAACCCATGGCAAAAAATTTAGTCTCCTTTTTCACTCTGAAAAAGGATGGAAAATTACGCCCAAAGTATGTATTCAATGAAGTGTTTCAAGACAGTTCCTTTCCACTTCACATATGAGATGAGCTTCTATTAACAAAGGTTTTATCAAAGTACATTCTCTCCCTGTTAGCATCCAGAATAACTAGGACTCGGTATACATTTTTCAAGAAGTCCATTAAAAATGCATCACAAACCCATAAATTTAACATTTATCCAAATAAAAAATAGGTTTTCCACTAGGGGAAGTGAGCAGAGATCTGTCTAACACATGACTGCACTGTATTAGTTCTCGCACAAGAAAAACTAAAGGAATAGTTTTCAGTTACAGGGCTCCTGAGCACATTGAACAGGACTCCTACCAATGCAAGACTAAGAAAATACATCAGATACACAGTTTGGTGAGAGTAATCTCAAATACTGGAACACTAACAAAAAGGATGCCTTTATTATATTTTTTATATACATCAATATTCACATGATGTATTGTTTCTATGAGCTGGCTTCTCAACAGCTTTAGAATGAAAAAAAGCAATACAGGAATTTGCATACCACTGCCAACTTCTGGAAAAGTCATCAGGAATTATAAAAATAACTGCACTGTAAAGCTTACAAATCTTGTATTTCATGTTTGGGATCTTACGATAGACTTCTAGTACCTTCTAGAGAAACTGTTATTTGACTTCCAGGACGCAAACTTGACATTCCAAAGCAAAGGGAAGAAGGAAAAAGAGTTCAAAAGTAACTGAAAGACAGAAAATAAAATCAAAACTAGAGTGTCTATTCACTATATGATAGAAATTACAGTTTTGTTCAGCTTTTTTTTTTTTTTCCTTTTTTCAACTTCAGGGGTAAATTCTCTGTTAGTGGATAATAGCTAAACAATTACTAACTTATTTCTGTTGTTCCATGTAACAGAAGGAGCTTTATAATTTTCCCTTTGGAGAAAAGGAGAAATCATGTACAAAGACACTTGTGGCAAAAGGGATGTGTCACCTGCTTTGTTTAAAAGTTCAGACGAGGACTTGAGACCGTAGTGCTCTTAGAAACAAACGGAGAGCGATGACTTTGAGAGAACAATGGATTTATAGAAATAGTAAGAATTGCTAAAAATGTCTTCCTTGTTTTCATTAGTTTGACCTGTCATCATGTTTTTGACTCAGAAAATGTCTATGCTCAATGCAGAAATTATCCCTGAGCTGCATTTCCTACCTTTCTGTCACATACACTTCACATGTTACTTGGCTACAGGGAAGTAAGGTGGTAGAACCGTTACCCCAGTGCGTGCTGAAAAGGCCACTAAGGCAAAACCGCTAGGGCATACACATACCTTCAGTTGTTACGCAGCTCTCAGCAAGCCCCACCACTAATTAGTTGGGTTTTCCTGATCTTGGCACAGTGCAGTATACTGTGTAAATGGCATACTTAAGTGTTTCCTACCGACTTGTTAGCCAAGGCAATTTTCTGTTTTCTCAATTTTTAGTATTTTCTCTTGTTACTTGTTCTCCCAAACTCTCCATTTCATTTAATTTCCTCAGAGACTGGCTGAGGTTGCAGGTCTGCGATAAGGATCCAATGATGTCCAGACACACCAGGATGTATCAGACCATATACCCAAACAAGAAATGCAGGTTTCCAAGGGCATTCTTGTCTATTGCAGAAGAATCCAGGTCCAGCATCCTAGAATCCCCTCTTATTCTTTACTGCCATACAGCCACCTATTGGTAGCTCTCAAAAACTAGAAGGTCTCACTGCAGGCCTTTTAAACCACAATGGCTAAGACACTCTTCCTTGTGCTGCTCAAATTCTAATTCTTGCGCAGCCAGAACTATAGCACAAATTTGGAGAGTCAGGAGAAATCCAGGATGCTAAACACCTATCAAAAATAGGGCTATTTTCTGCAAAAGAAAACAAAATCTGAAGCACAGTTAATTGTGATTTGATTAATCAAAGCAGCAAGAAACATAAATGCAGAAAAAGAAACAGTAAGTGAGAATAAAGGGCCTATGGACACTATGTTAAAAAAAAACACAGAGCAAACAATAAAAATGCAAAGAAGAACAAACGTATACGTATAACGAGTTTTAAAGCAAACCATCCCAGAAAGCACGTGCAAGACACGGCGGCTCTCCCTCCGTTGCTCTGCATCAGCGATACCCATTACAAACTGAGGGAGCCCAATTTATTAGCACGTCACACCAGCGATAGCCAATTTGATGTCAGAGAAAAAGAAAAGGCAGTGTGAACAGGGCTCTGAAAAAGAGTTAATGAAATGCCTCTCACAAATATCTTACAAATGCGAGTATCTGCAGCGAACTTAAAGCAGACGCCGGTCAGGGCTCCTGCGATCCCTGGGCACGGAGCGCCCCCTCACGTGCGCTCGGTCCCTCGTGGCTCTCCACGCTTCTCAGCCCGAGTCACCGCTATGATGGTATTAAGAAAGAAATTCATCTCCAGCTCGAGGAAACTCAGTCCTTGTATGCTGGGAATAAAAATGAGGAATAACCATCTCATTTTTAAGAATAAGCAAAATGGAAAAAGGAACCACTGATGAGCTGAAAGCTGATCAGAAAAGTCACCTGGCAACTAACTCCTGAGGGTTTGGGGAGGTGGGAAAAAAGGTAACACCACATGCTAAGGTTTTAGGCTAAAACTACTGGGTACAAAATCCAGTCCTGTGTAAGCAGACGAAAACAATCCAAATTTCTTAAAATTCTACCCAGCGGCTGTGTGCTTCAGTCTCAATGAGCAGGTAACAAGATATGTTTTCTTAACTACCACCCTTGCAGATAAACATTCACTTCTAAAATTCACAATTATTTCTGCATTTGTGCATAGGATATTCAGATGTATGAGGAATAAAAAGCACTATACTATCCCTACACAGTAGTATAACTAGTTCCAGCGGGAAGAAAACTGTGGAGTAAAAAACTATCACCTTACATAAAAGAAATTGACATTACAGCATTCAGAATAAGTAGAAAAATTGCAGTTGAATTCCATAAAAGAAAATTCTAAATTGTTTTCTTCCATATACAAACAGGTTCCAGGAAATGAAGAAAGGAATAACGAAACCCTCCAGTAAATACTCAGAAATTTTGTGTTGATTTGTTCCATGCTGAGACTCAAGCACCTCTGTAAGGTTTTCAAGTTCTAAGGCAGTAAGCTGGTTTCTTAGAAAGGAGCAGTTTTTCCTGTATATTTGTCTCAGAAAGATGACGATTACATGGGAAAAGATTATTTTATTTAAGGATGACATAAGTGTAGTGTCATTTGTCCATCAGCTCCCCCTGCACCCATGTTGTACTGCTGCTGCTCTATGATTTTAAAAATTTAGGGAAAGAAGCACCTATAGAGCTTATCTGCACAACAGCTGTCCTCTGGTAATCCCATGGCCATCACTTCTGGTGCAGAGATCGTCACAGCTTACTTCTGCAGTGAACTTGAGCATTAGGAAAAACACTGACCCTATAAAGCTGTCCAAACGCTACGTGATGCTCATTATTTAAATATCTAATTAGAAAAACACCTGAGACGGAGAAAGGGATGATCCTGCAACGAGGACCTGGGTTAAACTTAGTATTTCACAGACTCCCTGCCTGACTTTTCAAAAACTGCTTAAAGTGTGTGCAGCATTCCTAGGTCCAGAACCAAGAGCAACACAGCCACGTCAACGTGATGTAACGCGCCAGGGCAGATACATTAGCTCCGGTTACAGCACGCAGTCACGCAGCTGTGTAGCTCTCAGATCCACGCTAGCAAGACCATGTTACATGGATGCAACACCACAGCTTGGCACTAACACGAGTGATCACTAAACAACAGAACAAATACTCTCCCTCTCTCTGTTCCCAGCTGGTAAAATGAGAACAGAGCTACCCCACCCATTTTCCAGACAGTAAGAATGCGTTACGTGAAACGCAGGGAAAAAAGATTGTGTACACATCCTACTATAAAGGGCACACAAACTTGCCATTATATTCAAGGGTATTATCAGAAAGCAGCACTAAGACAGAGGGAGGGTGCAGAAAGTTGAGACAACGGCCGTCCCTTAACCACAATAAACAACACACACTATGAATCTGGAGATCCACCCCAACACGGACCAAAGAGGGAAAAAAAAAAAAAAACCTAAGCAAAAGTGTCTTGATACAAGTAAATAGGCAAAGATACAGAGCATTCTTCCAACACTGTATTAGTGATGCTCACTTTGGTACGTGGTCCAGCTTGTCTCTACCTGGGGGGGAGCAGGGGGAATTACTCAAAAAGGAGAAAAGGGAAGGGATAGGAGAAGGCACTGACAACAGCAGCAACATAAAACCCTAACAAGTAAATCTATACATAACAAGAATATAAAATAATAACCTATCTGGAGGGCTATGACTAGTTCTGGGCTCCCCAATACAACAGAGAGGGACAGACTGGACCAACATAAGAACATGATAAGAAAAGCTCACAAAGATGATTAAGGGATTGGAGCATCAGTCACATGAGCAGAGGCTGAGACACCTTCAGTTGTTTAACCTGGAGAAGGAAAGCTTTCAGCAGAGTGAGCTTTACTAATGTGTATGAATGCCTGATGGGGCACAATAAAAGAACAGAACCAGACTCCTCTCAGTGGTATCCAGTGAAAGGACAAGAGGCAATGGGCACAAATTAAAAGGAATTTCTGGTAATGCAAACAGAAGAAAAAAAAATTTTTGCTGAGGGTGGTCAAACACTGGAACAGGTTGCCCGAAGAGTTCATGGAGTCTCCATCCTTGGAGATACTCAAAACCCAACTAGACAACATTCTAGACAACCTGCTCTAGCTGACTCTGCCTTCAGTAGTGGGAGGCTGCACTACGTCATCTCCAGAAGTCCCATCCAGCTTCAGCTATGCTGTGATTCTGGGAGATGAAAAGATGGAAATAAATGCATGAATCTCGGGATGACGTAACACAGCGAGTTCTAGCAAAGCCAAAAAAATCCATTAAACAGTTTTATGCCTGAAAAACTGGAATGCATCTTTCTGCAAATTAAAGACAGATTTTAAGCCCGAGGACAGGACTGGAAAGTTCCTTGCTCATCAAATTAAAAACAAGAGGCCTATTCATGAAAAAAGTTACGTGGTCAATTCACATTCTTTGCTCAGAAGTTTTACGTGCAGCTGAGGGCAGGCACTCTACTTGCAATTCATTGAGAAACTTCTAGGTTGTTATGGATTGCTACAGCGCACGGGGGTACATTTATAAAGATATGCAAGCAGTCAGTAGAAGTACAAGAGGATGAGCAAATGTCCCTTTTCCTTTTAAAAGGACTGGTCACATGACTAACAGCTGGAGTCATGTGTTTTTGAGTCTTACTAATGATGTATGAATCTTTATTAGATTTAATTAATTAAAGACTTACAAAGCACCAGCACAAGCTATGTTGTTGAATTCCCCTACAGGTACATGACAGCATCTAAAACCCTCCTGCGTTTCAAACGCCCAAAGACCTCATGGCTCAAAACCCTCGCTTCTTTCTGTTCTTTCCAGATTTCTTCTCTGTCTACATATACAAAACCACATTTTTAAATGAAGGGGGGAGACAGACAAAGATCTTACAAGAAATCTGCGCCTGATGAAAACTAGTAGTAATTCATCCTGGTTGCTTTTAGGTTACACACACACAGGGTATTCCTTTTCCATCAACTAAATACTCTAGCCTATTCACCCTTTCGCTAAAAGGTGTTGCAGCTCAAAAACAGTTTGATATGAAAAAGTGTCCCTGTTCTAAGACATAACATTTTTGCCTGCTCTGCAGTTTAAACAGTTGCACATAGTCACAGACCACTGCTGCACCCTGATCTTCAACCCTGTTAGCCAGCCTGGCTTCCCTTCATTCAGCAACACATTGTGCCCTTCAGGGAACATCGCTACTCAAACACCAGCACCTGGGGCTTCAAATAGCACAGTGTCACTGGACTGTTCACTCAGCATCCTCCTACGCACGTAGAACAAACAAATAAAATCATGGTACCCCTCAGAGTGCCGAGAACATTCAGCTGGGTGGCCCTTGCTTCCATGTTAGACTTTGGTTGTGAGCATCCTACTAGCCAGATGCATTCAGGTTTGACGAAGTCACTTCATCTCCTGTTAGCGAACAGCTTCTCTGTTGGAAGATTAAGAACAGAAACCAATGCCAAAACCAGTTAATTATTCTCCCAAAATATCCCTGCTCCTTCCAAAAGGCAAATCTTAGATTAAGAGAGGTTACTTAGTCCTTAAACAGAATTCCATGAGGCATAATCCACATTTACATTCATACTTGTGGGTTATCACTCAAGATCAGAGCTTTTTCTCCTCGTAGTATCTGTGGGTGGGCTGGGAAACACAGTCTCAATATTTTTGAGCTCAGGCAGTACAGAATGTTTGCCAAACACCTCAAAGCAGTATAGAAGTTAACCATGCCTAAGTAACAAGACAAACACAGCCACTATAAGCTACGTACAGAAGCAAAATGGCACAGTTACTTAGTAGAATTAAGGAAATCCAACAAATTTCTTAATTTGGCCACGGTTTAATTAACTCCTGTTTTTCACACAACGCTCAGAAAAAATCTGGGGGTTTTGTTTTGATTTGGTTGGTTGTTTTGTATGGTTGGTTTGTTTTTTTAAAATCACAAGACCTATTGTCAAGGGCCTGGTTAAACTGATTCCCCTTGTGAAGGGGCCTGTTTTCCCATGCAATCAAACCCATTATCTAGTTACTGCCAAACGAGTCACCTCGCTATGGAAGCGCTGTAAATGGAATGTGATAAGAGTTTGCTCAGATCACATTTGGCTTTCCTTTTGTATCTAAAATGATCTTCTATTAACCAGAGGAAGCTCTCTCAGGTAAAATAAATTAAACATCACACATTTAACAGAAATTCTGATTGAACAAGCTCCATAATGAGGCGTTCCCAATTAACTTGTATATAGACTACACTCAAAACCCTAAAAAATAAATATGCCTGTATACCATTTATAGCTGTCTGACAACCTAATTCCATCACAGAACTAAAATACTAGAACAACCTCCAATTCAAAGAACAGGAATTTAAAAATCCACTTTTTTTTAAAATAGAGCTTATTCAATTTATGAAAGGGACTGTGTGACAGTTGTCTAGATGGGACTGGATTAGATTATTTGATGTGCTCCTTTTCAGCCCTGTTCCACCTTCGTCACTCAGTATTCAGAAGCCCAAACTCCAAACCAAAGCAGTTCTTCAGTTATGACAGCTACCTATTTGGTGGCTTCTGTTTCTTTGGGCTAAACAGAATAATACACATTTCTAAAGAAAATAAACCCCGCAAACACAAAGTTAATAGCTTAGTGTCTTTCATATGTCAAAACAGAATTATTGTTGAAAATGTTCCCTCAATCTCCATTTCTTTATCAGGACCCAGTGGACCAAATCAGCCTATTCATCTCTCACAGCAACTTGTTGATAATCCAGAACTAATGGGCCCTCTGTACCAGCGGAGTCTTTCATCTCCTCAACCGCACAGACACATTTCAAGAGAGTTTTTTAAACCTGGCAGGATTTTACTAGCTACTAACATGAGAATGTCTCTTGATATCAAACAGCAGAAAGTGTTCTATCAGTGGGATTTTCTTTCTGATTCAAGGAGAGACAGCAGACTGAAAAGAAAATGTCAACTGAAAAAGCAGTGAAAGTACAGTTTCAAAAAGATAATCAGGTATCATTTTAAATTATTCCATAGAAGTTCACAAATTATCCTTGAATAACCGTACTGATGATGCAAAACAGTAAACAATATCCATGTTGTTGCTGGATTTAGGTTATAAATTATATCAGGTAACAGTTTTATAATCTGCTTCAAGTTACTTTTCGTATTGGGTCTAGCCTTAATTCTCTACCTCTTTGTTCCAAGTAGTTCAAAGTGCTGAATTGGAAAACCGAAATCAGTAAAGACGATGGAGTGACAAACTCATCATTGCCGAAATTGTAATAGCATCAGCTGGAACAGGAGACAAATAAATTCAGAGAATATTGCATGTCTGAAGACTGGATACTCAAAAAAAGCCACTCTAAAAAAACCCAAAGACACATTGCAAGATGATGAGAACTATAGTGATGGACAGAAACATCTCTGACATCACGTATCTAAGAACTGCCATGAAATACAAATAGGAATTTTTACATCATACACATTTCATAATTAACCACACATGGCTGGACACAGTTCTTCAATATTTACCTACAAATCACTTTGCACACTACCACTTCTGAAAGGTTCTTGTGAAGTAGCTACCATTCCTCAAGTAAAAGAAGTCTAACAATTGGATTTAGTCAGAACTATTTCTTATTGAACACATGAAGTTGCTTAAAGGCTTTGAGCTTCCCCAGTAAGAAAGATCACAAAAAGGAGCCTTCACACAAGTTACAGTGAACAGCACACATTTGGTGGTAAAGCTCACGCTCTGATTTATGCTAGTAGGAGAGTGATGAAAGGCAGCACAGGAACAGAAACCAAGCCTAATGCTTGCAAAAAAAAAAAAAACCAACCCAAAAAACATCCATGTATCCACTGATGCTATGAAGATCTAAAACAAGAAAAGGAACAGCATGGGAAGTAGTCTTTTGACTTCTGGCAAGCTGTCTGCCCAATATTGTTACTAACTATTCTGCAGCAACCTGACCAGAGAGTCCAAGAACAAGTCTTCATACCTCCTGGTGAAAGCTATAAAGAAAAAGCACATCAGTAAGTCACACCAGGTACCTGTAGTCAGTCTCTGCAGCCTCCTGGAGAGGAGAGAGCCCGCAAAGCTGGGCAGCCCCCGCGTACGGAACCAAACGCGCTGCACTGGCCTGCACCGGTGGGAAGCAGCGGTGACAGACCTCGGCACGGCACGAAAAATGCACATAGGCAGCGGCTCTTACACCAGATTATAAATGGCCACCTGTGGCATCTTGTAACCAAAACAAGGTTCATCCTTATTTTTGTGAACTATTTCTCCCCAGCAGTAAGACAAACAAGATCTTTATTGAAATTCCAAAAATTACGCACAAACCTCCTCAGCCAAGACAAAACACTTATTTCCCAAGGAAATAAATGATCATAATAAGCTCAATGTTTATTTACCCAAGTTTTTCAGTACTAAAAAGTTCACACATTAACACTGTCAAGAGAGAATATGTACTTAAATTACTTTTTACCCCACGTAAAGTTATTGGAAATTTAAAACTTTTCCGTGCTTCTGAAGAAATTGAAGTCACAGAGGCAAATCAGTTGGCAGCAGAAGTTAGGAGCGTAATCTTTCCCCAGTATTACATACAATGTTATCATTAAAACCTCCTTCTGTTCTCCCCAATTAGGTATAAAGACACATATGAATTTATTCTTACTCTGCCACATGTTCGTAATTTTTTCCAGTAGCCTGAGAACTGGAATGATGCAAATGCTCAGACATTTATTTTAAGTAAAGCCAGCTTTTTTCCTGTTAGGCACTTCGAAAACCAAAGGAAAAACTACTCTCACCACCATGTTGTATTACCTCCTGTGCTGACACCTGGACACAGGTTACCTTAATCAAATCCCCACACATGCCTCCAAGGCTGCTACCTTCCTACCATAGAGAGGTTTTTGAACATCTCTTTTCCCGGTTGGTCCAAGGCAGAAAACACTCCTGCAATTAGAAAATTCCACAATACTTAGACAATGCCACAATAGCATTTACTATTAAACTCTCTGCAAGCCACAGTTTGGTTGTTGTTGATGGTTTTGTTTTAAAGTTACTCTACCGAATGATTCTTTTGGTATTAACATCTTCTAGACTGTCTACGTACATCTGGAGGCTTGCAAAGGGCATACTAGACAAAAAGTTTGTTTGGTTTTGTTTGTTAAGTTTGGCTTAGCGCTGCCAACAAAAAAAAGCAAGCAGATAGTTAAACATGCCAAGTTCTAAAGACCAAAAAGTGCCTGAAAATATCTGTGTGACTCAGACTGTGGAAATCATGCACTGCCCAAGTAGAGGGGCAAGAAATCCCTGTATTGATTGCTACAACAGCAGTCGTAGTACTTAAACTTGCAGCAAATTCCTAAGTGATTATACATAAGTATACACCAGATGCAGCCTCAAAACACAGAGCAGAACTCCTGATTGCACAGATGGGTGCAGCACAGCCACCCACAACCAGAGCCACGGGGCTGGGAGGCTGGAGTGGGCACCTCGGGGTGCGAGGCAGCTGCACCCCAGATGCACAGACCCCCTGGCAGGCGAGGTGAGCACCAGCCGCTCCTTGGGCTCCAGAGGTACTCCTGCATGTTGGGCCAATGTATTAACAAATCATCTAGCCATTCCTCATGAAGACCAAATTCAGATTTAGTGCAAAAGAATAAGTGATAAGGTTTTTTTTTTAAAAAAAACACCACTGTACAACACCCAAACCCTGGTTCTTAGACGCCTGAGGGAATGTCATGCAATTCCAAGAAAGTACTTCTCAGCCACCACATCTTAACGTAACAAAGTGTTTGCTCACCTTAGAAACACCTAATGCTTTCCTCCTAGCACAGACTGAAACACACCATTAGAACTCAAGTCACACGTGAGACCAGTGCTCCCCCGCCAGTCGCTGCCTGTGACGGATGCTCATGAGAGTGACACTGGGAAGAGAAATCTGAGGAGACAAGTCAGCCTCCTCCCTCCTCCGCCAAAATATCTGCACTAATGAGTGACTTACGTCCCAGAAATTAAAGCTTAATTCTCACCCACCTACTCCATCCTGAACTTTTTTGTAATTCTGATACTCTCATCAGCTGGCAGTTTCCAGTCCTTTCCAAGTATGGCTGCACTAATGTTTTCAATAACACACTGGGATAATCAACTGCCACGCATCAAGAATAAATTATTTGAAAACAGTACCTCTTTGCATCCATTTGAAATGTCACCTTTCAATTCGTTCAGATACTTCTTTATGACTTTATTATAAGAATGAGCTGTTCTGTGTAATTCTACAATGTCCTGGACAACCTGCTCTAGCTGACCCTGCTTTGAGCAGGGGTGCTGGACTCATCGATCTCTAGAGGCCCCTTCCAGCCTCCGCAATGCTGCAATTCTGCAAAACTAGAAAGTTTTTTTTCTTTAAGACATTGTCATTCCCCATCCCCCAAAGAAACTCTGAACTCGGAAAATGCTTCATAAAATCTCAGAGAATGTGAAGATTGGAACCAGCCTCCCACAGGGGTTATTAGAAACAGCAGCTGGGGAAAGGAAGATTTGGGGGAGGGGGGGTGTTAATGAAAAATTCCTTTTTTTCTTTTAATATGAAGACATAAACATCGAAATGTTGCTCTACCAAATGAAAAACTGTAGTATTCACTGTATCTATTTTATATTACAAAGATTCAAGTAAAAATACCCGAGAAGTTCAGCAGAACACACTGCACAGGACTGCATTTTTCATATAGAGACCACAGCTACGATAAACACTGCTTCACGTAGCTGGGTCTAGCAGAGCGAAAACAAAGAACACATGACACGGGTTAAGTATGTACACTTTGAAGTACTTTGTATACTTGGACTGAAACAGTCAAGCCCAGTCAATAAAATATAACAAATACACCTAAGCAATTGTTGGATCTGAAGAATTTTTGACAGGTGCAGCCGCAGGCATTTGCAGTGTAACCGAACTGAAAAAGAGGATTTCCAAAACCTGACGGCCAGAGCACAGATCTTTGATTATAATGAGTCTTTTTACCCTACAGAATATTGCCACTTTGAATATCAGGAAAAAAAAATTGTCAGTCAAGCTTTTCTTTTAATTATTTTGGAAAAAAATGTATTTTAAGTGCTACCTTTGCATGTGCCCCATGTTTCTTCAGCATTTATAGATCTCAAACAGCACTGTTCTAAGCAGCATGATACTTTCAAAGAGGCATGCTGGATCACTCAAGCCATGCTTCATATATTTTTAGAGATGCATTCAGGCTGCTGCTTCTGACAATTTCATGACCAGGGAAGGTTATTGAAGGCCAAGATCTGCATGCCGTATTTAACCAGTCTTCCCACCGGCTTCAGTTTAGTCTGACAACAAATAGGAAAACTGCAGGTGGATGTTCCTAAGCCAGTTGCACAAAAGCCAAGTGGGAGATTATCTGTGAAACATCAGCTAACTCCGTAACATCGATTGACCAGTAAGTGACTGTGTGGCCCAAAGGAGGTTGAGACTTTTGTAGGAAAACAAAAGAGTAAAGAGAGAAAGAGATTCGACCGGTGTATGCAAGCATGTATGAACATGAGGGGGTTCAGGAGCAAGATTGTGAGTACAGCAGCATGAGAACAAGACAAAATACTGCCCCAGAGGCTCTGGACAACTGCTGCCACAGAGCGGAGCTTCCTTCTGTACCAAAAAAGAGCTATCACCACCAGAATTAATAAGAAAAGAGCGGGTACGTGAATATACTTTCAGTTATTCCTTAAGTTTTAGCTGGTCTTTCTGAGAAAGCAGAACTTCAGCATACGCAGCACAGCCACCATTTCTGACTCCTGTTGCTGTCTACCCTCATTTCTTCACCCTGTCTTTCTTTTTCTACAGCAACTCACAGTCCTTCCCACAGAACTTGGCCAGTTTTCCAGCCCATCTGTTTAAAATAACAAAAATCAGTGATAAAAACATCGACAACAATTAAACATTTGTAGTTCGATTGTGACATTAACGTTTTTGTGATGTTTGAAAGGAAGTCTCCCCAGCTAAATCTAGAGCTACCCAGATCAAAAAAGGTTACCTAGGTTCAAAAAAGTAAAACGCTTCCATTTATAGTTGCATTACACTTGGAACATTTCAGCATATAAGCATAAACAGTTTTAAATAAGTGTCTTGCAGAATCTAAATAAAATCATCCCCAAAATACAAAAATGATGGTGTTGTACTTTTGAAGATGCTTGTTTGTCTATAGCATCCATTAGTAACAAGCAGCCAAATCCAACAGGAGTCTGGTTGGGCTCAGGGCAAAGTAAGCATGCCGCAAGTCTGAAGTGACGCTCCAAAGCCAACCCTACAACGCGCAGCGGAATGGTTTTATTGGGGATTAGTGAAAAAACACACCTTACATAAGCATTTTTGTTTTCTTACTAGCGGCAGGCCTTTCGCACCTTTCTGTTGGCTATCACTGCGCTGACACCAGCTCGCTGTAATTGAGGCTCGAATGAGCACACGTCTGCAACTGTTAGTGAAATCTACATTTTAGCACAGAACTAGGCCCAAATTTAAACCATTTAACCCACAGTATATCTTTTTTATATCATGCGAGGCTTAAAAAAAAAATTCAAAATCAGCAGGAACTAAGAAGAGACAGTTCAGGGTCAGAGTCACAGAATATATACATCCCTCTATTCTCATTCACCACACCTGATACTCAGGCTGCACAGCTGTGAAGAGAAAGGGAATAAAAACTTTCCAGAGCCTCATCAACAGCAAAACAAAGAAAACTGTTTGGTGGGAAATCAACCAGAGCCTGATCCACCTGATTTGCCTGTGGGGTATTCCCAAAATGCAATTTAATTCCTGAGATACTCCGTTACCTTTGCATTTCCCAGTGATATGTACACAAAATATTTTACAAATAGCAGGACATCCAAGCCAGCCTCTCAGACAAACACTACAAAGAGTTCATAAACACACGGCCGTCGCACACTGCAGCACTCCCAGTCAGTTATCCTGATCTGCTGCAGGTGAGAACATTCCTTCCATCACCTTCTCACTTGTGTGTTTGGTTTGAAGTTGCAGTAGATAACCAGATGTATTTGTATACATATACTCGCTTATTACTCAACATGAATGAATGCTTTAAAGACAGATTTTCGGGTGGGGAGGGGAGCTATGCTAAAGAGAATAACTTTCAGCTGCTGATTTTCATATCTAGCCTTTTTTTTTTTTTCAAATTAAGTTCAAAAGAAGGTGACTGCGTTGGGAGCACACATGTCTAAGAGGAGCTTGTTTGGGGATGCAGTACACCACTGCACCTCAGTGCAGAAAGAAGGGAAACAAAGTTATGTTACTTTAAAAGAACATTGCTCAGATATTGCAGGATTCAAAACAAGTGGGGGGAAAAAAAAAGAAAAAAAAAAGTACCTTGAGAGAACAGGGCCAGAGGGAGGAGCATGAGGGATTGGAACTTAAATTAACTCAAGACCCTAACTGGAAAGATAAGCTGCATGCAAATTAATACACGATGTATAAAAATATAAGCTGTATGAAAATTCAAAGTGATAGACAATTGTGTTTGAAAGCATGAGAGCGGGAACAACCACTTTCTCGCTTTCTACACTGTCTCATTTCACAGCTTTATTTCACAATATTTTTTGGTTTGGTTTGGTTTCATTTACTAGCCTCTGAAGAAAGGTTTGTTTTAGTGAAATGGCCTGGTTAGAGAGCAAAAATAAATTTATTTCAAACACATTTAAGATTATGATATTCCCCCATTAACACTGTAAACGCTGATGATAAAAAAAAAAAAAAAAAAAAAAAAAAAAAAGAATGTAAGATTTAACCATACCCAAGATAGAGGAGGAAAAGAAACAAATAAATTTACATTTAGTAGCTTAAATCTCAGCAAACTTGGATTGAAATTAGTTTTTCAACTTCCTAAGTAAAAGGCAAATGGGTTGTGTATTTAAAACTCAGGCCTTTCAAATAAAACACCAGCTACACCTGTTAAGCTCCCTCTTCTGGCTAATTAATAAAATTGCTTAGATTTTGTATGCATAAGTTTCAATTTTCCCAGTTATAATTATTTTCTTTTTATTGATAGAACATATTTTTTGTAATCTGTGAAGGAGCTTTGATATTGAAATACGCAACATAATTGTTCAGCTTTAACCAGTGCCCTCCTGCTTGCTCACACTGGCAAGCTGCACACACGTACACACACATGTACACACACACACACACACACACGTGTGTACCCAGGTGCTAGTAGGGACAGCTCTGCAAACCCAGCTGTACCAACCAACCATATCATCCCCTAAGAAGTTTATCAGCACCGCTGCTTATTTTCTGATATCCATTCCAGCCCAAAATTTCTGTGTTCAAAACATAGTTAATTAGTCCCTAAAGTACACCTTTCCTTGCTCTGGCTAAAATTAGATTTAATTGTGTAGTAAAATACAAATACACATTTTAGAAAATGCAAACATTGAAAATGAGGAACACACACCACACAAACAAGCTGCCTTCCTCCCGGGACTGCCCATCTCTGCTGTGATTTCCAGAGCATTCCTGTTGGAGAAGCACGGCTCCCAGTGATCCGAAACACTCGAGGAGCACACGGCTGCTACCTACGGTCCCGCTGCGACCACCCAAGCAGAGGTCTGGCATTGCACGCAGCAGGCAGGGGGTGTGTAGCCACCCTGCTTATCTGTCAGTAAACCGGGAAGAGGGACTAAAACATACCTGGCAGCCAGGTCAGCATCTAACTTCGCCTTTGTGTCATCTGACCAAAAGTTGTTTCCCAGTTCAGTCAGAAAACTCAAGTTATATTTGTGTCCTTCAACTAAATAAAAAAGAAACAAAGACTCCTCTGTGCTTTTTCCATGAAGGAAGAAGAGTAACCCAAGAGCTCCAGCTACTGCAAGCACCAAAATCCCTCTGTTGCACTGCTGCTTTCTGTCACTGTTCCATGGAAATGCCAGAAACAAAAAAATTGTAAAATACAGTTCAGCCTAGAAAGATGTAGAATTCATCATCCCCTACAAGCAGATAAACAGCTATCTCATAGTGGTAAAATAATTACAAGTAATTACTGTTTATCTTATGCACCAACTTATGTTAATCACACTAGGACAGCTGGTATGATGAAAGCAGTATTTCACTCTGTTAACAGCTCCAAAAATTAGTAGAGCTTAGCTAATAAGGGTGGTTTTCACAGTTAATAGGCTTGCACTTTTAACTGGCCGTTCAAATGAGCTTTCTAGATACTGATCCCTTTCTTTGCCCTTGCTGGTATTTTATGGAAACAGAGCTAACATGAATTACTTTTAAACAGGAAAGTATCACCAACAGATGTCGGTATGTCAGATCCCTTCATCCTAGCTAATATTTGAATTGAAATTGTCAATTTAGTTGCACTGTTAAAAAATTGCAGATGTGGAGATAGAATTTATTCTACCAGTAAACTGTTCTGTCACCGACAGGGATTTTAAGCCTGTTCACCTAGCTTTTTATCACTGAGGCAGTTCTCATCAGCATAGCCTACAATGATGCTGTCCTCTTACAAAACATCCTGCTGAAAAGCGTCATGGCCTTTTCAGGAAGAAAAGGTACACTTTCTAATGACATTCAGGATAAAAACCATATAAAAAATTACATTTAATTCCAATTGTATTTTAAGACAGATATTTCACTGGTTTCAGCTCCCAGTAAGCCCTTGCTTGTCACAGACATGAAAGGAAGAAAGTATCACTTCAGCATCCAAGAGCAAAAAAGCTGATTTATTAAATAAATTATTTGAAGAATCAGGGAAACTAGGGGAAAAATGGACACTCACCAAGAACAGGAAAGGGCACGTGAAGAGAAATGAACAGCTCCACAATGGAGGAAACAAGACCGAGAGGGCTGAAGGCTGGAAAAGGAACATTTAATGGGGAACTCCTCCTGGGACGAGACTGGCACAGTCAGACTCAGCAACTAAAGCAACTATTCCTCACCAAACTAACATAAATTCATGAGACAGAACGAAGATGTAGTGGCAGCAACTGGCCTCAATTTGTAGATACAGATGTCTTAAGCCAACACTCACCCTCACTGTGGAGCAGGCAAATTAATAACAAACAGAGCTTGGCAAAATTTTTCATTTTCTTCTGAAACCTAAGTCATTGCAGATGATTTCTGTGGAAACAACAATTCAAAGCAAAAGGGAAGTACTATGTAGAAGAGTGTGAAAATCAGAATTCCAGATGGAATGAACACTCAGAGGATAAAAAAATAATTCATTCAGCTGTGGGTTTTCATTATCTCAATTACTGTAGTAGCATGATGGCTCCTTTTTAAAAGCCAAGACGCGCTCCCTGCCAAGCCATTTTCACGAGACTTCTATCACAACTGTGTCAATGAAGGCAGACAGTGCAGTCAAACCCTGACCTCTACAAATTATTGCCTGTTCAACACCTTACTGACCTTCAGTCCAGTTAATGAAAGGCCTTGAAGGGAAATTCATTTCATGTTTATGCCATTGCTGTAGCTTCAGCCCAACTGAAATCAAAAATCTATTTCTACATACAAAAGCTTAAAAGAACCAGGACAATACAAGATCAGATCTCGCCAAAGATCAGGCTTGAAATACACCCACCGTCAGAGATGACATGTCTGAGGCACAGCCTCTGCAGTAAAAAGATGCCAGATGATCTGATGATTCACATTAATTCTCATTACAGTCTGTGAAAGTTAAGAGTAGTGCTTCTGTCATGTATGTGGTTATGTAACCCTTGCAAAACTCATTAGCCTTAAACCCAACAATTCTAGATACTTGTATTCATATGATTATTCCTCAACTCTTCTAAGAGCTTGGCTTCCAAGCCATGAACTGGGGGCTCCAAGATGGCACCAGCTGGCTGGTGCTGCACCCTGGCAACGCTCGTGTTCCAGCGCTCAGTCGGTGAGAGGCAAACCCACCTCACAGCTCTGCCATGAGGGACGCACCAGGTTACAAGTTCAGCTGGCCGTGGACCTGTGGGGCATTTGTTGGCCGGTGGCCATGGAAAGGCTAACCAGATGCCATCAGCCAACCTTGGGCTGTAACTGAAGGAAGAAGTGATGGGATCAATACACACATCATCTAACAAACTGCCTCAGGACCACAGTGGATTGTGCGTCAAGTCTATACTATTTTACAGCACAAGTTTATAACGGCAGTTATTATAAATAATGTTTTTTGCTTAAGGTCAAATAGATGCCAGAAAGATATGCTTTAACATTTGGAATTCTTTAGAAAATGTTCAAAATTCAGATACATCTTTTTTTTTGGTTTGGTGGTGGTGCCAGGGTGAGGGGATAAGCATGTTCTTCTTGAATATCAATCGCAGACATACAGTACTTCTGTTGCAAGACAGCAGCTCTGATTCATCTACATATTCTCTTAGTAGGGTGCCATCCAAGAACATATAAGTGGGAATGTTCTAAAGGAGCTCAACTTTGGCTTTTTTTTCTCATGTCAATTACAATTATTTTTTAATAAATGCATAATGCTCACTGATATGCCACATAGAGCTGAAAAAAAAGCCAAAAACTTTTTTTTTTTTTTATTGGTACTCACTTACTTAAAAAAAAAACATATACTGTACAAGCAAATCTAGAATAACAAAAAAACACCAAGTTATTAAAATCAAAAACCAAAAGATAGGGTTCTGAATGGGATTCTGGTGGTTTGGCAGAAAAGAGGAGAGTGTGTGAAGCACTGAAAATCTGACAAACTAAAGATACCACAGTGAAAAAAGAAAAGAATAAATAACAGAGACTGAGGATGGGCTTTATACAGGACAAAGCCTGCAAAAGCTACTTTGACTCTTCTATGTAAGCATTTTGTATCACAGAGCAAGAGAGCCTTTACCCACTGATCCAATAAAGCAAGAGCAGATGCTACTTCATCATAAGAACATCACTTAGGTGTTCTGCTACTTTTTCCATCAGTAAGGTTCAAAGTGTTCTGTAAAAGCAATTCCTCGACTTTTTACAAAAAATGAATAAACAAAGGAATAAAGTTGGCTCAAGATGAGGTGGACATTTAACAGCAGAACTAGAATCAGAGCAGTTATTTCATGCTTTTAACTCAATAATACAGTCTACCTGAACATTAGTAAAAATGTTGGAGGTTTGGGGGTTTTTTGAAACTATTCCACCTTAGTACTGCATCAATACATAGTCTATTATTTCTGTATTTAAGAAACTGATAATAATGCCTTCATTTAACGCAACTAGCCTTTTAACTAGTAAATCTTCTTTTCCATCTTATTTTCTATTTTGATCTACAAATTTATTCAAATGATTAATGTCAAATGTCTTCTTATACTTCTATCTGTGACTGGCATTTTGAAAATATTCTTTTATGAAGTCTTTTCATAACTTTTCATCTAAGTGAGCTCTATAGTAAATCACTACCAGACTTCTTAGAAACAGGATACAAAACTAAGCAAAAGCACCCTTGCTTTTATGCTCTTTAATTCCCTGCATTCAGATAACTGACCTGGAAAATTGGAGTTTAATGACAGTAACGCAATTTTCTTTCTTTAAACACAGTCCTTCATACAAACCTTTGCAAAATCTTTTATGCCATTCAGTAACACAAGACCGAAATCACAAGTATAAAAGTGAATAGAAAAAGAAAGTACAAAATTTAAGTGTGAAAATAAAACACAAATTAAACCACTGCAATTCAAGATGGCAACGCCAAAAAACAGGATCAACAACAGTGAAGGATCTCCCCTGGCCCATGGTCTTCCTTTGTGATTATGAGTGGGCAGAGATTTAGAAAACACTTTCAATAACATCTTTCTAAAGCAGTTTTCTGGTATCACTAAAGACAGAAACTTAAAATGGGGAAGATTGTGTAAAACTACAGTTTCTTGACTCCAGAAATTCCAGAGTTAAGATACTAAATTCTGAATGGGGGGAGGGCAGGGGGAGAAAAGTCAGGCTCTTTTCCTTCAGAAAGGTGCATCGCATTAAAATAGCTGCAGGATGCTCTCTCTCCTGATGAGAGGATGAGCGAATTGCCAAGGGCAGACAAGCCTCGCAGTCCAGCAGACAAGCTGTCACAGCGTGGAAGGCTGAGACAGAAGTGACGCTGTGTGCACAGATTGTACTGATGAGAAGATACCACCAGCTCTTTGCCTTCAAACATACTCAGACGTTGCAACCCCTGCCATTCCTTCCCAGGCGGAATGAGCAGACACATACCTTGTTTAGCAAGATGATGTCTTGGGAGCTGCAGAAGCAGCAGAAGCTTTCACAGCATTGAATCCTCAAACGTATACATGTATCTAGGAAAATCCTGTCTTTCGAGTGGAAAGAACACTATTTTATGTATATTTTTTATACAACAGCTCCCACTTTCCACATGAAAATATACTAGGCAGGCATGAAAAAATACGTGTCTGTCTACTTACTGCAGCACAGCAAACAAAATTATGGGGAGTTTGGAAATGTAACTGCTAAGCAGCTGGCCACTAGACTAATGCTCATGTTTTTAGTTAACAGACTACTCAACATACAGACAAGATACAGACAATCGACCAATGAGAGAAGGAAAGCAAGCAACGCTGATTTAAAGGTATACAACACAATCTCAACACATGGAGCTGATAACGAGTAGAGCTTGGATTTGTGCTTAGAGTATGGGTAAAGTAATTAACGAAAATCTTACAGAAGCATATGATAAGGCTTTTCTAGAAGCTAATAAACAACTGAAAATCAGAATACAAGACTTCAAGTGATCTGCTTTGAAATAAAAGGCAACAACTTCAATAGTTTGGAGTTCAGCGGATGGAGAACATTATGCTTCCTACCTGCCATAATTTCTGAAGGGAGGAACCTGCATGATGAATCGCTCTTAAATTGCACCTTTAGCTAAAGTGGCTAATAAGACTGTGTGAGGGATTACCAGGAGAAATGGAATCTGGAACAAACACTGTTAAAATTGATTAGCATGTAAAAGGCTGGTCCTGGGCTAGCCAAGGGTGACAGTGACTGAAGCAACCAATTCCAGCTAGTGGGGAGCAATCCCAGAAGGAACAGGCAACCAACACCATTTACTCTTTTCAAAATGTTTCCTTGAGTAGTCAGATCTTGCCAAGAATGCTAAGATACACATTTCTTCAAATGTTTATCCAAAATACATTACACATGAACTCTCTTTGGACACTATTTTGAAAGGCCTTACTGCTCCATTACTGGTAAGAATCTCCACGCTACCTCTCGAGAAGTTTTTCAACAAAATATTCCTCGATGCTACTGAATGCTGATCGTGTTTTAACATTAAAAGAGATTTCTGGTCTTCACAATCCAGAAACCACGCTGGTTTAAAATAGTAAGATAGTATCATACCCCCATTGAGGAAAAGTAAGTTTACACAGAAAAGAGTTTAATACCCAAAAGGAAATTCAAGTCAAACAATTTTAAACACAAAAGATATTATTATCTGGAGCTTTTAGCAAAACCAGACTTTAGTACAGAAATATATACACTTGTATTATATATTAGGTGTTACAATGTGAATAATTATCCCAATAGAATTACTGCTTTCTCAGAAGACAAATACACTTTCTTACCTTTGGCCATTTGGGGTTTAGCAGTCGTGCTTTGATTGCATCATCCAGGGCCTTGTCATACTGTTGGATTTTCATGTAGGCTGCCGAACGGTTACTGTAGAGAATGCAGTTCTGGGGATCGACTCCCAGAGCCTCGTTGTACAACACGATCGCTGTATGGAAGTCACCATCATGGCAAGCCTGGTTGCTCTGGCGAACTTTCTCAACAAATTCAGCTTTGCTCAACATGGGACTGTCAGGACTTCTTCTTCCAACAGATTTTGATCCAAAGAAAGAAATCTGGGAGGGCAGGAGGGTGAAATTGTACGTTAGTGTTAAGAAATGCTACTCAAAAAAGGAAAGAAATCAAAATATTAGAAACTGTACAGCAGAAATTAAAGCCACCAGCATTACTGCCAAACAAATTATGAATTCAGAATCAGATTATTAAAAAAGTCAATTATCTGATTATTGGGGGCGGGGTGTGTGAGGTGGTACAAAAGTAACAGGAAAGAGCCTTATAAAACATACTCCCTCTGAAGGATGTCTTTTAGAAGACATATTGCCTTCTTCAGGCAAAAAGACTAGCTGTAGTCTATTTTAGTACACTACATGCCACAATTCCCAAGTTTTTCCTCCTCAGCCATACTATTTGATTCTACAAGCACAGTCACCAGGTAAGGAAGTTTATCTGAACAGGTGGCAGGTGACAATGTGAACATGCAGGTGTATCCGAAGTTTGATACACAAGTCACACAGAAGCACACGTGTGCACAGACAATGGAGGAATGTATAAATACTCTTCAAACCAAAGAACTTGCACTGGGACATCTGCTCACAAGCCTCTATCTCCAGCCAACTGCAGGTTGCAAATTGTTCATAAACAGGAAGGGAAGGATGAACCCCTGGATGTATTTCTATATATCTGTGAGTATACTCACAGAAATTAGCAGGGCATGCTACTTTAGCAACAGAACAGTCATCACTGGCAGAGCCACCTTCCAGATTGCCAACTTCAGGCAATACAAAATGACAAAGAAAAGCAGGTTTACGCCTTCTAATTATAAAGGTTATTATTTAAAGCGAGCTGTAGAAAATCCTAGTTCCATTGATTCTGGTACACCTTTTCTCCTCATTTAGCCTTCTACATTCCATGTTTTCTTCAGCCAGTCATCTGCAGTCAGTAACTGGTTTTGTCATGCACACCCTACTCTCTCCCACGGACCTCCAGAAACTCAGCAAGAATATCTTTGTACAGCTCTGATTACAAGGCAGTTGTGAATTCTGCAGTAATTGTATTTGGCAACAGGCAACACATACATACAGTAACATACAAAGTACTTTGAAATATTCATTAAAGGTTTAGGCGACTATAATTGAGACTGGTGTCATCTATTTCCAGTCCTGCAGACCGAAAAAGGTTAAGAACAACACATATTGTTACCACAACACAACAACTGCAGGGCTTAAATACATTAACAGAGCAAGCCGGGCGTATTTTTAAGTGGAAAGGGAAGCAAGCTGCAAACTGACATCCTGTCTCAAACATCAAAATGGTCTACAGACTTGGGTTTTTTCGCCCCTTAAGTCAAACAACAATAGAAAAGCATTAAATTAGAAACTACTGATCTCTCCTTTTCCTTACAATTACACTTTTTTTTCCTGACAGGTGTTTGTCCAAACTGTTTCTGAACTTCTCTCCTGAAGAGGACTCCATGTTTTACTCAGGCAATCTCATCATACTGCTTCATTGTTTTCAACATTAAAATATTTTTCCTAATAAGCATCCCAACCCTCCTTTGTATCAGTAAATGTAAAATTGATTATCCTGCCTACAGCAGAACAAACCAAAAACTTTGTTCCTTTCATCTGCATACTTGTCCTTTACATAGTACTCCTGCTAATATAAGCTAATATGTACCTTGTCTTATTATTATTATTATGAACAGCACTATAAAAAGCAAATTTCTGCATCCTTGAAAATTCTTTCCATATGTAGTACCTCTTTAAATGCACTGGCATACTTCTTCGCTACTTCAATCGAGTTTACTAACAGCAACTTCACATATTCTCAAGTACTGGCAGGAAAATCGCTCTACCGCGAGCAATAGCCCAAACGTTAAGTGCTGAACACGCCGCGTCGCTTGGCGTAAAGCAACAACTCACACGTTTGTGTGTATTTCACCATAAACTTCAGCATGTGGTCAGTTTGCTGTGACCTGAGGAGTTGCAAGAGCAGAATATGAAGATTGAGCAGCTACTACACGAGTAGATGTTCAAACAGAAAGATCGGGACACCCCGAGGAAGCCAAGTAGTGACCAGGAGGGCACAGATGGCTGGAGGACCTGTAGGGAAGCAGGGCTGGTGGGTACCCAGGTGCCAGGGACAGCACAGGTAACTATCCGGAGATACCATGATTCCCACATAGAGTTGACTTGGTGTAGGAAAATAAAAGAAGCCAAAGGAAATCCTGTTCTTCCCCCATTTCCTTTCATCTTAACCTGTGGTTTTTTTCTGTAGCTTCAGCAGCTTCTTTAATTCCAAGAACCTACATTCCTGCCTACTCCTGAAACCCACTGAGGTTAACAAACACATGGCCATTGTGCAAGATTCTTCTAAAATCTAAAACTACTGTGCAATTTTTCCAATCACTACATTCAGAGCAGCTAATGAATTTTCACACTGTACTTCCACACTAGCCTTTGTTCCTAGAAATTACCAGAAGAGTGGAAAATTTGATTTTATACAACTTGGAACCAACACTTCAGAGTCACTACAGGCAAGAAAATCCAATGCAGTCTTATGGAAATGCTCATTGTATACAAGGAGCACAGAATATCTTAACCTGAGTAATATTCCCCTGGGGGTGGGGCGGTGGGGGGGCAGTATGACCTTTATGTGGGGCCTAAAAGGAATTTAAACATATCACAAATATCTAAAAGCGGCTGAACTTTCATGCAATACACAAGGGAACGCCGGGCTAACAGCTTACAGAACTCTCATACATCATTTTTCAGAAGGATCTGAGGAAATGAACAATCATAAATTAAGAAAAGTATCAGAGGGCAAACACAAGGTGAACATCAGAAGGTGAACAACAGACCCAGTGTAAGGACTCCGGCGATGCTCTGTGATGTCAGAGATCATCCTGACCCACGATCCTTGGAAACTGTGTTAACAAACAAGCAAACATCCCCATGTAGACACCCTCACGCACCCACCCCCAGTTTAAAACGCCCCCCTTTCCAAAGCCGCCAGCTGTAACAGCAACAGACGTTGCTTTGATCTATGTACATTTACCGGAGCCCTTTGGAATCCTGCTACGTTCCTAGCTTCAATAGCTTCCTGCTACAACTCTGACAAAACCTGAGATTTTCATCAGCAAAATAAACTTCTGCAGTGCAAATTCAACTTATTTAAGTACAGGTAGGTCAGGTAGCACAATCCAAATTTCTGGCACAGATAATATGGATAATAGTTGTGTGACTTATTTAACTGGTCACAAGGACCAAGTCAGTCCATCAGAAGGAACAGACCTGCACACTAAGGAAGAGATACAGGTATCTTCTCTTTTGACATCTTCCACAGAAAGAACTGAAGCAAGATTCTCTCCCTGGTTTCTAAATTACATGATATTTTGTTTGTGCCACAATTAAAGGATAAAAAATAATATTTGTTTTGTTCTCCTGTCTGGTCATGACACCTACACTGTCACTGTGACTTCCTCCCAGACATACCGCATTCATTTATAAATACATCAGTCATGAAAAAAAATTTTTCACCGTCATCATAGAAAGTTTTGTCAATCCCAAAGGTGAGAGGTCTCCACTCAGAATATCTGAACTCCGTAAGACAGATAGGTGATATCATCTTTGCAGAGAACAGTATGTTTCAAATTCTTAAAAACTATAAAGCTACCTTGATTTAAATAATCAACTCCAACTTCCCTTAACAGAACTGGCTGCACTGACCACTAAGTGA
The DNA here is from genome assembly GCF_017639655.2 of Falco naumanni. NCBI lineage: Eukaryota > Metazoa > Chordata > Aves > Falconiformes > Falconidae > Falco > Falco naumanni. The sequence continues at coordinate 98,535,160 of NC_054054.1, read as the reverse complement.
CTTAATTCATCATGATGTGTTAAATACAGCCAACCCCCATCAACAGCAAGAGTTGAAAAAGCAGGGAACAGACTAGAGTAAATTAACCTGACCCATTGGTCACAAACATCACCAGATGTTGCATAACCACATAAACACACACCTCTCAGCAGAAAGCCTGAATATTTTCTTCGGGTTCCTCCTTTATTAGGTTGTCCAGTGCAGACTCCAAAGGAAACAGCTTTGCTTCCAAAACTTACTATTTTGAACCGTTGACCTCAACGTATCAGTAACCGCCCACAACAGATTCAGCCAAGGTGATCTCTGGTTTAAACACTGCTTGTGTTGTTCGTACAGTAAAACAGTTATTTTGTTAAACAATGCCAAGTGTCAGGGTGCAAGATACCAAACAGACTACTCCAGTTCCTCAGACGTGTTTGTAAAGGTGGCCTCTGTCCCCCTGCCACTGTATTTTCTGGTGACTGCCTTGCATCAGGGACAATAAGAAATGCCAAATGTTGCGTAGTTCCCATTCTTTTATCATATTCAGAGCAAACGACTGCAACATCCAGATGCAGGAGTACCAGAACTAGTCATGAACTTATTATAGAAGATAAATACTTCAAGGAATAGATTCCTTAACAGCTACAGCCGTAACTGCTGCCAGCTGGAGGCTCAGCCTGGCAGCGAAAGCCCAGCCAGCATCCCACTGAAGATGCCACACCTCTGGCTCGGCAGCGGGTGGCATCTGTCCCACTGCCTCCCCCTGACCACAGGGACCGATGCTGCCACAGCCACAGAAGCAGCTTGCCTGGACGCAGCCTGCACAAGCCAGAGGTACTGAGCACCAGGCACAGGTGCTCTGCGAGGGCATGTCTCATCAGGCACAACCTCAAGCAGCACCAGCAAGACTAAAGAATGCACAAGTCAGACAGTAGCCATCTTTTTGGTCTGCTTATTATGCATGAACAAATGAAAACACCAAGTTGTTAATGATCTTCCCAAAATCATACTGTGAGTCTGTAACAACGAGGAGAATCCATGAGGAGATATCCCCTCAGTCCAAGTAAAGTGGTTTCTGCCTTTAACATTCTGTGAAGCTAAATAATTTCATGAAAAAAAATGAAACTCTTTTAAAGGAAACTATGATGGTAATTTCTGGGATACATTATTATTTAATTCTTGCTATCATGAGAATTACATAAGGCAGCAAAACATCATTAGGTAAAAGAACAAACCACAGAACAAAACTGACTCACTCTGGGACTAAACCACAAATAAAAAAATACTGTTACGATGGTACCAACACACAAAAAGTACTCACTAAAAAGCCATCCCCACCTTTCAGTCATGACTGCTCTTCTCCTGCTAAGACAGCGGACAGTGATGGCAACACACATATTTAGGCTGTGTAACACTTTGCTATAGAAAGTAACCGTATAAAGTAATGCTGAAGATGAAGCAGAGGTTCCTTAGCACAGTGGAATAAAAAAGGTTCTAAGAGGATCTAGCAGAGACAGTTTAAGACAGGAGCTCATGTATTTCTAATAAAGAAGATGGCACACGCTTCTCAGCATCACTTCTCCAAACCAGCACAGGGCACCAGAAACCAGCTCCTACTACAGAGGTCACATTAGACAGAAGCTCCCACAAGATCTGCTTCAGATTAGATTCAGCAATTAATTCCCTCTGGGGGAAAATCTTCTCCCTCTTACAGAAGGTACTCAAGATTCAACCTCACTGACCATTCAAGATGAGTGTCAGAAACACAATTTTCTTTGGACTTTTTCTTTTTAAGAACAAACGAACTCCCAAGCCCCAAAGCAAAAAGGAAGTTGAACACACAGAAAAACCTACATCACAGGAATGTTTGTCTTCCAACACCAAGCTTGCTAAACTTAGTCCTCTACAGAACACTTAGAAAAAAAAAACAGAAGCAAGTGCCCATACACGCTGAAAGATCAGACTGCCCAAACAGCACTTTGCTATCCAGAAAACAGCAGGGAGTAGATTCCCATTGACTTCCAATTAGATGAGTGAGAAGAGATAACAGCAAATCCAAATTCTGCTCCAAGACAAGAGGACAAGGGAAAACAACGTGGTACAACAGCATGAAGAGAATGCTTCATCAAAGAACAATGAATCTTACACCTCTCAGCTTGTATGTAATCCATCTTCTTTAATGCCACACAATTCAAATAAACATGGTTTATATAGATGATGTCTTGGGTGGCAAGTCCGTAATTAAGACACCTTTTAAAAAAAAAAAATCCTTTGTAACTTTCACAAATACTTAAAGTGGGATACTCAGCATTTTTATATTTAAGTTATCGAAATAGCTCAGGATCATCAATGAAGCATCAGTAAGAGGAAAAACTAAAAGAGACAAGCAGAAAAACTGGCATTCCAAATGGACTCTGAAAAAAGTGACAGTTACTTATTCTAAATATGCATTTCCAAAATCAGCTTAAATCTGTAACTGAGCTTTCCTTTCTACGAAAACATCTGTAGAACATCTTGTATTTCGATCTGTAAAATGGCTTTATGGTTTTTTCACTCCATATTCTGGGATATTATTGTTTTTCTGTAACAGAAACTGTCTTCCACAAGAGTCCAAGAGCAGATAAAGAACATGAAGTTTCTCCCTGTAGTCTCCCCCCTAGCAGCTAGCACTCAGCGAGTCCATACTACGCCTCTGAGCAGAGACGGAGCTTTGCCAAGCCACATGCAACCTTCACCCAGTCGGAAGAGACTTTTAACAGAAACAGTGTGGGAAGAAATGGAAGGCCACTGACTCTGAAAGTCTAAGCCACCATCAGATGTGCACAACAGCTATCCAGGCTGCTAGATTTTTCTAAGCTGGATTTTGTCTTCACAAACTGTTATGAAATACTGCTGAGAGTACATCCCCACAGACACAAAGAAAACATCTCCTTAAGTCTCAGCAAGATAATATATACACCCCGTTAGCGGGGCATCAACAACCTGGTCAGTGACTATTCCCCATCCTTAAATCTTCAGGTAAAGGAAACACCACTCGATGGGCAGTTACCGAAGGGTCCCTGGAAAACACTCACTCACCCTGCAGACTGCTGGCTAAAATACGCCCGTGCAATGCCAATGCCTCAATGAAAACACAAACCCTGCCGCCACCCAAGAGGCATACTGATGAAGTTACCTTCCACCTAGTAGAAGCAATACGAAGGAAATCCTGCAAACTTCTGTTGCTTCTGCCATTTCCATTGTCCTGCAGTTTCTGAAGTCTAGCATTTACTCTGTGTTAATTATCAGGGTATCTAAACTGACATCTATTTTAGTCTAAAGTACTCCTACAAGTGTCAGTAAATATTATTCTGACAGATAGGGTTTTAATTTTCCCTGGAAAATCCACATTATAGGGGAAAAAAAACACACCAAGTTAGATTTTCACAAAGTAATAAGTAAAACAGAAGTCAAACTTCCAACTTCTAAAATAAAGTTCCAAAAGGGATTTGTTAGATGTTCATGAAAATCTACTTTTATATCATAAAAAAGCTATAACTTATATAAAAGCATAAATAAATCAAAAGGAATAAATACCTTGAACACAAAACCACAGCTTACAGTACTATTCTATAAAAAAATACCAACCACATTTTAGCAAGTTTCCTAATGGAATATATGTCTAGGCTTCTGGAGCATATTGTTCTGCTAATGTTCTACCAATTTGGTTTTTCATTGTCATTAGAGACAGAAATATTTTAAAAACAAACTTATCAACAGGAAGAAAACTGGTATTTTTTCAGACTGGCGTCTACACAAAATTTTCTAAAGAAAAAGATGTCTTTTCTAAAGCATTTTCTAAAAATGAGAAGCAACTGTGAGCTTCCAATACTGAACTTGGAGAGATATGCAATTGTAACATCAGTTAGATCAACTTTAATTTGAGCTATGCTACATGTTGCTAAAAATTGTAACAACTATGAAATTCATAGCTAAATTTAAACAGTACTTCTTGGTTCATACATAATTTTAAAAATTAAAGGTTATGCAGACCAAATTATGCCCTCACACTTCCACAAAACACTCCAGTTAAGAAACAATATTCTATTTTCAAGTAAATACTCCAAAACCAAGAAAAGAACTAAGTTGTACAGATGCTATTTTTGAATACTATTGAGAAACCAGCCTGATTTCACTGCAAACACACTCTAAAATACTATTTGGATCATGTGTGCAATGCAATCTGTTCACACATCTGGGGCCAAATGTAATTATTTGCAATAACTGAAAAGCTATGACCAATATGCATCAAATTATTGCAAATTCTTTATTCCCATCTTCCTCAAATGGGTGACTTCAAAGCTCTTCTCAGTCCTTAAGAAGTATTTCAAGAAACTATTAGACCAACTAATGATGAGTAAGGAGATGGCCAAAAGAGACCATGACCATCTTGCTATATATAACTTTTTGTAGAAAGTTCTTCAGGCACGATAGGTCAGCCTCTGTTATAGCTGCTCTCCCTCTCCCAGTTTTCTGATTACTATACCTACTGGTTACACAGCACAAGGTCCTTGAACCTTCTGGACCGCATTGTACTAAAAGATAATTAAAAATATGGTCCTTTTCATAAGATGAGCAGTCTCACAACATAGGATTATTTTATTTTCCATCATATATACTATTCATTATGTATAATTAAACCCTTCTTTTGTGAACTTCCAAGAGAACTGGAAGCAGGTTAATGTTTCAAACCTTCCATCAGTTACATGGAGAGCTTGCTAAGAGGGATATATATTCCCCAACACACAACTGGTCAGGCAGGGTCCTTTGGGTTTTACCTTATTCTAAAGGATTAACCACCAAATAAATAGCTGGAGACAATTTATCTAAACTCTAAAAGGGCATCCTGCAGCCTCTCAGGCATCTGCTGGTGTCTCACGTGTTTCTCGATCACGGTCATGCATCCAACCAGGCTAGGAAATCTATACAAAGGTGTATTGGCAAGGACATTACCAAGAGAGATGGCATGAGCGTGGGCATCATTCACAAATTTCTGGGCAAATCTGCCTAATGAATTCAAGCCATTGGCAACACATTTGTCTTTCTCATTTTCTGACTGTGGCATATAATTTTCGGGGCTTCTCAGAGACCTAACCCAAACTGCTTTGTGCAGCGCACAGGTGAGCTACTGGAACTGTACACCAAGGAGGCAAAGTTGATAATCATAAAACAAGGACCCAGAGCACAGAAGAATATTCAGTATATTCTGGGAAATAAATATCAGGTGACACTCAGTGTCAGTAAATACAAAGTGATCGGAGAAAAAAAATAATCCTTAGCTGTTATTACAATAACTGACGCCAAAGATACCCTTACCCCTCACAAAAGACATTTTAAGAGTCCTTGGAGAAATTCTCCTGGAAACACTGTCTCTGTGCTCATGAACAGCCAAACAAACAAGTAATATAATGAGAATCTTTGGGAAAGGAGAAACAGGAAACAATTATGCCATTCTAAAAACCTGCAGTAGGAAGTGCATTTTGAATGTCACGTCCAGTTTCGTTACCACCAGCACACAAGCACATAAAGATATATTAGTAGAAGAGGTAAGAGATGGGTAATAGATAACCAAATAGGAATCCATCTCCATTTCCAAAGAGAGACTAAGATGATTAAAGTTAGAAAAGAATTCCAGGGAGTAAGTCAAAGGTTTATAGAAATTCGGAAAAGCACAGGGAAAATACAATTGTTCACCATTTCACAGAAACAGAGAGGCATCGAATAGGCAGAAGATAAAAGAACACTAACTGAAGTAAGCTTACACATGCAGTGCAGTTAGAATGCAGAATTATCCCAGGTGTCACAAATGACAACAGTAATAATGGCTTCAAAAAAAGTAATTAAAAGCATGAAAGAAATTCACAAAGTCTATTGAACATGGAATTGAAATTATGCATACATCTTGAATGTTCAGGAAGTTCTAACTGAACTCTCAAGTGCTGTAAAGAACATTAAATTTTTTCAGAAAACTCACTCTGAAGTAAAGAACAGTGCTTTCATCATGCCTTGTGTGACACGTTTACGCAGCCTGCTAAACGACTGAAACCAAACAGGGGATACTTAGCTTTTTCCTCTCCTCAGAAAAACTAAAATCTAGCTTAATTGGTCTCAGAGATAACCTTCAAAAGTAAATTAATAACTGAAAACTCAAGTTTGTATCTGAGCATGCTGAAAGCCCAAAACAAACTCAAAAGTTCAAATTTTCCAGGTCCTTGCTAATCTCATTAAAGAGCCCCTTTACAGATCAGGAACAGTCCCTCAACATCAACATACAGTATATTAGTGTCAATCGTTTCAAAGGAACAATACGAACGAGTCAAAATTCTTAAAGAATGGAAGAAACAGAGTGAAAACACAGCACAGAAGTGGAAAGTAATGCAAAAATTGAGATGAAAAATGAGAAATGAAAGCAGAGAGGGGCTAGTTTTCTCATTAAGAGATAGCCAGTACGACGCCAAAACATAGAAAAGAAATAAAAGTTGACATCCTCAGTCTAAAGAGTCATTTGCTCCCACAGCCACCCAACAGACGTATCATTAATGCAAAAGAAAGATCTAATGTAAGCTAAAGGGAGCACAAAACCTTGAATTTAGTTATCGTTAATAATAACAAACTATAAATTATCAATGAGGAATCTGACCTTTTCTGCTAAACCGTCAGTTAGCCGCAGGGAGACAGACACAATAACGATGGACTGACAGATCAGTAATACAGCAAAAGCTGGGGCTGAACAGGACAGTCGCTTCAGGAAGACTTGTCAGTGCAGCAGGTGTACGTGCTCCCCGGATTTTATTGTCTGCGACAAACTGTTCAATTGTAATACAACTGTTGTCTTCTCTGCGAGGACGTGTGCCGTCTAGAAGCGCAGGTCTGTCAGCACAAGGGCAGTAGCTGCATCCCCCGTGCACAGGTAGGTCGGCACTTCACTTGCAACCTCTCCGTTATCTCAAGTGACCTGCCCAGCAGGAATGGAAGCAACTGGTATCCAGGTAGGGAGGAAAGGATATGCAGTGGACGAGGAAGAGGCTTTCAACATGTAATACAGTGAAGCAGCCAGAAAATGAGACTTGATCAATACGCAGCAGAAATATATACAGACTGCTACTGTCACAGCAGTGGATTTTGGCTCTTAAAAATTAAGATATGGATAGTACAGAATATGAGTAATAATAATAATTATTGATGCTATCACTAGTAACAATGATTACTCTTACATATTATCACAACCCAGGACTTAAAAAAACCATGACTGTCTGTTCAGACCAGACAACCCTCCCTCCCCAAACAAAGGGAAGGTTTCCAACCCTACTGCTGACAAAAATCTTCTGATATTCAATGCATACCCACTCATCCATTTGCCAAAAAACTCTTTCCGAAGAGCATATAAAGGGTTTAATTAGCACCTGAAGAGCTCTTGTTCAGTACCAGCAGAAAGCGCAAGAGGAATGACGTTGTCTGAGATGGTGCAAACCTCCAAGAAAAATGAAAGACATCCAAAAATAAACGTAAATAGCTCTAAGGAAAGAAGAAGAGGAAGGACAAGAAGGCTTCGACACCCAGCCATTTGAACTCTACTGGGGACAACCAGGGACATCCCTACGGCTGCAACATCAAACTGCAGGCGCAACAGGGATAATACATCTCATCCCTACACGTCGTGAACGAACAGAACCGCGTTAATGACATCTGCTGTCATCCCAGACGCACCGACTGCATCCAGCCTCCAGATGCCAAACCCTGGCAGTAACAAAGCCTTTACAACCGAGTTACCCACAACTTTCCCAGCGGCCGGCAAGCCCAGCGCCGTGCCGGCTGCCCGCAGCGGGGCTCCCGCAGCCCCCCCGGCACTCACCGGCAGGCCGCAGGGTTCGGCGCGGTAGCCCAGGCTCTGCTGCCCGGGGGCCGGCAGTGCGCCCCTCGCCAGCCGCCTCCGCCCGCTGCCCGCTCCGGCGGGCCGACGGCGAAAGCACGGACACGGCCACAGCGCCCGCGGGCGGCAGCGGGTCCCAGGTCCCAGCCCCGCAGCCCCGGGGCAGGACGGCCGGGCCCGCCCGGCTGGGCGGCCGGCCCGGGCCCGCCGGCCGAGGCCCCCGGGGAGGCAGCGCCGCCCGGCAAAGAGGAGCCGGGCGGAGGGAGCCGAGCGCTCGGGCCAGGCGCCCGCGGCGGCACTCGCGGCCTGGCGGCCCCGCAGCCGCGCCGGTCACCCGCCGGCGCCTCCCCCCGGCCCGCACGGGGAGCTGCCCCCCGCCTCACCGCCTCACGCCCCGCCGGCCGCGGGGCCTGCGCCCGCCCCTGGGCTCCCCCTCCGGGCCGGGACGGCGGCCCGCCCGCGCCCCAAAACTTCCCTCCGACGGGCGCGGGCAGCGATCGCGCACGGCCCGGCGCCTTCCCGCCTGCTCGGCCGGGCCGCGGGGCCGCTCCCGCCCGCCGCCCGCCCGGCGTCAACTCACCCGGGGAGGCTCCGCGTCCCGCTCCCGCCGCCGCCGAGCCCGGCCCCCCGCTACGGCCCCCGGCGGGGCGGGCGGCGGCGCCTGTTGCTCCATCGCGCTCCTCCTCCTCCTCCTCCTCGGGGGGCCGCCGCCGCCCCCCGCCGGGCCGATCCCACTCCGGCCCGCGGCGCCACGTTCCGGGCCCGGCTCTGAGGGAACCGCACTGCCCCCAGCCACGCCTCCGGGGCCGGGCTCCGGTCGGACCCCGCACACCCCCCGCCCGACGGCGCCAGGCCCGCTCCGCGCCGGACGTCCTGCGGCGGGACCGCGGCCTCCCCCCGCCCCGGGCCCTGCGCGCCGAGCGGCACCCGGCGGGGGGGTGAGCCGGGCCCCGCGGACGCGGCCCGCTGCCCCTTCAGCCGCCCCGCACGCAGCGCGGCCCCCGGTGCAGGCCCGGCTCCCCGGGCCCTGCCTGAGGTGAGCGGGGCCCGGCCGTACCTCGGGCCGGTCGGGGCGGCCTGGGATGGAGGCGGGCTGGGCCCTCGCCCTGGCGTGGTGTCCGCGCCACCGGCGGCTGAGCCGGAGCCTTCCCGCGCGGCAGCGAGCAGCTCCGCTGGAGACCCTCGCGCTGGGAATGAAGAAATAACTTCTTGTCCGAGTGGAAACTGGGTGCCACTCCACCGTAGTGGAATCTAGGAACAACTCCCAGTCTTACTCTTTCGTGGCAAAAGTGTCAGGCTCTGAAATTTCAGAAAATTTCCTGCAGCAAAGGTGAACACACGGCCACCGGCTCAGAGGTTTGACTGCAAAGGAGTGAGATCAGCGTTAAGGTTTATTAGAAAGCCGGTCTTGATCAGGACCCAAGGAAAGGATTAATGATTCAATCACAGAATGGTCTGGGTTGGAAGGGACCTTAAAGACCACCCAGTCCCACCCCCTGCCACGGGCAGGGACACCCCCCCCCCCCCAGCCCAGGCTGCTCCCAGCCCCGTCCAGCCTGGCCTTGAGCCCAGCCAGGGATGGGGCACCCACAGCTGCCCTGGGCAGCCTGTCCCAGCGCCTCGCCGCCCTCATGGGGAAGAATTTCTTCCCAGTATCTGTCTCCCCTTTTTCAGTTTAAAGCCATTCCCCGCTGTCCCATCACTAAATAAAGTCCCTCCCGGCTTTCCTGCCAGCCCGTCAGGCACTGGGAGGTGCCCTAAGGTCTCCCCGATCCTTCTCTCCTCCAGCTGAACAGCCCCAGCTCTCCCAGCCTGTCCCCACAGCAGGGGGGCTCCAGCCCCTGACCATCTCCGTGGCCTCCTCTGGACTCGCTCCAACAGGTCCGTGTCCTTCTGCTGGTGACCCCCGAGCTGGGGGCGGCGCTGCGGGGGGGTCCCAGCAGAGGGGCAGAGCCCCCTCCCTCGCCCTGCTGGCCACGCTGCTGGGGATGCAGCCCAGGGCTGGGGGGGCTTTCTGGGCTGTGACCATATATTGCTGGGCCATGTTGAGCTTCTTGTCAACCAACACCCCCGAGTCTTTCTCCTCAGGGCTGCTCTCAATCCATTCTCCACCCAGCCTGTGTTTGTGTTTGAGACTGCCCTGACGCACATGCAGGAGAGCTTGCACTTGACCTTCATGAGGTTTGCAGGCCCACCTCTCAAGCCTGTCAATGTCCCTCTGGATGGCAAAGCAGTTAAAAAAAGAAATCTAACAATAGCGGGATGTAAAAAAGATGGAGGAATAAATTATGGAAGTTCTCTCTTTCTGTTTAAAAGGCCAATTACAGTTAACTTGCAGTGTAAGGAGTAGCTAGAATTATTTTCTTGACTGTAATGATGCAGGTCTTTTTAAAATCACTGGTAAGCAAATCTCAGATGTACTGGTTCTGGCAGTACACTAGTTCACAAACCTAGCCAAAACACACCAAGTCCCTTATGATTCTTCTACCCAGCATATGGCAGCTGAATATTCCCTTTTACTTCAGATGGGCTGCAGTAAGTACCAGAACTCTTTGAGGATGTCCCAATCAGTCACACCCATGCATGAGAAAAGGCACATCATCGGAGGACAGACAGGCATTTCTTCTGTTTTATCACCCCTGTGTATCCGGAGTAGATTTGAACCAGTGGTACTTTTTTATACAGATGCCCACAGATATTCCTCCATCTGGTCCATTAGGAAAAATATGAATGTACAAGAATTGCCATTTTATCATTATCAATGGTTATTATCAAATATCTCAGAACACACAAGATCTCTGCAATAGGCACATCATACGGGAAAAGCTGACTCACAAATGTCTTAATTCCTACTTGCACTCACTTATTTCATTATGCATTAGGGTTTATTCTTTCCAACTCAATTTACAGGAAATGCCTTTAACCAGAAAATGCGTGTTTTAGAATAAAGTTACTAAATTGCTCCCCTTTAGTCAATAATGAAATTAATATCATTTAGTAAGAGGCACATAGTCGAAAATTTTCATTTAATGGACAAGCAATTAAAAACTGCTTATCTCTCGGTTCAACTCCTAGTTCTCGTCTGGCAGGAACTTACACATCTTCCTTACATCACTTGTTATTGTTTCCTCTTACTCAGTCCATCCTAAGGGAAATAAACATAGTAAACACTTTTCAAGAAGAAACTGGTTAGAAACAACATGCAGATGGTAACTTTTGATTTGAAAGCCTTCAACCACTTCACAGATCACAACACTGTTGAGTCTGCCAGCCCAGTATTTAGTATTTAGCTTTAGCTGAACTCCTAAGTGCCTCAAGCTCCATCAGTAGTTTTACATCAGTATGTGTCCTCAGAAGCCTGTGGGCAGCATTTTGTGTCAGGTAATACTGTGCCTCAGGCAAAAGCTCAGCAAACCTAATATTCCTTTTTGATCTGTGAGGACTAAGCACTATTTTCACGCCTACCCTAGAAACTGGAACAGAAGAAAGAGTGTAGGTGGTGATGAAGCTAGCCTAAAACTTTTTAGTGACTTAGAACATGCATTTTTCTCATACTCACCTTGAGTCAGACAGCTGGATGGAATGGAACATGACTATTTGTGTAGATCCTCACACATACACAGCAGCCACTTCAACCTCACAAATTTATTTTTATTTAGCAATTGCATCTTCAACGGTTTTTCCATTATTAAGATTTTTCTTAAATAAAAATTCTGCTTTCCGTAAAAAACATCATTAACAAAGTCACTTTCTCTTTTTTTTTTTTTCACCTCATTTTCTGAAATGATGTAGAAGGAACAGCATGTTTAGAAGAGCCAGATTCTTCCTCATTTTCATGAAGACGCTTTCTGGTCGGCTAAAAGAAAGATACAGCAGGATGGCTACATGAAATCAGGTAAGACAGAGCCAAGCTGTTTTACTTGCTACAGAATTACAGATGTTGGATAAAGTCTCCTGTGACCAAAAAAGCAGCATGACTAACAAATGTTTCTCTACCAAGATCTATCTAATTATATTTGATCCTTCTCATATAAGATTACTGCCCCCAGTTTCATCTTCCACTACTGTTTAAAATTCTCCTAATTAGCATCTGGTAATGAATGTCACAATAGCATCCTTTCTTTCTTTCTTTCTTTCCATTACTTTCAGTAATATGAGAATTTTTCCTTGAATACTTAAACATTGTGACTTGAATCCATCAAAACATACATGTTCAGCAATTCAATTTTAAATATATGAACAATTCTTTAAAGCCTAGGAGACTGTTTCTATACATTTAAACAAAGTGCCTTGCCAAAGCACAGAAGTGCTTTTCTATTCAGAAAGCAGAGATCATTAGAAGACTGCTACATACAGCCAAAATGCACATTTCTCTTAAGTTCTCAAAATTAATTGATTTTCTTATTATGGATTATTACTTCAAAATCTAGTTTATGCATCAAGTAGTAACCTTCCACAATCTGTTACACATACCATTTTTGATGTTTGCGGTGGATTCATACTGCCATGTGTCTGAGCAAGTAGCTGTTCAAATGTATTCTTCATATCCTCATCCTGTAAAAAAAGCCGTAACTCTAAGTAGTATATGGAATATTCAAGGGAAAAGCCTACACTTCGGCTAATGAAATGGATCAGCAATTAAAGAATGAATGAATAAAGGAGAAAAGGAGGTTCCCCCACTTCCCCCCATATAAACACCTTCCTAATACAGCTTCACCAAGAGCAAGTCCTGCCTGAGCAACCCCGTGGCCTTCTGTGACAGGGTGACTACATCAGTGGACACGGGAAGAGCTATGACATCGTCTGTCTGCACTTTTGTAAGGCCTTTGGCACAGTCCCCCACAACATCTTTCTCTCTAAATGGGAGACATCTGGATTTGGTGGACGGACTATTCGATGGATAAGGAATTGTCTGGATGGTCGCATCCAGGAGCAGTGGTCAATGGCTCAACGTCTGGATGGAGATCAGTGATGACAGGTGTCCCTTAGGGGTCCAAATTGGGACCAGTACAGTTTACTGTCTTCACCAGCGACATAGGCAGTGGGATCAAGCGCACCCTCAGCACCTTTGCAGACCACACCAAGCTGAGTGGTGTGGTTGACATGCGTGAGGGATGGGATGCCAGCCAGAGGGACGTGGACAGACTTGAGAAGGAGGCCCACGTGAACCCTGTGAGGTTCATCAAGGCCAAGTGCAAGGTCCTGCATGTGCATTAGGGCAACCCCAGGTATCAATACAGGCTGGAGGACGAAGGAATGGAGAGCAGCTCTGTGGAGAAGGACCTGGGGGTATTGGTGAATGAAAAGCTGTCCATGAGCCAACAATCTGCACTCACAGCCCAGAAAGCCAACTGTATCCTGGGCTGCATCAAAAGCAGCGTGGCCAGCGGGTTGAGGGAGGTGATTCTCCCCCTCCACTCCACTGAGATCCCACCTGCAGTGCTGCGTCCAGCTCTGGAATTCTCAGCACAGGAAAGAAATGGACCTGTTGGAGCGAGTCCGGAGGAGGCGACAAGGACGATCAGGGGCTGGAGCACCTCTCCTATGAGGATAGGCTGAAAGAGTTGGGGTTGTTCAGCCTGGAGAAGAGTGGGCTCTGGGGAGACCTTAGAGCAGCCTTTCAGTACTTCAAGGGAACTTACGAGAAAGATGGGGACAGATTTTTAATAGGGCTTGCCGCAATAGGACAAGGTCTAATGGTTTTAAACTAAAAGAGGGCAGATTTAGACTAGATAAAAGGAATTTTTTTTTTACCATGAGGGTGATGAAACACTGGCAGAGGCTTCCCAGAGAGGTGATAGATGCCACATCCCTGGAAGGGCTCAAGGCCAGGCTGGACAGGGCTCTAAGCAACCTGATCTAGTGAAAGATGTCCCTGCTTAAGGCAGGGGGAGTTGGACTAGGTGACCTTTAAAAGTCCCTTCCAACCCAAACCATTCTCTGATTCTATGATTCTAATGCATAGCACAGCAGCATTTTGAGCAGGTGGTTTATGTACAGTGCTGGTAAGAAAAAGCCGTTCTATTTCATTCAAGAAACAGTTTCCCCTCAATAACCACTTAGCTAATACTAGTCATGCTAAAACTGAACTTGCAATATCATTCAACAAAGTGTAACAACACTGAAAGAACAGAACATACAGGCTAGACATTTGTGCAGGTAATTAATTAGTCAGCCTTATCAGAAGAGGCCTCATCAGGACTTGGGGCCTGCTTTCACCAAAACAGAGTTAATTACTCTTGAAAAAAAGTATTTCCCTTACAGATTTACATTCTGTTCTCATAAGGACTTCCCTTTCTAACAGCATATTTTCATTTCCACTAGCTTAGCTTCATCAGTATCCCAAATTTGGGCAGTTTTCATTACCACTCCCCTGCCAAAAGCAAACCTGTTGTACACAATAGGTACAGAAGAATCAAGTAAAACAAGTAAAACACCTATAGCCTAACAAAAAACACCCAACACCCCAACAACCAAAAAACTCACAAAACACCACTGAACACGCACACAAAACTTTAAAAAAACACATTATCTTAAAAAGCATCCTACAGTTATCCTTAACATAAGTAAGTCCACAGAAACTATGAAACACTGTAAATGGAAACATCTGGAAAGCAAATATCCAGAATCTGGCCATTTCACTGAAGTTTCCCTTTTGAAAACCCAAACAATTATCAACAAATATTGCATCTTTATAGAGCATTCATATCTCTGCAGAAGTTCACTGGATAACACCATTCATGCTCTGTTTACCCAAAGTGGTAAGCCAGAAGCTGAGATTAGCGGAGGGAAAGTGTCTGGGAGAGATGCATTGCAAAAGAAGAGGACTTATTAGTCTCAATCGTGCACAAACAGGCCTGGCTGCAGAAGCCTTAGGAGGAGGGAGGGATGGCACAGGGGAGGGAAAGGCAGCAGAGACTCTGCGTTAAAAACAGCTAGTTTAGCAGAAAGTCAGGCACATTTCAAAAGAAAAAGCTAGCATGTAACCTCATGCTGGTTCAGCTGCCAGTGACCGGGGTGCTCTTGGTATATGCCAGGCAACCTCAGGGAACAGGAAATCAGTGTAAACAAGACATTTAGTTGACACAGTCTACTCTCTGTTTTAAAAAGAAAATCTCATTCTCTAGTTTCAGCTATTTCTCCTGCAGGAATTTTATTAGAATGGGTTGCTACAGATATCCTGCAAACCCTAAACTGGACTTCCAAACCTGAAATCAGGTCTTTAAACCTTTCCCAGGACTCAATGAAGTAGCTGCTCGTAGTAATTTAATACAGATCATTTCCTCTGGCTGAGCTTTGAACACTGACTGCGTTCACCAACTGAACAACTGATTTAGAACCAAAACCAGACATTTATTCTAAACAACTGACTGAAGCTAACAGGTTGTATAATTTTGTTCCATTATCACAGTAAAGACTGGGAAACTGAAAGAGAAGTGAATGGGGACATTCACTAATACAGACAATTAGAAATAAGGATCATCGAGCTCCTAAGGATTTCAAACATTTTAACTGTTTTTTTGTGTAAAGGCAGGGGAGGGGGTTCTTTTTCTAAGCTACGGAGTCTTGCAGTATCTCCTTTTTCTGGTTTAAGTATGTTCTTTAGCACTACAGAAAGGCTTTGATGTAAACATCTAGCTTATTTTATAAAGAATTGGAACTTGTCTTTCTTTTCTAGTGTCACCTGTTTTGACAGTGGGTACATTTGAGTTGATGGGTAAAAGAAGATAAATATTTTTCCATGTATATAACAGACACCTGAGGTTTTCTTCAGCATGCAACCAAACTAATCTCATCCCATTCAAAAGATCCCAGTGAAGTTTTCAGAGGCAATTGTTTATATGCCTTCGAAAAATGTTTTATCAAGTACCTGGCAAATACAGGTAAGAAGTCTCCACTGAGTAGTACTTTGGTTTAAGCAGCCCACTAAGTTTTAAAGTTTTAGATTTAGGCAAAGAATGGAGTAAACAGCACAGGTATTCAAAACAGTAATTTGAAAGTATTACTGGTTTAAAGAAAGCTGTAGAAATTAAGCTTTGTTTGGAGAACATGCTTACTTTTAATATCTTAAAAATCCTGTGGTGGACCCAAAATCATTAGAGAGGCCTAACAGGCATTAGCTGAACACATAAAGTATGCGTCTGTTGTGGTTTTTCCATACTAACTTTTGAAGACAATACTTACAGACAACACAAGAGGGAGTGGGGAGCCAGTAACTCCTTCTCACTACTCACAGTAACAGCATTCAAGGAGCTCTTTTGGTGGTAGTATTCACGTGTGTGATATCTAGAACTGAACATATCGGATGTTGGCCTTCCAAGCAGGCAGCATACATCACCTATAAACAACTGATACTCTTAGTAACAGCCCGTGAAGGGAAACAGTTTAAAGAATGGAATCTGAATGGTAGATGACATTTGGATTTGCGAGTATGATGCTTTCTGAAACTTTTTGTCCTGTCTTTGAAATTAAAACATAACAGGAAGAGCTGTCCCTAAAGGGAGTATATAATCAAGATGCTAACAACTTGAGTTTACATACTGAAATATCTCAAATTCTTAGCTTGCCCAAATCACTGTCCTGTATTCCCCCTTTCCCACTACGCGATTCTTACAATCAGTGTAGCACCATTTATCAGTAACATTTCCTGCTCAGAATTATAATCTAAATGTAAGAATGTACATCTGATTAACTCACTGTAGAAGTTATACACAAGACTACAGCAGTAAAAACCAGGAATGCCAGGAAGAATCTTCTGATGCCCAGCAGTATAATTAGGATGAGTTAATGACTTAAAAAGTCATCCAAATACATTTCTTGTCTTATGATACTCCCTTGCTCCCACCCTGTTTATTATGCTCTTTAGCTAAGCATCTGAAACCAGACACTGCTCCCAGTGGGAGAATATCAATAGCATTATGCTCGGAATGAATAAATAGAACCCGTTGTGTGGCTCAGAGGTGGGCTGGGTGACTTTCTTCAGCCTCCTCAAGCAAAAATACCCAGGAAAGATCACAGGCCCAGTGGTCACCTCTAGAGTGCCAAAATCAATAAAAGACCACCTAAAGACTACCTCTCACAAACCTATTTAAACTGTAACAGGAGGCTGGGAAACCATCACCTCTTACTCAGAGGGTTCCTAAACCAGTGATACTTACTCATACTCATCATAGTAAGAACACAGTAGTACTGGACACTTGCCAGAAACAAACTCTGCTGGATTCTGTATTGCCTGCCCACACAAACAAGATGAGGAAGTGGGTCTCTGTTACAATGCTCAGAGGAAAAGGTCCATCCTATCAGAACCACAATCAGACTTGGTCTCTAAAACACACATCTTGATTCTCAGATGTTAAAGAGTTCTAAAGGTTGTCTCAGAAAGGATGCAGAAGCTGCTGGTTGTATTGAAAGAAGGCATTCAGCAGAGTACTCGATGCTTTTTTTTTTTGCAGTCTTCTCTGCAGGGACTAAAAACTTGAAAGCACAGACTAGCTACAGATGCAGATTGGGCTGTATTTTCTGAGAAAAAAAATCCAGAGATCCAGGATTTTCCATTAAATTCAGAGCAGGTCATGGAAGCATACAAAGTGTGTTGAAGCAGGACCAGAGAATGGAGAAGAGCAGCTTAATACCAGTATCCTTCAACAAAAATGAAGATAGAGAGGCCTGGCAACCTCTGCTGTTGAGCTGGCACCACACCTTCTAGCAGATTGCCAATTGGCTGGTGTGAAAGAATTAGTGACAGAAAGGCTGGCATTAAATAGAGCAACAGACTTGCAGCTAGGTGGATGGCATAGCACAGAAGCAGGAAGATACCTATCACTTGTGCTTAACCACACCACCACTGATCTACAGTGCTGACCCAGGCAGATACTTGCAAGCTCTACCTACTCCAAGCCTCCCCACGAGGAGCTCACTGTTGGTATTTACCATTAGGACCACTGAAGTCCAGTTCTCTTAACATCAACATCAGTTTCATCTTCCTCCCACAAAGAAAACACAGCTCTTCCGATGGAAAGGCCAGAGATGACAGGACTGCAGGAGTCCTTACACCCTACTCAGCTAAAGGCGATAGGCTGGAACAGGACCTAGTTTAGCCTGACAGAACTCTTCAGTACCCTCTACAATGCCTATCAAATATGATCCAGTCAAACATCCATGGGGTAACCACAGAACAGCGAACATATGAACTGTGAAATGCCTTCTTTCAGCTGGACAGGTGGAAAAATCACAGAATCTGAGTCCTTCTCCCTTACCTGAATGCAGGTTACTGCAGAGTCATCAGCCATGAGATACTGCAGATTTAGTCTGAGAGGATGACATTACTTGGCAAGGACCTAAGCTGTTCTGAGCCACCTTTATATGACAATGTAACAAAGATCATGAGACAGAGAAAACAAAAAGCTCTCCTATACAAGTTCTTACGGCTGTTGCCAAGGATCCTGACACAGTCAGCAGCAGTAAGACACATCATTCTAGCATGGGTCAGGCTGCATCAGGAGTAAAAAGTGAAAAGAGGGAAAATTTGTCAAGGCTGAGAAATGCCCTCAGCCTGTGCAGAGAGGGCCTAAGTCGTCATGTGAGCTGCAGGGCTGTTAGTTAGTTAAGCCACAAAGACAATGCGTTAGCCAGATAATAAAGAGCAAAGGCAACAGACACAAAACCAAGGATAGTGTGACCACTTCGGAGAAGAGATGAAGCTACTTTTTCTTCCTGGAAGAAGAGTGCGATGTGGCAAGGTAAAATGTACCTATGGATACCTCATGACAAAGTAGAGGGCAAAGGAGAAATCAAATTAAGCAAATCAAGCAGAGGTGTCTAGGGTGGGAAAAGGCACTGAACAGCATCAGGCAAGGCTACAAGACTACAAATAGCAAGAGCAACAGTTGGAAAAGAACCCTGTGGCTGAAGGACCAAGAAAGCATACCAGGCCAAGAAGATAAACACATTGAAAAGCAACAGGGGGTCTAGCTGCTGTTGCAAGAGGAAAAGACAAGAGCAGGAAAAGAAGAAAATCTGTGTGCTGCAGAGACAGCATTTACTTGTTGGGAAAGCAAGGACGCAACTCTGTTCTGTACACTGCAAAGAAGAGAAGGCTCCATCCCACAAAGGCTTTGACACACAACAAGGTGCTGCAAGATCATCTTGCTTCCAACAAGGAAGCAGTCTGTTCAGGATGCTCACTCTGTCTGTTCGGTTTAGAGCTGTCCAACAGGAAAGTGGTGGCTACAGCATCTGTCATCCTACAGGTTGGGATCTGATGGCTCCTCTTACATGTCATTGACAATGCCAGTAAAACAAGTAATTCCTAAGCCTATGGCCTTTTCCTTCACTCTTCTCTTTCTGTAAGCTGGCAGCAGGATCTCTCTGGTCTTACAGCAGCCAGCAGAAACTGTATAGCCAGCTGGCAGAGGCGCAGCTCACGCCCGTAAGAAGCATGAAACGCAGTTACTCTTCTGTTGGCTACTGTCAGAGACAACCTATAGACAGGCAGACTTAAGCTCTGAATTAAGGTAACAGCTGCTATTCCCTTGAAGCTAAAGAATTGAAGCTCTCGTTGCCCATCACTGTATCCCTTTTACAGTGTTCTCCACAGAAGTGGATCAGGCACCATTACATCACTGGTGATCAGAGCAGCCAGCGTTCCCCTGCTTCCTTGCAGAAGTAAATTACACTGTATCAACAAAACCTCCCAATATTCAGGCTACTGAACTGCCTTTGACTTCACATCAAGAATATCCCCAGAACAACCCAGCTGTGCTGCACTTCAGTTAAGACTCAGTTCCTACCTGAAGCCAAGGATGCTCTAAGGCCTCCTCTGTTTTAAGACGTTTGCTTGGATCCACTACTAACAGCTTCTTCACAAGATCCAGAGCTAAGATAATAAAAAAAGTTGGTTGGCATATGATCAGTAAATTCATTACCTGAAAATAAGTTCTGCAATATGCATACACCAAAGCTATGCGCAATGGTGTGTCTTACAACACTTCAGAACAATGCCCAAAAATACTGGCTGGGCAGATCGCTTTTCTTTTTTCTATGCACAGGGAGGGCTGCAGACCGTAACCATTTTCCTTCACATACACATGATTCAACACCTCCCAGTGTGCCAAAATTACCAGCAGATATACTGGGCATGTCCACAATTTATGTTCTAAGCATGAACGGGAAGTTCGGTGTTTTCCTAAAAGCTTCAGTATTACTGCAGCCAAGCAAAGACAGCTTAATTTAGTTTCCTGGTTTACAGTGTCTTAGAAAGCAGATTATCCATCTGGGAAGATGGAAGAGTCAAGACATACACACGCATGTTCAATGTAACATATTTTCTTCAGAAACTGCTTAATAGACACTGTGAAAAACACGGTATTTAAAGAAATTTTGGCAAGATTTACTTTTCATTGCACTGCATTATTCTGTTGTACATACCATCAGGAATATGTATAACATTAACATAATTTCCATTCTCATATGTCTGACTTATTATTGAATAAGCTTCAAATAATTCAGGAAGAAGTTATATTTGGTAAAGTTATCAGAAAAAGAATGATCACATCATTGATTAGAAACTGCTCTGCATGTACAAAGGAGTATCCAAGGCAAACACTTCAATTATTTTGTGCACGAGAAAAGCATGCAGACAGTAACTACCATTTTTGTTTGCTATGCAAAAACTCAAATAGTTTTGCAGGCTACTTAGCTTAGAGTGGGCCATACTTCATAGCCAATTCCACAAATGTGGCTGATATTTTAAGCTCAAAGAGCAGCACCATGAAATTATTCTTAACATTTCTCTCTCAGAATTCTAACTCATATCCCTTAAATCCCTGGCATTTTTTGTTCAACATTTGAAGAATCTTTGAGCAGGGCAAAGTCTGTAGACCAGCTTGATAAAATCGGAAGAAAAAGTGAAAAGAGGGAAAACAGACATATGTCCTCACAAACTCTGTACTTCTGTAGTTAACGAAGCTAAATATTACTAAGAAATCTCTTTAATGAAAATGTATCTGCTCTTTCCAATGTTTCAACTTTGAACTTAAAAAAACCAAAACATTTTAAGAGACTACTTTAAGAACTAAACATATCAACATGCAATGTGCCATACAGCTGAAAGGAAGTTAAAGGAAAACAAAAACTACAAGAAAAGAGCTAGCTATTCTACTGCCCCCATAATGGAGTCATACCCATGTCTGATACATGCTTCCATTCTTTTGGAATGAACGTGTATTCTCCACGAGTGATTTGGTCTTTCAGAGATAGCCGAGTATTTTGCTCATTAAACGGTGGATATCCACACAAGCTATATAAAAAAAGAAAACAAGTTAAAACACAGATTTTGTCATAGTGACTGAAACACTAAAATCACACATTTTAAAGCATCTGCCATCATAGCGTCTTTTAGATTTATATAGTTTTAAACATATTTTTGCTTCCTAATAAAGATCATGAGGTTTCCAAGTCTCGAGCCATGTATGTTAATGACTGCCCAATGAAGGTAGCATCTACACAATCTCTTACCATACAAAAAGAATAACTCCTAAACTCCAGCAGTCCACAGCTCGGCTGTATCCAGCAGTCCCAAGTGAATTTAGAACCTCAGGAGCAAGGTACGTGGGAGTACCACATAATGTTTTCATAAGAGAAGTTTCTCCAAGAATCTTGGATTGTCCAAAATCTGTAATCTTGTATTTAAAAATGGTAATGCATTACATATTAGGATTGATTGTACTAGAACATATCATACTGTCAACATACATCAGGAGGTTACATTAAGTTTCTTCCTTCCAAGTCAGTTCCAGTACATGACTATGCAAAATTTACTCCTAACACTATTAAGTATTCAGTAAACAACTAAGAACAGGAGAGGAGGAGTAGAGAGAAATATGAGACAGGATCACACTTTACACCAACAAAAAGTACTCTCAGATTTGTATGTAAATAGACAGCCAAAGAATAAAGGACCTGTAACTTATTGGAACAGATTACTTGCAAAATCATCAGTTTAAAATGCAAATTTATTCAATGCTTTATCTTGGGAAAAAAACCCAACAAAACAAAACCACCCACAAAAAAAACCCAGCTCTACCCTCTCTGCCCTCTACCCCCACAAAAAAAAAACACGAAAAAAATCACAACAATGAAAAAACCTGTCACCATACAGCCTGGATATTTGTGGAAATGCTGTCTGTAGTTCAAGAATTTAGATTTTATTAAGAAAAAAAAAATTCAGCATTTGAAGTTGTATACTCAATTAAATGCTATATAAGCACAACACTTCTCAGTTGTTCTTAGGTAAGTGTATGGGTTGAAACATCCACAAAAATAAAACTAAAATTATTTTAAAAACCCTCAATGTTTTAAGTTACTTCATAGTTTGAGTAATTGCATAATTTTTTCGTGTTCAACTAAACATTGAGAAGAATGGGAAGGAATACTCCCAAATTTCTAAATGAACAAGAAGAAATGTAAGTTTCCTTACCTTTATAAGACATGTCTCTTCAGAAGATGAAAGTAGCACATTCTCTGGCTTTAGATCGCGGTGTATAATTCCATTGTCATGGAGATACTAGACATATTCAGATATATAATCAAAGAAAAACAGACTACCAACTTTTTAAAAATATAAGCTTTCCAATTTTTCATGTAGCAATAGCAGTATAACTGAAATGGTTGTGCAAGAGGCATGCATGCATGTGAAGCTACATAGCTTATGACACTTAAAAAAAAAAAACAACCACAAACAAACAAACCCAACCACCCCAACCTTAGAAACCGTTATGCTTCAAATGCCAAATCTCAATGCAAGCACAGCATGTAGACCGGGAAGGCGTTCCATCCTTCCCATTCTGGAAAGCTAGACTTCTTTCTTCATGTCCGCAAAAGCAACAGCACTAAGGAAAACCAAAGTTCTATGCTGCCTTTGTAGGAACTCTGGTTTTCCATACGTCTCTTCTTTCTTTTAGTCATTATTATTGTGTGACCATACCCTCTTAAATACAAGTCCAAGTTTCAGTTTGCAGAGACAGTTAAGTTCACCATGCCACAACAGTCCTCACACTGGTGAGTAATAGCAGACAGATTTAAAAAATACCTCAGTCATCAAAGAACTGGAGGCTGAAAAAGGGTTCAAAAACTTGATAATATAACTAGGAAAACTGGGCAAGGAGGAGATAGAAGATCAACGTCAGGTTAAATACACAAAGGATTTTGGAAAAAGTTAAGTTTCTTGAGGCAAGTGTAGACTTGTTCCCTTATCTGTAGTTCTGAAGCCTACATGCGGGTCTGCTACCCAGTTTTCTACTGACTCCAAATCTGAGAACAGACTTCTGGCTTCATTAGGAGAACATTTCACAGCAAGCAAGAATCAAAGTTCAGTCATAAATGACTGGCATATTAAGATACAACGAAGTCTGTGTTAAAACTAGGAACAACTGATTCTAACTAATAAGTAGTACAAAATACATACTAGAGATGTCTTCACATTTACACTGAAGGGAAGCTTTTCTTTAGTATATCTAAAAACATTGTATCATTATGAAGCAGAAGGTAATGACACCGCTTTTATTACATGACTGGCCGTCTCAAAAATGAGAATTGGGGAAAAATACAATAGTTTACTCACTAATGAGGGAAATAGTTCTAGGTTTATTATTTATTAATACCTACTACAGAACAACTATTAAGTTTCTGGTTTTGGCAATTGCAAGATATTAAAACTGAGCCAAAAGAAAGAAGGAAAATAATTGATCTGAAAGCATAGTCAGGTCCAGACAATTAAGTAGAGGTAAAAAACAATCTTGCAGGTGTTACTAATGAAACATGCTTACTTACCATTTCATGAATTTAGAAGAAATTTATCTAAGGCCCCAGTATTTAGTATTTCAGACCTATTAAAGTAGTCTTGAAGTCAGTTGTCTACTGAACTGAAATGCTTATTCAGGAGCGCATAGTAAAGCATCTGACCACTAATTTTTTTGAAGCCTACTACACTGATGACTCTTTGCCCACACACTGCTAGAAGTCTCACAATAATCCTGCCACCAGTGAGCACAGCCTGTAGTATTACGTTCGTCCCTCTTTATAGTAAGAGTGTTTGAATGTTCTTTGGCTGCACTGAGGTGAAGAATTTTGTTAAAGTATCCTATGAAAAGCACCGTGTTGATTGCTTGCACAGATTTCAGAAGTGACAAATGACAAAAAAATTTCTTCTGACTGACATTCATATGCATAACTGTATTTTTCTGGGAAGTATTCATGATTATGTACCTTTACAGCCAGCAGCATCTGATAAAAATACAACTTGCAGGTAGCTTCTTTCATCTTGATTGGCCTTGACACTCTGTCATACAATTCTCCTCCTTCCATCCTAAAACAAATGCAGGTGTTATATATATTCAGGTCAATATATTACTTCCTAAAGTTTCATCTCATTAAACAAGAGAGAGACCAAAACATCTGGCTATTTTGGCTACAGAGAAGGAATATATTTCCGAAAATGAGTGAGCAATGTTGTAAGCACAGCACACACTGCTGAATTAGGCCTAATCTCCCGAGTCTGCATTGGGCATTGCTGCAAGATTTTTGATCAGCCTCCTCTTAGGACTCAAAATCAAAACAGTGGCAGCAATCCACAACAGGAGCATAGTGGGTAGCTATCCAGGCACTAAGTGCCTTCACACCATTGAAGGATTACTCACCTGGTTATCCTAGTTCCTAATTTTACAGAGGTTTCGGAGAGCAGTGGAAGCCAGCAAAAGAAAAAACAGAACAAACGAACCCCCACCCCCACACCGAGTTCAGAACTAGACACATGCTCTGTGTCTATGAAAAACATTTCATTTTATGCATTTACTTTCAAACAGGTAACTTACAATTCCAAAACAATGTAGTAATCCTCTGCTTCAAAGAAGTTTTTGATCTTGATTAAACAAGGCTAATAAAAAAGGGAACACAAATGGACACACAGAAAAAAGTAGAATCATTTGTAAAAACTGACATTATCAACAGTTTATCATCCTAAAGTTCCTATTTCAGTATGATTTCAACCATGCCAGTTAAACTAACACTTAGAACAACCAACTAGCACCCCAGGCTTTGGAAAACACTTAATATTCAAGTGTGTTGTCTTCTCCCCTGTACCTACACACACAAAAACATTCAACTCTTGCACTGAGTACAGCTCAACAAGTACCCTTATTTTTTCCAGCTGTGAGTTACCATACCCTCAGTGTTTTCTTTAAATGCAATAGTACATTGGGAAGCAAGGGCAAGTTCATTAAGCTATATAAACTTTCTACTTAAGAGAAGTAAAAGAAATGCCTTTTGCGGGGAAGGGGGGGTGAGGAGGGGAAGCAGGAAAAAGAGGGGATACAAATTCAAGAAATTGCCAGTGGAATCATTATATTTGGTTATCTGGCAGTATTTACAAAAACACACATCAAGGAAAGATTTCAACAACAGTGTTTCAGGTTGAAACTTCTGTGAAGTTTCTTCTCAGATTTACATCTCTGTTACTCAAGGTTTTAAAGCCTCCAATCTGCAAAGATACAGTATACTTAAAAGGAGAAAAAAAGGAGCACTCAATAGACTTATTTACAAGAAAAATTACATGCATCCTTTAACATTTCCTAAAGAGATAAAATTTAATTACTACACTAAGGTCAGTGAACTACAGAAGTACAGTGGGCAGCAAAAAGGAATAAAAATGTACAGTAATACTCACATGATCTATTTTCTTCAGAATTTCAATTTCCGTATTGATATTAAAAGCTGGGTTCTATCAAAAGAATCAAATATCATATTGGGTAAGACAGTGTGTTCTGGAATAAGACATATAAGAAATAAGACAGTACCAGAAAAGCCATCATTCCATGTCCCTTGCTACTTTAATTGACCATAACATATAATCTTTTTCCATAAACTGATCAGGTGCCTTCAGTGAAGTAAATGAACAGTCTGCTGTCATTAGCTGTACCAAGATACTGCTCCAGACATGTAATTTCACTGCAGGTTAGAAATCTCCACCCAATTTCCAAACTAAAAAATTTAAAAATCTTGGCAAGTATATATCGATATTGTCCTTTAAACAGCTTTCCTCCCTCCTTCCATATGGGCTAACCCTAAAATTAAATGCTATTCTCATCTAGCCTTTATTTTGCAAGATAACATGAAGAGATTCTTTTAATCTGTGGCTTAGGCTCAACTCATGAAATTAACCCAGCGGGGTTTTTTTCGTTCTTCTTCCAATCCAAATCAATTGTCTTTGAACACACACGATCAAATCCATATACAACATTCCAGAACCAGTCCTATCTCTCTTTTGTACGATGGCATTTCTTAATAATTATAACTGGTAACAGCATCTCTTAATCCATATTAGAAATGTTCCAAAATTACATTTTGCAATTTTCAGTCACAATGATGTCACATATTCATCTGCAAATAAGTGTATCTACCTCCTCCTCTGAACTAGAAAAAGTGCAGATTACAGCAAAAATTGTCAGTGATCTTGAAGCACACAATCTTGCACCATTAAACATTATCCAACATCTGTTACTCCAGCATACAAAAGTAGCAGTTCTTCATACATGATACTGCAACCTTCCTTTCCATCAACAGAGACTTTGAGTCAGTGCCAAAGAGCTGAATTAGTATATTCCCACTTTTTGTGCCACGATCTTTAAATGTCCAGAAGACTAATCTCAAGACAAATTCTCAAAATTTCCACTAGTAACTAATTCTGCTCTCTGGGCATCCTTTCCTCAGCCACCTTTCCACCTTAGAATTTATGTCTTTACAAAAATATTTCCCAGATCGAGCAGTAGTTTCCTATAAGGTACACGATGAAACACTTTGTCAGTTTGGACAAATTCTGTACATCATATCTGTGCTCTGAAGTCCATTTTCTCATCAATGAAATTAATAAGGTTAATCCAACTTGATTCAACTTTAGTAAATCCACAGCAGCACAACTTACATAACTCCTTCTTCCGTGCACTTTTGCCTCTAACTGTACTTTTCTTCAAAGTTTATCCTATACCCTTCTATAATATTAAAGTTAGAGTAATAGATAGGAAGTTGCTTGGGTCTCTTTCTCATGTTGGAGTAAAGCTACTTGGCTTGTTCTTCTCCTTCAAATTCAGGCTTCTGCTACAAGACTAGACACATGAAATCATACAATTTTATTAAAAAGTATTATGATGGAGAATACAACAAAATTAGCAGAGTTTGTAAATTTTTGGTCAGACTCTGCTGGTTATGATGTTCCCATCTGATGCATTTTAGGAGATAAACCCCACAAGACTCCCCACCACCTTTTGTATATATCACATTAACAAACAGTCCTAAATTATGAACATAATGCAACGTGGTCAAAGAATAAAAGCAAGCATTTTCTACAGAATTCTATAGATTCTGTAAGATCAAAAGGCATTCTGAAATTACATACAGAAGACATTAAGTAAGAAAACCCTCTGTAGCTGAAGAGAGCTGGGGAGTCAGAGTGGTTACCAAATATTTCAAGACCACTGCAAGATGGCCAAAAACAGACAAACCAACCAAAATACTTACTGCCTCTCTAATACCACTTGCCATGAACTTCCGCTTATTGATTATCTTTACCGCAACTTTGTTACAAGTGCTCTTCTCAAATGCCAGTTTGACTTCTCCACAGGCACCACTAAGGTGAAAGCACAGCTATGTTAATGCTTACAAATACTTTTCAAAAATCCGCTTAACAAGTATAGACAAATGAAATGAAAGCACTGGATTACACGCAGTTTGAGGGTGCTGCTTTCCAACTTTTTGAGTATGGCATGTTGTCAAAACTTTCTCAGATAGCATTCAACAGTTAGGAAGTCTATTTAAATAGCAAGTGATCCCAAGGGCCACCCATTCAAAAATGCAGGAGTAAATATTTAAAGCAACTGATCTGTTTGTACACGGTACCAGTGAATATCAAGGACAAGCTCTGTCAGCATTTCCATCACAAAACTGCATTTAAGAGAAGACAACCTACTGAAGAGTTCTATCAGCACCAGGCTGCATAAATCTGAAGAACAGGTATGACAATACTTCTATTTTTACTAAGTAGTGATTTTATTACAAAAAGAGATCCTTGTATTTTGCACTTGGATTTGTTTCCTCTTTAACCATTCTTGTCCAAATTCTTCACTGACCATCTTTTTCCAAAAGATAAAAAATAGCCTCAACCTAAGATAGCCTCTCTCCTTTT
Source organism: Falco naumanni (assembly GCF_017639655.2). Taxonomy (NCBI): domain Eukaryota; kingdom Metazoa; phylum Chordata; class Aves; order Falconiformes; family Falconidae; genus Falco; species Falco naumanni. Next base: position 98,507,039 of record NC_054054.1, on the reverse strand, counting down.
TCCCAACAACAGTTCTTTCCCCTTCTGTATCAACACTGATTGTAGAAAGCTATATTCTGACATAAAGCTCTTCCTTCTATTTCCAATAACTGAGTAAATTAATATACAATTGAAAACTTGTCAAAAATCTACAGACCTTATTCTCTTCTAGAGAAAAAAAACAACAAACTGGGTTTCACAACTAATGGTAGATTACAAAACCCAAGCCAACTATAGGAATAAACCCAAAATTCCTGTTTAAGCTGTTGTAAAGAACAGGTTTGCTCAGGTGTTATCATTCTTTTTTTGGTTTTTTTTTTAACAGCAGCTCAATTAACACTAGTAATCATTCCAGCACAAGGTACTGAAAACGGTAACAAAATTAATGCTTAATACTGCAGAAAGAATGATGCTTACCTTCCCAGAGTCTTTGACATGATGTATTTCTCTCTGAGTTCTCTAGGGAACACCAACTGATCATCCACCGTAAGATCAGAAAATACAAACACTAGGAAGATGAGTGGAAATCATTTTCCTGTTACTAACTTTAAATTTTTGTTGTAACAAACAACTGTGCTTCCTGAGCTTTTATAGTCAACAACGTAACTAACAAAATGCTGCCTGCTAGAAGAAAAACATAAATATACAAAAAGTTAATTGATGCTATAAATGACATCAGCTATTGGGTTAGGAAGGTGATCTTATTACTGGAAAAGACATCTTTGGTATTAACTTCACAACAGAGCTTGATCGATTAACACTATGTCTCAGGACAAAATAGGTAAGATTTCTGATGTCACAGCAGGGAACAAAGAGAAGTGACAATCAGGATGACAGCATCTTAGTGGGAAAGCAAAGATAAAGAAAAAAAACCCCAAACCCGCTAATTTTTAAGAGGGTTTTTTAATTATTATGCAGCATCAGTAAGTACTTGGGATTTTTTCAACTTCCCTTGAATAGTCTGTTTCCCCTGTTCCCACCCCCACAGACACAGCTACTCAAGCACAAAAATGTTTCAAAACCAGGAAAACAACAATCAAAGTTTATACTCTAGTAAGGTGATTCCTGACGCAGCTTCTTCTAAATTTTCTTCTTTTTTTCCCATTTTTTTCTAGGGTTGAGGTGGATATGGGTAGTTTTTATTCAAGTACTAAAACATCGATTCATAGCTGTATTTTAACAGCACACATGAAGAAGCTCAGTTTGCAAGAAACATACTCAAATCACTGCAGAAACGCGCTCTTGGTCAACACATAAAGAAACTACTTATGTTATAGCACATTTTACCCTTATTAGTCTGTATAGACAGTGCAATTTCAGAGTTGTGAGTCAGTGGAAGCTTCTTCCCTTTTCCAATGAGCTCTCTATTAACAAAAGTTCCATTTGCGCTGTGGTCTTCAATGTAGGCAACATAGGAATTTTTTGGACCCATTTCCTCAAAGAGAAAAAAAAACGGGAAAGATAAGAGCAGGGGAAAAATTACTTTACTGTAAAGATATGACAGACTATAGAAATTCACTATTGTTGGCTCAGGAAATCAGACTACTGAGGTTATTTCATAGACCCCGATAATGGAGCATTGTCAAGAGTCTTATTAAGGGAAGCAACAGTGAAGGTACTTAAAACTTTGAATTATTTAGCATCCACCCCCACCAAAGACAATCTTTTTCAATTATGCCAAGATAGAAAAAGAGAGTTAACCTGCTTAGCACCTACCCTGAAAATTCGGAAATGCTTCTTGCTATAGTTTTGGTAGAAGCCGGTCTCAGACAAGCCTAGCTTAGAAAAACTATAGTCACAGCTTTTGTCTCTTCCAAACCAGTACTCATCATTCACACAGTCTGCAGAGAAAGGGGAAGTAAAGCAGAGAGAAAACATAAAATTGCAGGAAGTTATTAAGTGTGGCACTACAGAATTATGCCAAAGGGTAGTGAACAAGATAACAAAGACGAGATTCTTCCTACACAATCAAGTTTATTTGTCTTAATTCGGACAAAGCACCGTGCACTATAAACACCTTGTACCATATTTTAGTAATTTTACCCTCTTCAGTAATAGTTGTGTTTTCAGTTCACCTTCAGCAATACTGAGACTCATATGATATATAAACAAAATGCATTATGAAATGGAAAAATGAAGCAATTAACGAAGAATATGAATACCTCAGAACTCCTCTAAGTCTGTGGAAGCTGTGTATCTGGGTACTCAGTGTGAACACAGGGATGTAGCATGGTACAGCATCACTGCAAAAGTTGCAGGTTTGTACTTAAATTTGCTTGTACTTAATTTGAAAATGAAAAGACGCTGCTCTCTACCAAGCTACTCAAAACTTCTCTGAGGTACTACAAATGAACCAAGGGTCTTATTACAGTATGCACATACCACAATTGCTGAAACCTTTTCCAAGCGCGAAGAGTCGACCCCAAGGCTGAGGAACAAGTTCTTCAGATTCCTGGTCCTCGGGGATCGATGGAAGCTCCTGAGTGGGAACAGTGTCCAAAGAACTGAGGGTGCCAGAACTTGAGGAAGACTGACTAGCACTCTGTGACCCACTGGAAGAGGAACTGGTACCACTCTGTGACTGTTGAGCACCTTGAGACTGCTGCGCTTCACTTCCAGTCTCTCGAGACATGTTGGCTACAAAGAGAATGTTAAATAAAAACAATTACTACAGCAAAGCAAAATTGACACACCATACTATTAATGTCCATGTCTGTTCTCAGTCTTCAAAGCAAAAGCTTTCCAGGAAAGCATGCATGTGTGCGTTACATGTAAATCCCCAAGCATTTTGCAAACCATGATGGTTTTCCTTTTGAAAAAGCACGTGGTGCTCCCTCTACTGGTTCCAAAACAACAGTTAAATCTTATCCCCAGATTGTCACTCGAACTCTTCAGGGCTCACGCTTTATTTCCCCAACGCATGTGCAGCATGCTCTGACGAATCATCCCCACACAAAGCAGTAACCATTGCAGCTCTCCAGGCACAAAGGGAACCACAGAACAAGGAAAACTAAGAACTACAAAACGATGTTTTCTTGATGCTGAAAGTGCCCAACAGATTTATCGCGTCTATACATAATTAATGTACAAAACTGCTACTCAAAGATACACACCGTACCCCTAGCAGCGGCTATCAAAGACAGCAGCAAGAAAAGGCAACAAACAGCACCTACCTGCCCTGTCAAGCCAGGGGAATTTACAACTCCGTCGTGCCTTCCTCCCCACCTTAAACAACCTATTGGCCAACTCATCTTTATAGATGGCTTTCTCCAACAGCGTCCGTGTTCATCCTGCCAGGGGGCTACTATAATGTCCATGAGCCTTTCCAGGGTCCCTGCCATCCACTGGGATCACCTGCACTTACCTATCTGCTTGCTCCCTTGGTTTACCAGTGTATCTTGTTTTTCAAGCTGGTTGCCATACAGCTCAATGTATAACCCAGACTAATTCAAATCTCCTTGCCAGGTTGCCACCTTTCATTATTAGCCATAAAAACATAACAGCCTCCTCTTTACTTTCTGTGTCACTTTTTTTACAGAGGTGTTCGGAAATGCAGGCAAGTCCAACAAACACAGCCCCGACAGCGAGGCGTCCATCACTGAAGCGAGCTGCTTCACTGAAGTGCTGAGGCACAGCTGCCCACAGAGGGAATAGAATCACAGAATCCTTTAGGCTGGAAAAGACCTTTAAGATCACCAAGTCCAACCCTTACCCCAGCACTGCCCAGCCCACCACTAAACCATGTCCCCAAACGCCACATCTACACATCTTTTTAAATACCCTCGGGGATGGTGACTCCACCACCTCCCTGGGCAGCCTGTTCCAATGCCTGACCACCCTTTCGGTGAGGAAATGTTTCTGAAGACCCAACCTAACCCGCCCCTGGGGCAGCTTCAGGCCGTTTCCCCTTGTCCTGGCCCTTGTCACTTGGGAGCAGAGACCGACCCCCGCTGCCTGCAGCCCCTGTCGGGCAGCTGTAGGGAGCCATCAGCCCCCCCCGGAGCCCCCTCCTCCCCAGGCTGAACCCCCCCGGCTCCCCCCGCCACCCCCCACAGGGCTTGTGCCCAGCCCCTGCCCCAGCCCCTGCCCGTCCCTGGACACGCTCCAGCCCCTCGGGGTCTGTCCTGTACCAGGGCCCGAACCTGAGCCCAGGGCTCGAGCTGCGGCCCCCCCCAGTGCCCAGCGCAGGGGGACGGTCACTGCCCCGGCCCTGCTGGCCACGCTGTTTCGGACACAAGCCAGGGGGCTGCTGGCCCCCTTGGCCACCTGGGCACATGGGGGGCTCATGCCCAGCCGGCTCTGACCAGCCCCCCCGGCCCTTTCCCACCGGGCAGCCCCCAGCCCCTCGCCCGCAGCTCCTGGGGCTGGTGTGACCCCCCAGGCAGGGCCCAGCCTGCCCAGCCCCCCTGCAGCCCCTGCCCCTCGGCACGGCAACGCTCCCCCAGCTGGGCGTCCTCTCAGACTGACTGAGGGGGCACTCGATCCCCTCACCCAGATCATCGATAAAGACATTAAACAGGACTGGCCCCAGCACTGAGCCCTGGGGACACCCCGTGTGCCCAGCACCAGCAGGATGTGACTCCATCCCCCGCCGCTCTCTGGCTCGGCCAGCCCAGCGCGGAGCCCCCCGGCCCAGCCAGGAGCAGCCAGTTTCTCCTGGAGATGCTGTGGGAGACGGTGTCCAAGGCTTCAGTGAGGCCCAGGCAGAGACCAGCCACAGCCTTTCCCTCAGCTGCCAGGCAGGTCACCTTGTCACAGCAGATCAGTCCCTCGGGCAGGACCTGCCTTCCATAACCCCGCACTGGCTGGGCCTGACCCCCGGCTGTCCTGACGTGCCGCGTGATGGCCATCAGGGTGATCTGCTCCATCATCACCCACCTTCCCCATGATGGCCATCAGGGTGATCTGCTCCACCATCACCCACCTTCCCCGTGCTGGCCATCAGGGTGATCTGTTCCATCACCTTCCCTGTGATGGCCGTCAGGCTGATCTGCTCCATCACCCACCTTCCCCGTGATGGCCATCAGGCTGATCTGCTCCATCACCCACCTTCCCCGTGATGGCCATCAGGCTGATCTGCTCCATCACCCACCTTCCCCGTGATGGCCATCAGGGTGATCTGCTCCATCATCACCCACCTTCCCCGTGATGGCCATCAGGGTGATCTGCTCCATCATCACTCACCTTCCCCGTGATGGCCATCAGGCTGATCTGTCCATCACCCACGTTCCCCGTGATGGCCATCAGGGTGATCTGCTCCATCACCCACCTTCCCTGTGATGGCCATCAGGGTGATCTGCTCCATCACCTTCCCCGTGATGGCCATCAGGGTGATCTGCTCCACCACCTTTCCCGGCACCCAGGCCAGGCTGACAGGGCCACAGCTCCCGGATCCTCCTTCCAACCCTTCCTGTAGATGGTGTCACACTGGCTGACCCCCGTCTGCTGGGCCTCCCCAGTTTGCCAGGGCTGTTGGTCGATGATGGACAGTGGCTCGGTGAGCACTTCCACCAGCTCCCTCAGCACCCTCGGCTGGCTCCCATCCAGCCCCACAGCCCTGGCTGTGTCTGAGTGGAGCAGCAGCTCGCTGGCCATTTCCCCTTGGATTACGGGGGCTTCATTCTGCTCCTGCTCCCTGCCTTCCAGCCAGGGCGCTGGGTGGCCAGAGAACAACTCATCTTGCTATCAAAGACTGAGGCAAAGGCAGCATGAAGTACCTCAGCCTTTTCCTCAGCCTTTGGCACCGTTTCCCCCCGCACCCCACACAGGACCGAGGGGCCCTGATCCTCCTGCTCCTGAGGCGTCCACAGGAGCGTTCCACACCGCCCGGGCCGGCACCAGCCACGCCAAGTCCCAGCCGGGCTCTGGCCCTTCTGGTGTTTACCCCGGCACAGCCTCGCACCGCTGCAGCCCCCGGCCCGCTCCCCTCGACCATAGGCCCCCCGGCCCCCGGCCAGGCCCCGCTGCTCGGCAGCCTCCCGCGCTCCGGGCCGCCCCAGCGGCAGGGTCGAGCCCCGGGCCCCGGACGTTTCCGCGCCTGCGGGGAGCGGCGCGGCTGAAGAGGGGGCAGGGGCAGGACCCCCCGCGGAGGGGACCGGCCGTCGGCACCGTCTGTCTGCGCCCAGCCCGCCGCGCCGCTGGCACCGGCTGAGGTGCCAAGGGGCCGATATCCAGCCGCGGCGCCGGGGGGGGGGAGCACCGCCCTCAGCACCGCCCCCCCCGCTCCGCAGCGCTCCCGGCCGCCCCGACCCTGCACTGCAGCCCCGCAGCGCCCCCGGCCGCCCCGACCCTGCACTGCAGCCCCGCAGCGCCCCCCGCCGCCCCGACCCTGCACTGCAGCCCCGCAGCGCCCCCCGCCGCCCCGACCATGCACTGCAGCCCCGTGGGCTGCGCGACCTCACCGGAAAGGCGGCGGGGCCGGCCCGTAGCGACCGATACCCTCGGGGCGGGGCGGGGCGGGGCGGGACGAGGCGAGGCGGGCGGGGCGCAGGCCGGGCCGGGCCGGGCGCGGCGGCGGGAGGGCAGGGCCCGAGCTCGCGGGTGGCGGAGCCGGCACCGCTCGCCGCCCGCGTCGGTGCCGCCTTGCTGGGCGCGCACGCGCCCCGCCACCCCCCCGCTACGAACGGAGCCAATCGGGGGCGGCCGCGCGGGGGGTGCCGGGAGCGCGGCGCGGGACCATGCAGGCGGCGCTGCGGCGGAGGCTGGGCAGGGCGCCCCGGGTGCTCCGCGCCGCTGAGGCGGCCCCACGGCCCCGCTGCGCCCCGCCGGCCCCGCGGTGCTGGAGCTGCGGCGGCGCCCTCCCCGGCGGCGCGGGGCTGCCGCGCTTCTGCCCGGGCTGCCGGGCCTTGCAGCCACCGGCGCCGCGGCCCGACCTCTTCCGCCTGCTGGGCTGGTGAGTGCCGGCGGGGCGGGCCGGGCCGGGCCGGGCGCGGTCTCACGCCGCCTTCTGTCGCCCACAGTGACCGCTCCTTCCGCCTGGACGTGCAGCAGCTGCAGCGGCGGTTCCGGAGCCTGCAGCGCGCCCTGCACCCCGACCGCTTCGGCCAGAGGCCGCCGGTGAGCGGGGGGGACCCGGCCCCCCACCCCCCGGGCGCGCTTCCTGGGCGGTTCCCGGGCAGGGGGGACGGGCCGCGCCGCCTGCCCGGTGCCCGCGGAGAGGCCGCCCCTGGTGTCGGGCCCAGCCGCCCGCCCCGGGGGGGTCCCGGAGACTCTCCGTGTCCCGGCTCCCGGGCCCCGCTCGCGGCGGTGCCCTGGGGGTGGCCGGGGGGCGCCCCTGGCTGCGGGGACCCTGGCTGAGCCCCCCCAGCCGCTCCGCGCCCATTGCCAGTAACTGTCGGCTCCCGGTTTGATACCTGCCCGGTGGTGTGGGACTGACTTGTGTCTGCTGGTTACAAAACCTAACGTGTTCTGCCACCTGTGAGTAACTCGTTACTGTTATTTATCATCCCCTCGCAGAAAGAACAGCACTACTCCGAGCAGCACTCCTCCTTGGTTAACAAGGCCTACCAAACCCTGCTGGACCCGCTGAGCCGCGGCCTCTATCTGGTAAGGGCTGGGGCTGGGTCTTGCCCACGCTGCTGTAACTGACCACCTGTGGTCGGTGATGGAACCGGACTTTGACTCCATTGTTGACATGCGAATTTGTGTTCCTCCAAAGAAGAGGATTGCCAGGGATCGAAAGGAGTCCAAAACCAAGCTTGTCTGAAAAATTAATTGGCTTTTCCCCTCTTTTCTTTAACGTTTTACTAGTTATTACCATTTCATTTGCCACTCATGTTAGCACTAATTTGTTTCCTGCATCACGTGTTGTGTTTGGACACACACATTTCCTTAGAAATTTCAGTCTGGCCCCTGGCAGCCTTCATTAAGGTTTTTTTTGCTTTGCTTAACTGCTGATTTATGGTCTGCCTATGGAGTTAATTTCAGGACCGACTCTGTTTATGCACATTTCACGGAATAAAGTGGAAGTTTATCAGATATGAATCTGAGTGAGCCCCATTAAAAGACTGAATAGTCAAGAAAATCATTCACACGGAAATAGATGTGAGAACGCCTATTTCCAAATTCCCATTTTCCTCACCAGCTGGAGCTGAATGGAGTGGAGCCGGCACAAGAGACAGACTGTGATGCGGACTCAGAGTTTCTCACAGAAATCATGGAAATTAATGAGAAATTAGCGGAGTCTAAAAATGAGGATATCCTTGAAGAAATTGAAACTTTAATTAAAGGTATGTTATGATTTGAGGGTTTTGTACAGACCTAACTTACTGTATCTTGTGCGATATGAGATCCTTCTGAAGACTCGTAACTTTTTCAGTGTTATTTCTTCTAGTATCTCTAAGTCGCGTTAGTCTTGAATTGACTCACTGCAAGAGCTCCCTGCCCCCAGAAAAAAGCCTTTTCCAATTCATGCTGCTTAAACCTCAAGCCAGGCTTGATAAGATCTGTATAACGATACCTGTTCTGATAGCAAAAATGAGTGTTTATATATTGACTGTAAAAAGGAATTTACTCAACCTTCAGTAGATCGGGACAAGTAGACTGTTCCAGAAGAACCACTCATGAAGCTTAACAAAGTGTTTGACTGACCATGTTAAATAATGTCATTTGTACAGATGTTGTATTTCTTTCACCTTCCTCAACGTAGCAACCATTATGTTAAGTGGTTACTATCCTTATACAAGCATCTTTATTGTTTATGATGTTGGTGACACCTGAAACATTGAGTTTGTTGCTGTATTTAATTCTTTGGAGTAACAGTAGTGTGCCAAAAGCAATTAGAATAACTAGAATAAAACCTAAGTAGAATAGAAGAAAATTAATTGCAGCAGGGTAAACTGATACACGAAAGTTAGTGCCCATTGATTTGTATTGCAGTTGTTGCCTGTATACCCATTTAAACAAAGAAATACAGCTGTTTGAAACTGTAATTAAAAAAATTGACAGCGATATTATGAAAAGCAGTCTTAGCTCCCAGAGGACTATGAGACTAGTAATTAAGTTTCCCACAGCAGACAATGCAGTAGTATTGAATATATGAAGTATGTAACAAAAAGTGAATAAAATAATTTGTTTTACAGTTAAACAAGAAGAACTGACCAAAGAGGTGACTGCAGCTTTTGAAAGAGGTAGCTATTTCTGTAAAGTATTTAGCTGCCATACATAGCAGTTAGAAATGCTTAAAAAGCCACATTCTCTTATTGGCAAATATTTCCTGAACTACAGAACGGAAATACTGCACAAACAAGTGCTCTTTGTTTGGTATTTAGAATAAATACTTCTAAGCTGACCTTTCTGCTGATCTGGGAAATTCAGGACCTCACATTAAAAAAAATATATAGAAAAGTTGTAATTAATTCAATTTGCATCAAAATGACTGCTTCAGGTGGGAATGCAGATCCTAAGAAATTGTGTCCCGGAATACTGGGAAGGACAGACTCTGCTTTTAGTCAAACTTAGCACCTGTTCTGAGGTGTCAGACTTGAATTTGGGAGATCTTGCTCTGCAGAGTTGAAGCGGTCAGCAGAGTAGCAGGTGCTGTTCTTTGCAGTGAAAGTCAAGGCAGAACAATCCTGCTGCTTACCACTGATGCTGTGTGGCAAGAAAAGACCTGATGCCCCATTTAGTCTAAGGTTTGGGGGCCTTCCTGGGCAGTACTCAACATAACTTTAGTCCACAACCAATTGATCAGCAGGAGCTTGAACCATTCCAGACTAGTTTCCTACTCTGGGAAGAAACCTTTACATTTCTTTCCCGGGTCTCAGAATGCTTTCATTGCTTTCATTTATGTAGCAGCATGTTGTAATTGTAAAACATCAAATATCAAAAGCATCAAAAGTAGTGCTGGCTGGGCCCGCACGTGAGGAATTCCTCCCTTAAAATCCATCACTCTTTGTACTGCAAGAGTTAAGGATTCTGTTGTGTCTGTCCTTTTCAATAGGTGATAAACCACCTTTCCCCTCCAGTTGTTTCACTAAGGAGAAACTGTTTCAGAATCAGTTTTGGCATTGACACTATACATTTCTAAATTGTACATTGTCATATGTTCTGTGGAACCCCTCAGCAGCAGGGTTTAATAGTGGATGGGTCCTTACAACTTGTAGCTCTGAGTAGTGAAATGGGTGCTGCCCTTGAAATCTTCACGTTCATTTTGAAACGAAAATTCCCCTGTGTAAACTAGTAATGTTTTATTTCATTTCAGATGATCTTCAAGAAGCTAAGAAGCTTTTAGCCAAAATGAAGTATTTTGCAAACTTAGAGGATAAACTAAAGAACAAGAAGATCCCTCCCTGATACTGCTTCCTTTACTGTTAAGAATTATTTTCAATTAAACAGCTGACTTCACTACCAAAATGAGAAAAATGGTGTTTTCTTCCTACATTTTCATTAAAAGTTTTAATTCTGAGAGAAGGAAGATAAACATAAAAGAAATCCAGTGCTTACTGTAGCATTTACTAAGTAACAGAGGTAATCAAGAAATGCTTACAACCAGGAAAAGTTGGAGTAAGGTAGAACTAGTGTCCTAGCAGTTACAGGTACAGAAATGAGTATCAGAGGGGCACGCAAACACCACCTTCGTGATTAAGATTTCTTACTTTTTGACTACACTAAAGAATGAAGAAGTTGAGAAAGTCATGGACAGATGGGGATTAGGCAGAAAGCTCATTCAACAGGTCCTTGGAGCTCTCTGTAGTCCCCCTTGCATGTGTTCTATCAGACCATGTTGGAAAACCTTTTAAGGGTGAGAAGTATTTAATTCCTATCATCTGTCCTCTGCTACTCTGTGCTTTTTGTGATGTTGACCTCAGTCTGCTGGGAATTGACCTTCAAAACTGGAAGCCATGTTACCCTTCTGTTAAAAGGGCTAACTGTTAACTGTTGCACAGTTTAAAACATTAAGATGCTAGGTTAGGGCAAAAAAAAAAACCAACTCAAATGCCAGAAACTGTTTTATTAGTATAAGTACCCTTCCAGGAAACAAGTCTTTCTAATAAAATTTATTACAAATAACAGTAATTCAGATAGGTGCTGTACTGTCTTTGTACAGTTACGGTAGTAGGACTAGATGAGGAATGTCCTTAAATCTTTGAAAGATGCAAGTGACAAGTGGCAACTAAATACCCCAATTACATATAAACTAGAATATTTCAAATACCAGTTTCTCGGTAGGTCAGTTCCTGTTTGGGCTTTAACGCCTCAGAATATTTTAGTCAAAGTATTAACATATGCTTGATTACGTGAACTGAAGAAGGGGCTTAGAAATCTTAAGAGCTATCAAACAGCCTGAAGAAATTTGCTGCGGGGAGGAGTTCATTGAACACCCTCTCCTGGCATTTCTGCATCCCTGCGACATCAAGTTGTAGCTAAACATCCAATCTTCTACGTCTAGTATGTTGTTAATAGTGTTTCAGCAATATATGTTTTAACAGCATTTCAGAGATTAACTTGCCTTTAATGAAACTTCCTTTAAATATACAGGAGGATTTAATAAGCTACTTGTTCATTTGCAGTAAAATTCTGTAACAGCAGTGAAGTTACACAGAGGTTTTTTTAAATTCATCATGGAATTGTTGTCTTTCATAAAGCTCTGTTTCCTTTTTTCTGGTATTTCTTCCAAAATTAAGCTTGTGAAATTCCTTTTTGATTTCCAGAAAAGATTTATTTTTTGTCTCAGGAATCACGAAGAAGAGGAACACAGCAACTAAGGAGCACTCCGTTAAGAACACCACAAAACAATACTGCTTCAGCCCATTCTGAAAATAAAATTTGATTGCAACGTATTTCAAGTATAACAGTGAGTTTTGGAAGATAAAAAGCCTTTTGTTTCCATTCACACATAACATTGCTGCTCAGATATTTTTAACAAAAACATCTTCAGCCTATCCTTGCTTTATATGTAGCTTTTAAAAAAATTTTAGATAAGACTACTAAGTACTGTGCAATACGCTTGGTAGACTTTTATTTTAAAAAAAATTAAACACTAAATTCACAATGTAATGACAAGTCAGCATTTGCTGTTTAGCTGTGTCATATTTTAAGATGATATGATTTCTTTTTTCTGAATGTTCGTTAATATTTTTCAATGCTAGGCATTAAAATAAAGCCCAACTGTCTTACTGAGAAGCAAAGTTCAACCAAGAAGAAAGGACTGTCACACAGATTCCCTGCTGCATGCTGTTCCTGGCGTGTTGTGCTCTCAGGTGCTAAAACTGAAAATACAGAGCTAGAAATGGGAGCTTGTATTGTTTTTTCCTAATAATCTTCATGATCACAGAACCCTCTGCGAGTTTAGTGAGCTCTTGGAGAAGGTGTGTACCACTAGCCCCATGTACCTCTACTACTTTACTTTGACATGAAAACACAAAGCACTATTAAAAAACGTTATTTGAATCTCAGCATCTGAATAAGTTTTTCTAATTTTGTTACCTGCTCTGGTTTTTTTTAATCTGACATGAAAATTACCGCTGTGTATTCCTTTTCATTGATCATGGTTTATTATTTTTTGTATACCTAAAAAATACTTTCAGAGGGACCAAATCTAGTTATACTGGGTTGAGGGGTAGTGCACATCCTATGTTTAAGTGTTACTGTACAAGAAGAAGCAATTTGATGGAACCTGAGAGCAGAGGAAATGAGGAACTAGGAAAAAGTGAGGCAATTAGGAAAATGTGTTATGCATACTTACCACTATAAAGGGAAAGATCATTCCAATTGTGAAGAAACTAATCCAACTAATAGTCCCTCCTATCATATAAGCAGCTGGACGTGAAGACTGTATAAATAATTCTGCTGTTAGGGTATTTGTTATGCCACCTGCAGGAATGAGTGTCAGAAACAGAACAGGTTATTATGCTGAAATGTCCGTTTGTGGTATTTCCAGTGGTAGAAAGATTGAGTTGCTTTTGAATATGCCACTGGCTGAACTGATTCTATTTAAAAAAAATAAAAAACGAACACATTTTGTAATCTACTGCCCATATAGTAAGTGTCCTAAAAATTGTTCTTTCAGCAGCACTGTGCAGGGAGCAAGGGCCTCTTTAAAAGCATAACAGGCTTTTTCTCCCTTCTTGTGTGACTCAAGGGACTTGAAGGCCAGAACTAAGACCCCCTCGTGTGCAGCTGGCCCTGAGACACGCCACGGTTTAGTCTCAGCTTCAGGCTGCAGGAGACTAAACTGTTCCGATGCGGTGGGCTCGCTTGCGGTGCTTCAGCAGAGCACCGACAGCCCTGTGGTGAGCCCTTGCTGCCCGCCCTGGGCAGCCGAGCTGCTGGTGCCCCACTGGCCCAGACACACGTTCCACCACGTCCAACTGTTTGTCACTGCGTCATACCTGGTCCCAAGCCAAAGCTCAAGATGAAGGCAAATATAGATGCCATGCTCACGTAAGGCACCCATGGGTACAGCTCCTGCCGCAGAAGAGAAGGAGAAGCTTTAGTTCAGAGTTTGATAGTCCAGTTTTAAAGTTTGGCTTAACAGTTAAATTTCCTTCTGCTATTTTATTGCAACTGAGACCAACAGTCACTCATGGCTGTTTACAGCTAATTTATTTAACAGTACTGCTTCAGAGAAATCAATATTGTTCATTTAATAATTTTTACTAAATGGAGTCTAGTAGTTCTATCAATATTTATAATTAGTCCTTTGAGGCTCAAAATTTGCACCAATATTGAACACAGCTATTATGTGTTGTTAGTAGTTTAACATTTTGTCTGTTGTTTATTTTGGTATTTTGTACTGATCCCATGAGTTAGCGGTCGTTAAGCACTTCCATAGCACGAACAGACTTATCATATTATTTGTGTATAAGTAAATTTAAAGAATAAATAAATAAAATAAGTAAATAGTGCAGTGAGGACACAGTAGGATTACTATATACATATGAAACTAGGCACTTTAGACCAAACCTGAGCTTTGAAATCCCGTTATTCAAAAGCAAACCAGGAAATACACACAATACAAAAATTAAACCTAGGCCTCAGCCTAATGACTGGCTCATTCAACTTCGTGCCTCACCTAGCAGCCTGCTTCACACCAACCACACAGAAACTACTGTCAGTGCCTCTTCTGTGGCCTGCTTCCCAATCGGCACAGCCCCTAACCCTGCCATCCCTCCAGACGTCAGAGCTGCAATGTGACTGCGTGATCCACCTGTCTAAAACCAGCTCCAAACACTGAGGGCATGGGTAGGGCCAGAATTGCAGCTCTCTAATCCCACCTTTGTTGGATAAGGGCTTATCAGGCAACCAAATACTGACTAAATCGAGTTGGTCACCGTTGGAGCTACACCTGTATCATTTTATTTGGATTACCAAAGGTAACTATAAATACTTACTACAGCACAGTCTGCCAGTGTAGAGGCAGATCTTCTCTAAACATTCATTTCAGGAGGTTTGTGGGGCTGCCTTATTTGAGTTGGTATGGTACACAGATAAATTTATGATGCATCAAAGAGATATTACATCAAAAAACGAGGCAGGATGTTGTCTTTGCATGATGTATTTAAGGCATTGTGAATTCAAAGTTTCCAATAGTTTTTGTGAATTTACACTTGATGGGTTTAAGTGTCTTGCATTTCAGCATCTTTACAGTATTTTCTGGGTTTTTGCTTTACAATTAAGTGACTGAAGTAGACTGATGCTTAATTCCATTAGTATGTAGTATTTTACCCTAAAATTACTTTAAAACCTAGAATACATGCCATTTTGTCATCACTAAGTTTTGTCAGCATTAAACACAGCCGCAGCTTTAAGACATACACGATCAAATCTTAGGTGAGAGCATTCTCCTACTTTAGGCTGCCGAACTGATCAAATCTCAATTTTGTCATCTTTTATGCTGCTGTTTAAACCTATGCAACTCTTCCAGCTTCTTTCAAGCATCACAGATTTTCACTCACTATAGTCATATCATGTAATATGAATGAGTCCTTTACACCTGGTAAGTCAGAGAGAACGTTAAAACAATGCTCCAAAGGGTCATAAGGAGATAGCCCCCAATGATGAGGCATCTTCTTCCCACGTAGTCTATCAGTAAACCCTGTGGACAAGACATAATTTTCTGTTACTATATTGATCTCATATTTACCAATGTTCTTCTCAAGAAGAATCATTACCCTTTATGCTAGGACGTAGAATAAATTGTTACTTACACAGGTGAGGGCCGTGAAGCATTCACAAGCTCCAGTGCCAAGTGTCACATAAGGGATCTTTTCTGCTGAGATCCCAGCTTCTTCAAAAATGTAAGTGGCATAGAAATATATCTATAACAGAAAAAAGAAAAAAAAAAAAAAAAAGAGGTGTTGCCAGCAGTTAAATTGTCGGCTGGAAACAAAGTCAAGTTCATACTAAACACAGAGCTCGCTGTATTTTATACTGTGAATTATTAATTTGACACAAACAGCAAGAAGAATGTTAAATTCACGTCTAGGTAAATATATTGCTATCATAAAAGCAAATATAATGACTCAACTTACTGAATATATTTCACACTCTTAAACCAGCCACAATGGGATAAGGTGATCTACCTTCACTTACTTTTTTAGAAGAATGTAAACACAAGTATTAAGTCATTCTTTAAATCAATTTACAGACCAGAAACACAGAAATGAAAAAAAAAAATGGAGGGGGAGAGAAACAGAGAAATAATATGAAGATATTCTTTCCCACTTAACTAATTTCTCTGAGCTTCTCTATGTGGATCCTTTGTGTTAATGAAAGGTTGAAAAACACATGGAAAGTAACTATTTAAGCTGTTTGTACATACGAAATCTTACAGCATTTATTCCACTGAGCTGCTGGCCCATAGTCATCACAATCACAGTAATGAGCTGCCATCTCACACCACGATCAGTGAATAATTGCCAGGGCTTCCTGGGTTTCTCCCCTTCTAAGGCAAAACATTCCCGCTGTATGTCTTCCATCTCCCTCTGGTACTCTGAAGAACCATGAAATCGCTTCAAAGCTAAAAAAAAGGAAGAAAATAAATTCTCTTATGTTCACCTACTGACCACAACTTCTGGAAAAATGTCTCTCCATAATGATCTGGCTTTTGCTAGGATAGGAAAACTTCACTTTGTGACTTGTTTTTTGCTTGCTGGTTTTCCAAAATTTTCTACTGTGGTGACTGGAGATTTCAGTGGTATGACTTGGCTTTTTTTAGAGGAATATCTGACTTTCAAACACGCACCAAGCAAAATATTTTAAAGTGTTTATATCTGAACCACAGACCTACAAATAGGTTTTTTCATTAAAGGACACTCTAACCAGTTTGAAGTCTTTTGCTTAAATTCTAGGCAGATATCAAGTCTTTTGTTATGTCCCTGTCTTTAATTTTGCCAGTGGAACACATTTAGTGAGGTGGAGTGAAGATGGTAAGTAATTCTTCTAAGGCAAGTATTACCAGAAGTTGTTTGGATGCAAGACTAAAATCTTTACTAACGGTCGTGAAACCTGTTCCTAAAACGTCAGTTCCTCTAAAATCTTCAAGATTAAATACATCATAAGTGACAATTTGTCATCTTTAGGGCAACAGTAGAACTTGTGATGATCCCTGAAAGCAAACTTTCCGGTGCTGTTGTTATCACTAACAGCATAACCAGCTGCAAGCTCCAGCCACTCTTCAGTATCAGCTCAGGAGCAGCCACAATTCTTGGAAAAAAAACCAATACATGATTATGTTACGTTTTAAATAAAAATTGAGAGGGAAAGATTTGAACATGATACAGAGATTGCAAGCTTCACTTACATTTAGAAAATTACATTTAATGAAGAAACTAGATCTTGATCTGAAAGGGACATTATGGTCATCTTGTCCATGACTTTCAAATTAGACAGAATTAACTCTATAGCTCATTTGTAGTTACTGTGCTTTTGCAGTTGTGATAGTCTAGGAATATTTTTGGGCAAGGTAAGCAAAGAGAAAGTTATTTTTGTTAGATCAGCTGACAAACTGGGGCGGGGGGGGCGGGGGGGGGGGAAGAGGCCTGCAGGCACAAATGGCTTTATATAAAACATACCTTTTTTGTCTGTTTGGGTTTTAATTACCCAGTACAATACAAGACTTCGCTGTCTCTGTGAACCCTGCCTCTTCTGTAATTCCTAAAATTCTTACCTTGGCCTAAAGTCTTCCACAAATTAAGCCTCTTTAATTTCCTTTGTTGAAGATCCTTCTTCAACATATGCTGTTCTATCTACTAATACCTTTCCTAGACAGCTAAAAATTCATATGCTCATCAACAGCACTTCAAGAAGTGTTCAAAAAGAAGGAACAGAAAAAAACAAGCAAAAGAAGTGGTTTTCCTTTCTTTATACATAAAATGGAAATGGAATTAAATATAACCCTATCAAATGCTAACAAGGTAAACTTCCTTTCTTCATTTCTCTCATTTATTTAGCATTTTAAAGTGGAAGATCCATGGATCACAAGTGTCATTTTATGTCACTATGAACTACATCAGAATTAGCATATCAGGCCCCAACCCCCTGCAATCCTGGGTTGAAAAAATCTGGCAGTTGATTTGTGCTCCATTGCGCAAATATTTCAGCCCAAGGGAAAATCCAAGCACTTTCTTTTTGACTTTTTAAAGAAAAATGCTTACTGTTGGGACATTTCAAAACTTGCCCACCATCACTAAAAAGGATGGTGAAAGCAAAACATAGAAGCAAAATATTGCAAAGCATTTATTGTAGATTGCATTAAATACTTTGACTCAAAGGCATCAGGGTTTCTCATTTGCCAAACATGTAAGACCGTACTTTGCGTCCAACTGCAATGACACTGTCTTTACCCTCTTTGGCTCAGCCAGCGAAGTCTGGCAGCTACACAGCCTGTGACTGTGTGCCCCGAGGGGCATTCAAGTATGTTACTACATCCAGTATGTTACTACATCCAGGAGAAACATTATGAAACATTTAGAGATTTCATTGGAGTAAAAAAACATGAACGTATACTTGAAACGAGGTAATAAAAAGTTTTGTTCACAATCCATTATAGGCTTCTGAGTTCCACAATCACCTTTTCCATATAAGCTCACTGGAGGAAAAAACATGGGTGAAAAAATCACTAGGCTGTGCTGTGTTGATAAAGATAAAAGGAGAATCTGGACCCCAATACACTCATTGCACACTTCTGAAGACACAGAGAAAGTACAGATGCTGTAAATTACCTTTGGCACAGCTCAGCTCATCACCTCTGTCAATAAGAAGGTATCTGGGACTTTCAGGAAACCATGGCAGGAATAAAAGTTGGGCAAATGCTGGGAAACAGCTGCTGGATAGCAACACAGGCCAATATGTTTCTCCACCTAATAATTCCCTGGGAGAGGTGTGGAAAAAGAGCGGAAAAAAACCCAAGTAATTAGCTATTGGTAACTATTCAGAAGAGTTTTGGGAGCAAGGTGTTTGTCCTTTGAGAACAGTTCCCTTGTAACCAGGTACCTACATCTTGTGAACGTCAGCAGGAGGAGGCTGGGAAAGTATTTCCCAGCTACTCTGAAATCAGGTTTCACTCAGGAAGAGGCGAGCAATGCTACTTTATGGCTGCTTATTGCTGTGTTGGTCCTAAGCATTATTTTCATGTTTGCCAAAGCAGTGTAGTCTAGCAATGCAGGAAAGTAAAAACATATGAACTTCACCTGAAGGTTGGCACCAGCATTTGCTTTTGAGAGTCACACAAGAATTTAGGACAGAAAGGAACTCAGAAGGTCATCCGATCCCCCCTCCCATTCAAAGTTGATCTGATGAGAAGGGCTATTACATAGAAAGGAATCACTAAAATTGGTATAGTTAGAATCAGCAGGATGATCTACTGTGGGCAATGTAAACCTGTTAAATTTTAAATACTGGCCCTAGATTATGCTGTCTGAGGTTTATGTTCTACGTATTTTGCAGCAATTCACACCTAAAGTATCTAGCAAAATCAGTTAATTCAGAAGCTAGTAATAAGGAAAAAGGAAGAAAAGTGCTTTTGGTAGTGGGACACAGAAAAAAACAGGTAATGTGCTGTTACTTGGGCTACTAGCGGTTGCTCTTAGGGCAGTGGAAGGCTTCTAGCAGACAAAGAAGCTTTTCATCTTGAAGTTGGTGCAGTCTCTGTTCTTGGAACTTTTTAAGATCCAACTGGATAAAGTCCCTAGCAGCTTCATCTGATCTTACAAGGGACAAAACCAACAGGAGTGCTGCAATACAGAAACTGTGAGTCCTTTGCTCTCAAGTCCTGTCTTACAAACGTCCGCTGTCTCCAGCAAGAAACCAGCAGAAAATACGAACCCAGCACAGATGTGCCTGTTTTACTGATGCTGTTCTGGCTGACCCACCTAAACTGATAACACTTCCCTGGGGACATAGCACAGATGGTTTGCAGTTGTAGGAATAAGGTGACAAAAGCAGGCGGTTTCTTCTTACAGGTAGACCTACTGCGTGAAGCTGAATCACTAACACTACAATGGCCACAATGAATGTTTTGCAGGGAGCTGCAGGAAACTAGAATTCTTTACATACAATTAATGCAAGGCAGGAAAAAAAACGCATTTCTAACCTTAAACCAATTATTTGTCCTGTCAGAATCCCTCCAGTCAGAAAGATGGAACTCCCCATGGCCATGCTACCTCGAAGATGTTTTGGGGCAACCTCCCCAATATACAGAGGCTGCACACAGAGCCCAATACCTGCAAGTAAATAGAAAAACATCTTCCTATTAGTAGATTTTACTGTGAAAAGAGTTAAAGAACCAAAACATGCAAGCAATCAGACTTAGTTAATTTCCTATTCACTTAGATGCCTTGATTACAAGTTAGACTACAGAACATTTTTGTCATCATATCTACAAAAGAGCATACAAACACATATCATAGTACCTAAAGAAGCAGCAGTAACAATAATTTAGCATTCACCATAGTTTACTGAAAGTAGGAATACGAAATCATTCACCTGAATTTATGCCAATCAAAAACCTTCCAGCAATCAGTAACTCAAACAATCCTGTAGGAAAACTGATCCCCATTAAAATGGAGGCCACTATTGCTATAATATTATTCAGCAAAAGAGCTCCTTTCCTAATGAGGAGAAAAAACAAATAATTCAGGAAATCTGCAGTAACATATTTATTAAAAAGTTTTCCTTTTTGGTAATATGGAAAGAAAAAATGGGCTTATACTGAAGAAACAAGCTAGTCCCTGGAAATCCAGGTATCTGATACAACTATTTACTTATGGTTAGACTTTTTTTTTTTTTTTTTTTAAATACAAGGATAACACATAAACATGACAGCAATGCCTGACAAGGTAGGAGTGGGGTTTTGTTTATTTTTGCTGTATCTATACAGAATGTGCACAAAACATTACAGATTACGCAGCAATTCCTTAGCAATTCCTTACTGGCATAAAGGCTGCAAATGTGTATGGGGGACCCGTGTTTCCTACCCTACGGTACGTGCACACTCCGAACTTAGAATTCAGTAAATGTAATGGGAAGACTTGACTGGAAGTCTGTAATTCAGGGCTCATCTTTTAAAGTCACATTGGAACAAACTGTAAAATTCTACCAGAAAGCTCTGCTTTGAAGTGAAAAACATTTATAGTCACCTAAGGTACATTTTCTTACACTCCTTCTCCATTTATTTATTTATTTATTATTTATAATATTTGGAGAATTTATTATTCTCCATTTAGACATGCTGCTAAAGGCCTGTGGCTGTAACTCACCTGCCTAGCTGAATCGCCATGCTGCCTCCGATAAGGGCTCCACACAGGCCTCCGAGTGAAAATATAGAAGCAATGACAGACCAAAGGAAAGTCAGCAGATCTGGATTTAGTTCCTTGTGATAACGACTACTCCAGGTTTCATTTAAGAACCTATGTATATGCTGCAGTAGAAAAGAATGATGAATGTGTAGCATCATGTCTAGCCCTACAGCGTAGCACTATAACTTGCACCTCAATCCTGAAAACCAATTCTGGGAACTAACAAAAGGTATCATCTCAGTTGTACTGTATCAAAACCACCAATGACTAGCAGAATCTACCTTGACCACCACACCATTTCCTACTCACCGTACATCTCAAAGACTGCTGAGTAGCTTTGTTTTTGTATTCTACCTCAGGCGAGGCAGAGAAACAATCTTTCCACACACTGCTACAAAAGAGCTTTGCAGTCCCCCCGAATGAAGCCAGGACAGGGGGTGGATACATAGCTCCTACTGTTTTTAGGAATATCTCAGAGCACAGAGATCTCACATAACCTGAAAAACTTTACTGTCAGAAGACTCTTGATTTTGAACTTCATGCCTTAGTGTAATCCCACTATTCACAGTAAAATCCCTTTCTGCAACTCTAATATTCCTCTGCCTTCCTTACAGTATTCATGTATTAGAACATTTCAACTGTTATTCTACACACTTGGTTTCCTAAAATTTGTCTTTAGAAACTCTTGAACTGACATTACTGTAATCAGAGGCTCCTGTTCTTAGCCTGCAAAGACATAACAGAAGAACAAATTTCCTGGGCTCTCCCTCTTTTCCAGCATATTACATGTTCTTCCACAAACAGCTTATTTTAATCTTTGTAGAAAGCATACAGTGTTGCAGCAAATTCACTTTTCACAGTTTCACAAGAAAATAAATCAGCAGACAGCAGAAAATGATACTCATCACTTTCACATGATCATTTGCTCAGATCCTCTTGAGTCATCCATAAAATATGCAGAATTCTCCAAGGCCATGGCAATGGATGCAGAAGTACCAAGTAGGTGAAAAGATGAGATTCTCAGACACTACAGATGCCACTTTTTGAGTCTCTAAGGCCTTTCTCAGTAAGCTGCCTTGTGATGGACAACTATAACTATCCTTTCTCTCTGTTATCCAGCAATAGGACACATGGGAATGGCTCAAAGATGCGTCAGGGGAGGTTTAAACTTGCCATGAGGAGAAATGGTGGCGACATTTTACAGAAAGGGTGGTCAAACCCTGGAACAGGCTTCCTAGAGAAGTGGTCGATGCCCCACACCTGTCAGTGTTTAAAAGGCATTTGGACAATGCCCTTAACAACATGCTTTAGCTTTTGGTCAGCCCTGAAGAGGTCAGTCAGTTGGACTGGATGATCGTTTTAAGTCCCTCCCAACTTAAATGTTCTGTTCTATCCTGTTCTTAATGTTTTGGGCAATTTTAGTAAATTGGTTAATTGGAAGATGTTGCTTACTGAGTTAATCCTTCTAAAAGGGACTTTAACAGAGGTATTTATGTGGCATATCTGGCACTTTCATCTGACACAGAATGCTCCTGATGGGAGGTACTCACAAACAAATTCACATGAAACCATTTTGGGAACCAACAAGAATCCTTAATATGAGAGGAAGCCTGCTTTGGTTCCCCCCTGCAATCACATCTGGCCTCTCGGCCAGTTAGTCAGGATGCTCCATTACTGTAAAACAACACTATGAACAAGAGACAATATTTTACCTGGGTGGGTGCATTGATAATGGAAACATTATACCCATACTGAAAAGTCCCTCCAATTCCAACAGCACAAACAGCCAAAACCAAGGTCCAGCTGGGGAACTAGAGAACAGAAGAAAGTAACTGGCATGAAAAGAGACAGGGTCTTGAACCCACATGCACATAATATCTAGGAGAAAATTACAGTGGAATATATCATGTATTTAGTTTTGAACAGTGAAAGAAAACTACACAAGCTCTCAAATACCTGCAGCAGAAGAAACGTTTCACGCTGACTTTGGCCATGATCACTAACGTCTTTTAGGAATGCAACAATTAAAAGTATCCAGATTCAGTGTAGGCAACACAACCATTGCACTGCTGATGGCATACTTACTGACCTGTGTAAATGCTTTTTGCATGAATCACACCACTCATGGTGTCTACTGTTTATGAAAAAATGCTAGGACTGTTTATGTTGGGTGTCACAGGTACAATGACTCTGTATAAGAATTAACCAAATCCCAATTCCTCTGACTGACATTTCATCTGAGATGAGAGAAATAACAGTATTTTATTTCTCTCAGCAAGTCCCGAGGTTGATTACTGGATGTCTGCAAGTTAGCCAGTTTGATCTCTGGAGGTTTATACAGCGTCTGGCTTTGTGATGTGATGCTTCTTGATTCTACTTTTTATTTAATATGATAGCACTAAAAATAACATCCAGTTCAAATGTTTAGCAACCCTTTCATTAAAAATCAGGTCTTAATTTCATCTTATAGCATCTTTTAGCCTAAATTCCACTGGACACAACAATGACTCCTATACTAACGGCACTTCTGTGATCAAATTTCGTCTTCCTTCACAGACAAAAACTGTACATAATTTTTCATTATAAGCTTGTACTCCCTGAATTTCTCGTTGTAAGGTACGTAGACTAGTTCTTCATCCTTCTCATTCTTGGTCCAATGCCCAGAAATGTTGAGTTATTCCAGATGCTGTATTGCATTCTGAAAGAGCTGTGCCTTTCCTGAAGATAATTAATCAAAACTTCCTTCATTCAGGATTGAAATTCAGAAGTTGAAACTGATCTTAATGAAGTAAAATCCAATTAATATTTCCTTATGGTTTCCTGAGAGTAAAAAGTGTTTCCCTGAATGACAACCAAAGCAATGAATTAAGAGTCACAAATAAGGGCTGCAGCATGTACGGTAAAAAAACTAGAGGTGGTAAATACAGGTAAATATAGGCACTGCACACACAGAGTTTTCTATTAAATACTGCCAGCATCTTTGTTGTGTCACTTGGGTACGACCTGGAGTCTAGAACTAGACACAGAAAACAAACAAAGAAAAAAAACCCAGAATCATTAACATACATCACACAACTTATGTTTTGTTATGACAGCTCTGTTCTTCCTGCCCAAATCAGTCTCTCGTTACACTAACACGCTCTGTCACGTTGGAGTTTGGGCCCCAATTTCTAAGAGAACGTATAAGAGCCTCACCTGCTCTGTAAGCTATTTAACTTCTGACAGTTTGTAAGTACTTTCTCCTCACTTCACAGACATGCCACAAACAAATTTGAATTTACATTCAATCTAAAACATAAGAATCAGAAAATGTGCTTTTACAGCTTGTGTTTTATAACACTGCTAGGTGCCTAAGGAAAACACAGAACCTTACAAGCCTGACCATCTAATGTATTTTTACTTAAGGTAAACATGAAACAATCAGAGAATTTCACATTTGTGCATCACTGGAAACGCTACAAACTCCCTGCAGGATCCATCTTCAGAGGCCAAGACAGTTCTGCTTACCTTGCTGTGCGTGCTAGACCCTCTCAGCAGGGGCTGGGACTCCATTCTTAGTATGGCTGCATTTGAGTTCCTTTGCAAAATTTAGTAAACTACACTACAGGAATAAAAGGTGCTTAAGAAATGAAGTCATTACTCTATTAAAACACAAGATTTTTGCCTTCCAACTAGCCACTGGGATCCTTCTCAACAGTTCACGACTTCTTTATGACTGGAGTGTCCAACTTCCATAGAGCCTTACAGGAGCTACAGAGGGCTTTCCCATGGTTAACATCACAGCACACGCACTTTCTTCATGTAAGTCAAAGCAGAAACCATGGCCTGTTAGCCACCCACTCGCAGGGGGTCTCGGCTACTACAGAAAGCAGCTGGGCGATTACCTTGCGCGCTGGCGGCATACCTCCCGAGGCACGTAGCTGCCGCAACTGCCGGCTGCTTCCCCGAGGCTTCAGCCCACTGAGCGTGGCCAACGCTGCAGGCTGAGCTCCTCATCTGACTGGGATTTGGCAGCTCCACCGGTGGCACGGCCCAGCCCAGCCGTTCTGGCTGCCGGCCACGGGGATTACGCAAGACCACAGACAAGAGCAGCTCTGTCTCGAGGCTCCCTGAGGAGCTGAGGCTTGGCCGGGGCCGGGGAGGGCCGGGGCCGGGGCCAGGGAGAGCCGGGGCCTCCCACCCCAGGGGCCCGCATTGCCCCATGAGCGCCACAGCCACGGCGCTGGCGAGGACTTCACACCCCGCGGCCGCCCGAGCCTACAGCCCCCAGAATGCCCCGCGACCTCCAGGGCCTACAGCTCCCAGAATGCGCCGCGGCCTCACGGGCCTACAGCTCCCAGAATGCCCCGCGCCCGCCCGGGCCTACAGCTCCCAGAATGCCCCGCGGCACCTTCTCCAAGCGCGGCGAAAGGCCTGGAAGGGCCGCGGGCTCTGGTGGAGCCCCCAGCCCCGGGCCCGGCCCGGCCCGGCGGTGAGCGCTCCGCGGCGCGGGCGGGCGGGGGCGGGCAGCAGCCGTGCCTTTGGGTTGCGGCGGGGCGGGCCAAGTCCCGCAGGAGCCCGGGGCGGCCGGCGGGGCCCGCTCACCTTGGCTGCGGAGCTCGACCCCAGCGGGAGCGCCTGGGGCCGGCGGCGGGCGGGCGGCTGCGGGCTGGGGTGTCCGGTAGCGCGGGGGGGAGCCGGCCCCGGGCCTCTGGGGTGGTCGCCCCGCTCGGCGGTGCGGACGCGCGGCGTTGATGGCCTCTCCCTCCCCGCAGCAGGACATGGCGGCGCTGGGCAGATCCTGCCCGGGCCTCCCTGCGGGCCCTGCCGTGGAGTTTCCCCAGGCCCCGGCCGCTGCCCCTGAGCGCCACGGCCCGTCGGCGGGGACGCGGCACGACCCGCCGCCCGGAGCCGTCGGCCACAGCCATTTCCAGCCGCCCGTGATGATCATGGCCGGGAACGGAAGCGATGGTGCCGACGGCGGCCGCTCCTCCGGCCTGTACCTGCAGAGCAGCCTCGACCTTGCCTCGCTGGCCGCGCTGGGAAGCTACAACGAGGGCCTGACGGTCGCCCCGGTGGGCTCCTTCACTAGCGCGGCCCCCTCGCACGGCCTGCACCTGCCGCCGGGCCACGGCCAGTAAGTGCCAACCCCTGGCTCAGGGGCGGGGGGAGCGGATGGCTCAGCTGCGCTGGCGCCGTGAAATAACTTTTCTTTTCAAGGCGGGTTGGAATTTGTTTTTCTCCTGGCAGTGTTTTGCTTGTACAATGTTAGAATCGTATTGCGCTCGTCTTGGCGGCCTTGAAGTTTGTTGGTGGGGATGAAGAGGCCTTCTAAAAGGAGAGAAACGTGATTAAGTTTACCAACATCTTGACATGCTTTTAAATTTATGTACTTTTTTTGACTTTTTTGTTTTAGTTTGCCCTTTCTTATACGTGAGCACAAAAAACTTAAATTATTCCATTAAATGTTGTTGTTTAGTCCTATTTAATTAGCGTATGTCACTGTGAGACAGTGTATTAAGAGACTTAAGTTGGATCATGTGTTGCTTCTTGAAACATTTTGTCAAAAATTGCTCTTGTCCTGTATGGAAAAAATAAATAATGTAAAAGAGGAGAAAGTAGCATGGAAATCTGCTCAGAGAACAGAGTAATTACAGCTGACTTTGACTTTCTTTGGAGCAAAGTGGTCATTTATTATCCAGAACTTCCACTCCCTTCCCAGCCGGTGATACACTGTGATGGTGGCTCTTAGCTGCAAGTGAAATTTTAAAAGGGAGGAAAATATCGCTTGAAAATTTCAGCGTCACTGGAAGTTATAATCAGAAGTTAAATGACCATTCATTTTTCTTTTGCAGTGTCTCTGTTCGCTGTGGAAAGAAGCATAAGCTAGAAGAAGAGGCAGAAGGGTAAATTAAATTTGTCTTTTATAGCCTGAAGAATCTTAATTTGCTTTTTCTTTTCTGTAAAGATTTGAGCACATCCCATCTACAAAATATGCACAAAGGGAACCTCTATCACTCTTTGCATTTGGAAAGCTTTCCCTGAATTGTACATGACCCCAAATCCATTTCAGTTACCTAATTAATTGTGTAGCACTGATTTTCTTTTATGGGTACCTGCATTTTAAGAAGAGCAACGCGGATTTGTTTTCTTTGTGGAGGTTGTGTTTCCATAGTATGTCAAATCTGTTGACATGCACATGACTTTCTGTAATGTTTTTTCCTGTAGAATGCTGCTTTTCTCTTTTGACAATTGTAAACTTACTGTTTCCTAGTTGTCCTGTGCGGAAGAAGAGACTGACAGGAGCCAAAAATTGTCCTTTGAATCCCAACACTGAAGAATGGATTCTCTGTGCAGGTCAGCAGGCAGCTGGGGAGGTGGCAAGTCAGTATGGTGGCAGCGGTCCTGAAACTGCCCTGTTAGAAATTCCCTGTGAAGAAATGGATCAGACAATGGGGGAACAGCAGTGCGAGGTTGCTCGCAGGAAGCTTCAGGAAATTGAGGACAGGTAAATGCAGGGATTGAGTAGCCTGGCTTTGCTGAGCTTTCCCTTTTTTGGTGGGCATTAAGGGGTAAATCTAGCACTTAGCAGTTTGATAATGGTACTGTAAGTCTGAGATTAACCTTCTGTTCGAGTGATTCCTTTTTAGGCTACTTATGGTCCTATGAGTCTTGGGGGTGGTACTGTGATCTGAAATTGAGGGTGCTAGAGCAAGAGATCGTGAAGAAATAACCACCTTTTCACAATCACTGTGTACCATCGGTGTACCGTAATGGGGTTTTATGCTCTTTTGTGAGTAGCCAGAGCTCAGATTTTAACTGATGAGCTCAAGTCTGACCAGTGAACAACTTTTTTCAACCAGCTGCAGCTTGTTCAGTGATTAATACTTCTAAATGCTCGAGGTAGATGTGAATTTGTCAAGGTAGAAAGTAGCATGGACCAGAGACATCTCTCTGCACATATGCAATAAAGCTGAGGTTCATCTTGCTGTTAAATACCAGATAGCATGATACGGGGGTGATGGGGTGGCTACAGGCACTCACTTGCCAGCATTTAACAAATGCACTGTGCGTTCTTGCCTTTGAAAGATTTCTGGGAATGTCACATGTATGTGTATCGGTTGATTGCAGTTGAGCTAGTATTCCAAAAAACCTAAAATGACTACTGCAGACAGTTGTTAGAAAAGCCAAAAGTTTTATAAATTATAAAACAAGATTTTTTTTTAGATGATTACTTCATAGATGGTGCGTGAAGGGAACCAAGGTACTGTTAGATTATTTTATTTTTTCATGGGTGAATCAGTGATATATGTCTGTATTATCTGGCTATATTTGCATTACAAAGTCTGCTTTGGACCTCTTGGAGGATTGTTCCCCATCCTTCCCAGCTACTCTGCTAAATTTTCTTCAAAAAGTTTACCAAAACCAGCGAAGATAACTCTGGCTTGTTCTGAATGCTTCAACTTTTTGTGCCTTTTTAATCTCTGAGAAATTGGTGCAACGTCACTGAAGGTTAAGAACTGTATTCAGCAGCTTTTCAATGATTTGCAGAGTTAAGGTACGGGGAATCAAGCCGGTGAAACTATGGCATAACTGAGACTCGCTCTTGTAATGTGACTGAATCATACAGTTTCCCCTGAAGTGAATTTATTTATTTTCTCATAGTGGATACCTGCGTTGCGTGCTGCTGGATGATGCAGGGATAACAAAGCTAGCTTAGGTACCAGAAGTGGCATAGCTGCTCAAGCGGCTTCTGTGGTGACGGTCGTTCTTAGGGTGTATTGGCCCAAGAGAGACTGGTGTTAACGTGGCCCCGCTGCTTCTGGTACCCAGCCTGGGTCAGATCCCTACACTGCACAGTGCAGCGCACGTAGATGTAACTGTAGTCTGCAGTGGATGTGCCTGTTAACAGTATGCTCAATAGTGTTTATTTCCCTCTTCCCCCTCCATTCCTAGGATAATTGATGAAGATGAGGAAGTTCATGCTGATGGAAATGTTAGCAATCTGCCCACTCTTATCCTGTCAGATACCCTTAAAAAAGGGATGAAGAGGGATTTTGGTGAAGGCCTGACAAAGAAAATAATAGAATCTATGTAAGTTCTGGAGGAAATCATGGTGCTATGTAGCTAACACATGCAAATGAGAAGAGAGACCCAGTCTCATGTTTGTGGAGATGTCCTTGGTTAATGCACGGTGCAGCCCATGTGGTGTAACAGACCATTTGTTTGGTCAGAAATAGGAAGAACTAATGTAAAAGAGAAGTTAAGTGTGACTGGTGGTCATCAAGCTGTCTGTTTTGTACTCCTCGTTTCTACACAGTGAAATTTGTTGAATAAACCCTTGTATCTTGATTTTTATGTATGTGCGTTTCCAAAAGAAGGTGGTCCCAAATTGTGACCAACAGTGGTCGTCGAGTTTGGTACAAAAGAAAAGAAAGAAAATACAGGGTTAGAACTAGAAGTAATGGAACTAGTTAAGGAAGAGGAAATTTAATAGGGGGAAAGAAAAAAAAAATGGACTCTGGAATAAGAGTTCCAGACTAGCACAAAGGATTGAGATAACTCACTGGTTTTAATAGTTGTGATTGGAGAACTGAAGTTTAACTGAGACTCCATCTCTTCTAGGAGCCGTCCGTCTATGGAGCTGGTGCTTTGGAAACCTCTTCCTGAATTTCTCACAGATAAACTGAAGTCTGTTTCTGTTAAGAACGTTAAGCAGCAGAGTACAGAAGGGTGTCAAGCTAAGCAGTCAACGCCAAGAGCTGCTTTTGACGCACAGACTGAAACATTCCCTGAATCACAACAGACTGCGATGTCTCCAGATCAGTATGCTGGTTTGGGAACCTCTGGGTGTGCAGAAGAAGAGATGGAGTTGTAGATGCCAGATTTCAGACTGGAAGTGGTGATCTTCTGGCGTTTTTTGTTGCTGTTTTTTGATTCCTTCTTTCATTCTGGTTTGATGTGTGAATCTGAAGTTTTATTATTTGTTTTGGGTTTTCCTACTAACAATCATAAGAATGTGGATTGGCCAGACACAAGGGAACTGAAAAAATCCGTAAGATTCCATGCTCCAATCTGTTAAATAGTCTTGGTTTTACTGAGAAGGTAATCCAGAGGCCTTTGGAACAAGGAATTAGCTTTCCTTTTTGCTTAATGGTGAAATACCCTCTTAATTGTCTTTTGGTAAAGTTTAAAAATCCAAATATTGAATGTAACTGTGGCTTAAGCTACATCTTTCATTTACTGAGCCATTAAGACTTTGGTGCCCATGCTATGCTTGGTCAGTTGGTTTAATTTGGATTACAAAAAGGTATGGAAAGGAAGAAACACTTTTGCATTCAGTCGCAGATTGAAAAGCAGTCACTTTGGAAGTACAGCTTTCCACAGTATTTCATCTGTGGCTGGTCTGTACTTTATGTCCACTCAAATGTAGAAATTACACATCTGTGGTGTGGTAGGGAAGGAATGTTACAGCTGAGCACAGGCTTCTTGTTTTGTATGAAGTAAAATCAGCTACTAACTTGCAAGATACTTAATAACTTTAGTCATCTTTGATTCACTGGCTCCTAAATTGTGTTTGTGGGTTTTTGATGCCCCCCTTTCCCAAAGTCCAGAGAAAAGTAGTTCTTGGTAGATTGATTCACATTTTACATTGTGCTGTGATTTTTTTTGTATGCATTGAGTTGGCAAGTCAGTTGAAGACAGTGTACCTTTTGCTTAAATAACAGGCATCCTTTAATTTTTATAAACATGGTAAGTAAATCAGATAACAGGGAGCTGGTTTCCAGCATAAAGAGGGTCAAATGCTGATTATTGTCTGTAACCAAGTCCCAGATTTGAGGCTGCTGGCATTGGTGGTGAAGTAAGGATGATGGTTGTCTTCTTCCTGGGGGAATCTAGACTTAAAACTTAGCCAGAGCATGTGCCATTAACATAACATCATGTAGTTTATACAGATGTGTATGCCAAAAGAATTCAGTGTGTTAAGAAAAGGGATCCTCACTTGGCTACTGCTTGTAACTTTCCTCAGTACACAACAGTTCTGTTACGCTTAAAGCCCTTAAACAAGGCAAAGGATCTTACCTTGCGTTCTTAAGTCCTTGAGCTTTCTCAGAGATAACAGAATTAAGGCTTTTTGTAAGAAATTCCTTTCCCTGTAGCAGGCTCAGTTCAGGGCGCTAGCATCCCAGTCTGGCTTTGACATCTTGCTGACGTAAAGGAGCAAGTCCACAATAACGCAGCTGTTTGCGTAAGAAAATCTACTCTTCTTTTGCACAGCTAATTGATAATCTTTGTGATGGTATTTTTGTTGGATAACTGTTGAATAACCCATAGTTGATAGTTTAAAACCAAGCTTCTCGCAGTCATCCTTTCTTTTCTTTTGGCTGACAGCAGCAGCTTTGTTCAAAAGGTACCCCTGTTTGTTAAAACCTGTCGATCTTGCTGCTCTCGTCGAAGGCTGTGTGAAATTTGCTGTCTCTTGCTAAAACGTTTCAGAGCTTCCCTAAAAACATTCCAACGTGAATAGGTATTACTCTGAAAACCGGTGTATAAATTTACCATTCTGGAAGAACATATGCAGCTTTATCTTGCTGTTATGTCTGATTTCATCTAAGAGTCTGTTACAAATCTCTTGCGTGTACTGCGTAACATTTCTCATATATTACTAAGCTGCTGAACATGCTTAAAATCTACAGCCTTTGACGTGCTACGTTGCTTGAGTATAAAGTAAAGCAGTGCAGTTTGGAGAAGGCTGTAGGCACTGCCAGGGGAAAATGTGGTGCCTCCAAATAACAGCCTGATTTTAAACTTGCGGGATTGTAACGAAACCTCAGGGTTGGAACTGTTTTAGCTGATAGCTCTGAATCCTAAATAAACTGAAAAGAAAGGATAAACAATTCAAAAAATTTGACAAAACCATCTCAGCAACACTAAAATGGCAACAAAAGATGTATAAAACTGGGAGGCCTAAATACATCTCAAGGCAGGGATTTTTAAGAGGAAAAATTTCAATTGTGTATCAAATTTGCAGAATTTTTTGCAGTTGGCTTTTAAGCATACTTTATTGCTCTTATGTTTGTACCAAAGGTTGATGTTCAGAAGTGTGTTTCCTTTTAATTGTTTGATGCTCATGGCATCACTGACCCCTGTTATTCTGCCATCTGAAACAAGAATACAGCAGTAGACTATTGACAGAGACTATGAGATGGGAAGAAACTGCATCCAAGAAATTTGGTTTTGGTAGAAAACACTAAATTTTTTGGTAATTTGTTAATCCCCTTGTGATAGGAGAGAAGTTTGAATTGTTTGAGTTGATGGAAGTGGAGCAGGGCAGGAATCGAGTATCTAGGAGGACTGAGCAAGATTCTTGCCGTAGCAATCACTTGGAGAGAGAGAACCAGCTACTTGGTGTTTTCAAACTTTTGTGTTTGTAAGAGTTTCATTTGTTGTTGGCTTCCTTAAAAGACTTTCATTAAAGCTGTTTACAAGCGGGATGGCAAATGTGATGCAGTATTAGGTAAAACTTTATTTTGAGTTATGGAATATCTGATTCTGGTCTGTCTTCTCTTGGGACCAAATCACCCTTTGTATGTCAGTTTTCAATAAATTTTCTAAAATATTTTTTAGATGGTTGTGTTTCATTCCCAATAAAAGTGAAAACCTTGAAAGCGTATGTCCAGTCCAGTCCTTTGACTGGAGGGTGAAATACTCTTCTGGCCTAAGAAGATATTTTTTTTTTAATTTAACTGTGTAGTCCCAAGGGTATGTCTCTTCTTTCCTCCGTGCTGTCCAACAGGACAGAGGCACAACAGTGGGGCAGAGCGAGTGTGAAGCTGCTGGAAAGGAAGAGTCGCTGTAGATCTGCTACGACCCAAAGGCCTCTAACAAAGCAAAGGAGTCCCAGGTGTTGCTACAGCTTGTGTTTTCTGAGCTTTCATTTTATTTCAGACTAAAACTGAATGCCTAGCTTGCCTAGTTCTGTACAAAATAAATTAAAACAAATTAAAATTTTATATAATTATTTTCTTGGAATGTACTTTGTTCTTTTGTATAATGCCTTTCGTTCAAAAGTTTTTCAAGCAGCTGAAGGGTAAAGATGGGTGTGCTACACCAGGATTGCCTTTGCTTTCAAAATGAGAGAAAAACAGCAAAAAAACCCCAACTATATTAATAAAATAATAATAAAAACATGTGAGGTTTCTGGCAGAGTCAAATATTGACTAGCTTAAGTTGTATTCTGGATTTAGACAAGACTTAAATATTCCTCCAGTGCAGAGTCAGAGGGAAATAACGGTAAAACCCAGCGCCGTTGGGGTTGTGTGAGGTGCTCTGGCTGGCAGAGTCTCCCTGGGGATATGCCTGGGGGGCTGCAGAGGGGGGAGGGTTATCTCCATTACTCGTCCAGCCCTGCAGGGAGGGGCAGAATGTATTTTGGCACAGACTTGGAACTGGGCTCGTGATTGTTCCAGAGCCTGCATCTTGTATCAGTTAGCCAGAGCAGATGTGTGGCTTCCATCACAGATGATTTATTTAATCAAATGCAGATGTAAAACACATGTGAACTGCTGGGTCTGGATCCACACTTGTTGCGAGGTGAGTAGGAGTCCATAAGTTGGAGCAGCAGGAAAACAAGTCTTCTCCTCAAGGACACACACTGCAAAATCTGCTGCTCCAGGCACGTCCCTCCTTCCTCTCCTGCCCCAGCTCTGCCTGGGTTTGGTTTATCCTGGCATCTCTCATCTACAGGAAGATGGCAGATAAAGGTCCTCTGCTGACAGTTTAAAGTGTGAGAATTTAATCTGTGAATGTTGAAGTGCTATATAAACATATATACTAAAAAACTCCCCTCATCCTGCCTTGGTAGCACCTAAGTGGACTTGAGGCTAGTAAAAAATACGAGCACTGACAGAAATTCCAAACGTCAGTAGGCTTCCAGGTGCCCAGCAGGAACCAGTTGTATGCTTTTAGCAGAAGAGAGCACGGTAAATTTTAGCAGCTTGTCTTGGAACCTAACGCTGCCAGTAAGGCGGGATAAAGCCTGCCAGGAAATACCTGTGAGGTTGAGGGAGGGGAGCAAACCAGCGTAAATACAGCTTCAGTGAGCAGCTTCGCTGACTGCACTTCACAAGGCATGGGGGTGAACCTGTTAAACAGAGACCATCTCCCATGATGGACATTTTTTAGACATTAAAAATTCATTGCTCTGAGACACAAAATGCATCCAGCCGTGAAGCAAGTGAAATGATGCACTGTTGGAAGCGAGCAGCGCCTGCCCGTGCCCACCAAGCCCACAGAGCTACCCAGGGTCACGGGCTGACAGCAGCACCAGCAGCACAATCGGTAAATGGCTCCTGGGAAGTACTCTGTAATCGGCGTGGAAGCTGTTTCTAACAGGCAGTGTTGAGGATTATCTGTTTTGCTTCATCTTCCATCCCCCTCACCCTTCATCCAACACCCAGTCCCAAAGGCTGAGTGGAGGGGGCTGGGTGGTGGCTCCAGTCACCCACAGGAGCTGCTTGGGCAGAAGCACCATGTCTGCAGGCAGCTTTGGAGTAAGGCAGAGGGTGGCAAAGTACCAGCCCTGCCAGCCCTTGGGAGCCACCTGCTGCAGGAGAAGAGGGGGTTGGAGGTGCAGCAATGGTGAGGTGCTCCAGCCCCACATGGAGGGGTCTCAGGCCACAGGACAGGTGGCTTCCCCCACCTGCCAGGGCAGCAGCAGGACACACTGTGGTGGGAGGTGGCCCCCAGCAGCAGACAGGAGCTTTCTGCTCCACAGCACTCACCCCTTCTGCCTGGTTCTATCTGTGGCAGCACCACGGTGATCCCAAGGGGTCCAGTGCTCTACTGCATCAGGGCAGGGAAAGTGGGATCCACGCCACCACTGCCTCCTCCCCCTGCCCCAGTCACAGCCCTTGCTTCAAAGGGAGGAATTAAAAAAGATGTCCAGGCAGCAAAAGGACTGAATATAGCTGACTTCCTTATTTAGTTGAATTTTTATTTCTTTTGGCAAAGCTCTTGCTTTCAGTAGCTACTAAAATGGTTGGTTATCAGTTGTCACACTTAAAGTGCTTGTCTGGGAGCACAGAAAATGCATTTCTAATGCTGGATATCACAAGTGAAACTGGACTGAGCATCCCTGATAACCTGAGATACCTCAGGGGAGGTAGCATGTATCACTGACAGTTCTGCTTCCTCTACAACTGGGAGCAGCTCCTGAAGAAGCAACAGCCTCAGATGGGAACAGGCCACCTCCAGCAGCTCAGTCTCCAACATCACACTCACAGGAACACACGCATTGCCTAGGAGTGCTGCAGCACCAAGGAGACACAGTCCCATCACTTAACATGTTTAGCTTTCTACCGCGCTGCCTGTTCAAGGCCAGGTGTCTGCATGGGAACAGGGAGAACTGCCACAGAGGACAGGGGGGAGGCTGTGCACCCCCAGCACAGGGTGCGAGGAGTCAGGCTTCCACAGGTGCTACTTTCAACTCCTCCAGGCTTGTTCCTGTAAACTAGGTCTTTGACTTCTAGGCTAGAAAACATAGAGCTGAGTTTTAAAGAAACGAAACTTCACATTAAAAAATGAAATTAAGTACAGCAGAAATAATTGCATATGAAGTGCCAGTAATATGGACAAAAGCAATGCAAAACCATGGATCAAATTCTCACTTGCCTGCTTGCTTTTTAGACTAGATGCTAGGTACTAAGCGTTCTCTTGCAGTCATCCCTATTTGCCAGCTTGAACATAAAGCAACTTATTCTCCAGACTACTTAAAGTTTTATCTTCCTAGTCCAAGTTTCTGCTGTACTGCACAGCTGTAGTTTTACTGCTATCCAGTACTCAGGTAGAATGCTTTAATGCAAGCTACATTAAATTTGTAACCCAAAGCACCTTGAATGTTAGTGACCAACACCCTCCTGTCCCATCACCCATTTCCTTCCCTCCCCCACCTCAAGTTATTTTCGTCACAATTTCACACAAGACACAAAATAGCACAGAAACCAAGACCAGTTGTACCAACACCTGGAACAGCTCTCACTTCTGTATGAAGTTTCAGTTTCTTCTCTCGCTCCAGTTTAAGTGGTTTTAATACTGTCACATTGGAACAAATAGATGGATAAGGGCAACAGAAAAGAGTCCTCCTGTGATATTTGAGATGAGCTCCTGCAAAGCTACTTTATGCTTCAGCAATTCCTGCAGTAACACAGAATCTGCACCTCTTTCACCACATATTTCTCACACTGCTTCACCAACACCAGCCACCACTTTAAGCGCACCCACCTTCACTCAGACCAAGCATTTTGCACAGTATTAACTGGCCAATGGCAAATACTACAGTAATTTTATTCAGACATCAAGCTACTGCCATCTGTGTTCCTCATTCAGGCTGCAGATTTTGCTATAGCTGCTTCGGCCATCATACAGACCCATCTACCTTCAATGGAATTTGCACCCCAGAAAGCTGCTGAAGCATCCAGCTGCTTACACCAAAGTGCTGCTGGATTGCTGCATTGAGGTGGTTTAAGTACAAGACACCAAGAGACCCAGTCTTCTAAAATTTCTATACAGTTTTGAATCCTATAAGGCCCAGATACTCTCCCCTCCCCACTGATATCCAAGGCAAAAAAGGGTCAGTGAGCTGCACTGCACTTTAATTGCACCAATACAGTTAAATATTAAATGGAGAAAGCAACTCTACATAGCAAATGGAAAACAAGCATTTACATAGTAAATCTGTAAGACATACAGACTATTCAGTCTTAACCCAGTTGTCTATACAGGAACATCCCACTACAGTTTCCTGTGTTAAAATAATTTTAAGTGGGAAACAAAATGAACATTTTCAGGTTCACACAGAATTGGCAAGTTACTGAGGAACAAACTTTCCTCCCTCATGAGCCAATACTGATGGGGTGGGTGGGAGGACAGGACACCCTAGACTTCCTCCATACCAGGAGAAGCACATTGGCCATCACTCCATCTACTAGCATGGACTGAAGTGAGCAATGCTGTTCTGAATACACTTCATCCCACACCCCACAAAGGGGCATTTATCCCATTATCCTGCCAGGATAATTTTCCAAGGGAGTTAACACTACAAGTTAGACACTGACCAGTTGGCACTACAAAGCTAGACACTGATCAGTTGGGGAAAAAGTTCATTGGCAAAGCTATCCTCCCACGCATGGTCAGTGTCAAGTGGAGAGGACATGTCACTGAAGGGTGACAGGGATCCTTCATACCCAGAGTCACTACAGGCATCCAACAGAGAGCTTGAAGCTGCAAGGCTATAGTGAGAAGAAAGCAGATGAGATATGCCCAGTTCAGGCATGAAGCTGTCTACAGGTTCTTCTTTCACAGATACTGGGATCTCAGGGATAGCTTTGTCTTCAGGTGGAGAGAGAGATACTTCCTCAATTTTCACTAGCATATCGGTTTGGTCACCCATTTTAACAGGAATCTCCAGTATTAGGGGCTTTGTGTACACATGATCAAACCTTATCAGTTCATTAATGGCCTCCAGCTTAGCTGATGGGGACCCCAAAGAGGGAGAGGAGGAGGTTGGTATGGAATTTGTTTCTCCACGGATGTCTTCCTCCAGCTTTTCCAGGCACATTGACTCTGAACCAGCGTATGTGAGAAGCATCTCTGGGTCCAGACAGTCCAGAAAGCCCAGTAGGAGATCAGACTGCAGAATGAAAGAACGGTTTAGGAAGACAGCCTACTACTGTTACAGCAAGGCATCAGTTGCAAAATCTATTGACACTCATCTGAAAGTTAAAATGCGCTAATGGGATCATGGACCTAGGAATTTTACCAAGATCACCATCAGAACAGTTAAAGCAATTCCTCATCTCAGATTTTTTTTTTTCTTTAAAAGGTACTGGTAACCTACATGCATTTGATGTTCACTGCCTTTATCAAACTCCTCAGGACCTTGGACCCATCAGGTACAACCACCACACTACCTGCTGGCTCCACACAGCCAGTACCAAAACCCAGTTTAAGCAGATCTGCCCACGACCAAAGGTGGTGCAGTTGTTACGGGTTTTTGTTGGGGGGTGGGTTGGTTTGGGTTTAATTGGTCATTTTTTTTTAAAGTGAAAGATGCCTGTCCTTACATTTCTGGAAGTTATTCATAAGGGGCAAGCTTTAAGTCTGAACAGCTTTGCTAAGTGCCAGCTCATCAGCAAAATTATGAAGTCTACCTTCAACAACAACAAAAGCATACTGTGCTTTTCCTATTTGTACACTGTTGCTGTAAGTGCCACCAGGCTGTTTCAGGCAATATCCTCTTAAGATTTTATGGAAACCAGACTTGAATCAGTTGCATGAACTCCTGTACTCACTGGATACAGCCCAACACAGCTGTTCTGAGCCACAGGTATGGCACTCCAAGACTTAGAAACCAAGCCAACTATAGAAAATTACTTTATGTCAAGAAGTTACAACACTACTCTTAGATCCACAGTGGTTCCGAGTTTTGTGTGCATTTTGGATAGGAATGGATGCTTACCTTAGAGTCTGAATCACTGTCATCAGAATCCATGTGGAAGTTATCAGAAGTGGTGACTGCTGGGCCTGCACCTGCTGCAGAGGAACACGTAGTCTGAGTGCTGCGGACTCAGCGGACCCGGTCACCAATCTAATCTCATCCACCTGTGATTCCTTTACAACCTGCAGGCAAGGATAAAACCCAGTCAGTCACCACAGAGATTCTAGCAGATAGTACAGCACATAGCCCTGAAGATCATGGTCTTCCTGCAACAACTTCCAACATCAGGTGCTCCACTGGCTTTGGCAGCAGGAACCTGAGGGTAGCCTCAAGGCCCACGTGTTTGCAGGTTTGTTTTGTTCACTGCTTAAATGAAAGCCTGACACCTTCCACTATGTCCCTGGTCTTCAGAGACAGCTGTATACGACAGACAGTTACTACTTCACTTCTAGAACAGACTGTGGACCGGCAGATGAAACTGCCTCGCAACAGCTTGGGACCAGGCAGTGGGCTGCCCCCCACCCACTGTGGGCAGGCATCCCGAGCATCCCCAGGACCCCCAGCCCCTGGACCCCCGCGGGGAGGGGCGAGGGGGCTGCCAGCGCGGCGGCGGGCTCACCTGGGGCTCGCTCCCCTCCTCCACCTTCAGAGCATCCAGGCCCAGGCGGCAGCGAAGCTCCTGGTTCTCCAACGCCAGGTTACATGTCTTCTCCCGCAGGAGCTGGTTCTCCAGCAGCAGCCTCTGGTTCTGCGGAGAGCCGTGAGGCAGGGCGGCCCCGGGCCCATGCCCGGCTCCCCCCGGGCCCACGCCGGCCCCCTCCAACCCCGACCCCTACCTCCTCCTCCAGCTCCACCACCTGCTGCTCCAGCTCCGTCATCCGCGCCTTCTTCCTGTCCCGGGCGCTCTGCGCCGCCACCCGGTTCTTCAGCTTCCTGCGGGGCAGGGCGGCTGTCAGCGCAGCTGCCAGCGCGGCGGGGCCCCGCCGCCGGCCCCCACTCACCTGCGCAGCGCCTTCTCCTCCGGGCTCAGGTGCGTCAGCCGCTGCCGCTTGCGGGCCGGCTGCGGCGCCTCCAGGCCCGGCGGGCTGGCTCCCGCCGGCAGGACGACGGAGAGGTGGCGGCCGGCCGCGGGGGGCTCAGCCGCTTTGCCGGGGATGAGGAGCAGCCGGGGGGCCGCGGTACCGGGCAGCGCGGCCATGGCGGGCGCGGACGGAGCGGGACGAGCGGCGCTGCCCGGCACCACAGCTCACAGCCGTCTGCGCCCCCGCCCGCCCCGCCCGGCTTTCTACTATCGTGGCTCTTCCCCATTGGCCGGAGCCGTATGACGACACGCCCCGGGTGGCCCGTGATTGGTCCGAGGCCGAAAGCAAGGTGAAGGGAGGGTAATTGCATCAGCCGAGGGGGTTGGGGCTTGGTGAGGTGTCAGCGCGGGCGGAGGGGCGGGGCCGCCAGGGCTCGCGGGGGCGTGCGGGCCACTCGGCTCGGCTCGGCTCGGCTGGGCCCCCGCTCGGATCGACTCGGCACCGCTCGCTGCCTGAGGCTCCCTGAGGCGCCTGGAGGAGGGACCGGCCGCGGGCGGTTGTCTCTGCCCTGCAGCCACCTTACCTGAGGCGATCTGTCCCACACAGCCAGCGCGGGATCCGAGGGGGAGGGACAGCTGCTGAGGAGCCCGAGTGCCGAGGACGGGCTGTAACTTGCCATGAGGGTGGGCTCAAGAACGAGGGAGCAGGGGGAAGTCGGCGCCTGATCGCAGAAGCTGCCGTGAGCGCGCAGAAGCGCCTCGGGGGCTGCACTTGGCATCCAGCCTGTCCCAGTGCAGCAAGTACATTAGTTACCTGAGCAAATGGGTGAAGTGGCAGTGCGGGCGTGGAGTGAAACACGGG